>NC_090712.1:5615283-6263199 GCF_040954835.1 Lepisosteus oculatus | reverse complement strand
GTGATCCAGGCAGGAACAGGAGAATCCTCATTTGTCTCCTATCTCGACAGGTCCAGGAGACCATCATCCCTGCAAGTGGTTCAGATGGCTACCCTCTCCTGAAGGAGCAAGCTAATGGGGGAACAGCAGCCTGGGGACACAACCTCATAATAGAAAACTGCTTTCCGTTAAGAAAACAGAAATTGACATTCTTTATAGAGGAGCTTTTTATTTCAATTTCTATCATAATTTTGAGATATGACAAACTGTTCTCTAACTTACTGTCCCCTTTGCATCAAGGACCGTCACAATGGAAATAAGATTAAAGCCAAGAGGTATACTAAATATTCGTTTCAGCAAAGTGATCTCAATACAGGGTCCAACAGGTCAGATGACCTTGAGCTCCTCTGGCACAATGGCGTGCTG
The DNA here is from genome assembly GCF_040954835.1 of Lepisosteus oculatus. Classification (NCBI taxonomy): domain Eukaryota; kingdom Metazoa; phylum Chordata; class Actinopteri; order Semionotiformes; family Lepisosteidae; genus Lepisosteus; species Lepisosteus oculatus. The sequence goes on along the minus strand of NC_090712.1, from coordinate 6,262,794 downwards.
GATCCTGTTGCCTTACTGGAGCACAACTGTGCTGAAGTACTACTACAAAGCTGATTTCACTCAAAGGCACACTGCTTTTGCAAAAACAGGAAAAAAGACAAGGTGCCGGCATTTCTGAAAAACAAACATAGCCAGAAAAAAATGTCTCTAACATGCTATGCAGCTTGCTGACACAGATATCTTAAAGGTCAAAGATTAAATTACAGCCGATAGCCGTAGATGCCTATCCTCCTGTGCCTGTCTTGGACTTCAAGGGAGGTTTTCAAGCACTTCGGCTAATGTGCCTGAGCAAACATTTCCCATATTTTCTGCTGTCAGCAAAACCGGCTTATAAAATGATTTTTTCTGCTGTCGACATACAGTGAGAGCAATTGAAGTGGGATTCCATCCTGACAGGGGAGAGTGCCCAGAAGAGTAGCCATGCAAAGAAATCATGCAATATCAGCTCTCTCACTTTTGGCTTCTTCCTGCCCTGACACTGCATGCATCTTAAAAAGCTGAAGTCTGACATTTATATTTGCTTTCTAAGTATAATGGATGTGACAGTGAGGTAACACAACACACTGACATGCAGAGTTTAATACAATGCTACATTAGGACAGCTTTAGAAAGAGTTACAATTAAACTAACTGGAAAAAACTGAAGACCTTATCCTTTATGATATTTATCACCGAGATGGGTCTCCAATCAACAACAGAGAGGTTTAAAAAATACAATGTACAATGGTAATATAAATCATTTCAATTAATTTCATGAATGCGGTAGATCCCGAATCAAACAGGGATTTCAATTAATAACAATGGTCGATAACTAAATGTGCACTAACTAACCTGAATTTTAGGTATTTGATTTTCTAATACTCATCAGGAATTCCTCCTGCTGGTTTCAGCTCACTTGTTGTGAACAGACCCGACATACCTGCTCAGTCAGGCAGAACCCTTTCTGGAGAAATGCAAGTAGATAGAAGAATATAACTCGGTAAATAGACCCTGAGAATCTTATACATGGAAAAGACCAATAAATGCATTTAAGTGTGAGCTATTTGATCTTTCCAGAAAAAGAAAAATGTCTCTTTTTTGTTGCACACAGACTTCTTGGCACACTGTACACAGAATACTTTGATACAGAGCCATTTCTTGTGCTCGCTGTAGATCTGTCTGCTGTGGTGGCGGCTAGGATGTCTAGAGATTGTCTGAATGAAATGACAGTTTTTAATTAGGTAATCATTTTAAGAGAGCCGCTTTGTGCGCGACCCAAAGTTTCTCCAAATGCTTTGTTCTAAGACATGTGCAGACTCTGCTTAAAGCAAGAGATGTTATCGTAAACTTTCACCTATTTATTCAGAGCATAGAAAAGCAAATATGAAAAGACATGGTACATAACAGAAAAAAGGCAAGCAGGAAATTCTCTTAAGCTAGACTATGCGTAATATCAAACCCTGATTTTGCCAAAAAAATCAGAAGAATTTCATTGAGGAAAGCTTTAAAATATAGAACTAGCTTCATGCAGTTGAAGGGTCTGTAATGCTTAGCACAATCTATCAAAACAAGATCTTGACAATGTCTTTTCAGACATAGAGAAATCGGGGGTGTAGCAAACTCAACAGCACTGTGACAGTTACTGCACACGCACAGCGCAACAAGGCTGGGGGCTTGGAGCTGCTCAGATCTCTCTCAAATTAAACTTGACTGGCAGAGTCCCTGTCAAGCACCAGGGAGCTTCTTGAACAATTCCCAGAGCTACGCAAGCGGATCACAGGAGCCGAAGGAACCTGTAGAAACAGGGATGGAGTTATCTCGGCGAGACATCATTCTTTTCTAAAAATGTCACACTTCTGAATCTAACCTGAAATTTAACTGTCATCTTTGTTAACTAAGTAAACAAACAAGGTTTTTTAATTACTCTCATAATGGAAAAGAGTTGTCCGCCCCCCCAAAAAAAGTGCAGAAAGCTCAAGGGGAAGCATACACGCAGGGAAGTTTCAAACATTTCAAAGCCTTCAACAGTTTACCATTAAAAATGAAGCTTTTTCTTCTTGTTTTATTAATGAGCTCTCAATGAAACAGATTGCTGCTTTCACACATCAAAAAACGTGGCAAGTGCTGCTAATCTGTGTAGCAGGATGGCTCCAAATATCAAGAGATCAAACAGCAACTTAAGCCTTGAAATCTCTGTGCGCAGCTTTCAAGATGCTAAAAGGGTAACTACTACTGTGTACAGAGAGCTGAACGCTCCCAAGTACGTGGAAAGCTGTCATTTATCAAAGCTGCATCAGAGCAGTCCAAGGCTCCTCCAGGGGAAACGGTTATTACAGGGAAGCCCAATTAATGCATATGATAAGAAAGTGTCTGCAATGCAATAAACTGATCTGGACCATACAGCACAACTTACTCCAGTTTTCATCTGCACACTTCATATCAGCTCTAGAAACATTAATTTCTTGAAAAAAGGAGTCCAAGCCAGCCAGCCTCAGACTCCTGCCTGGTACAACATTCATATGCATTTTACCACGTTTTCTGGGTAATTAAAATGTCAGATTTGTGCTAAATTCTCCCAAGCACATCTGGGGCAGACAATCAATGCCAATTTTGTGGATCAGCCACGACCAACAAAAGCCTCGTTGCTAGAAGTAGAGGTTTTTGAGAATTACAAAATTTGTGAACTGATAAGATAATGTAGTGATAGGGCTAAAGTTATTACCATTTTTGAAATCCCACAAACAGTTAATCCTGGCATCAATGAAAGCAGAGTGAAGTGCAGTAACAGGTGGTTTTTCAGAAGGACAAAGACTGCAGCTGAAATTATATCTTGCATACCGGCTCATTAACACCCCAAGGATGTCCACACGGGCCTGTGCTTTCATTTGCTCAGCCTTCCAGCAAAGCTGTTACAACAGCTGGTTTTTAATCTAGGCAGTAAATATGTAATTGTACAGCATTCTCAAAGCTAATTGCAAATTCCTAACAAACACACCATTTGCACACCTCACAGTTCAGATGTGAACTCACTGCAACTTGCAACTGCAGATCCAGTGCGTGACTAGAGAGCCTCTGGTGTCCTTGCCTGCTGTGGGATCAAGATTAACTTTCACGAGAATAAAGACCAACACCCATCCCCTCCCCTCTTCAGATTCAAGCATGAAAAAACTGGAATGTAGAAAAGAACCTTGAAATTCTGCTGCAATTTTAATTTACTTATAAACCCCTCCCCCATGTTTTATTTTCAACATGTACAAGTATGTGCATTGGCTACTGAAAGGACAGCCTGAAACAGTAAAGCAGACTATCTCCAATTTCTGAATGGGTTTCTGTATGTAAGAAAATGTCATATTTTTAATATCACTGCATTCAATTCATGCAACTGATTGCAGGCTATAGAAGTACCCACTTCTGTGTTTTAACAAAGGCCATTTTTCAACATTAAGAGTTAAAAAATAAACTCAATGTATCTGTCACCTGACTTGATTCAAGTCAGAAGACCAGCACTGGGTGTCTTAGGTTTACTCTTTCTCTTTTGCTGTTGAAAAATGGCCCTTGAAGAAATACTGATTTTTCATCACTTAATACACTATTATAATGCACAATAATGTATTCAAGAATATATTGTATACATCCATATGTTAGCATACCTATCCCACTACTTCTAACCCTTGTGCAAATCAAAGGAACACATCCAGCACAGTGATTCTTGAAACTGTGAAACAGAACTACTCAACTACTAAACGCTACTCTGAGCATTAACGCTTCCAGTCTAAAAGGTTGACATTAGCATTTGGCTATAGTTTCAAAATCCCATCAGAGCGCTTCCTTTTTCAAGCTGCCTGGGTAGGTAGATGGAAATGATGAATAAATCAAACGCAGACAGAGATTGCCCCACCACCACCTCCCCCATGCAGAAGGAAAGGGACTTTCAGAAAAGTGCAAGCTGTTCGTTGTCCATCTCTGGAGAATCAGCAATTTCTAGTGTAACCTGGAATGTATTTACCTTAAGATGCACATGATACACCCACTGCTTTCTAAAAAAGAATCCTTCTAAATTATTACATTGAATTTAGAACAAGAACCAACTAGAAACAGTCTGAGAAATCCATTTTTCACAAAAGTCAACTTTCAGCCCAAGGAAAACCAATTCCAGCAGCAAAATTCAAATGAAGAATAAAGGTTAATTTTAGATAATGAAATTGATGCACTCTATAGATTCTCAGAAAATGCACCACTTTAAAAAGAAAGAACAAACCCCATGGGTTCAAACAGCCACTAACCACAAGCCTAATCAATGGAAAAGAAAGTTCATCAAGTTCCAAAGGCAGCACGTGAGTTCTGGGGAAGCATTCTCCCAGCAGGAAGGCTTGTCTTTCACTTCCTGTCTAGACCCTCAAACTGATAAAACAGATCTTCCACTTTTCCCAAGCTGCTCACAGCCATCAGAGCTCTGGGAGTCGTCTGTGCAGTTTAACAGCAGAACTGAGAAGATAAATCACTTCCAAAATTCTACTCAGCTCTCCCCCTCCCCAAAAAAATCTTATCATGCAAAGAGTATTTATACAACTGATGTCTTCGTATCAGTACGATTGGATTAAACTTCAATTATTAATGTTAAAAGCAGCGTTTGATAACTGAAGCTGTGATATTCTTGTCTAGACTTCAAAGCACTGCAGTGTGCTTTCTCCCTGCTGTATAGATATTTTGGCTCACAAGGAAAGCAAAACCAGTGACTGCTTGTCATTCCAAAAAGGCTTTTCTGCCAGCTTGCGTTTCATGCTTCTTCACTCCTTCATTCCCATTCGCCAATATGTGTTGTACCCAAGGTGATACGTGAAATAATGTCTTAAATGAAACTTGAGTTTGACATTTTTTGTATTGTTTCAGTTAAATCTTCCTTCCTCTTAAACTTAAAAAGGCAGTAGGCAAAAACAGAGATAGGCCAGTTGGACAATTCGATATTACATTTGCTAACACAGTGGCACTTAGAAACAGCGTACTTTCATTTGAGTGCAGAATACACATACGGATCATGCGAGGTTTCCCTGCCACTGTGCCATTACTGACAGCATGTGTCAGAGGTGACTGATGCAACAGAACATGCCCTGACAGCTCAAAGCCAAAAACTGACTGACAACACATTTCACGTAAGCTGAACACACACTTTGCTCAGCCGAGGTTTAGGTTCCGAGCATTCCATTATCTTCCGTATGTTTCTACACATGGGATTTGCGAAATTTGAACAGGACGGTAGCTGGATTTTACAAGCCATAAGAATATAAATCCTGACAGTCATTTTCACACAAACATCTTAAGACCCTCTCGTTACCCAAAAGCTTTATTAAATAAAGCTAAATGGCTTTGTGTGTTTAGAGTAATTATGTCACAGGTTCGACAACTTTCATGCCGTTCTATGGATGGCCGCGACCTGTCATCGCAGAGCTGGTTTGCCAGTAATAATCACCGCAGCCTGTATCCCTCACCACCGAGAACAATAATAAAATTATTCATTGTTCCTCGGGCCATTGTTCCTCACCCTTCTCCCAGGGGAGCCTGCACTTGAGACCAAGCTCTGCCAGAAAGACGAGTGCTAGCCGCACGGTTCTGATGCCATGGCAACCATGTCTTTATCCATCAGCACTCCAGCTCGCCAGGATTCACCCGCACTCTTTTTCAAGGGAGTCCTTCAGGAGAGTTATTCGTTCTAATGCGGCACTTAATAGCAACAATAATAAAAAAAAGGCACCTCGCTTGGCATTTCTTAAAAACTTGGGGATCATTTTAAACACCTCTTAATATCCTTCGACTCAAAGGAGCAACGGAGAGGACCAAGGAAAAAATAATAAAACATTATAGATCCTAACTGAGGACAAAAACCCTTTTCTCTCAAACTATTTTTTTTTAAGACCCAAACAACAACAGAGACTCACACCATCGGAAATGGTAGGCTCCCGAATCTGTTACTAATAACTTAGAGGGTACAAGGGTTGTGGGTGTCAGGGGTGAGGTCTGTACCCTGACTTCTACCATGAAATGTCTGGACAAGATCCTGAAAGCAATAAACTTCACAACAAAATGTGCTAGATTGGCTGAATGACCTCTTGTGTTTGTAATCTTTTATGTTCCTAGGAGGGGGTGAGAGCAATTAACTTTAATCCAGGTAGAGCAGTAAAAGCTTAACGGCCAACAGCCTCACAGCAGAAATTGGAGACAGGAACTACTGCTCAAGCCTCAGCCCTAGCGGGCATGTTTCTAGGATACAAAAATGTGGGAGACTCAGCATTTCATCTTAAGGCTTGATGTTTATCTTCCTGTAATTTTCGGTGTAAAACTCAGCGGCTGGGATTCGCCATGCGGTAGTGCACAGCTGGAGAGGACTGAGGGGAGATGGTGAGGTCCCTGCTCACTGAAACAGCGCCTGCCGTGACGATTCCAGTCGGCACCAACACTCGGCTCTCAGGCCAGCGTCTCGGGAGGTGAAGGACTCAGCTGCTCTGCTCATCCTCCTCCTTCCCCCATAAGGACAGGACTCGCCGCCCGGAGCCGCGACGCAAACAAAAAACGGGTTCATGGGCTGGAGATAAAATTAACCAGGATGTTAAAAAAAAAACAGCTATGGACAGCTGTGCCTGAAGACAGGGATTTATCCTTCCTGTATTGAGCTCCTTTGTAAAACACCACTCAGATCAAGGGCTATTTTAGGGTTAGAGACAAGCAGAAATTTAAACTTGAGTCCTTTGCAATGGCTTGTCACGGTTTGTAAAACCCCTCCATCTCCAAGATTGACGATTAGGGTGTTGTGGGATTCTCTCCCTTGCTCCCCGGGAGTCACATTACATTGCCCGAGGTCTGGGATCACCAGTACTCCTCCTCCACACAGCAATACTTAATGTAAAGAGTATCTGCGGTAAGCAGCCGAAGCCAAGCGGTGCTGTAGCACAGCGCCTTTCTGAAGGAAGCCGTACGTGGCTGATGTGTGGGCTCTCATTTGCGTGCTGTTAATTAACGCGCACACATGCTGCCTTGCTAGCCGGTCGCAACCTCATTTGGCAACACGTGTGCTGCCAGGCCCGAGAGCTGTAACGCCCCCCTCAGTAATCAAGCCGTCGGGACCCCAATCACAGCTCAATGCTAAGCTGCAGACAAAGGGCATGCTGTGGGGCATGTCGAGATATTAAATTCTGAAGAATAACTTTGTAATCATACATCTTATGGTGAACACGGAGACCAAGCAGTTGGTTTATTCAGGTTCCAACACCTGAGAACCGCAACCCACTGTAATGAGGTATTATTACAAGAATAGAAGCTGGCTTAAATTGTTATTTTACACTGCACGTCTGGTAAAATTAGGGCATGTGCATCGTCACCACACTGATTCTATAAATAAAAAGAAAAACATCCACTTTGGGGAAGAGATGGCCATCATTTTTTCAAGTAATAGCTAGATTGAACACTTTATTATCTAAAGGTAAGTCAACATCAAAGGCTAAATTTCAGAGGAATACTCAATCTCAGTCTGACACACCCTACATATGTTTCAAAGAGTAATCCTTAATTGGCCACCCAGTGTATTCCGATGCATTTCAATTCTGAAATGCCATGTATGATCTGTTTCGTCACTTTGCCAAGTTTAAGTGTTAACTTGAATAATCAGTTGTATACTATTAAAAATCAAAGCCCATGCTTTCTGTGAGCGATCTAGTCCATTGTTTTGTCAGTGTAAATGTGCCAGTACTTCAGATTCTGAGGTTCCACTCTTCAGTTGGAATGCAATCCAGTTTTCAAGGTGATCTGAAGATTAATAACTTGAACAAGGATCTTCTGCAAGAATAACTCTCCTCTACACATGTAGACTGTGCAAATGTACCTTATCATACAGAAGAAGACCGACAGAGAAAGAAACCGTGCTTTAAAAACAGCATGAGATGACAAGCAGAAAGCCTTGAAGGAAGTCTAATGAAAGAAACTTTGATTATTCTGCCGGGCAGCTAACAGTTCCTGAGTGTCTGCCATTGGGAAGCCTTAGGTCTCAAACTGACTTGGCAACCCAAGGACATCAGTGCCTGTGAAGGCAACACCGTCAGTGTGAAAGACAAAAAAGACCACAGTACGCTTTTTAAAAATACTTTGACAGAAGTGGTAGGAAAGTGATCAATAGGCTTCCTCAGACAAAGAGAATAACTCTGGAAGAGTGAACCATTACCAACATGTTTCCGTAACTTCAAAAGGAATATTAGCATTTCCACCATAGAAGCAGCACTATTAAGGAGAATGATAAGTCTAACACTTATCCTAGTTTACCCCTTCTTTCGCCAATCACCTTGCTGATTCTCCTCTCGCATAACAATGTATGATTTTACAAAGTGTTGTTTTTGGTCACCCAGAGGGAGACCAGAGGAAGATACTGAAATTATTGTTTGGCTGCAACTCGCGCTGAAAGATGCTGTTGGCACAGTTGTTTGAAGGACTATCGCTGCCATAGAACAAAGGGGTGAATACCGCAGGGCTTCTCAGTTCAACACGCTGCCACAGTGAGGCTCTATGCAAGCCAACACAAGCCTGCTTTACTCCACTTTAAGCAGAAGCGTTAAAAACACAAGCATTCCAGGAATAAATATGCATGCAATTAAAACCAGTGGGGGAAAAAAGGTTCAAATTCAGCATGTTTTTTTCTCCCCATGCATTTTCAGGCACCTGTCCAATTAGTGAAAAATCATAAAGCCACGCAGAGAACCGAACAGGGAAAACCTCCCTTCCACTTCTATTCAAAATACTACAATCTTGTTATATACTCAGCTAAAACACCCACAAACTGGAAAGCAAGATATGGAATATAGTACATAGTATGTTTATACGATAAAGGTTTAAAAATGATAACGGGAACTGCGTGCATACCTTAAATACCGTGATTAAGCATACCTGTAGTGATAAAGCACTCTTAGGCCAAATACTATTCAATATCCTACTCTTGGTTTACACAAAGCATGGTGCTTTTAGCAGTTCATTGCTGACTTACAAAATAAAATAAAGCAATTCTTTCTGTAAACACTGTCGCAACTTAATATGTACAATTTGCGTCAGTTTTAACACAAGTTAACTGATGGCACAGAAATAATGATTAATAATTGCTTACACATATATAGCGCTTTTCTGGACACTCCATTCAAAGCACTTTACAGGTAATGGGAATCCCCTCCACCACCACCAGTGTGCAGCCCTACCTGTGAATGCAACGGCAGCCATCGTGCGCCAGAATGCTCACCACACACCAGCTCTCAGTGGGGAGAAGAGAACAGAGTAATGAAGCCAATTCACAGATGGGGATTATTAGGAGGACATGATTGGAAAGGGCCAATGGGAAATTTGGCCAGGACACCGGGGTTACACCCCTACTCTTTTCGAGAAACGCCCTGGGATTTTTAATGACCACAGACAGTCAAGACCTCGGTTTTACATCTAATCTGAAGGATGGCGCCTGTTTACAGTATACTGGCGCATTAGGACCCACACAGACTGCAGGGTGAGCACCCCCCTGCTGGCCCCACTAACACCGCTTCCAGAAGAAACCTTACTTTTTCCCAGCAGGCCTCCCATCAAGGTACTGATCAGGCCCACACCTGCTGAGCTTCAGTGGGCTGCCAGTTGTGAGCTGCAGGGTGATATGGCTGCTGGCTGAAATCTTTCCTCACATGACACGCAAGGGACTTGCCATACTAAACAAATACCGAAGAGGAAAAAACACATCAGTCTTGAGCTCAAACAAGATCAGAGGGTTGTGGGTTCAGATCCTGGGAGAGCACACTGCTGTTGTACCTCTAAAGCAAGGTACTTCTCTCAAAATATGCCAGTAAATTCCCTGGCTATTCTCCAGGCCACCAGTGGGAATGATGTTTGGCATGTTTGGTTAAAAAAGTTAGTAACCTCACTAAAGAATACAAAAGCAAAAAGCACAGCTGTGTATAATGACATGTCCTACAATCAGCTCATCAGCAAACAAACAAATCTAAACTCCTCAATTCTGCTTTCCATCTATAACTCCAGACTAATTTTTAATCCACATTTTGCTCCCCCTTACCAAGACAGGAAGACTCAGAACATCCCAGAGCATTACGCTGAAGGAAACTAAAAAAATAAATCCTCAATCACATCCTCCACAGCCTAACTTCTTTTTACGTTTAAAAGCCTTATGTGCTTTTCTTTGAAGAGCTGCAGCTGAAGTCTGGGACTGCATGGACTCAATGAAAGTGTCTTTTTGGGGAGGAGAAGAGTTCCTCTACTCCTAAGACCATCAGAAGATGACATTTACTCAAACTATATGAGCTCCAATAAGATCACTAAGATATGGGTTACAGAACTGTTTGTGTGTTTAAGACACACACAAGGTAGTGTGCAGGAGAATAAAGACCAGGGCATGGTTTAACCCTTGATCACTTTTTTGCAAATCAAAACAATCTCAAGGATGTTAATCTACTGCAGGAGAAGTAATTTAAGGCCCATTATGTAAGTGATCCAGTGCCTGTGTAGTGGGACATCTGTTAGACACATTAATGGGAAATACTGTATCTGGATGAGACAAGAACGTATCCTGGGGGGAGGGAGAGAGAAAAGGTTTCCTGCCCTGAATATGTTTAAGCAACTGAAATACGCGATTCATCTGCAAAGAATGGACTGCAGCTTTGATGTCTTTTGTCCATGTAAAGTCTGTAGTCCCCCTTTTCAAAATGCAAAGCCATCAGACTAGCCTGCTCAATGGAGGGCCCAGTAAATGGGGTCGGTTGTGTGTTGGGGAGGAGGGTGCTCATTAGAAGACGTATTTAAAGTTTTGCTTTTTTCTTTCATCCTACAACAGGGACAACTGCATCTGCAGGGCTGAATTCCTCTACCCTAGTCCCTGTGAACAGCAGGGGACCATATCGCTTACCTCTAATACGTCTCAAACAATTAATACACACTGCAAAGCCCCTAAACCCAGCCCACACACAAACACACCTACTGCCACCCCCCTTCTATCTGTACATCACTATGGTAACAATCCCTGCAAGATAGCACCCCCCCACACACACACTGCTGCAACAGAGAGCTCAGTGTTAAGAGCCTAGTTGCCCCTTGGCCCCAGGAATCTCTGGGACAGCGAGAATTAATGGTGCGAGCACTGGGCCAGATTATATTTCCCCGATTGGAGTACAGCACCTCTATACTGAAGGCCTTTGAGGTCAGCCTCTCAAGACGTTTTCCCAAGTTAACTCCGCTTTTACACACATAAAAAAAAACATACAAGCCATTTCAGCGAGACCTAAAACCAAAACTAAAAGCACTAATGCATTTGTAGCTCCTGGCACAGGACACACTTGTCCTCTTATGCCTGAAGCACAGTGCGGCCCTGTCACGCCACACTGAAGAACTGGCCGCATTTACAAAACAAAATAAACTGCAAGCACTTTACTGTCAAGATCTGAACTATTCCAAGAGACAGTTGAGTGAATCTGACAATGCCCATGTTTGGCTTTCATTACTGAGGACACATTGACAATTTCTCTTGGTTCAAAGCATGTTCCACTATATGACAATTCTGTGCACAACGTTACAGTCACTTCACAACCTTCTGCGAGGTGAAGCTTGCAGTCAGTGAATTTTGGTCTGGAGATGTGTGGGCAGGAACAAACTAAAATCTTGAAGTAATGTGGATAACTTATTTTCAAGACATCGTGTTTTGAATGCAGATGTTCCTACACACTTAAATCGCAACAAGGGGAAGTTAAAAGTGAGCTGAGGCCCTGGCTGGGATTGTGGCGCAGGTGGACTTGTAGCCGTGACACGTCCTCCTGCAGGGTCAACCACTCGGAATAAAAGACGGGGTTCTTGTCAAGTCAAGGAAGCACAGCAGAACCAAGACTCGTGTGTGGTGTGCACTCATTATTCACCACATGGCTCCAGCACATGGAAAAAGCCCCTTCTCGGCCAAGAATGATTCATACAGCACCAAAGCACTTCCATTAGTTTCTCTGGGAGGAAAATCTAGTGCTGCGACTGGATAGAAGGGGGCCGGGGACTGATCGCCACATCCGAGGCCCAACAACCACCCGAGCATCTTCAAAAACGAAGAAAAAAAATCTTAGAACAATTGCCAAAACAGACGAATTCATTATAAATCCAATTACATAACTTCTTACAGTGTAGAAATTAGTTGGCTTCCCGTTGAAGCAAAATTTTAATTGGATTCCATTAACTTTTAATTAAGTTGCTTAGCGTTGCTTAGCTATATAATGAAAGCTCTGTCATTTTCACTGCACAGTAGGTGGCCTATTTACACTTCAGAGAGGACAAACAGCAGGTAAAGTGTCCTTAATGAGACCACTGTGAAGCTCTGTAATTAGTGCACGGATGTGCTTTTGTCCCTTGAAATTTCTTCTGCAACAGGACAAAACTGTCAGATTTAAATCCAGACAAGACCAAAATTCTCAAACTGTATAACCTTTACAGTATTCCTGACAGTCATTTTTCCTAAGAGACAGCCAGCTTCCAATTTAAAATAATTGTCCTGAGTGTTTCATTTCAGATGGCATACCTAATAAACCACAATGAAGAAAACGTCTTTCTAGGGCATCAGGAAGGATCATTAATTAATGGTTAGCCTAAAACCTGCATGTCTGGAGATTCCTGTATAGTTTAATCATGCATGAATGTAAGGTTTTGAACTGTCATCAGGTCAGATTATTTCAAACATATATTCACTTGGAAATTAAACACGTAGTCTTGATTTATATTACAGTGTCCATATAATAAAGCTTTTCCTGCTAATAAAAAGGAAAATCCCATGGACAAGTAAAAAACTGCCAGTACACAACAAATAACAAAATACTGTACAGCTACTACACAAATTATCTTAATGAAACGGAAGAGGATGCTTTTAATCGAATAACCTTACCCATACAAGATAATTCTTCTTCATGAATATTTGATGGACTTTTCTCTTTGTTATCTTGACGACACTTATGATTCAATCAATATTACATGACAAAAAGCAAAACAATATAAATACAGTAAATGCTAAATGAAGCATGAGCAGGGAAGAACAAAGCCAAAAATCACTTAAAAGAAAAATAATTGTTAGGGCCAAAAGCTCTCTAAAAACTATGAAACCAAGTAAATTGGGAATGTAATGATTTTCAAGGCTTTCAGGCTTATCTGTTAATGTATTCAGGCTTATGTGTGTATGTGTGAAAAACATCACAAAAAGCACTTTGTATCTGTAGCATCAAGTCTCTCTGGCTACTCCAGATAGGCATCAGCTGATCTGCAAGTAGAGACTACCAAGTATGTTAAGATTTGGTCCAGAAAGGAAAAAAATGCCAAACATCAAGAGTCCTCCTTTTTGAGCACTGAAGCAAGAAAACTTAAAAGCGTTGCGCAACTGCAAAAGGTTAATTTTACAAGTGGAATGAATTCATCTGCTCAATTGCACAGCTGAACTGTGCGAAATGAAATGCTTAAAACTAGACTATTGGATATCTGCTATAGTACTGCGGATTAAATGTCATTTGAACAAGAATTTTGCAATTACAAGCACAGCCCAAGGTGTTTTTCACACCTGTGTAGGGATCTGCTGCACAATGAAGCGTCAAGGTGCTGAAAGGCTGTCTATTGTGTGAGTGTTGGCGCCAACTCTCGCACAATGAAAAGGAGGGTTGAGAAACACTGTGGAAGTGAAGCCACTGGACTCTTCTCAGCTGATCGATATGATTCGATATACTGGGAAGGCACTGGGGAGCTAAAATAGCTGTGCAGATTTATTTTCTTATCAAATTAACAACCAGCTGAATCCAGCTAATGTTAGAAAAAAATTCACTTTTCAAGACAAAAGAAAAGTTGTGAGGTTGTCTTTTAAAGAAGTCCTCAATGACGCTCAAGGAACATGAAAAAATGCCTCATTAGTATAGAATGCAATGCTTTTTTAAGAGGTAAAAAGCTGCCATTGTATACAAGTAATACAGTAATCCCTCATCACACAAGTTAGCATGTTCCCTGAAAACTGCTCTTAAGGTGAAAACTCAATGATAATTAAATACCCATTACTTCTGGTGTTTTAATCTCTAATTCATACCAGAATTTAGCACTCAAAATGTAACCTTAGAGATCCAAACTTTACTTTAATACAGGAGAGTACATACGTATGAAAACCTCTTGCAAAGTGGTAGGAAGGAAGACCAATCTTCTGAAGTGGCAAAACTGCTGTGCAGTCCTTGATGAGGCTGTTAGTGTGTCAGACTGTCTCTCTCTGAAGATCAGCCAACTCTATTATGAGTTTTGATGACCTATCTTGTTACTCAAGGAGGAAAGAAACAGGAAAGAGAGGCTTGTTTTCTTACTGCTTTAAAAGGAAAGAGAACAGAAGATTAACAGCCTCTTCTTCTCAATAACTTCCTCCCCACAAAGAGCTCTCTGTGCAAAAACACCAATAATTCCGTATTTTAAGCTTTAATACAATGTGGTGCAATGTAAGTCAAATTTGTCACGTCAGCGAAATAAAAATAAACTCAATAATATAGCACAACTGTTCAAGAATAGATTCAAATGAACCCAAACCCACAGAGTCCTTTCCCTCATGATGCTCCACACATCATTGTGAATTTGGAGAAGGATCAGAGTGCTAATGAAAGCCAATTCACATTAAAAGTGTGTCCAAGGGGGCAGACCCCAATGACTTGAACTTGGAATCAAATAACGTCATATTTCAAAAGCCTCATACACCAAACTTATAATGTGAAAAACAGCATTCTGTGCTGCACTTCAGATACATTATTATTATGTATATCCCTTGGTTACTCTTTGTGCTTCCGCTACGCTGACTTAAAAGAACTTTTCAATGTAGCACAAATATAATCCAGATAAAAGGATGATTACAATCTGCTTCCACCAAAAAATAATCCAGTTGCTCTGAAATTAAATGGCTTCCAAGCCTTTTTTTGTTGACAGGGTGTCTATTCAAATAACTTATAACTACGCTCTGAATAAACTCAAGGGACGTACAGTATTGTTAACCGGCCAGGCTTGACAGACACAAAGGACGTTAAAACTATAAAACTCAATGGCCAGCAAACCGTTTCGAAGTAGGGTTACTTAAACTAACCCTAACCCTTCTCCCGGCACAGAAAAACTGTTCAGAGCAGGCCCACATTTTCCACCCTCAAAATGGAGGGATCTCCAGAAAGTGGCCTCGGACATTAATTGCCATAGCTCATTAAAGAGGGCTCTTAAAAAGGACAAGAGGTCAGCTACTGTTAGTAGAAGCTCTGCAAGAAGAGCACCACTCTGGCTGGGCATTTCCTGACTGCCAATTACCTGGATCAACACCCAACCCTGGAACACCCTGTACAGCTGCTCCACCCCCGCCCATGTTATGCTCTTCCAAGATCCTGTTTATTTTCCCAAAAACACTGCTTTTCACACCTCATCTAGGCAAGCATTACAGGTGGCAGACATTGGCAAGACCTAGATGGGATCAAAGGGCACCTACAAAGAGACAGCCAGCCAGGTGCTGCTGGTTTAAAACCCGGCTCGTGTCACCAATGGCTGGGATTTCCCCAGCGGCAGCACCTGGTACTACAGGGGATCGGGCTGGAGCTCTCCGTCTGTGGAAAATCAGTATAAGCACGGCAGCCTAATGGTGGCATTAATGGGATTCGCCCAACCAGGACCTCCTGTAACCCGCATTGCAAATCAGAAAGGTCTCTCTGCACTTCCTCCTTCTCTCCTGAAGGAAATGTTGGCTGTTGCTGGCAATTGGAAATTGGGTAGGCACAATGCACTGGCATTTTTTTTAAAAGAAAAAAAGACCCTCTGGACTACTAAAAAATATGCATAAATATACAGAGAACGAGCATCTCCTAGGACACACTTGAGCTTCTCCAAACAAAGCACGCAACCTTGTAAACTGACCGGCCTCTTCTGAAAACAAGTACCATTTTGTGTATAAGGAAACTTAATAGCATGTTTATTTTCAGAATGAAGAGTAAGGCCAGCCTTTTCTCCCTTGGCTGCTGTGAAACAGTGCACTCTGCCTCGCTAGACCGCTGATTCCACAGAGAACCCGGCTGCATCGCTGGCAGCTTAGCCTTCCAGCGCCGCAGGAAACCAAGAGCAGACGAGCTGATGCAACTGAACCGAACTGCCAAGAGGGATCGGAGAGACCGGCCTGTGTCCAGGTGGGGACTGGAAAGGAGGGGCTTCGCCTTCTGCCTCGGAAAAAGTCATGCAGCCAGCTCTTATGGCAAAGAGATCTTTTGCTACTGTTTAAAGAGGCTTAAGGAAGCACTGCCCCAAAGAACACCAATGCCCCTACAGCCTTGCCTAGAAATGGAATGAAAAACTCAATGAGAAAAAACAAATGAGCACCTCATCAATAGTCAAAGGGTACTGCCATAACCATACATAATTATACTGTCAAGCATTTATGCCTCCCATAAGCTAAATAAAAAGGTCTTCTATGACAATAGTATAACATGCTTCCCCTGATAAATACAATCAATACAAATAACCAATCACCACATCCCTCCCAAGTATCACTACCTTCAGTCAGGGCGCACGACTTCCAATGTCATCCGTGACCTACATGTGCACGAGGCAGCAGCCACCCAACCACATCCTCCAACCCCAGTCCTGAAATCCAAGGGACGATCCTGCTTAATTTGCCTACCTCACGTGCTCTACTGGTGTATAACACATTTACAGGCTGCAGAGAATTAGCCTATACACCCACCCTAAAAGAAATGCTACACAGAAAAGCTGGTGGACACAGAATACCCCTTTCACATCAGCACTCAATCACACAACAGCTCCACCAGCTGAACTGATTCTCATTCATTTTGAGGCAATAATTTATAAACTGAACAATAGCATGTAGTCCAATAAAGCACATTTACCGTAATAAAGAAAAAGTGATACTGCAGAAAACCGAGTTTAACAACCTGGCAGTGGTAAATGAGCATACTATCAGATTTCTCACTCTAAATCACAAAAACCAAGAAACACCTGCGAACAGTTTCAAATTTCACTGCACTACTTCAGAGTGTAGTTTGGAAATAAAGACTAAAATTACAACTAGCGTCTTGGATAAGGGATGCACAAAAAAGGAAGTAGAAATGTGTTATTAAGGATTCATAAACCATGCATCACATCTTGATTACCTAAATTTGCATTTTTTGAAAACGACCAAGAAACCAAAGAAGCAACCTTTTATCTTAAATTTAGCTTACCAAAGGTCACACAAGCCTGTCCTGATTTCTCTCTTAGCAGCTCTTCACAGAGGTGAATGCTGAACACCTACTTTCCTATATCCCCGAGCTCAGCAAAATTAATCATGTGCCCTCTATTAAGAGTTCTGGCTTGCTTTTTCAAAGAAGCACATGAGGAGAAAAGAAATCTCAAATTAAATTACAAATCAATCTTCCTAACTAATGCACGTCACCAGACCCCCCACCGCACAATGCGCTTTACAAAACTCTGACTGTTGTTGTTTTGACTGCACAGAAATTACGTTTTTTATGATGTCCGAAAATGAAAATTGAAGATAAACTGATTTGTTGTTCATGTCAGCTCTGTAGCCTGAGGCATATTGTAAAAAGTGTGGAACAAAGATGCTTAGCTACAGGACACATCCCTGAAACCACAGATACCACTGCAGGTGTTTCTTAAAGTGCTTTAGTAAGCAACCAGCTCATATCTGTCCTCCTGATCTTGAAGGGAACAAAGGTGTGAAGAAAGCCCAGTTAAGGTGACGCCAATAAGCAGGTACACAGCCGTTAAGAGCTTCAAGAGCATCAGCTTCCATTCTTCCAAAACTCTTGTCCAATTCATCAAAACAGATTAAAACACCAAGTGAAAATGACTCAAAAGGGGACTTGTCATTAGTGTACTCTGGTGGGAGGATAGTTAAAATTCCTCCTAATGAGCTGAAATGCAAGACTCTGGTATTTAAACAAGCTTGCCCTGCACGTCAAAACAGACAAGTGTCAAGATCTATGCGTCATGGCTACTTTGAACTGGTCACAGTTACTACAGGCCACAGTGATGAAGTACCTGCCCTGCAGGTAGAAAGACTGACCTATTGTAAATGATGGGAGGGGTGTTGGTTGCTATTACATTCCCCACTCCAATACATGACCTCTCCTCTGACATTGCGTGCCTGGTCATGGAGAATCTCTTCCCAGATCAGAGGCTACTACAGCAATGATAATACCTTAAGGGCAACAGAGCAATAGCTTTAGTTTTCTTAATCTTTGTGTCAGTAGTGCTAAAGGCCAAAATCCATCCCAAATCAAAAGCTTTATATCAAGGGACTAAAATTACAAGTATATTCTCCATCAAAGCCAAGCAAGGTCTGAAGATCCTTCAAAAAAAACATGAAGTCTTAATCACCATTATGTTCTTAACTTAAATTCTTTTTTCACAAAGCCAGGCATTCATCTTACTTCCCTTTCAGGACAACAAATTCTAGGCGTTACCCTAACTGACGAGTTAAGTATCAGATGGAATCTAAATCCCAAGTAATGATCCCAACCCAAAACGTTTACTAGATGAGCTGTGTGCACTTGCTCCTCTTCATGGGTGCAGGAGTGTTATACATCAAAAAGACAGAGGGCGTTCCACTTTCACCAAGGAAATCTAAGGCTTTGTTTTTCCATCTTTTAGTAAGAAGAAGAAATACTAAAAGATGTGTCAAGCACACTGACTAGCAGAATATTTAACAGTTTTAACATTTTGAGGGGGCAGTTACGCTTACAAGCCAGGGCCAGTTAAAGGAAGCAGGGGTGGCGGAGATGGATTCATAGCCGCGAGTCAGCTTTGGCACAATTCAAATGAAAAGCAGAGCTTTGCTGTTGTTAACGCTGGATTTGCACAGTAACACACCAGTGTAATAGCATTAATGTAGGTGCCTGTGGCTTCACATTAGGATTTCAAGATGAAAAATTCAGTGCAACAGCGTTCCTTTATTTACCACTAATAAGCCCCCCTCCTTGCCTTCTGCTCTTCGCTTGATTCACTTTCCTCTCCCGTTGTAAAGAAGGTACAGATAGACTGGTTATCATCATTTTTTCCCCCAGATAGGAGAAAAAAAGTAATATGCACCCCTCCTCTATTTCCTGTCCATGCTATAAGTGTCCTAGAAGCATGCTGTATCCTAAAGACTCAAGAAGATCAGTAAACCTAACTCAAAGAACTGCACACTGCCAAAATCAGGCAAAAAGGGAATATTGTCATTTGTGTTGCAAGTAGTTCAATTAGATAGCTGTGTCAGCATGTGTAAGGCTGCAAAGGAACAAGTAAAGGTTAATTCCATGCTGAAAAAAGGAAAAAAAACCATAAGATATAAATTTGCAGAGTGATTAGTCTTTGCAGCAACAATCCTCTGCCTAGTACCATACCCCTAAAGCTCTATGCAGGCTCTGCTCCCTCATGCATACTCTTGCACTGCTCAAGCATAAAGACACGCAGAGATTTTGCGGATCATTGTTAAATAACTTCCATACTAACCCAGTCCAAAATGAACTGTAACGGACAAAAGCTGGAGCTCCTGTAAACAATTTCACTCCTCAGCTCCAAGTCTCACAATGTAAATAAGAAAACCATAAAAAACATAAAAACCATAAAGCTGTACTACACTCCTGAACCTCAAAAACAGAATAATAGACAATCTGTATGTCGATATAGAAAGCAAAAATTCTTTTCCCGCACATTCTTTTCCCAAGTGCGGTCATCTGCCATCTATAGTGTTGCAAGGTAACTAGAAGACACAACAGTACTGATACAGAGGAGATTTATTAAAACTCATGTAAAATGACATAATTGAAATGTCATTATCATAAAAGGATTACTTCTGCTCCACTGCCTCGATAAGTAGCTTGATTGCATTACGCAGAATGAGAAATCCCAAAAGGCCAGGAGATTACTCCTCAATATCGTTGCAAGAGAGTCAGACTGATTTGGGCGGGTGGAAAAAAAAAGCGTCAATTATCATGGATCTGCCCTGCCACTGCTAATCTGCCTCGCTGAGTTCCTGAATCCCTTCCAGAATTCCAACACAGACGTTCCGGAGTTTGAATTACAAAGGTGGCATTCATGGCTCTGAAACGCAGGGCTCCACTGAATCATGGCTTCAAAACAGTGTCTGTACTGTGCTGTGCAGGCCACGCTGGATCGGGAGAAATCTGAACTGCCTTCAAAACCTGCTGCTACATGTGCAAGAGCAGACAGCACAGGCTCTTCAAAATCAGTTTCTTGCTTTTGGCTTCCGTGCCCTCGTTTAAAGGATGGGACCTTATACTCAGGATATGGTGCCAATCAGACTTTCTGAAATACAAATCCAAAATATATAGAGCTATATTCAAAATGGGCCAATACACATAATTTCAGCTGCAGTATTAAAACAGACTTGATATTGTGAAAATCAAATTCCAACAAGCTGTTAGCTTTAGTTAAGAAAACTTATAGACTTTTCACAATCTTTTCTACCCAATTGTGAATTTGTTTTTTTGGCACACATAAATGCCACTGGAAAAATTATTTTTAAAAATAAGTATGTGCGCCTGAAATGCCCTTTGACAATAAAAGCTGGCTTTGATCATATGGACAAATTAGCTCTCTAGGTGCTCACAAGAGCCACAGTCCAAGGCAGGATGCAAACCAGACCACACTGCCCTTCTGGACAGTAAAGGAGAGGAGCGGTCAGATCAAATGCACAGTTACATATGGCATCTGCAAAAGGTCAGTGGCAAACAGAGGCACGGGACAACGAATGGTCACGAGGCTCCTGGTCACAACATGCAGCTTGTGACTTCCATTGCATATCGACAAAGAAGCGACAAGCTGCATGATGCCAGTGTCACGGGTTTGAGTTAGATTCGGTAGCTGACTACGTCCAGAATTCTCCGAAGAGGCTGCCTATAATTGGTTTAGCACCACTGAGAACAGGGTTAGGATTTGGTTTGCCACATCATTAAATACTTTCATTAGATTAATTATAGCTTAATTATGAGCTTAAGCAATAATTAACAAAAAAGGCCCCCAAAAAGGTAAGTTTAATTATTTTATAACCCTCTACCAGGTGAAAGAAATACACAGTAGATAGTTCACAACAGGAAAACAAGATGGGCAATGCAATCTGCAGGGGGCAAGCGTTAAAGCATTTAATTCTTTCCAAGCGATCAACAGGAGGAATGCATTAAAATGTTTAATTCCTTCCATAAAGATTTAAGCAACAAGCAAGCTTTTACTCGGTTTTGCTCCTTTATGATGTTTTAATTAAAAGAAAATGGTTAGGGGGGATAAAGAAATAGTGATCTCAGTGGCTGGCCACAAAAATCCCTTTCAGCCAGAAGGTCTGGCCAGTTCACTGTGTACCTTCTCAGTAATGGAAGGCTTGGCACCGAGACTCCTCAGGAGGGCTACAGGGGAGCAAGGAGGGGCTTTGGAGGGGGAGTTGTGCCAAAGAAAGTGATGGTTCATTCACATCTTGAAGTAATTTGCATCGGTCAGTTCCTCTTTCACAGCGTGTCGGTGGGGATTCTTGCTCCCCCAGCTCCCCCCACCTCATCACACTCTCTCTCTATCCCACTCCACTTGCACATCAGACGCTCACCGTGCAACCTCTTGCACGACAGCAGAAGAGCACAGGCAGGCGCTTGCAAGGAACATTTGCCAATTAAGTTAGAGCTATTCCCTTTACCCCAGACCCACTTCATCATGCCACTAAAACACCCCGTTAGCGTGCAGCCAGGTCTCTCAAACCTGAGGACAATGTGGCTTCACCTCCAGCACCGTCGACTGACTGCAGCTCCTCGGACCTCTGGGAAACT
This sequence comes from Lepisosteus oculatus, assembly GCF_040954835.1. Classification (NCBI taxonomy): domain Eukaryota; kingdom Metazoa; phylum Chordata; class Actinopteri; order Semionotiformes; family Lepisosteidae; genus Lepisosteus; species Lepisosteus oculatus. The sequence goes on along the minus strand of NC_090712.1, from coordinate 6,240,962 downwards.
GGACCTTAATGTCTGGATATGGTTACTGATGAGTGTACAGTCCTCAGCTGTCTGGCAATTCACCATTCAAAACGGCTTTATAAAAAGCTTACCAGACACTGCTTGATGAACTGTGTACAGTTCATGAGTAAACAGTGCTCAGCTGTCTAACAGTTTTCCTTTCAAAATAGCTGTATAAAAAGGTTATCAAATGCTGCTTGAAGCACTTTTTTCCTTAGCACCACATATCGAAGTTTTTTCCCTCCCCGACGTACTCCATGTAATAAACAGATAAGTGTGAAACCACAGAAAACACACTACAGGGGGCCCTTTTTTGAGGTCTGCATTTGTGGTGACAATATGAATCGGGACACTTGTTTCAAGCCTTCAGCAGCATGCAATGATCTCTGATGATACAAATCCAAATTCCCACGCTGCCGATGAGAATACAAATCAAGTCATTAGTTGTGGCAACAACTGCCTGCTGGAATTTCACACACCTTGACATCTTCAGTTCAAGAGCCTCAGGAAATGCTGGCTGGCTGCAACAGGCTTGTCCCTGACATGCTGTTTAAGTCTCCTATTCAAAAGGGCACAGACCACCTGTCAGATGGGCATAGCCAGTAAATTCCTCCTTCCTGAAGTTACAAGGAAATCACCCTGGGTGTACGGGGCAGGCCGGTCTGCCCTGAAGGTCCTGCTGTGAAGAAGTCTTGGTTACTCCTTTTATTTGTCTGTTAAAAAGACGGAGCCCAATGGTGTTCAAAAGAAAAATAAGTTGAAAAGAGGAAAATAAACATAGAAGGCTGAAACAAATTTGGGCCTTAAAATTACATCCGGCATCAAACCACCAAGAACCTTGTTCTTCTTTAAACATTTTACTTCTTGCTTCAGCACTTCTCCAGGTCTGTGTGCTGTCTGTGCACCAGCATAGCTCAATTTGTTCCTTCACAGTTCTTGGAAAGGTGACAGCAAGGTGGGGCGCTGGCAGACGCCCCGGGATCTGTGTCTGCTGTGAAAAAGGAGGCGGGCGTTGGGCACTTTGTTAACTCTGTCACCGGTTTGGTTAGAGACCGGAGACATGCAGTGCCAATTATCCTGTCTGCCGCGTTTCTTTGCACTGGGAAAAGAGAATCAGCTCTCTCGTGCTTGGACAACAACTCAGCCAGTTCTGTTCTGCTTCACAGTACACAAGTAACTGACAGCCCAGGATAATCATCTTATTTTGTGACAGCTGTCTCTTGAAACGTCAGGCATAACAAATACACCGTAGTTATTATGTGAGAGTTTGACATGCGTGTGCATAGACCAGAAAAGACTTTTCAAGAATAAGACGTACTCCATAATGGACTGTTAATTGCACTGGTAACAAAGGAAACTTCTTCCTCACAATTATCTTAAAGGATGAGAGGCCAGAGGTGATGGTTCTGTCTTTTCGGCTTCGATTAGTCCTTGCTGCTCAGCCCCGACAGCGATTTTTAAAATGGACCAGGTGTCCATCTTCAACAAACTTACCCAGTCTCGCTTCTAAACCAATCATGAATAACGTGCAGCATTTCTAAAATGAAAAAGTACCACTACTGGCTGTGTAAGACCTTTACCATAACAAAGTATTCTAAATGGTGCATAAATTGAATTTAAAACCAGATTTTCATATACCTTCTGTGGTCACAGTCACCACACCAAGTCCTCATAGTACACCCTGACTAATCTTGATCAGCAAGCCTTTCTTCAATACAGTTATGAAACAACAAAACACACCGCTGCTGCAGTGACATTACAGGAATTTCCTCCGTCTCCACTGGCAGGTTGCCAGCACTGGGAGGAGGAAACTGCCGACGTGCGGCGCAGGTGTGAAATCTCAAGGCCTACAAAGCGGAGAAGTGCTGCTTCAACAAAGGAGCCCTTTGCGCAACTGTCAAACTCAATCACCTCCAGAGCTAATTGCTTCGTTACAAACACCTCCAGAGTGTCAGTTTCCCTGTTTTTTTCTTGCGCGCAGAATCCCGAGGCCTTCACAGACCCCATGGAAAACTCAGCCATAATTATCAGCCACGCTTGAGCCAGTCAAATTAACTGTACGAGACAGACATGGAAAAACGAGGAACGGTGTCAGATTCCCAGGAATGAACACAAATGGCTCTGTGGACAAAGCCTGCAGCCTAGTACTCATGACAAAAAACAATTATGGGCACAACTGTTGATACGGCTCTGGACACAACGCATTCTGGATAACAACATGAAAGTTAAGAATTTACCAAAAAAGTTCAATACACCTCACATGGAGCCTTTTGAGTTGCACTGCAAGTTGCACTGCTATCATATCTAAAAAAATAATAATTTGTGATGTTGAGATTGTATCTCCAAGAAGGAGGAGAAGGAGCCAGCTCTGTTTCGAAGAGGCTGTTCAACCTCTGTCTAAACCAGACAAAAATTAAAGTCCAGAGTCTCAATGAAAAGGGGTACAACAACACTTAATCTTTTATTTTCTATAGCATGTTTCAGGTGTTTGTTGTCCTGGAAGACCAAAGTGGGAACGCAACCAAGTGAAGTTTTTTTAATATTCTTCCAGAGTCTTGATTTTCCCAGATTTTTTACCCCTTTGTCAATTCACAAACAAGCTTGTCCAAAAGCATCCCCTTTTAGCACCAGAGGTGTGTCAAACCAACGTCAAAGGTTATTTGTGGCGTAGGATATACAAGATTCATGCGTACAATGCACTGGGACAATGGGGCTGAAAACCCAAAATAAGAGCTCTTATTTCTATGATTTACAGCCTATAATTACCTCTAATTGCTTTACCTTCATACACTCTTCTTGTGCAGGTCAGGCACAACTGAAATAAATGGTTCTGTCAGCTTTTAGGAAACTTTTTACTGCAGGGGGGAGCGAGAAAACTAGTATTCAATGCATTACAGAAAAGGAGTTTGTTCTACAGATTAAACTCTCAGACTTGACCACAAAACACCTATTATCAGCTCATTTGTATGTACATCACAGACCCCTTTGTATTGAAAGCAGATGATATGTAGTGATGTGCACCCCTGACTTAATGAATGAAAACCACTGGCCTCTTAAGGTACCATTTATGTGTTACTACAGCCCTGCAGAAATCTTTCTGCAATGATCTATCTGCATTGAAATGGAAGGCAGGTACAACAGCAAGAAAAGGGGCAAATGGGAAGGAAAAACAAATTGAGGGGAAACAATTGGTCCTTTGCTTTCTCAACTGAACTCAATCCCCTGCAGTGAGTACTCTTAGCCAGTTTACACTGTTCCAGATTTTGCATCACTTACATCTGCAGTATTTTAAAAGGATTACTTAAAAACCACAGTAGTTATAAATGTTTAGCCTATATTCATCGTTCTGAGACATGGCTCACTCTTTAGTACGTGTCCTGAATGATCTGACATGTCTGAAGATGGAAACTGCCCAGTGATGGCTGACCAACTTAGCAACCACATTACCACCACACCGCCCAGTCAGCTCTCTAACACAGATTGTTATGTCTGTGTCAAACACTGATGCGTCTGTAAGATCGGCATCCTTAGAAGATTTTCCAGGCTGGTTTAGATCAACTATAAAGCGCATCCAGTGGAACACTTAAAAACTAGCTCTGGTCAGCTTACTGCCAAGGTCTGACATGAGAGGAACCCTAATACAGCATCAGGGCAGTAAAAACGTTTTCGAATTTTGAAATGAAGCATGACCATTCTTTCAATTCTGGAAAACTGTTACTTGGAAGTGGATACATATAGAACAGATTCGTCTTTCAATTTCAGGGAGGAAGAACTTCACCTCTATTGGATGCAGTTTACAGTTTACAAGTTTGTTACAGGTCTTTAGGACAGACTGTTCTAGCCTGGGGTGCTTAACTCACTCTTTCATACATTGCAGCAGTAAATGATCATGATCATTCATGAGATGAGAGATTCTCAGAAGTCTGCATACATTAGTATAAGAAAGGGCTGCAAATGGAACACGAGATGCTTTAATGAACAATCCTCTCTCGATTGCTCATGGCTGCTCTTAATTTGTTTTAAGAACTCAGATTAAACATTAGACTCGTATATCTAAAAGGCAGAATTTTACAGCACCACTTGATCTTAACAACAAGGGTGAATAAATGTTTTGTAATTGTTTGGCATGAAAAATGACTGGCAGGTTTAGTTGTTTTGTGGAGCAGGGGTAAGAGGTCTAGAACCAGATTGCTCCAGTACATGCTCTGCTGTACAACTGAAATTGTTCTATTTAACCAGATAAGTCATGTGAGTCAATTATGAGCTCTATTGTTTTAAATCACATTATATACAAAGAGCTTCATGGTAGAAGTCTGCAGTTATGAAGCTTACTAGATGAACCACCAACACCAGTCCCCACGTTTTTCCTTTAATTTTTTTTCTAGCAGTATAACACTGGTTTAAAATGTAACACTAGTTTGATAATGCATTAATTAATGGTTAAAACACAAGGTTTGACTTGAGGCATCTTTGAAAGCATCACATCAGATCTGAAAGTCTGAAATCCTGTACATTCCTCTGCATGTACACTTAGCTATTCATTGCAGTTATATCTTCCAGCTTGATTTTACACAAGACATAACTGCTTAAAAGGAAACTGCAAATGTACTACTAACAAGGGACCCAGGATCTCAAGCACTTCTTTAAACTAGCTTTTCAGCACAAAGGCACATGAGAACAGACTGGCAGTATGACCCAGTGGACGTGGCGATTGATGTTTTGACCCACTGGGAGGACTGGCTGTCTGTGCAGCTGCCTAAATGGCCTCAGTACTGAACGCCTGAATGAAATGGCACAGGTGTTTGTTTCCAGGCGCAGTTTTCCACAATTGAAAACGGCTGCCGAGGGCGCAGCCAGAACAGCTCCTCCATTAAACAATCGGACAGCCTGACAGAGGCCAGCGGTGACCAGACACAGAGGAGCCGTGAACTCAGCACCCCCAGGGGCAACACAGTGACTCATCCATGGCCATCACAGGGACGGGCGAGCAAATCCACTCCGATTAGGTCTCAACGCAGCACTAAGGTAGAGGAGACCAGGGCGAGGACCTGCAGAGAGCCCTCTGCAATGCAGGGTACGCCAGCAGTCGCAATGACAGTGGATTACATTCACCAGCAGCATGAGAAAAGCAGACATAGCCAGCGCGGATTTGATGTCACTTTTACATATGTGTGTGATTTGGCTGCGTGTCCATCCCACTGGAGGATTACCTGCATCTTCCAACACTTCACACAGCTCCTGATATAAAGGACCCTGCTCCTGCTCCTGACCCTCCCCATGGAGGCAGGTCATTTCAAGGCCTTATGAGCCTGGAGCTTGAGTTTGCATTCACATGTGGTCTTACTGAGCAGACCAAAATGCAGCTTTGCCAAATAATAAGACTTTTGGGTCGGCAGTCACTATGCGTTCTACCTGTCTAACCCATGGGGCTGCTCACGCAAGCCATCACGCCATCTCTTCACCACAAACAAAGCCTACAATTTCATCAAGGTGTGATAACACTGCACTCAAGCTCTTGCTTGTGCATTGTCATCAGATCTGGGAGTCTGGTCATCATATTGTGTTCATATCTCCATCCCCAGTACACTGTAAAGATTAAGACCACCTTTACCACCATCACTGCCTTCTCACTTTTGTATAAACAGCTGAGAGAGACTATAGGTGTGAAGAAATCATGTCCTTAGGTGTCAAGTGCTGAAATCACCACAATGATCGTCCTTACCGCCAGTCCCACAATGCACATAATAGGACAGTCTAACAATTCAAAATGCATTCCAGAGTTAAGGAAAAAAGTAAACCTCTGAGCAAGGAAAGGGGAGTCAACATCTGTGTTGCTGTTTTCATTGCCACTGAAAAAGGGGCAGAAAATAATCATTCCATTTCCTCTAATGTCGAGACTTGCGTTTAATGTTTTAAAACGGCTCATTTCCAAAAGGTCAGCGATCACTTTCAAGACTCCATTAGTTTAGCTCCCCGATTTTAAATAAGCAGGATTTAAAAAATAATTGCAGACAGAAGAACCGTGCATAGCACATTCAGGCTTATAGCCTGCAGAAGCCCGTAATCAGGCCTTTAATCAAGTAGGGGTCACCAAGCTCCACTAAAGGCTGAAGCCCAGACCTGACCAGCCAGGACCTTGGTTATGATCACAGTGAGCTCGACAACAAACCTGATTAACAACTCTTAACCCTGCCCTCAGTCTTTAAAAAGACTCCTGACCTCAAGGGTTGAGTTTTCTTTTCAGAAGGCCAAAATCTCTGTTGAGTACTCATTGCTACCTGTGTTTCACAGACGTTTGTAAATGTTCTTATAAAAAAGACTTTATCCAGAAAGACTGTCTCGTCTATCGGCACCGTGCCGCAGGCTGGGGTACTGTCTGCCACAACTGCTCATCCAGGGGTCGCTGCAGAAGGTTTTTGTTTTCAGGCACCCGAGACCAGGGAAGGCACACTTTCTGAGCCTTAATGCACATGAATAATCCAGCAGAAATAAGATAGAGGAGGAAACCCATTTAGATTTCACTGAGTAACAGGATGTTATTTCTCATTTTATGCCCGTTTTCCCAACTGAATTGAAATGTTACACTTGTATAGGCCGACACGAATACCAGCACTGAAAAAACAGTAAAATCTAACAGATTAACGTTAAACCTGGTTTGAGCTTGGCTAGCATGGAGGTTTCTCATTACACTAGGTCATACGAATAGAATATCAAAATAAAATATCAGCTACGTTATCTCTAATTATAAAGAATTGTCTAAAAAATGATACCTTGGATTGCAGAGGTCATTTTTAAAAAGCTTAGTTCTGTTGTCTAATTTACAAGAGCACCATCATAAAAACTACCACACTACCCTCACAGCACTGTTTCCTTGTACCTGCTGCATTAATACAAGACGTGGAGATCAAATGACAGGAGAGCTAGCGATTTAGGAATACTGGTCGTTTAAGAAATCTTGTGGTTCCAAATAGTTGAGAGTGCCTACAAGCTTACATTCACATTTCTGGTGTTAAAATCCTGATGGAACACAGTCAGGAAATGTCTGTTTATATTTCTTTTCTAGCCTTCTAGTATATTTCATCAACGGATTCTGAGAGAGCACTGAACAGGAAAAGTGTTAAGAAAGCTTTTAAAAAAAACAGAACCCACACTCTCAACCCCTTTTTAATTTTACCGTCACCATTTCAGTACAAAAAAGCCTTTGTCAGTACAGATGTGATCATTGTGTCAAGTCCGTGTCACCTAACAATAATTAGCAAGAAACAGATGAGCTCATTAGAATATTTTCCAGGTGATGAGTACATCAATTAAAATGTATAAACACACTTGCACCCGAAAGTTAAAAATCCACACAAATTAATGTTCAGCATAAAGAACACAGTAACTAACAGTTAACAATCGCTACTGAATTACTTTCTTGCAAAAAGGTTAAGAATAAGGGTGTGCAGTTTCTTGTTAGAAAAAAAAGACTGCTGCTGGAAGTGACCAAGTCTGTTTTTAAGTTACAAAAATGGCACATTGAAGCATACCCATCATAAAATTAGTTTTCAATTCCCTTTGTGTATTTATATTTACTTTAATAATCACAGAATTGCACAAGCCAACTACTTTATGAATTGCTACAATGATTACTTGTACCCATATTGCTTAAAGCAGTATAGGAGAGAAAAATGTCTCTCAGACTACAGGGTGTTTGTACATAGAGGAAACTCCTCGAAGGTCTACAGAAATGGCAAAGGATAAAGAACATAGCCCAAGGATTAAGAAAAAAATGTAATAATCTACCATTTCATTCATTACCAATCGATCCAAATTACATATAGCAAGGCAGCACTTTTCGTTGGGTTTTCCACACCGTGTAAACTGATTTCATTGCAATGCTCAGAAATTTTGAAAAGACTAATCCCCAAACAGCGTATGAAAGCCTATAGTTTTGCAGTCACTAAAATGTCCAGGTGACTCCTTGTGTTAATGGAATACCAGAACTTAAAACAGGACAGAAATCTGGTCTTTTAGTAAATTGCCTGCTTCCCGGGAAAACAAATAGTGCAGTTCTGAAGTCATTTTTTCCATTTCATTCTAACTAAACAATTTATCGGGGATTAAAAATGAAAAAAAAAAACAGCACAGCACTTGCATTCCACTACAATTATCTCCAACTTTGAAGGCCATCATAAAATCATTTTAATGTTTTCCTAGTATTTAACCAGATATCATCTTGTAAAAAAAGAGACTAAAATAGAGCAGATAAGCTGTTTCATTAAGGGGAAAGGGCAGGTTAAGGCTCTGGCTAGAAAGTGGCTATTTCCTTTGTCACCATTGACTCCTGAGAGTTATACAGCCCCAGAGCTACTTCTCCATCACAGAGGGAACAGCATTCAAGCACAGAGACTGGATCCAAGATACCCACTGGTTTAAACCCACACGCCCCACAAAGCCTAGAAAAACTAAAACGCCAAAAGCAAACAACGTGCTTTGCTTTAACTTGCTTCTTTTAACTCCTTGAGCTTAACGCCTTAATGAAAGAAAACCCAGAAAGGCTCCAGGGACTAATGGAGGATGCAAGTCTGTCCACAAATCCAGCACCAGGACAAACTGCCCCGTATAAAGATGCCCCCTGCAGTAAGGGACGGATAGGCACGAGAACCGGGCCAGACAAGCACAGATACTTCCCGGCTGTAGCTGTTCTATGGCGACAGAGAATGCAAGGAGTGGCAGGAAAAAGGGTTTTGGAGGAAAGCAGTCAGCAAAGCCCAAGGCACAGGTAAAATCAGCTTCACTGCTAAAGCTGATTGTGCGGTCTTCCACAGGGTAAATGATGCAAAGGAGAGAAGACCAAATTCCTTTGTGTATTAGATCATATGCAGACCTGACAAAACTCACATTTTTAATTTCCCCGTCATGCTCTGTAGACAGTTTAAAACAAGAGTCTCCTGAAGGCCTGAACCAGGAACAGATTATGAAATAAATGGTTGTACCAAAGTGTCAAAACTGCTGTTAGAGCAGTACCTGAAGGCAATCAGAAAGGCCTTTTTCAAAGGATACTTAGCAATGTTTTTATACCTGTGAAACATATACCACATTTTCTTAGTAGTACCCCAGAGTCAGAAAAAAAACCGGTAAAGGTAAACACACTAGAGACAGAACAAAGCTCTTTTTGTAGCAACTGCATAAAAAAGTTCTATATTCTAAACCTCCACCAAAAATATTTGGAAAGAGTTATTTAAGAATGAGAATGGGAGTATAAGCATTTAAAGTTAAGGAAAAGAAAATGAAACTGCCAGTCACAGTCCGTGCTGTTTTTGACAATGTTTCAGAGTACCTTGACTCTGCAAAGCTTCATCGCGTTTTTAATGCAGTGGACAAATAAGGCCTTGCAATAGTATTAAAAGTGAGTGACTTTTTTAGAAGTATGCTATACAATCACTCTGAATTGGGTCATCTGAAACCAAATTAACACCTGTGTCGCACTCCCCATTTCGCAAATTAAAACCCCATTGGTTTACAAAACACAATTTAATCAAAACTTTCCAAACTACCTCTATGTGCCAAAATCAACAATAACAAAGATCTGAATCAGAACACATACGGCAGTAAGAACACAAGTTTTTAACCTGACCTTTGAAGTCAGACAAGTTTTTCATGTCAAGTGTTATTTTCCACTAATTGACTTGTGAAGGCACTGAGACCTCCCCTGAGAGGGAGCCTGGTATTTGGTGCAGACAGATGAGAAGGTGGCAACATTTCTGCACTGTGAGACTTTGCCTTTTTCGCTCTTTGGAGAAAAGCAGTATCACTAGAACTCTGTGCCTCTCACAAAGCCCCTTAAGATTAAACTTTACAGGGGGAAAAAAGCAGCACAGTTTACCCCTATAACACTAAAGGATATTTTATTTGCAAAGAAAAAGGAACATGTTGGCACGTAAACCATCAATCTGCCTGAACATCTGTTTTGCAGAAGGAATGGGTGTTTCAGGCCACGGACCAAGAAGACATACTGAAGGTATACTGACACAGAGGAGAAGATCAAGGCAAGGTAACAAGCAAAGTAAGAGAGAAAATGTATATTTTCTTTGGCAGAAGCTCTTTCTAGCTCCTTGGCTGCTGTGAAAAAGTGCAGCACAGGCCTCATTCCAGCACTTTTCGAGGTGAAATAAACATCTGAAAGGCCTACCCTTGGTTGAGCTGATCCTAACATGAATGTTTCATGAGGTGTGGAGGCAGTCAGTTGTCCAGAATCAATATGGCTTCTGTCATATCGCCGCCATAAATAACTGCAGGTCCTTCTCCCATTTCCCTTATTGAACAGCAGGGGTAAAGTGGTAATGCTGCCGCGTTGAAAATGCGCAATAATGCCTTTGTCTACTACAGATTTCTCTCTGCGAGAAAAGGTTGACAAGACTCCCAGTGATCCGACACTGAGCCCGAACTTCCCAGGCACAAAAACCAACAACTTGAGCATAACAGTGAAAGTGCATACCTTCAGCAAAGCTTTGTTGGGCTTAACCTCGAATATTTCCCTGGAATGAAGCCAAACTAAACAGCTTATCTCTGTTCTTATCCATACCTAGCACTATAATAAGTTTTAATACATTTTTTGAAATTCATCAGCTGAGATGACAATTTTGCTAACATACATATTACAACAAATCACTGCTATTGAACTCATGTATGCCATTCATACATTGTTTTCTAAGCTATAAAGCAATGAGGTTTAGGTTCCAGTTTCAATTCTGGGTATCTAGCTAGGTTGGAGAAAAAGCACAGTGATCCAGTTGCTATTCACGAGTTCTTGGAAATGAGAAGGTAAGTCATACAATACCACCAACAAAAATATTCTGGGCAAGTCTTATTCAAGAAAATATCCTCTAACAATTTAGCATGGTCAATTTGCACAACATTTCTGCAGTTTTTCCCAAATACTGTACACTTCAAGCTTTTATATCATGATTTCCATCAGCTTTACTAAACTTCCCCTGCTTTTACAATGGTGTACAAGTGGAAACTTTCACAAGGGTAGCCTCTCCAACAATCTAAATAAAACAATCTCTGGATTTATCCTAAACGTGAGTTTCAGCTTTAATTAGAAGTGGTGCTGACAGCAAGGACTGCAATTCCAAATGCTCATGCCAGAGCATGACCATGACCTCCCCGCCATGGGGTTGTTCATCATCTTCAAACACTACACGGAGTACAAAACAAAAGCACCGCCCTGACCATGGCACTGTAAGAGCACAGGGTCTAAGAGATGCCCAAGTCGCCCATGTCGGCTCTACTGTAACGAACACTGCCTGGCCAGGTCAATAACGTCCATCAGGACAACATCCAACAACTCCAATCGCCAGTACCACAAGCACACCATATTGGAAAAACTGACCATATACACACACCTGGAAAGCACAATATCTCAAAGAGCACTGGGAGGCCTTAAAACAGACATGAGACTTGTGACAAACCTACTGGCCTTCTTGCCCAGCACCTTCATGACTGGGCGCATTGCTGTCCAAGATCTGTCAAAAAACACCAAGTGATGCCGAGGATTGCTTTCCGAGACCACCATCAAGTCAGGAGAAGTGCTCTGCCACCTGCTCCAGCCTGAGTACTGGAGTAGGAAATCAAACTGGTGGAAGAACAAAGCAAGACAAATCTACGCACTGCTGATATAAGAAATGTGGATCTACTTCTGTGAGGCGGACACTCTGTAAAGACCAAGCTTAAGTGCCATTCTGCAACCAACATCTCAAGAGAGTGGTATTGCTCTTATTTATAGCCAGTAAATCCTTCAAGGAGTGTTGGGAGGAACACTACAAAAGCTTTGAGAATCCAAACTGGATATAACCATCGTCAACTCCCAACCTCCTCATACAAACCAAGAAACAATTGTCAGTACCACAAAAAAACAAAAGTAGAACAATAAAGCATCAGACTCTGATGCTTTGACAGATGAAGTCCTCAAAGTGGAGCTGAGCAAAGCTGCCTAAGCCTATGCACCCTACTGACATGAATCTGCCTAACTTGCCACCCAACAACATACAACAGGCCCCTTGGGCGAATTCTGAAGGAACAGCAAAACTTTCCATAGGTTCTCTTAAGTATTTCAAGCTTACTATAAATTTGCTCTTTTGGCTAATTAGGCAATCTGAAAGGACAGTTCAGTTAAAAATAGGAAACAAATTATATAAGAAAGCCATTTTCAAATTTAATTTTAAAACTTCTACAAACTAAAACCCTATTCTTCTTGTTAGTACAGTGTCTGCTCCAGCATGAGCATCGCTAAAACGAGCTTAAAAATATGAACCAAATTAAAAGCACATGGACTCTAATTTAATTGTAATCTCATTCTGAAATCTCTAACAAGAACCACTTGTTCTCTGCTCCAGAAAGTCGATGAGACCCTCTGAAGCTCATAGCACTGCTCAGTGGATTTCCAGTGGACGGGTCTCTTTTAGAACAGGGGAGAGGTCCCACAAAAAAAGTAAAGATGGAGCGTTAAAAGTTCTACTCTTTACAGTCAGAGAAGAGTTAAACTATAATCTGTAAGGGTACCGGAGATTTCCATAACCCTAGCCTGGCTCTATGTGAAGTTGTTTAATCTTAAGGTCAATTGCATGCAACTGCATAAATTCATTTTTTGCATTTATTGTCCAGGAGACATTGCTATTTACAATGCCAACATAGCCTAATACTCCACAACAAACCAAATTAACTACTGTACAGTAAGTAAGAAGTCCTACATCCTATTTTTAAAAATCATTATGACAGGAAGACTTAAACCCCTATTTATTCATCTTTGAATTTAATACAGTAGTACAAACATTGTAATCTACCAAATTTCATGTTATAATATAGAACAGCAGCTAAATGACAAGACCTATACAAACTCAAAGTTTGAAGTAATCAAAGGTCTTTTAGTATACTCCAAAAACTGCTTACCACTGAATTCTTCAGTTTGCACATAATGTGTTTAAGTATTGTGAATTAGAGTTGGATTATCAGTAGTCTCTATAACTAGATCATTGTAATTTGTACTTTTCTTCATGGAATGTTTAAAGAAATAGGACATGAACCAAAGAAGCTATTCTTCATTGGAAAAAGAAAAGGGGAGGTCTGTTTTCAATCTAACTCAATCTAACTAAAAAAACCATAATCCCAGAATGAACCGTAACAGGAAGGCTTACAAACCATCATCCACTGACAGAATCCTACTAGTAGTGTATAAAACAAAGGAACAGTCATCCTCTTTAAGAAGCATATTACCATTCTACCCACATTGTCTATTACCTTTCATAATGTAGCCCGTGTCTACAGTATACAATAGATATGGAATGTTGCACTCCGATATACTCTTAAAGCTTTCCTTGGATTATCACCAAATAAAACTGTTTTCCTGTGGAACTAAAGAGAAGCCACTGTTCCTCCCATGTGCCGCTGCTTGGGAGGGCAGTTTTGGACAACAGCCTGCATGATTCTGAGCACATGCTGCACGCAGGAGGGAGGACAGACCAGAGCTTTGTGAAAGGGACCTTCTGTAGCAGAAGGCAGCTGCTAGCAGGATCCACAGTAGATGTATAAGATCAGGAGAGGTGCACTGGAATGCAGGCCACAGCTCTGGGCTTGATGGAGGTAACATGCAGCAGCTCAGGGAGGGGACCAAGGTGAGAGTGGGGAGTGTGTGTAGTTGTTCACTTTAACCACATGTTCACATAACCTGAATCTCTGATGCAGAGTAAGAGTCTTCATTCTAAACACCTTTTACTGAAAGATCCATACAGCTCTAGTCTGTCACTCTGCACCACTGGTAGTGGAACACTTATTTCTCCACAGATGCTTGATGGTGCAATTTCTTTCCCCTGTCAGTATTCCAGACCTTTAGTGTCAGAGCCCCCTGATCAAAGAGCCACCGGTCCATGTTATAAAGAAAAGGACCTGTACTTCTTTCATGTATCAGATCAAAGTGGGATCACCAGATGTCTGCACATGGTTATGAACTGGATTTCAGTCAGTCATCTGTGTGGAGAGTGGGAGCTCATACTACAAAATAACCAGCTCAAGGTCAAAACCAAATAGCAAGATATTTGATTCTTTAAAACCCATAAAGGACCAATAAGAAAATAACTACATTTCTAAAGAGATGAAGGACAAGATCAAGGTTAAAATGTTTAACAAAACCACAACATGATTCCGAGAAAAACACTAGACTATAAATAAAAAGACACCTGAGCTGCAGTAATCCTGAGTGCAGAATTTAATCACTCCTGTGGGAAATTTGTGAACAGAACTAATGGAAAAAATAAAATCTAAAACCACCAGGATGGCTGACCTTGCACCATGCCCAAAACCAAGGAAAAGATCTGGTTAACAGCCAAACTTCCTCTTGCATTCTATTGGCAACCGACATGACTGAATCACCTTTTGTTTTCTCTCCTAATCCTCCTAATCCTGGGTTTTTTCCTCTCTAAAACTCCTTCTCCCCCCCATAACAAAAAGTTCATAAAACATTTCAGATATAGATCCAGCTAGATGACCCGACAGACCACAGGAATACTAACTGTAGCCTTCAAAAAGTCAGACTATGAAAGTAAACTTACTGGCCTTAGCCTGATTTTGCTGTTGTTTAAGGTGTCCTTTGCTACCCATGCCCATTTTTAATACCTGTGGGCACATATACAAAAAAGGACAAAATGGTAACATTTTACTTGGACGTTGCTACATAATGGCTTCATAATCCTTTCATAACTGCTACAAAGGATATTATAATCACATGCATGATGCTTCATTGTCATTTGGATTATGAAGCCCTTTTGCACCAATATTCAAATAATGGGTTACCAACAAAATTAAATACAAGTTTATTACTCTACTTAAGGCCTGCACTGCCCACAATATAGCAATTCATTAAATAAAAGTATTTGTGAGCCAATCCCATAAACAGTGTCTGCAAAGGTGCGCTTCCACCAAAGCCACGATATTTCGGAAAAGCGCGTGCCTGTTCTTTCACAGACACCAGGTGGTCATCATCTTTCAGCAATATGTGGAGCAGCAGGATACAATGACGGTCTTGTAGCCGTCTCCTGGAGCTTTGGAAGTCTGACCTTCCAGGAACTCGACGGTATCTCATGTGTTTCCTGTGTGGTTGTGGTTTTCTGGTGCCCTGGCTCTGGATTGTGTACAACAGTTGATATCCGCTCCTTTGATTCCTCTCTTGAACGAATGCAATTCAGGCAGCCCCCCAGGGCTTGCAGAACACCACACATTACATCAGCTTCTTTGATGGAGTTTAATTCACGGCTTTATGTGGCCATGACACTGTCAGAGAACCGCAATGGATGATGACGCTGGACAGCTGCTCAGTTTCCCCCAAAAAAGGGCTTCATTTTATAAACTCAGCTTTAGGGCTGAACCACAACCACACACTTTTCTTCCACGTCCCTCTGCACTCGCCGGGCAGCAGCCAGCTGTTATCAGTCATGCACTGGGGTCATGCTGAGGATGTGGAAAACCTCTGCACAACACTCACCAAAGGGAAACGAACCACGATCCACAGCCACATGTTTGTGCTACGAGGCCTGAGAAGGACTAGATGAGCACCCAGAGATTAAGCACCAATCCAGGGCCGCGAAGACAACAAAACAAACCTGGTCTTTCCTCCTGGGTGTTCATGGTCTAAATCTGTCAGATCTGTATGAGACGCAGACCCGGCTGAAGAGAAAAGAGACAGCTCTGCCACATGTCAGGCTGGTCCAGCCAGCACAGGGTAAGCGGGTGATCCTTTAAGTCTCAAGGATGAGGTGCACTTAGTGCCAAACAGAATCCCCATACCTATTCAGGTAAGGGAAACCCCCAGGGAAACACAGTGTGAACAAAAGGGGCGTACATCTCACTCACCTGCGCTGAAAAGAATCTGGCAACTGGTGCCAAAACCAAAGTTTTTGTGAGGCTTTGTTCCTTGTGTCACTCACAATAAAGTCAAATCATTCAAATAAACCTGAACTATAACATCGAGGGAAATTTATTAAAAATCAATATCCAGTGCTCACTACAGCTAGTGAGAAAATCAAGAGAATGTGGTGGTTTTAGTTTCCCAGCAGCAAACGTGTTTAACATATCTCCCATACGCCTCCGTGTGCTCCCTTTCAATGCAGAGTATGGTGCTTGTCAGTATACTCATTTAATGATATCTGAAACTATGTTATTCTGGGGAATTAAAGCAATTACAGTGACATAATGCAGTCACTTAAGAGGAGTGACAGGGTATCTAACCTAAAGAGATAAATAAAAGCTTTCTGGTTTAAAAAAAAACATTTAGATTGTTGCAGGGTGCGTGCGCAGTTCTATATTTTGTCAAAACGATAAATTATACTGCCCAATAGTTTGTGAAACAGGGCAGTCACGTTGACTTCATGTGATCTTAATTTCGGGGCATACAACAGACTCCACACGAGTCAGAAAACAGCGTCTGCATTGCAAAACTCTTATTTCTTTCATTAATTTAAATCTAGAAAACCACCAGTTTTTCCTCCCGGGGCAATTATTCCCAGTTTTTTTTAGAAGTAGTCACTGAAATGGAAAACAAATAACTTTTTTTAAAAAATGTTCCAAACCACAATCTTCTTCCACAGCTGTGTCTATTTAGATAAAACGTCTATCAGCCCATCTCTTCTCTATCTGCCCTGATCTTTCAATGGTCTGTTCTCACTTTTATAGTACCAAATGGACTTGGATTGGTATGCAGAAATTGTTTAGCAAAATACTACATTGCAGCTTTCCCCAGCTGCTGCACTGGTAAGTAGACAATTAAAAGTCATCTTCCTGTATTATCACCAAAGAGTTCAACCACTTCTCATCTGCATGGAGACTCTAGACACTGTTCCTAACAATACATGCTTGTTACCTATTAATAGCTCTACACCAATCAAATCTTTTTTCAATTTAAGCCAAAGCCACATTTTACAAGAATAGTTTCATCAGCTGTGGTTTGGTTTATACATTATTCAGTGGTCACAATTTACAGACAGTGGGGAAAATTTAACTGCTTCACTTCAACTTTAGGTGGCAGGACTTTTTCATCTATGCAACTCATGCATCATGCAGTTTAGTTAAGCACAAAGTTCCCTCTGTCTCTGTACTGAAAAAAGAAAAAAAAGTCAGGTTATTTTGCAATACATTCAACTGTTGCCAAAGGGACAGTTTAAAAAGGTTAATAGGAAAGAATGTGGCATCTGATGTACTTGCGGAAAGTGCAGAAAGACTATTGTACAGCTTGGAATACCCTTTTTGGTCTTTATATATTATAACCAGCCTTGATCAGATGTTTTTTCCAACAGCTTAATTTTTTTACCATTAGCAACAGAATACACATTAGGAAAGTGAACTAGGCAAATTAAAAATAAAAAGTACCAATCTCTTTCTGGGGTCACTGAAGATCCAAACAAGCTAAGTATCACAAAAATTTCGTATGAGATTGTGGTCACAATTTTTTTGCACAATGACTTCTAAGGGAAGCAATATTAATCTCCAAACAACTGTCTCTTCAGGCAGCTTTGACCCAAACAGATCTCTGCCCCCAAGAAGAGTGGGGGCAAAATGACAGAATCAAAGATTTTAAGAAAGCAGGGCCTCGTGAAGATCAAAGCTCACCTGACTGGTTTTAAATCCGATGTGCCAAGCAGGGTGTAAGGAGGCCCAGGTATATGGTTTCAGTCTGTCTTTGTAGAAACAAATAGTCTAGAAACATTACGCTCCACAATACAATGCTCTTATGAACTCACTGTAAAAACATGAGGAGCCAAAAAAAGAAACCAGCTAGATGCCACGTCTCTGAAAGTCTTAGTAGAGGGGGGAAACAATTACTCCTAGGAGGGAATTTGCATTGCTGTACAGAGCACAAACAAAAACAGTCAATAAGGACATCACGGTCTGCATGAATGTAACAAGGAGAAGGACAGAATGGGTGATCACCATAGGAGACGTTTGCACCAGAACCACAAAAAGGACTTGCCAAGGTTGAGTAGCGAATAAACACCACTTCCCCCTGAACGAGCCTCTTATTTTGTCATTTTAACATCTGAACCGTTTGCAAGCGCTCCCACTAATTTATGCGGCTTAATCTGAATGGCAACTCAAAACTGCCCTTACTGCCCTGGGTGTCTACTAGAAGGTAGAAAGGATGGAGACAAGTGACCTGGGCCGTGTTCGCACACTGATTTTGGGATGCAGACTACTACTACAGATCAATAGATTTTCTTCCTGCATAAAATCAAGACATTTCAATATATAATATTTTCCAGATTTCAACACCAGCCACCAAGTTCTGAAACCCCAGAACAGCACAGACAGAAACTCGCCTTTAACAAGGCTTTACTCCAAGGCATCGCAGGGATACAGTTTAAATGCTGGGTGTGTTAAGGTATCTCAAGTAGTGCATGAAATAAAGAAAATGCATCAGGAGACAAGGCTGAACCATTTCTAAAGCAATTGCAGACAGAGCATACATTCTCATCTAGCACCCTCTCCTCTAAAAGGACTGTCATAGAGGATGGAATCCAGAACACGCCCCAGTAACAAATCACACTGTCCGAGCTTCAGCCGGCTTTTGGAAAGGAGTGAGGGGCCTCCCAGAGAATTTCTGGGAGTCTAAACATCTTGTATGGGAGAATAAAAAAATTCAGCTGTAAACAAGAAACTGTCCATGTAATCCCTTGTTTGGCCTTTTTGTTAGATAAACTGTTCATCTGTTAAAATGTTGTAATAACTCATTGACAAACTAAAAAAAATAGGCAGGCTGGAGTATCCCAGTTTAACAAACCTGACATCATTTACTAAAATGCTTAATCTGACGTACGGTCTCCAGTTGGGGGTGTTTTCTAGACCAGTCCAGCCCAGAAGTTGCCTAGCACTTGATCCAGGATAGCTGAATAATGTCTCCTGACTTGACTGAACACACACACACCTGGGGCAGATCAGAAGCTGTCCGATATTAACTGGAGATGGCGCCACTATAACACCACCTGCGCCCCGAGGTCACTTTTCCTCTATTTATTCAAAGCACCAGCTAAGCAACCCTTATCAGAGATCAGATTTGCAAAGCCTTGTTTTAAAAGCAGGCTGGCACTTTCCTAGTTACTATCACCTTCCAGTATTCACAGGGGGGAGTGGATCTGCCTCTCTGGGAACTGGCTATAACACAAGCCATGTCAAGCAAATCGTGAACTGTCAAGGTAGCCTGCTCCAGTCGTATTCCTGTTTGCGCACGTGCTGAAAGCAGAAACAAGCCACATACCTTTAGAGTCTCTTTTCCCCTTTATGACACATCAAAGGGCCTTTTCCTGAACAGCTCGCACACAATGCCATGTTTTTTCCCCCAAGAAGAATAACCCAGGTGACGGCAGCTTTCAACAGTACATTTATCAGACAGGCGGTAACCAGGAGCGGAACTGCCGCTGCCCAGTTCTTAATCAGTGCTACTCAACATCTTCCTACCTGCAGCTGCTGGGAAGTGCCCATTGTTTCACATTTACACTAACAAGTAAAGATGGCAACTTTCCTGTTCGCCTGAGGGATCCATCCTTTCCACTGAAGTAATGAGTTCTCTGTACTTAATTGATTTAGAACAGGAACAGTTTTTAATACCATACATCGTCAGCTAACCTTTTAAGACCATAGTGCACATAGGGCACGCTGCAGATTGAAACATGGTAATCTGACTTTCCTATGCTGCTGTCAATATGTTTACAACAGGAGCAGTGTAAGTATTAGTACCACTATCATTAAGCTTCCATGCCTTGCTTTTGAAACAGAGCACCCTTAAAACTTTAATCCTCCTGTCCAGTGATTCTGGACACTCCGAGATCCAACAACTGGTTTAATTACAGTTATTACCAAACTGGTGGATCGAGCTGGAATTCTTCTAGGTTGTTTGTAATGAAGTATACTTTGAACACGGGATTAGCATCACTGTAAAACTTAAACAGTTCTCTAAGAAGATTGAAAATTTGGTAAAATCAGGGTTATAGGTCAGGATGCATGTCAGAAAAATATTTCCTAATGCATAATAGCCTGAAACCATAACGTCTTCCACGCTTAACTCCCTACAGAACTTGTTTTCAATAGACTGTTCCAAGGGGACATCAGCAGGGCAGTCTGAAGGTACAGGTGAGGGGCAGAAGGACACAAGGAGCAGCAGAGCAGAAGAACAGAAGGAAGTGTATTTAAAAACAGGAAACACACTTGAAGCTATTTCCTCTACACTTGGGGGGGGGAATGAAATTCAATAATCCTGTAACTGATATGGACACGTATAGATCACTAGTTAAATACTGATTAAAAAGCTAACTAGTGAGATAGAGAAGCCAAAGCACACGAAGAAGCATTTAATCAAGCCGCTCTCTTTAAGCATTTTCACAGAATTCCTAAATGCCTGTTTAATAAAGAAAGGAAAGCCTTCGGCTTCCACTGAGGCTGCATCCAAGAGTGACATATGGCCCAGACATCTCCAAAACTATCCAGATTGCTTGCATTTAAAACCTTTCTGCACATATCTGTACCAATATTTGGTGGATAGCTGTCCACCTTCAAACAGTAAAAAAAAAAAGGCAGCCCAATTACAACAAAGGCATTCGTTACCCTGTAGAAAACTGGTCTGTGTGTGTATTTCAGCAAATTCAAGCAATTCCAAAGAAAGATGCATTAAAATAGAGCTCCTTCAATCACAGGAAATAAGTACCAATCCTCCAATCTGAGACAGTGCACAAGAGCAGCAATTAATGCAAAAATAATAAAACTCTGCAATACCCTTAGCATTATTTGAAGTTTGTTAACATTAAATTTATAACATAACAGATACTAGATAACACTGATTATCAGATCAATTAGATCACACTCTGAGCCAAATGAACTGCTCACTTTAGAACATCCCCTTTTTAAAAAGTCTTTTAAAAAACATTACATGTTTTCAAAGGATCAGGAAAAAAAAACAGACTAAAGCTGACAATCTCTTGAATAGTCCAAGAAAAAGATTCTTGGAAAGTCTCCAGTGTTCCTCTGTGAAGTTTCAGACATTAGTGTTCGACAGACTTTGATGAACTGCAGAAGGAGTCAGTCAATGTGATGCACTATCTTTCAAATCTAAAAACTCAAATACATTTAGTGAAACCTCAATCACTTCCTAGCAGCTTCCTTTGGTATTCATCCAATTTTGATGGATTTATTAGATCTTTTGATTCTGTTTCATAAACTATTTAACACAAGTCAGAAATGTAACTATCATGTATGGTAGTTATGAAGAAAGAAATGTAACCTTCAATTGTTGACAACATAAAAAAACCCTGCAATTTTTTCCCCATTTGTCCAAAAGCTCTTTTGCTGACCCATCATGGTGAAACTCTCATACATTCTCGGCCAAAACAGAATCACAGCCAAAAACAACTGTCCTGGAATGTTGTCATAAACACCGAAACTAAAACACAGGAGATTTACAATGTTTAAAATCTGGTTAATACCCAACTCATAAGAAGATTCAAACTCTAACAACTCCCTACAAAGTACAAGGACAGCACTCAAAAGA
The DNA here is from genome assembly GCF_040954835.1 of Lepisosteus oculatus. NCBI lineage: Eukaryota > Metazoa > Chordata > Actinopteri > Semionotiformes > Lepisosteidae > Lepisosteus > Lepisosteus oculatus. The sequence goes on along the minus strand of NC_090712.1, from coordinate 6,219,400 downwards.
GTAAAACACCACCCACCAGATGAAGTAAAAAAAGTATAAATATGGATACCCAAACACATAGAGGAAACGTTTTGTTTTTGTGAATTAACACTAGAAGTACCTACAATGAGACGTCTGGTGCCCTTCCACAGCACAGAGAACAGTCAACACCAGCCAACCAACCCAGCTTCATTTATCGTTCTTGACATCTTTCTGATTTTTGCATTATGACTGGCCTTGATGTCTACTTGTGACCAAAGGGAATCTCTAAAAAATAATGATGCTCAGTGACTGAAATAAACGTAGCAGACAACGTTTTAAAGATATGATACCAAGAGTGATGCAGACATCAAGATGTGAAGTTTCTGGTGGTTAAAGAACTCCACTTACAGTGATTAATGGCAACCTTGATCAAGTCCTGGGATCTCACATCCAGATTGGAATATCCAGTTCAGAGGGAAGAACACCACCTACTGGTCCACCAACACCACTTACAATATCAACATGGTTTTCGTTAGACGTTCCCCATCCCAGTACTGCCAGGTACAGCTGAGATCTGGTGAAAAGGTGGTAATACTGCTGTCGATTCCTGTAGCCTTGCCCTGCCTATACCATCACAGGCAGATCACTTCATCCTCGAGCTTGCCTAAAAGCTCCGTTTCCGGAACTACACAAACGAGCTTTGTCTCGGAGGGACCAGCAATGCCTGGAGCAGAAAAGAAGGGGGATGTCCAGCTGGAGTATACCTGTTCAAAGACAGGCTGCACAGTTGAGATCTGCAGCAAAAGAAAAGGCGGACTTCCCGTGCGGAATTCTCCAAAATAAACACTGACAGACGCTCTCGCCTCAGAGTGAGCCGATGCCAACAACAGACAACTGCCCATTCAGCCTCTGAGAGCCAGCGTGCTTCATGCTCAGACTTCACATCTGAAGGTGAGATAATACACAGAGAACAAATGCAAAACACCACAGGCAACAGAGATCATTTCCATATCCATTCAACAAAATGACGTAAGACATTGTGCCGTATCTTATCAGACCTTTTGTTTTACTTATTACTTTCCTGGCCTGCCTGCTCCATTGCTCCTGCCATGATGTCTAGCCAAACGTGAGGCCTGGGGGCGTGTTTTGTTGTGCCCTGACCTGAAGTGAGTCTTCCAGCCTTGGCAGCGCTAGAAGGAGGAAAAGCATTTTTCCCGAAGGGAATTAGACTGCACTCAGCAAGCTTACATCTATGACTGTGAAATTATAATCCCCCTTTGTTACATGCACACACATTTATAATGCAAGAGATCATTTGTTGCCTTTCAAACAGGTCTGCCACGCAGATATGTTTTTAATTTGCACCTTGTCACACTTTATTTAGCTTTCTGAACAACTGTCCAAAGCAGCTGCAGTCTGCCAAGGATTTGAAAATGACAATGAATTTTTAATCCCAGGGAAGATCCCAAATACTTACAACATCAATTAAAGGCAATACAGGCTTTCAATAATGTTTTTTCTAACAGATGATCCAGTCCACAATACTGCCAACAGAGCTTCAGTGGTGGGAAATGGCACAGTAAAACCAGAGTCTGAAAACAAACAGTGGTTCAAAAGGTTTATTATTTCAACTGATAAACGACCCAAAAATAAAGCAGACAATGATAAGAACACTGCCACTGCAAACTAATTACAAAATAAAATCAATCCAACCAAAAATCATTAAAGCAAAAGCTAAATATTATTTGTGGTAGGTTACTTCTACAAAAACAACAGGATTACAGCATAAATCCAACTCTCATGTTACATTATCTCTAGCAACACACCCTACTAGTGAATTACAGACAGCAAGCTACAGGTGACCTTCTCTCTGGTCTACAGCACCCCACAGTATCAGTTCCACAGGTTTTGCCAGGAAGTTTGTAGAAGATAATGCCAATTGCTTCCAAAAAAAACAAACTTAGATGATAAAGCTGAAGTTCACAGTCACTCCCTGACACACCAGCCATATAGCTACAGGTTACTAGCCATATTAATTAGCTACATAATACTTCACCTGTTAGGCAGCTAATCTTATGTTTCAAGAACACTACCAATGAGTCAGTTCTTCTCAGGATTACACTGATAACCAGACCCTAAACGTCAAAAACAGTAGACGTACTGCAAGTTCCCTTGGTCAGCTTCATAACTCACGGCCTACAATCACAGATCTTGGAGGTGATCATACATACTCCAAATCATACAAAATCTTAAGTTCCCTACCATACTGAAAAACGTAAGGGAGGCCGAGACAACCAATGCAGTGCCTCAGTTGTGACATTGTTAGATTAATCTCGTTCATGTCCTATTCTTGTGATTTATCCTCTTGAGAAAACTCAAGTGTGCCAACTCACTGTTGAGAGAAGTTGCCCTGCCTGCAATAAAGAACCTGGCCTACAGCTGCAACATATGCTGAGCAAGTGTGGTTATCATTAAAAATATTTGCTTGCTAGAAGGCAACAACATGGGGAGAAAATTCACAAAAAAGAACAAAGCAAGGTAATTAGAGACCATATGAAACAACATTTGGTCAGATGGCCATCAGCCAGCGTCTTAATTAAGATATTTTTTTATTTAACACAAAGAGGAAAAAGATTACCGGCCATGGCTCAGCACAAATTCCAGGGAATGAAGTCATTGTGAAACAACAAAGCAGCAGATATTTGTTTATTGATTGGAGTTATCAGCCGGCAGGAGAGAAGAATGCACTGCACTGCACTCTGGGTCTTTGCAACAGGATGGGTTTTGATCAGGCTAAGCAGGGGGCCAGAGTGCTTCTGCCAAAATCAGCTCTGTGCATCTTGTTTTTAAAGATGCCTCTGAGGAATTTATCTGCCAAGTTGAATTACGCAAAAGAGTACTGCGCCTGTCAGGGAAGAGCAATTCACACTTGAATTTCCAGGACAATGTTTGTTTTTTTACTCTTGTGCCTATGTAGATGGAAAAGAGGGCACCAGAATTAACAGCTGATTAACAGGAAGGGCAATGCCAATTCCCATCTTCATTTTGCAGCTCTTAAATGCATGCAAAAGAATCCAGGCTGGGACTGGGCACGAAACAGGGTGCAGCACAAGCTCAGAGAACCGCCACTGCTACACCGCTAAACAAAATAACATCTGCTTTCCATCAGCTTGTTATTATACTCAGAAAAATCACAATTCCTTGAATTTATGTAGAGATTCTTATCCCAAAGAATCTCAAAATGCTTTATGTACATAAGGGGACCATCTTCATCCATCACTAAAGTGCACACATGGTGACACTTGGCAGCCATTGAGCATCAGCAGCTCAGGTACAGAAGCAACACATGCCCTCTCCAAATGAATCAAGCTGGAACTGAAGGGAGACTAGGCTGAAAAAGTAAAGAGTGTAATTTACCCAGGACACCAGGGTTAACACCTCCCGTTCTGGAAATTGCCATGTGACCATAACTTAAAAGCCAAGTTTAAGTTTTACTTAAAAGCTTCAGTTTAATGCGTCATCTGAGGGAGCAATGTCAGCTCCTATAGCACAGTACACCTGACTGACCTACAGAGCCATTAGATCAGAAGTTCTGGTCCAGAGGCTACCAGGTGCTATATTCATGACAACATCGACCAATAGATACGGACACTACGTTTTTAAGAGCGTGACAACCTATGCTTCAATGCCAGCACTGTTTGTGGTCAGTGCTTGCATGAGCCGCAAACATTCTCACACAAAAGGTGTATGTGCCCCGTGTGTACTTGCACTCTAAATGTTAAGACATTATGGCCCTTTTACTACTTACAGGGACTGTGTGAATCAATGCAGCAAGAGAAGAGTCAGAGCCTTCAGTGTGTGCGTGTATGTGACTGCGTGAGGGGGTTGAGGGCCTGTCCTATGATAAACGTGTACAGCTTGTGAATGGAGATGACAGCTGGAGTTTATGCCTGGTCAAGGAGACCCCTCCTGCAGGCCTGGAATTCAGGCTGAGCTCTTCCAGACTCCTGCTCGAAAGCTTTTAAGTGGAAATCCAGCGCAGCTCTCCAAGGAGCCCGTCTGCTGCTGTGTGCGGTCAGGAAGCACATGAGCTCATCGAGGACACCGTGCAGCAGTGGAACTAGGGTGGAAAAATTAACCTCGCTTTTCTCCCTTGCTCTCAAAGACTTAGGAAAAAAAATCTGTTACTAAGAGAGGAACCAGAACCTTTGGAAGATCAAGCACAACTGCCAAGCTCAGCCTGCATATTTTTTCAATGAGACCAAAACAGACGGCACAGGCATATCAGCAACTATTTTCACTTGGGAACTTCAAAGCCCTGTAAAAAACCGCGAGCCGCGCTTGGTCATGACAAAAGACTTTTAAATCAACCATTTTGCGACCTATCAAGCTGGGCGTTTCACACTTGGTAATCAAGTCTGAAACGTGAGCCTTTTCACAAAGTAAGGCCACCGTATCAAAATGTTATGGAGAAAGCCGGAAAGAGGAACAGAAAGTTTCAGCACACATGCGAATGTCATGCGTTTTAAACACGTTGAAGCAACCTATCCTCTGTATTCAACTTCCCTCCAGCAGACTCATCAGACCTGACCTCCAGTCAGGGGTCCTGCCCTTCTCCACAAAGGAGCAGTAAAACACCTGGTGCTGGCAGGAAATGGGAGGCAGAACCCGAGGCCGGTAATCCTCAGCCAGTCATCTGCAGCACTGCGATTTAGACAAAAAGGGGAACAGTATCTCCAGGAAAATTTAAAACTTAAGTCATTCTCCTTGAAATGTTGAACTTATTTCAGCTGCCTTCGGAGGCTCTCACCACTTGTGGCTCGGCCGTCAGCTGCAGGATGGGCTCGCAGGTCCGGTTCACACCGTCTCGGCAGAATGAGGTCCTCGGGATTCAGCTCTCCCCGAGGGGCGACACAAACCAGTCAGCCTCAACTCCCGCCACCATCCAGGCGCCTGGGCCGGCAATGGCCACATCACCCCACCCGCTCAACAGGCAAGCCCTGCTGCGGACACATCGGCAGCCAGCCTCACAGCTCAAAGACAAATCGCAGACCATCGGAGATTTAAAATCATGGGGGGGGGGGGGGTATTTTTCTAAAAACAAGAGACATCAGAAATCAGCGGGGTCGAGACAGCGGCAGTCTATTTGCGACTGTGAAACTGAGGTGTCTTTTGGACAAGGACGCCGGGCGGCTTCTACATTCACTGCAGGGGTGGTTTAGAATGAGCCACAGCACACCAGAGCTCAGCGCCTTCATGGAAATCACCCACATGAGGAACGGACTGGAAGGAAGACAATGCCATTTATTTTCAAGTACTCAATAACTGCTACAAAAACAGGATCCCAGCAGCAACAAACACCTTTAAAGCCTGAAATATAAGATGAGACTGAGAATATGAACATTCACTTAAAGTCCTGCATGACACCATATGTTCCTAAATGCCAATCTTTTCTCAACAGCTTTACAGACTCCATTATCCCTCCAATCAACATACCCAAATTAGTAGCAGATAGTAAAGCAGAAAATAAAAAGACAGATTCCCTTTTGAATTAGACTGTGTATGTGTGGAAGGCAACAGAACAATAATTTAATGTCTTTACAGAACTATGCTCAAAACCGCATTTGAAATCCTGAACCATCAAACAGAACACTTTGAATTTCAGAACGCCATCCGGGGGATATTAAAATAGATCCTTCCTGAATTATCACACTCCCTCACCTCTCCCATTTTCTGAATACCAGATTCTCTCCATTTGCACTGGTCCGGTGTCCAATCATCAAGCTACATGAAACTGAATTGAATGAATGAAATTCAGCCACACACCTGAAAGCAATTTCTAGGCACATTTTTAAACAGTAGGTCTAGATTGCTACACTTCTGCTGAAGATGGATTTCAGCAGTGATGCAAGTCACCATAGACAGGGCAGACATACCTGTAAGCTTACAGACAAGTACAGTATTGTGTGGGAAAATGCTGTTCTTTGGACAAGCAAAAGAATATGCAGCTCCAGAACCTGCAGGGGATGCTCTGAATTATTTATTGAAAGCTGTAACCACGACCACCGGCTGTGTTATTAGAAGGCCATGAATTCTGAGCATTTATAAATGTGGTTTGAAGAAAACTGTAATTGCAAGTCTTACTTGTTTGCTTTCAGACATACCCTGCTTTCATGATATAAATACATAACTTAAACATTATTAATGACCATTCATAAAACCTGTTGCAATGCTTGCTGTGCACTTAAAACAAATGTGTATCTTAAATACCAAACAAGCACGCAGTCATTAAATTTAAAAAAAGGCAGCAAAATTCTCCTCAACAAGATAATATATTAAAAGCTTATGTGCTCCGTTTGTTAGTCATGTATTACTTTTTCTAGAGAAGGAAACTTATTTAATGGATTCACAATAAGTGAAAACATGTAGATATTACAGAGTTCTATATAACTTATCAATTATATTATATGGCCAACTGACATATCACATTGCACAGAAAGCCAGAGAACCATACGAAGTATAAACAAGCAAAGTACTGTTATGAACTCATCCGCAACTGTGCTAGTAAATATTTAAACTCTCAGCTTGTGCACAGTGAGATACAAGCCTGAAATGAAAAGATTGGTTTGGACCTGATAGTGATTTATAACACCCAGATCAACTAAATTTACATCAATGTATACGTCTGCCTTCTGAAATAGAAATAGTAATCTCACCACTATACATGGACGTCTATTTCATTTACCTTCCAACAAAAGGAAAATGTTTACATAAGAAGAGAGGTCAAGCCAAACACAGCTCTGAATTGCGCCCAGGACAGACAAGAGGTCCAACATCATTGCCTCTGGCAGACAGTTCACAGCTGTAGTCCTGTCTCCCTTCAGAAAGCATTGCCTTTGGAGGCAGTGTCACAGATCATCCTAAATGGAGAAGGAACACCGCACGCTTCCCAGCGGTGTCTTGTGGTACCCAACCATCACGGCCATTAGAAAGGAGTCCTAAAACAAAGTTATACGGGCCCTCCATCCCTATTCAAAGCCCGAAATAACCTTCTTTTTGTTTTTTCCTCCCAGGAGCTGTCATTACCATGACAAAGGAGGAAGGTATTTTGCCAGGATGCTGAAGTGTGGAGATCGGGGGGGGGATATGTGAAGTCTCAGGCCTCAGCTCTTTTATCTTTTCCCCTCATTTGCAAATGAGTTGCAATTTCCTATCCTGCCCCCGGCAGCCATCCTCTCTCTTGTGCTTGAGAACTCCCAACATCCCCCAAGTTCACGCAGAGCGGAGGAGCTCCACAACTCCCTCCAGACCGGGAGCGGAGGCGGAAATGGGAGAAAGCTTGAGGTGTGGATGTGTCAGTGTCCCCCCCCACCCTCACCCCAACCCTGTTGCTCCAGCCTTTTGTTTTAATTTGTTCAAGTGATCATGCTACTCCGGGTCTTCGTATGGACCGATCCGAATCCGAAAGGCCAAGACGTCGTGGGCGACACGACACACCATCGGAAATTCAGTTAATTCGGAGGGCGAGTGCAGAAGGAGCCCGTACGAATCTGGAACCACATCCAAAGCACCGGCATTTTAAACCTGGCGCGGCGGCTCACTAGACGCTGTGCTCGGCCTCAACTGCTGAAGCGCCGCTCCACCCCGGAGCTGGCTGTGACCCTCTGTAGGAGAGCTGTCTCAGCCCACGGATTTAGGGATCGTTTTCACATGTCCTGCCTAGACTGTACCCATATGCCACAAAAGCATGCGAAGGATAAATCAGCTTGCTAATTAAAACAAAGCTCCCACCAGCACATTTCAGCACAGGGGGTCTTCACGGGTGCCCACGGTCAAGGGAAGCTTTGATGTGCTCTCCTCCAGTCATAAAACACTAGAGGTCTTCGGGGGGGAAAAAAGTAACTTGTGCGCACTGTATCGCCTTAATGGGCGAATTCATCATTTTATAAAGTTACAAAAGCAATAAATAAAACGGGTTTCTCGGCCTCCCTCTCTCTCCCCGGTCCCGTCACATCACTAACCCCTGACCTCAGCTTTGAAGTGGATCATCTCGTGTTCGCTCGACAGGTAGACCGTAAAACTCCTCAGAAACATCATAACCGGGCGTGGGGAAAAGCACGATTCATATTAAAAGAGCTACCGCGTTTTCTGATTTTTTTTTAAGAAGTGCCGTTTTATTGCATAATAAGAAATGCTGCGGCAAGCAAATCATCCAGATTCGTCACATGCTCGATTTTAATGGGATCGCCTTTATATGAGCTATTTTACCCTGCACGTTTGGAAAGGCACTTTTGTATTTTTTGTTCCGTGCGTACACGATGCCACTACCCAACTTTTCTGCCTTTTCACCATGAACTTTCCATGTTCTAACCAAGTCCTCGCCACTTTCTACTCCGCTTTTCACCGCCGCGTCTCTGTGGGCTTTTCCGAGGTGAGTCGAGACCGGAGGAAACAATACCCTCGCACAGCCCAAATGTTTCTTTTTGAGAGAAAAGTAACCTTCGCAAGCTTTCCGCGCCGTACTCCTGTCGTCCGACCCGCGTTTGGCTGTGTAAACATGCGTGCGGGCATAGAAACCTGCTTTTGTTGACTTTATTTTTAGCTAAAAGTCTCTCTGTATTCGCTTAAACCAAAAACGAGCGAAGAATAAGTCTTTTGTTGGAGACCCCGGGCGTAGGACGGCTCGCCGACTTTTGGAAAGTTTTCTTTCCACGTTGAAACACACACACTCCGGGCTCGAAAAAGCTCACGAAGTGCACCGAGAAAAAGCCACCGTCCGCCTGCTTTCTTCTGCCCTAATGAAACACATCTGAAATTCCCCCAGAGAGGGATTTTGGAGAGTATCTCGGTCGTCCTATAAAACGGCGACTCTCAATTGCGGAGACTCGCGTTTCGGACTTTTTTTTGTTGTTGTTGTTGCTGCAGCTCGAAGTAAGTTCCCCACCACCACCAAAAAAAAAAGACGACCATGATGTGGATGTTAGAGAAGAAAACCGCATGCACAGGTTAGTCAGGTAAGTCTTAAATTAAAGCAGAGCCTCATACCTTTGGCGCAGAGTATGCCGATGGCGAGCGCCGCAGCCGCTCCGGCCGGGAGCCGTACCCGGGGCAGGCGGGGGCGAGGGGCCGAGGGGCGGCAGCTGTCCGCCGCCGGTGCCTCCATGGTCGCACTGGGGGGCGCAGCCGCCGGCGACCAGACGCGTGCGAGACACCGGGGATACCAGAATGAACGGGTCTTCGTGTTTGTGTAATACTACCACACACACACACACAAAAAAGGAGAACGACGGCACGAAAAGCCGGTGGAAGTGGGCGAGCGAGGAAAAACCCACCCCCGAGTGCCCCGAGCCGAGTCCTTTAAAAACCGCTTGTGAAACTACCCCCTTTCTGTCGGGGGGCAGGAGCCCGTTTCCCCCTAGCAGTCCGGATCAGAGGTCACGCAGGTTCACTGGGCGAGAAAGGCAGCCTCCTCCATTCCCGAGCAAGGGTCTCCTGTGTACTTTTACTTTTAAAACGTTCTGAATGGTGACGATATTACAGCTCCAAAGTGCGGTCCGGCTCCTTCCTCCTCCTGCTCTGCGTGAGACCCGTTTCCCGAGAAACCCAGCCTGCCGACTAGTTCAGTCCCACAACCCACCGCACGAGTTTCACACACCGAGCGCTCGCGCACTCCCCCCTCCCTCGCGCACTCGCTCCCGTGCCGCAGCCGCTTCCGGTCTCCGGGACAGGCCAACCCAATGGCAAGGAGCTCAGACGGGAGTGGGAGGAGAGGGGACCAGTGCTGCGGCCTCCTGGCGGTATAGGTGAGCGGAATGATTTTTTTTTTTTAAAGAAAAGGAGAAAGGAAGGGTGCGCGCGCACACTCACGCGCGCCCCATGCAGTCCACCGACGCGCTTTGCTTGTCTCACAGCGCCGCTCTGTCCTTAGTTGCAACTCTTGTCAACTTACTTTTCTCCCCCCCTTCGGCTCGAAACTGCCCCCTCCAGAACGAAAAGCTCAGGATCAAAAGTCCGAAATCGCCCGGAGTCGTGTCAGGGCGTGTGAGCGGAAGACCCTTGCACACTGCACAAGGCAGAAACAGCGTGTAGTGTTTTAATACCCCTGATCCGTCTTCGCCGAGTTCAACGAAATAAGGCAAACTAGTCCAGCATCAGCTGCAGCTGCTAAAAACCGAAATGGGCTCAACTGCTCGTCTCTTGTTGGAGGCGAATAAGTGTTCAGAGTTTGAGATGTACTGGACTTATTATTGGGAAAACTGTGAATCAATGTGCAAATCTCCAGTAAGAATATCTACAATGTGAAATTGATGGAGTGGACATTTCTGCATGTCTTTAACAGAGAAATACGTTCCCCATGCTGCTGAGACACATGCACTTTCATTCTGGTGAAAAATAAACCGAAGCTCTAACTGTAAGACAATGGACAAGTTTAAAAGACAAGCATTCAGTTTCAAGTCGGTTAAATTAGGTCTTACGCACTTGAAAGACGAATTTCCATTTGAACCTGAACGTAAATGACTAAATTAGATTCATATTAAAAGGCAAAAGAGGGATTTTGTCAGAATGAACATTTAATTTTTTCTTTTGCAATCCGAACCATAACTTAGACAAGCAATAATTATTTAGAAAAATGTTTACACAGCCCTCCCGTGCTCCTACTAATGTTGCGTTTTGCTAACGAGAAAATAACAGCTCTTGAAGCGAACTTCGCCAAGTAATTACTGCCTGAGGAAAAGAGGAGCGTTTAAAAACATAGCATATATCACAGAGCAGAATTCCCGAATAACATCTACTTCTACTGCCAGTATGAACCAGAATTATATACAGTGGAGGCCAAGGCAGTGTATCACATAGTGATTCAGGTTTTCTAAAACACTTTCATTTTGCTTCTGGGTTTTATGATACCATGATGTCAGTACAGCAATATCGGGAGAAGATCCCATTTGCACACAGTAATTATAGACCATGTACTATACGTGCCTGTCCTCAGATGACTTGAGACTGTCCTGTATGACGTGTCTGTTACAGGCACTTACAGTTACAGGCTCGGCGAATGGAACGAGTATGTGCACCAATAACATTGCCGGTCCATTTATTAGGAATTGTGCTAGAAGTTATGACCAATTTTGTGGACGTACTGTATTTTTGTCTAAAATTGCTTATGTGCTGTGGAAAGCCTCCTACAGTACCTCGATACTTTCGGTATCGATTAATTTAGGTAATCGAAGTAAAAGAAATAAAAAACCGGAATGTGCGGATGTTCAGGAACTCACCTGCATTCAAATATTCATTTTGCTCCTTGCCAAACCGAAAGGAAAAAGCACATTTTCATGCCGACTTCACCGAGACACCTTAAAAAGGTTTTTACTAATTCAGCTGAGTGAATAAACAATGGTTATTCAGTCTCCCGAGAAACCCATCCAGTAGGGAACACTTACGCACGGGATCCTAAAAAGACCTTCTGCATCCTAGAGTTTAATTAAGATCCGTTATTAAATTCAGGACTTACAGAGTCATATGATCAGAATGGTTGTGAACGGGTTTTTTTATCTGTACGGGTTCTGCAGAGTTAATCTGGTCCGATTGCCACTTAAGTATGTTCTGAATTGTGTTTGGGCTCTGGAATTAGGTTTAAAGCTAAAAAGAGCTGTATCACCCACGTGCTTGCACGTTTGTCACAACACTACTGCAAACGACTGCAGTAGATTACACACCTATTGCCAAAATGACAGCACACGAACTGCTGTCATGCGCAAGATGGCCACCAGGTGGCGGTCTTGATTCACTGCAGCATAGTGAACCTTTGGTTCTCGGCCACAAATGAAGGAAAGGCGACCAGTTTATTTTTCAGTGTTATAATTAAAACATGGAGCATTTCATATCAATAACTCTTATTTTACTCACTAATCCAGTGCCTTCTATATTAATAAACAAGAAAAGTCATTGTGTCTGAACCAATGTCACTTCAAAATAAAAACTGAGTTAACTCTTCTGCAGATCTATGAATTGGGGATGATCCGAGTAATTTAAGAATCTTAAAATTCTTAAACTCTACATAGGTAGTTGCAGGATTAATGTTTTTGTTAATACAACAGTCTCAAATATTAGAAATGACCTCCTCGTTAAATTTTATTCCGATTCTAATATCTTGTGTAATGAACAGTCATAAATTAATGAAATTGCCAAATTGTGAACCCACTTTGTGCAGGGATTACCAAAATCAATTTACTGATCTGGGATATTATATATATATTAATTGACCGACCTCTTTGGGAATTAATGATTAATAAACAATAGACTGAAATAACACTTTATTGCAACAAATATAGGACACCTCACGATAAACTCCATACAAATCCCTGTAATGTAACAATACAGTATGCACTGATACAAAAAAAGCAAAGTTTCACAAAATGTGTGGCTTAACTAATGCTCACTTTGTCACAGCTGCATGCAATAAAACCAGATGAGGAATCTCACTTATTGGAACATTGTCTTCTTGTACAATTGCAACAGTAAGAAAAAGGTTGCAGAAGATTTTGAACAGGTTTCAAGAAAAGGAAAGGCATTTAGAAACATATTGCAACTCACTAAAAAGTAATTGGACCAAATGTTTCCATGTTTTGCTGAAGCAGACAAAGGTGCATAGGATACATTATACAAAATCTACAAATTGAAAAAGGTAAAGTAACTTATAAAACTGTCAACATTAAAAACAACAAACATATCTCAAATCAATGGTTACTCTAAAGATAAAGTATTACCCAAGGTAAACACGATTGTCTCTCCATTCACGTCATCTATAGTACATTTAATCGGCTCTACATCAACTGATCCCCTCTCAGACTTCTTTTCTTTATAATAAATCCCCCCCCCACAAGAATAATCATTTTGTTTTCAAAGTAATGTTTCCCTAATCAAATTCGCAATCCCTTTCATTCACCAAGAATGTTACACAAAATGTTTATGTTGCTGAATGTTTATGTTGCTGAAAACATGTTTTTGTTTTGCGAACTGCTGGAAATAATCAGTTTTAAAATAGGTGCTACTGGACAACCTTTCAAGACTGCAACACAGAATCAAATGTCATTGCTTTTGTCCTATAGTGGTGAGTTGAAATGCTTCTACGGATACACTTTTATGACAAAATGTTTCACAACTGAAAAACCATTTCAAAATAGTAACTTTTTTAAAATTAATTCATTTGAAAGAACCACTTAATTGTGCAGTACTGTAGTGCTTTCAGTTTAAAAAAACACCATTATCAAAAAGTATCTTTGAAAGCCCCAACAGTTGTCTGAAAGTATCTTTTAGATGAATCAATTCTCTTTACAGAAAAAAAAAACAAGGCTCCAATCAATCACACTTATTTGACAAAAATATTTGTAATTCGCAACGTTTAACAAAACTTTCTCCTCATTAAAAAATATGGATTCCACTAAGTGATTAGAATTTGTATTGTCTAGTGCGGTTTTATACTGTACAGTATATGTAATTTATTCAGCACAAACCTCAACATTCAATGCACATACACTGGGCTCACCGACACTGAATATTTGCTCAATATCAATGCCTTGAGGGAGGAATGATTTATAAATCTTGTTTTTACAGTCCATGTTATTGCTGTATTACTCCAGCCCGAGACTGGTTTAATAGGATATTTGATTAATGATAATCATGTGTCATTTATCCATTGATACATGACTCAAAATAATCTGGAGAACAAGAACTACCCTTTCTATGAATCATTCAAAAACTAATTTGAATGTAAAACTGCTTCTAAAACAAAAACTTTGTTAAAGTTTTTTTTTAGTATTTTCAGCAAGCAGCAAGGCACGGTGTATGCTATAAAGCCAAACAACAAGAAGAAGTGATTTATATGCATGCCAACATCCTTAACCAAAAGCAAAGAGGAAGAGGAAAAAAGTACTTCAATCTGGAAACGCGATTTATGTCTCCTGTGACAAACAGCTACAAGCCTTTCCACTTGCAGTGCAAAACACTGGTACCACTTCAGGACCAGTGTGAAATACTGGTTCAGATCAACCAGGAGGCTGAATCCTCTGTCCTGTCACCTGCTTCTACAGGTGTGCAGAATGCCTGTTGAACAGGTCTAACTGCTCACCTGCCTTGTGTGGTGCTACATTTGAATTAGGCCACAGATGTCACCCAGCCCCTCATATTTCACTACCTTTGCAGCTCACTGTACTCCCCAGAGTCAGCCCCTCGTAACGCGCAGGCCGTTACAGAGACTGAACGGGATATAACCGAGAGGACAGAAGGCATTACACATATCTTCCCATTATCTCTTCACTCTCAGGGCATGCCGAACCTCCGGACTACCAGGATTGTAAGGAAAACCGAGCCACAGAGGGAGAAAGAAATCAGGGTCACTCATGAGGTTTCGGACCAACCGTTGCAGGCAGGTAATCCAGAATCAGGTGAACCAAGTTTCGCATGGCGTAATCAGATTTTGCACCCATCACCCCTTTCAAATCCTCTTTTAAAACTCACAGTTACACTCCGGCTTCCCGTCCCGGAAAAGCGACTGCCTTGATTCGTGAATACCCGTTTTTTCTGTTGGATTGTTTTGTCGTACAGTGCCTTGAGACGATGTGCCGTGAAAGGCGCTATATAAAATGAAGGTTGCTCAGTCCTGTGGAGGGGCGGGGGATTCTGGCGAGATCCTGGACACGCTAACCTTTGGCTCTAGGGGTCGCGGCGGATGAACCAGATCTCGTTCCTGCGGCAGGCCACTCCTGGGTTCTCATACACTGCCACCATGTACATGTCTCTGTGGAAGTCGTCCGTGGACCCCAGCAGCTCCCACAGCAGGCTGATCTGCCTTGTGATGGTCTCCTCTGTGGTCGTCCCGAGGAACACCCTGGAAGGTCAAAGACAAGCCAATCCCGGTTCAGGCTTGTTCTCCTATTCGTATGCACCTGAGGATTCAGCTGTACAGTTAGGCTACTGAAGTCAGTGGTATGCTGCTGGTATTCCTTTCACCATAAGCTACAGTATCTCACACCTGAAAGCACATTAAATGTTTTGCTGAAAGGCCAGGTTGGGATGCTACAATGACCTACCTCCGGCATGAAAGAATTCAAGGTGCATAACCCCCCTCCCCCTCCTCCAATTAAAAATCTTCCAATTAAATAACCCCTCCCCCCCACCAGTGCATGTTAATTCCAAAATCACTCCCAATCAGTCCAGTCCCGTTTGCCTTCCCCTAATGAAGGAGCTTGTGTGTCATTCACGACTTTGTCATGTTAGAGAAGCCAGGTGAGGGAGTCTTGGCTGAATAAGAGAGTAACAGCACAGGTGGAGATTGTGAGGGGTCACATACTGTAGGGTCATTCCAACTGCAACACCCACAGTCCCACTTACTGTGAGAAACTACAGCAGCCCGGTCTCCTCCAGGGGAGAAAGGCTTGCCGAATTTCAAGAAATGACAGATAACTTCATCAAAGTTTTCATCAAGCTTATTTCCACACATCCTTTTACAACAATTGTGTTGTTGGGTGTTGCGCATCTGTTTTTTAAAGGTTTTTTTTTATTTGTATCCTGTATAAAAAGGTCATAAATAACAGAATATTAAAAAGACGAACTACATACATGTTTAAAGAGCGGAATTGCAGTACAGTGCTCTACAGTACACATTACCTTATCTTGTTTGATGACAAAATATTGTTTGAAAAAAACGTACAACACACTTTCACCACCTCAGCCTGTGGACATCAGAAAATGTTGAAAGCTGGACTGAATTGTCAAATAATGATTTACTGTATTTTTATAGCATGTGGGTTTCTGCTGGGAACTATACTGAGCATCAAAAGAAACATTTCTAAATTATGCATATGTTTTAGAAAAATAAAGCTTTCAGATTTTGGATATTCATTAAATAGTTTTAAGCCTTGTTTTTCTGAGTTGATCAGTCATGACTAATCATAGCACTCAACTGACTTTGTGGCACCTGCACTAAAACACCTTCTTAATGAGAACTGATAGGACAGAGGTGATGAGGCAATTTAACCCATCTGATGTCAAGCCTGGTGAAAAAAAATCAAGAAAGATAATTGTGTCGAGGACTGAGCTGTCAGCAAACGGTTACTGGGGTGTTTGGAAACCAGTAATTTCAAACCAAATACCGCGGGTCCATATCCCATCCCCTATTGCAAATTTATAGGATGTGCCAAGATGACACGCATCATCTAGGACAAGTTCCACAAGAAGAATTGGAAAAAACTCCACGAGACAGTGTCTGCAAGCTGGACACAGCATGCCTCACTGCTCTATGGCTTGGACTGCTTTCAACACTGCCACACGTGCTACAGGCCCGTGGGGTTTTACTGCAAACCCCCTGATGATGACAAATGTTGATCAGTATAATAAATTTACCTACAGTATCAGTTCAGTAAAAGGTCAGTGCACCTTCTATCAGGGTGATTTTCCTGCTGGCAAATTTGTTAAATTCTTACACAAACGTGCATTTGTAATAAGCTTCTTTTGATACTCAATATATATTTTATTTTTCATAACAATAATTATAACACCAGAAATCAGATGCTCAAATTCAGGAAACAAGGCACGCCTTAACCTGCTGTGATCCCTGACTAATGAATAAAGGTTTGGCACTGACACCAGTGCACTGCAGGTGCCATTGTGCTTATAAACCAGAGGAAAACATTCCCCACCTGGTGATGACTCTGAGAGGCCCTCTCTGGATGATGACAATTTCGGGGTCTGTCGGATCCGGTGGGTTGTCCTGGAACTCAGCGGGTAGGTAATAAGCTGTCAGGATCTCTCTAACAAAGCCTGTCCCATCCTCCAAGATCTGGATCTTATTCACAACCGGCACGGTCATCCCTAAGTAACGGCCTGGAAGATGAAAGGGACAGAGAGTGGGGTTGTTTCCCCCACTTTAAAGACACCCTGGCTGACACATCCCACCCTGACCTACGCTCAGCCATGTGTGTGCTGCTGCCTGGGGAATCTCAGTCACAGTCTGCTAGTGACATGACCCAGGCAGGCTCGAGCCCAGGACCACAGAGCTCACCCTGCGCTTGGGCAAGCGTCTTTACTGGCTGAGTCTTTTCGGAGGCATAAAGTCTCTTAAAGGCCAAATTTTTATTACAAAAACCTACAAGCAGTTAAAGATCCTGGATGTATAGTCGGGCAAAAGCCTCTTTAAAATCTGCAGCTCTGTAAGCAGGAGAGTAAAGTGCTGACTTACCTGTAGAGTTTTCCTTGCAGATGTAGCGCATCAGTTTCATGAAGGCCATAGAAATGCTCTGCTCGTACAGGTCCTCCCCCTTGGTGACGCAGGCCCATTTCCCAGCTGGATACACTCTCTCCTCGTACACAGTCTCATCCAGCTGCAACAGTGGAGCCACAAGCCCTCTCAACACCCTGCTCTGCATCACCCCACCTGCCACTGCCTTACGACACAATTTATGTGCCAAGATTTCTTCTAAATCCTTGATTGCATTCCCGACCTTTTATAAATTGCTCCACGAAAGGTATGGTCATCTGAAATATATGCGTTAAAGAAATATTCTTCTCGATTCCTAAGCCGAGCATCAGAAATCAGGTACCTTTTCATGCCGAGATACTGTGACATATGGCACCTGCTCTCGGACTTGGCTCTGTCTCGTCATCAGCTGAATCGGACCAGACATTTCTGTTTTAAAAAAGAACATCCCATAATAAATTCAGTTCACAGCGCTGCCTAAAATAACAAAATGGGAAATGCTGAGCTTGAAGAGGCTACGTCTGAAAAAAGTGTCTATGTTGACGCATCATTTATGACTTGTAGACAACATGGCAAACGATAAAAAAGGCAAACACAATGTTAGGATATATACTGATGGAAAAAGGAAACGCAACACCACCTCCTCCACACTCTGACCCTCCCAGCTGCGTGGAACAGGCTGAAGAGTGACTCATCCATGAAGAGGACCTGATGCCACTGCTGACGAGTCCATCGCAGCCTCTGTCTGGCCCAAGCCAGTCGGGTGTGACGTCTAGGAGGTGTGAGCAGAGGGCCTCTGACAGGCCGCCTTGCTCTAAGACCAGCAGCATGGAGCCTCAATGTCCTGTCACTGATATGGGCATTGTGTCTGCTGGCAGTTTCAGCAGCAGTATGGGTGGCAGATCTGAAACGATCTCTCAGATGGATCGGTCTGATGTGTCGGTCCTGCTCTGGTGTGGTCATCCAAGGGTGACCGGATCTTGGACGGTCATCCGTCCTGCTGGTCTGCTGAAACCTTCTCTGCAGTCGGGACACAGTGGAACAGCTCACTCCATAGTGTTTGGCAACGCTGGCACATGACATGCCTGCCCGCAGCATGCGAATGGCCCTCTCCCTTGCTTCTGGTGACATTCAAGGCATTATGGAATGCAAAGAAAAGTGTGGCCTTTTTCTTGCAGTGATCTAGGTTTTGAATTAAGGCCTTTTTAAAGGTGACCTGATCAGGCATTTTTCCACCTGGACCACATTGAGTAAAAGTATACCTAATGAGCTTTCGTGTGATTGGCAAGTTGCAATGCCTCACTGCACAAGCTGTATTGCTGGTCAGAGGGCTAAAAACAAATTGACAACTTTTTGTGAAAGTAAATAAGCTATAACTAAAGTATTCTCATTCCAGAAAATGTTGCGGTTCTTTTTTCCATCAGTATATATATATAAAAGCCGAAAATTTAAATAAAAATTGAAGGATGCACTAGTCACATTGAGATGAATATGAAGCTGATACCCTATCCTTTTTTAAAAAGGACTGGATGAGATCCTTGGTTAATTTAGCGGGCTATATGGGCCAAATTAGCTACCTCTCATTTGTAACTGTTCTTTTCTGTATCTAGTACAATCCCGCAGTACCGTTTAAAGTAAAGAGCTGATCAACACGATTCCACATGGCAGTTACTCCATCCGAAGCAGAAAATGAAAACAGAAGACATTTTTCTTTTAAAGGAACACTACAAAGCCCACTAGAGGATTAAGGATTATTATTGAGTCAGGATTCAGATGACTCGATAATGCAGCCATGGGAGTAAGGGCACCTCCTTTCCAGTTGTCATCAAGCAAGCTGCATTAGTGTAAAATGACTACCCGTGATTCTATGCTACACAGATGTCACTACTAATGCACGCATGCTTTATTTTGTGGCATTACAGCAGCCTTCGGCAATCTTAATCACAGGCATGAAGGGTAGCTGTGCTTAGCATATAACCAGGAACCCGCAGTGCTCTTCTTTACATTACTGTCCAGCAACTGTTTTACTTTGCCCTGTCATAGCAAGGTGACCCTGCCTGCTACCTTGGGGGACGGACACTTGGTGTGTGCTGGCTACAGCCTGCCAATGGGCCAACAGCCTCTCCTCCTCCTCCTCGTCCATTGGCTCAGAGTTGTCCTCCGGGACGTCATTGTCCAGCTGCTCGTCCTCCAGCTCCGCCAGGTCCTCAAACGTGATCCGAGCCATGAGCTGAGGAGGCACAGGCAATCTGCGGCCCTGCGAAACCAGACTCAGTTTGAGTTCAGACTTACTGAGCCCTGGCAGGCGCAACTCAAACAAGTGTAGCGTTATAAAAATACATCCAGCCTGAAGAACACGACATATGAAATAAACTTCTTTCTGGGGAAAAAAAATCATCTATCTGCAAGGGCAGAAATTTCATGGCAGGGCTAAATTTCTTCAGACAGTGATCTCCTCCCCCTGACCGCAACATTTAAACAGCGCGGTTTGCTAAATCCCTTGGAGTGGGAGTTGTGGTTTTTTTCTTAATTGGTGTGTGAGGGTCACTGCACTACTGTCAGGTTAATCCCTCCAAAAACCCCCCATGTCTCCAGGGAACCATCTGGGCCATGAGCAGGCAGCTGTGGATCGGGAAATGATCAGTTCTTGACAAGGCATGTGTGCAAACTGACTCCCACCCCGGCATGTAGATCTCGAGGCAGCAAAGAGTTAAAAGTCCCCAAGGCCACAACACAAGGACTTCAGATAGGAGGATGCACAAGCACGAGGGCTCCGTTACCATGCCAACAGTCCAGACAGCCACAGAGCTCAAGGAAGCGCTCTGGGAGAGGAAGTGGCTGAGGGCATGCCCATACCCTGGCGATTCAAGATCGACAGCGGGGCTACGTCACTAACAGGTCATTCTACTCCAGCAGGTGCGTGCCTCACTTTCTCCGATTTTGTAGAAAACAACAATATACCCTGTACATGCTTGTGAAACCCGCGCACCTGTGACAAACATTCTGGCAGACTTACAGGTACAGACAAGAAAAACCTGTATGTTTTTAAATAATCACATATTTCTTCCCTTTGCTGTATTTGGAAGGTTTGGCGCTATATCTAAGCATATTATTTTTATTTATATGCTCCCTGAAAAACATCTCAAAACGTCATGTTTGTAAGCATTAAAACCTATCCCCAGTAGCCAAACTGAAACAATAAATGCACTTAGTGAACGATGTCTTTCTTTAATCAGTAGGAAACCTTCGGGTTCTGGACTCCTGACTGGGGCTGCAGGTTCATCTCTCGGGTGTGGGCGCAGTACCCTTGAGAGCTCGACTTCTTCCCGATTCCAACATCGAATTGGGTACAATTGCATAAAAAAAACAGGTTAATTCTAACTTCTGTAAATCTGCATGAAAGTGTCAGTCGAATCAATGACGTGTAGTCTACAATAATCATATTCCTTACTTCTTATGCATGATTCATTTTACAATAACTATGATCTCTTACATTATATTCATTACCTACAGGGTACAAAATTCAGATACTAATGCTTATAATCAAATTGACGGATAATAATAATAATAATAATAATAATAATAATAATAATAATAATAATAATAATAATAATAGCTTACATTTATATAGCACTTTTCTGGACACTCCACTCAAAGCGCTTTACAGGTAATGGGGATCCCCTCTTCCACCACCAATGTGCAGCCCCACCTGGATGATGCGACAGCAGCCATAGTGCGCCAGAACACTCACCACACACCAGCTCTCAGTGGGGATGAGAGCAGAGTAATGAAGCCAATTCATAGATTTGGATTATTAGAAGGCCATGATTGGTAAGGGCCAGTGGGGAATCTGGCCAGGATGCCGGGGTTACACCTCTACTCTTTTTGAGAAACACCCTAGGATTTTTAATGACCACAGAGAGTCAGGACCTCAGTTTTATGTCTCATCCGAAGTACAATACAGTGTCCCTGTCACTATACTGGGGCATTAGGACCCACATAGACCACAGGGTGAGTGCCCCCTGCTGGCCCCACTAACACCACTTCCAGCAGCAACCTTAGTTTTTCCCAGGAGGTCTCCCATCCAGGTACTGACCAGGCTCACACCTGCTTGGCTTCAGCGGGCTGCCAGTTGTGAGTTGCAGGGTGATATGGCTGCTAAAAATAGGATTTTTAGTCCTACACATTAGGACACGCTTGGTTGTAGAGAATAAGTCGACCAATTACAGTCTGCAGGCAGTTGCTGTCTCACACAAGAAAAGGACTGCTACTTGCAACAATTTCCAACAACTGCCAAGTCGCACTGCGGGCACTGAGACAGCAACACGAGCAACTCAAGGAAACTGATGGTCACCTGGTTTTGCTGTAGTTGCGGTCCCTTGCCTGAGGCGGCGCTACACACGCTGAATCCTCAACCCGCTCTGAACATACGATAGATTTTAATATCGCTGTGCAACAGAAGTCACCTTTGAAGATTCTATACAACATTTTTACACCCAAGCAGTAATATTGGTACTATTCTGTTATTATTCTCTACTTTCAGGACTGAACAGGAGTCCTCGCTAAGGGACATTGCCATCTCAAGAGCGTGGATCCAAATGCGATTCTTACACATCCCTTTATTTCTACTGCCTAGGAACCTGACATTTTTTTTTAAATTTTCAATGTACCTGAAGGGAACGATTTACGAGTGTGGAAATGATTTCCGATCCGCTCGCTTGGAGCATTCTTCGAAAATCGAATAAACTTAGTTCACCCTGGCATGAAATGTAATCTCCTTTTATAAAAAAAAAAATCAAGATACACTTGATATATGAATTGTATTATTCTTCCAATCTCTCATGCGGATTTTTTTTAAACTGCCGTTTATGCATGGCTATTGTTTTGTCTTTCCAAAATGCCGCATTCGGATGAAGGGCAGTAGCTTAGAAAAAGTAGGTCAACTTGCACAGCCTGGGCGCACGAACCCACGCATCAACAGTAACTTCATTATGCAGATAACAGTGCGCTCTGCAGCCCTGCACTTGTTCTGCACATTAACGTCTGTACAATAAGACAGAACCGCCAGATACAGCAGCTCGCAGCCCTTAAAAAAACATATTCCTCACATAACGTAACTTCCCAGCAACAAAACCTTGCAAGTGTTTTTGCACAGCTAAGCGTCACACGCAGCTTACAACGAGCTGCAATGTTCTCTGCCGCCTTCACGGAAAAGCCTTCACTTCCGCGTCAGGCTTCGGACTTCAAGATACAAAAAAATAGGCTCACCTGTTCACTTACGACGTACCGAGGTCTTACTTGGCGAGTATCAAGCAGGACCGACAGCCGGCTGCTCGGCAAAAACACCACCACACTACTGCAGGAAACGGCTGCTCGTCACGTGACTGGCAGCCCACAAATAGGCCACACCAGGTGAAATCCGCGACGCCGGCCGCATTAATGGGATTACAGGGGCACCCCCATCCAGCACACACAGACCCCGGTTCTTCTCATACTAGTTACCATAGAAACGCCAGGAAAGAAGCAGAGGAGAACGGAAAAGAGGCTCCGTCACTTGTTGGAGTGCCGTGTTTCACGTTTTGAAACACTAACAGCGTAAAAACTAGCATTAATAAGAACAGCTGCAATATAGCTGCAGTACAGTATGGTAGTGCGAAACACCTTTTTCAATTGAAGGTATAGCATTCAACTTTTACTTCATTGGCCTGACTTGCCATGCATTAGGCTGTTCTCGTATATTTGTAACGTTCCCCCCCCCACGAGAAAATTAAATTGTATTCTTGAAGTTATTCTTTAATGAAAAGCCAGTGTTTCATTGGAATATATCTGACAGCCAACGTAACTGCCACCAACCTGTGGGATGAAACAGCTGTTATAAATTATACATCCCGAAAATCCATCCATCCATTACAGACACCTATTCCTGGTTAGAGAAGTAGCCACCTGGAGCCTTCCCTGAAAGCACAGGGACCCAAGGCCAGGCGACAGCCTTTACAGAACCCCACTCCGCTGCAGGACACACAAGCACACAGGGGCTAATCCGAGAGACCAAATGGACCCAGTCAACAGGCCTCGGGAACAGGGAGATAACTGCAGCACCCAGAGATCCCCTCACACAGAAAAGGGGGAGAATCTGCCAGCTTCACACAGCAACCTGGAATCGAACCCAGAACCCAAGAGCTGCGAGTCTGCAGCTCTTCCCACCACACCTATTACATTTATAGGGTCCACATTAGAGCATAGCTGAATCCCATCCTCTCCAGCACCCATGGGAGACTCTTCCCTCACCATTACCATCTCAAGTGAGATGAACTCCCTTTGAGAAAAGGGTTCACATCTCGTGTCACCTTGCACAGTCCCAACAACCGGACCATCTTTGTGAATCGTCAAATGTCACATCATATGTGCAGATGTACCTCTAGAGCACCATTGTCTGTCTGCTTACAATTCAGAGAGCTCACAACCGTAAGTTATTGATCAATCTTCCGGGGTCACCATAAACCGCTTGACAACTGAGAGAGCTCAAGCCTCGAAGAAGCTTATTAGTACTTATCATGAAAAATAAATAAACAAAACCACAGGATTTTTTTTAAAACTTGAGTCTTTATTAAAGGAAGTAAATAAATGTGGTAGACAAAAGTAAAATAAACTGTTTGAACCAGCAGAATAAGATACAATATATAAAGGCACAGTAGAAGTTAATTCAGTCCCAACACCAGCCCCCCAGTTAGGTTATGTTCGAAAACTTGCTTGCTTCCATTTTTCTTTCTAACTTAGAATGCCATATGCCATTATTTGCTTTTACCTTTAGGAACAACTGCACAGTTCCTATGATGATTCTGCTCAATTGATGTAGGAAGAATATGTTGTAATATTGACATTTCTACATTTGTTGCTTTCTTCACCACCATCACAACACTGAAATTTTTAAAATTATTAAAAAAAAAACAAATTTAAAAATGTGTTTTCTTAAATCTGAAAGCAAAAATCACTTCCCCCAAGCCCAGGTGCTAATCTGCACATGGCCCAGCAATTGTTCTGGTCACAGGCTCGTTAGAGAACTGCTCTCTAGGAAGGCAGAGGAGAGGTGAAAGGTGAAAGGTGAAAGGTGAAAGCTGTGGTTAGGAGGCTGGCACTTCACAGTGAGCAAGCAGACAAATAGGAAGACAGGTCTGAAGAAAAGCACTGTGAGTCAAAAATGTGCTTATGATGGCGTCTGTAGTCATCTTCACCACTCCTGAAAAATGAAAAAAGAAATCAAACCAATTTGAATTAAAATATTATGAATAAATACATATAAATACATATCTTTATTGGATTATACAGAACATGAATAAGCTTAGCTGTCCTTAGTATGAATCCGAATTTCAAGACAGTAGAGAATACAGGAAAGGAACAGCACACTCACCAAACTCAGTGAAAAAATGAGTTTAAAGTTAAACAATTACTGCATCAAAGGGCAACCTTAAAAAAAGGTTGTAAACAAGCTGCTTTACCATCTTGTAATTCAGATGTTAGAAGCTAGGCACGGTTGGGCCTGGTCAGTACTTGGATGAGAGATTTCTATGGAAATTAGTTCTGTTGGTGGACCAGTAGGTGGCACTCTTCCTATGGACAAGAACGTCCAGACCAACTCTCCAGTATGGTGACTGGGGACTGTGTGCTGTAGGAGGTGAAGTGCCTTCAATGAGACATCAAGCTGACATCTTGAGATTCAAGATCCAGCTGCACTTTTCATCAGAATAGAAGTGTTAACCCTGGGGTCCTGGATAAATTATTCCCCCCTTAATTCTAACAGTAAAACCATTTCTTCCAGCGTGGGGCTGCACTTCAATGGTGGATAAAGTAGACCCCCCCCATGTGAAACATGTTGGGATACTACATAAATCCAATGAATTAAAAATTTCTCAACAGGTTTAGTACATGTATCATAGTTCCTCAGATTTCTAAGTAAAATATGAGCTCAATCTTAATTAAGAGAAGTTAAAAAATAATTAATTGAAATGGTAGCTTGTCAAACTCATTAATAAAAGTTTTCCATTTAAGGATATCATCTTTAAATGCCAACTTTGGTTTGGAGTTGTTTTTTTGACCATGTCCGTGAAACACAGCTTTAGAAAATTCTCAAAAATTGGATTGCAAAGGGTATCATTATCACGCAAGCAGAGGGAAGATAGTCACTCCATTCCAGTCAGTAAAATCGATCTTTAACATCTGCATCCTGTGCCAGTTGTCCGACTCACTCATCCCCCTTGAGCTTCTACACGGTGTAACATCTAGCTGAAAATACTCACTCGTCAGACATGAACAACTTCTTCACACACTGGATGTCGTCAGTGATATCATCATCAATCAATTCTTGTGAGAAAAAAAAGAAGAAATGATTATTATTACTATGACTTATATTTTCTGAGCAGTTCTATGTGAATACACCAGTAGCCTCCAACATAAAGATGACATTGACACAGTGTTTTTTTGCACCTTCAATGAAAATCTCTCAATTACTAGCCTTTTTTTCTAACAACATGTGCAAACAACAACTCAACTCAAACGTCCTTTCAGTCTTCCCACAGTCCTTTTCCAAATTACTACATCAGTCGCCATGGACATACATGGCAGCTTACCACACTGGGGGCTTAAGGCCTGTGAACCTCTGGTAGTGGGTGCAGTGCCCCTAAGCTCTCCTCCACTTGACACCTGAAAACAGGGGCAAGCAACTTACTGCTGCAGTTCATCTTGCACAAGTTCATCCCGTCTTCGCAGACGACCACGTTGAGGAGCTGGAAGAGTCCCAGGCGGAGCAGCGCTTTGGCCGGGACAGGCTTCTGCTCCTCGGCGCTGTGGGAATGGGAGTTCCCTTTCTTGAGGCTCCTGCCTCTGCGGTGAGGAGGAGGTGGAGGTGGAGGGGGAGCCTGAGGCCTCACTGGGGTGATAGCGCTGCTGTTCAGCTGGGTAGTTTCATTCAGGTGGCAAATCACTGTGGAGAAAAGGAGGGAGGCGAATCGGTCATTTTTAGATCGATCAGTAAATCGGTAAGAGCACAGATTTAAAAATGTCACAAGTTAGCAGTGGCAATTATATGCAAGAGCTGGACAGGCTATAAATTCTCAATATCACACCAGCAGTTGCATCAGGTTCGGTCAGGAAAGCCTAAAACTGGATTATTTGGTTTTACAAAGCCTGCATTCTTCCAGTTCAACATCTTCTGATCTCCCCAGTGCTGAGTCCTTACAGCTGCTTATGGGCGCCTATTTGTTCAGAGTCAAACTAAGTGTATTTTTCCAAACTAGTGTTTAAACAGGGCAGCTGGGAATCTCGGAACTAGTGAATTGCCCTTTGTGGGTCTTGGCTCTTAGAAAGACAAAAGAAAGAAAGCCACTGTCGTCCTGCACACAGCCCAGCTCAGAGAAGCGAGAGCAGACTCACAGGTTTCCACTAACAACAGAGAAAAGAGGGTTGCAAAACACAGTGGCGAGTAGAGGGTTAAACGACAACAAGAAAAAGAATCTGTAATAATATACAGTATAAAGCAGACATCTTCTGCAGATTCACTGTCTGACAAGAAAGTTAGTTATATACATATCTTTAAGCATTCAACTGCTGGACACCTAGAAAAACAGGTCAATAGGAGCCAGGTGAATAATAATAACCAGTTAAATAAATGATTATTCAGTTCTCCCGCAGATCATGACTCTGTGGTTCATGAGAGATTTGACTGCGGTGTCTTTGCCTCAAACATGATGTCTATTTATCACGCACTTCTCATCAATTTCAAATGATTTTTTTCTCCGTGAAATAACCTTGCATCTTTCACTTCTCCACAGGTGTTTTTCATAAAAGCTAGGAAGATTTGTCACTGTGACAAAAAAAACCCCAAACAAGACATAACTACAGAAAAACAACCCAACAACCCCCCCCTCCCCCAGGAAAGCAGACACAGTGTGCAAGGCCATATTCACAGATTTGCAAAGACGCCCGATCCTGACCTTTGGCGAGCAGCGCCACAGCCTCGGTGTGATTGAGCTGAGTCTGGTTGGACTGCAGCTCGGGCAGCAGGATGGAGGCCAGCTCGCACTTCTGGAAGACTTTGGCCTCGCTCGTGCCCAGGTGAAGGGCCACCAGGGCCAGCAGCGCTACTGCGACCAGTGAGAGCTTGTTCATGTCTGATTTCGGAGATTTCAGTGTCTCTGTGCTTCTCCAGAGCGCAGGCAGCTCCTTAATATACAGGTGTCGCTCCCTCCTTCAGTCACACAGCCCCATGTCACGTGAGGAAACTCTAGACGGGTGGTGGTGAAACTATTGAATGTTCCAGTCGGTTCTGGAATTATAATAGCTGTTGTCTGTTGCTTTTTTTAAACATATTGAAAGGGCTGAGACAACAGGCATCAGTCACCTCTCACCTGGTTCAGGTATTGTGAACCAGTGACAAACATGACTCAGCAGTTTGAGACAGGTGTATATGCTTACAAAGCCATCCTCCTGCATTCTGCCCTGCATCCTACTCTCCAAAGAGAATGTTTTTTTCTCCACTGGCGTCACCTTTTGAAACTAGATTCCACCCACTTCCCTCTTTCACATGCCTCAAGTGCACTTCAACACAAAGAACACAGACAACATCAGACTGATAAAAAAAGAGTTCTCCAATTGCCTGTGTTCTCACAATGTTCATTATTGCAAAAGAAACAAAACCACCTACTGTGTTTCAGGGGCTTTCTGAGTTTACGACAGAACCCTGTCTTAAAGTTCTTATTATTTTATGTCATCTGTTTTCTGATGGGTGCTGTTTTAAATAGATACTTTATTGATCCCGTGAGGAAAATTACAGTGCAACAGCAGCTTAACACAGACAAAACAGCAACAGTGTTACAAATGATACAATAATAATAATACAATACAATCAGTACAGTGAGAAGTGCACTAAGAAGAGTTACTCACAGTCCAGAACACACAAAGAACAAACCAGAACAGAACAGTACACAAAAAAGTCATATTGCACACTATACATACAAATGTATTGCACTGAGATGCAGTGATGAGGCATTACACAGTGTATTTAGAGCAGAACTGTGTATGTCAGAACAACCAAATAGTTATCAGTTTGAATACTTTATTTTTCTCTCTAGACATAAAATGTGCCGTACAAATGTAACTTTGCAATTACGAAGAAGTAATTATATATATAATGTAAAGAATCAGGAAGGAGAAAAATAGTTTAAGAAGCAAAACCTTTAAGTATCCCATGAATGGGATATCAGACATCAGAATGTAGGTTTACCTGCTTCAACTCTCAGCCCATTATCCTGAGGGAAGGCACACTCTTCACTTTGTCCCCGGCATGAACGGCCCAGGCATTAATGTGTTGATCACATAAGTGAAAGCAGAATTTCATAGGGTTCTCGTGTACTGTGCTTTTACGCTTAAAGGGAATCGGATTTTGGTTTTCCAAATGTTGTAGAGTTTAAGACAGACTACAACAGCACAATTACATGTAAATAGCACTTTGAGTGGAGTGTCCAGAAAAGAGCTATATAAGCGTAAGAAATAATTTTATTGTTTTATTATTATTATTATTACAACATTGAGAACAGCAGAGTTCTCACGTTGGTGCCTGACCGTGATTTGTTGCGTCAAAGGGCAATCTTAGAAACCGTTGTTAATGAAACAAACATTAATAGTTGTCGATGTGATGGCGACCTGGGCTCCTGCCTGGAGCCCCAATGGAGACCCCACAGGATTCTCAAGATATGCCACCCAAACTAACTGTATGGATAGCAGATGCCAACGTACCCTGTGAATGATTCGCACATCCCCCCAGCACTCGAAACAGCCGACTAATCTCTTTAATCTTTCCATTTACAAATTGCTACATCTCAGGCTCTCCCACACAAAAAATGAATTAGTCTCCCATTGTCTCCCCTGGCCTCCTGGTGACAATGTGCTCATCTTTTCTTTAGTTTCTCTTCTTGCAGGTTTATATCAAGCACAGTTAAAATGTCTGGTTAGGCACTGGCTGGTGTACACTTTGTTGCAAACAATATTACCTTCACTAGCGAAGGTGGTTAGACATGAAGACATGGTGATGTGTGGAGACACACAAAACAGTTCCACATCAATGAAGTCCTACACCTTTAGACCTCAAAAATGTGATTCTCTCGCCCCACAAACCAGGTGTCTCCACCTTGGTCACAATGACCATGCCGCAGCTCATATCAAAACATAGGAACTCCACATTATCTTATGGTAGTTCAAGACTTATGTTAAGGTGAATGGAAGTGCTCAAGAGCTTAAATCCATGAATGTTTGAGAATCCTGTTCTTTGTTTGCTTTGCCAAAACTACACTCCACCAAAATAGGGGCAGAAAACAGCATACTAATGTGAACAGGGTGACCATCCATAGAAAAAGGTCTAAATGTTATTGAAGAAGTGAGGACAGGGTATAATGGTATATGCTTCCCACCTTTTCTCTCTTGTTGTCGTTATTGATGGGTACTCATTCACTTTTGCACACACAAAAAATATAATATACAATCTCAGCATGCTTTTGACCAGTGTCTAAAAAACCAACCCTTATCCTCAAGAGCCCTGATCCAGTTAGTCTTAGAGGTGACCTGTGACTACTGATCGACAACACTTGAGGGTTATTGATTATTTAATCAAGTTAACTGTTTAATTAAGAGAACCCTGCTACTCGAGGTCAGAAGGATAATTAGAACTGGTCCCAAATGATATCTAAAACTACTTTAATTTTAAAACTAAATATCTGCACTTCTTTAGCAATTGGTTATAGCAGTAAGCAATAAAATAACGAGAGTCCTCAGGCAAGGATCAGCCTGGTGATAAGACTGTTCAATGATTAGCAGCCACCAGTGTGCATGTCTTCTTCATTTTGAGGGCAATGGAATATCAAAAGACAATGAGATGGAGACAGGAGGTTTATAATTTATTTAGGCGACAATAAAACACAAATGGCACAGGAAAATCTTTCATTATCGTGGAGAAAACAAAAGCACATTATAAAAGAGCTTTAATCATATAAAATCTACTTTTACAATGGAAGCATACAACTTTGAACCTGAGGATCAACAAATTGAAATTTGGAAAAAACATCACAGAATTATTCTACAACATAATAGAAGCAAAATAGCATGCCATGTGAAAAAAAATCATTTCCTTTTCATCTTTTTTTGTTTCCATGAACATATCTGTTGATCACAGCCGTGAAAATGAACACAACCCATGTTGTAACCATGCTCATTGCTGCGAGACACATCTAACATGCTCATTGAAAGACAATTTCTAATTGCTGTTCAAGCCCAAAATGTCCGTACCGCTCTCAGAAGAAAAAAAAATAACAGTAAAAATTAAGATTTTATTTTGATTTGCTGTATCAACAACATAAAATGACAGAGCATTTTGAAATTTTATCATGACGTTTTTCAACAATTACAAATAACCCACTTCTGGGTGTGAAGTAATAATGGCAATAAACCATTTGTACATTTTATAGATTGTTCAGTTTCATGCACTGTGCAAGCAGTGTCTGTTTCTTAGATAAGAAATATGCTAGAATTATCCAATTAATTATTAAATATATACATACATTAAGAGTTATAAATTCACATCACAAATCCTGCTAGAAACACACCCATGTAGATTACCTTTATGCAACAGTAATGTTTGCTTGTTCAATAGAATAAATGACAACGTTAAAGTTACACTTAAACGGAACACCAATAAACAAAACTGTGGGTCCTGCAGTGGACACTGTGCGTTCACAACATTGGCAAAATCAGGGATGATCTAACTGGCAATCATATTTCTAAAAAGTTTAACATGTTGGCACACTTTACTAACATCACTTCACAAGCATAATTTGGCTGTGCATGACTTTATTCAAGCTTTCAGCGGTCTTGAGGATAAGTTGAGCCTACCAGCTGTGTTACAAAGTGGTACTTTTTTTTCCCTGAATCTTGTGCATGTTCAGACATGGAAGTTTGAAGTCTAGCAGGATCGGGAACAGCCCAGCTTGAACTAGACAGATGTACTTATCATTATGTACGCATCTGGGCATCAAGGATTCTGTAACTGGTGCCCACAACCTCTCTACTAATGGCATATAAACCCTGGAAAACATCTATTCTCCATAAACAGTTCAATCTCTCCCTTACTGTAATTTAACAGATACAAGATGAATGTACACCTCATAATCACGTTAAAATGTGGACAATAAAGAAGGGCATTTTCTTGAAGCAGAAGCAGTTCTGAATATACATTTGCACTGAATGTTTCAAAACGCAAAAGCCCTCTTTGTTCCTTTGTGTCTCTATAACATTGCAGTATTAAAGATTAGTATCAGGCCACTCCACGAACTACGTAGTAGGTTTGTCTTTGATTTCCTAAGGAAGACAGACTTCCCCGTTCCATAGTGTCACATTCGCTGTCTGACAAACCACAGCAGATGGACAGACAAGGAAGAGGACAGGGACACACTGTATGGTGCCACAAAGCCAAAAGCTAACTCCATCAATCAACAACGCAGAGGCGGAAACGTTTTTTTTAAAACAGAGACTTCTATAGTACGTGGCTCTCTTGTGCAGTGTAGATGGTACCGTCCAGGCCACACGCAAACAAGAAACGTGAAAAATCTAAAATTGATTACCAAGACCCTGCCAAAGAACAGAATTTCCCTGCCCTTGCTAATACAGGCCACTCAGGAGAAATTATTTGTAATGCTGTACGATTCTCCATATCCATGCTGGAAACTGAAAAACAAAGATCTGATCTGCTTAGTGACATCAATCCCCCTACAAGGCATGTGTTCATATTCAGAATATGAATTTTTAGAACAAGCTACCCAGCCATGTTTCTGATCACATACCCTGACTTCCTTCCAAGAAACAGCAGGATGAGATCAATTAGCTACTAGCAATCAAATAAATAGCATCCAGTTATTTGTAATATTTTAGAGTTATTAATATGAGAGGGGATAGTGTGAGCTAAACATCTGGCTTTATTACATTTATAAACCACATATACAAATGGTTTAGGAATTTAATGTTTCCATGAGTTTCCAGTTACCTTGATAGTGTATTTTACAACATACATCATACAACAATGTAGATGCAAAAAAATATATAATCAAACAAAGAAATTGTAATTACAGGTTACACAAAATGCTGGCCCGTAAAATCACATTTCCAGGACAAATGCGTTTCTTTTATCAGGTGATGTTACTGCCGTCACAGCTATAGAATGCAGCAGAAATGTCAGCCTCATCAGGAAAGTATTTATTACAGCAAACAGTCACACCATGCGATTCCTGAAGATGTGAACCATGTGAAAATGTTGTGTCATATTTAATCCTGTGATGCAATGCATCTTCCAATTTTCAGCTAAAATCAAGTGTCCCCTAAGATCCAAACGTGATCCAAACTGGATTTCTATGTGGACCACAGCCACTGAGTGATAGTATTTCACTTTGAAACTATTTCACAAGGCAAATGTGTTTGCATGTTCATTTATCACATGGCATTCTATACTGGCATAAGGAACAGCCTGATTTTTCCTAATTAAAA
This sequence comes from Lepisosteus oculatus, assembly GCF_040954835.1. Classification (NCBI taxonomy): domain Eukaryota; kingdom Metazoa; phylum Chordata; class Actinopteri; order Semionotiformes; family Lepisosteidae; genus Lepisosteus; species Lepisosteus oculatus. Next base: position 6,186,612 of record NC_090712.1, on the reverse strand, counting down.
CAAAATGCCTTAAAAACCATCCTCTTCCATAAAAAAGATATATTAAAATCAACACTTGATCAGCCTCCTATGTGCCGCTGAGTTGAGAATATCATTACTATGCTCAATATCCTTTTCTGGGTCATTGACACTGGTTGGATCTGAAAAAAGCTTAGACACAGGCATGGGCGATTTTCCACTGAAAACAAAATCTTTCCTATGTGCCTGGAGCCTTGTCTATTGAACAGACCTCGTACAGGCTATTTAAAGACCACCATTGTTAAACCTAAGACGCTTATTCCTGCAGGAATATGGCTCTGCAACATTGCACTCTTGTTCTTTGTGAGCTGACGCCCATAAGATATCAAAGGAAAATTTCAGTACCTGAGAATACAAGCTTTAGAAACTAAACAAGTTTCAGATCACCTGGCACAGTTTGGTATTAACATTTTTAAAAACATGTTGTACTCATCTGACAGATATGTGTACATACTGTACACTTGTCAAAATACCATTAAAACATGCTGTGTCCACGTCTTGCACTTTCTTTCAATTAGATGAATCAAATGCATTGTTTTTAAAATTAGGCACAGGATAAAAAATAATAATAATGTTTTTACATCTAAGTTCCATAAACCTAGTATTGTAACTAACAGGACTACTTTCCAACAAAGTTCAGATGCACCCAAATAAAATCAGGAAAATAAGGAAAAATGCCCACCAAAATAAAAGTTTGAACCGGTACAAAATTGCTTAGAAGGCTATTAAAGCATCATGACAATAGTACTAAACTATGTGGGTAAAAACTAAATAAAGAGCTGTACAAGAAGAACCCAAAGGCAGAATGAACAGGAATGCAAAGTTCAAGACCGTGAATAATCCAGAAATTAACCACAAAATACTTTCCAAAGTATTAGATGAGGTCTTGCTTTACAAATGTAAATCAACAGGTTGTGCTGGATTCTTCAGTGACATTACTAAATACAAAATGTTTTCTTCATGTGCATTGCTGTCCCTAGAGCATCGCTTAACCCCTCAAATCTGTTGACCTCTCTGCATGCACTACCAGTAAGCCAAGACCCTTTGTGTCCTGTTCCAGTCATTTCTGCAATGCTGAATCCAGAGAGCATTTCTTTTTGTCTCCTCTCTTTATTAGTTTTTATGTACTGTTGATACTGAAAATACATTTTGTGTCAAGAAACGTCCAGCTGTTGTACCAGAAAGCCTCATCTGCATGCATTTGCCAGAGATCATTTCCAGTGTTTGATGAGAATAAATAAGCACTAGAGGAAACAGTTCACAACTGAGGAGGAAGAGGAAGATTAATGGGGCTATGGAGTGAAGATGGGAGCTCCCCTCTCCTTCCAAACCAGACTGATGGGAAACAAGAGCGCACCCAAACAAATTCACAAAGCTGTGGCACCTGCGCGCACCATATCAGACAAAAGCAAAAAGCTCGGCGGGTATCAACCGAGTGGGGTGCGTCGGGGTGACTGCGGGGTCTCAGCTGGAGCTGAACAGGGGGTCCCGGTGGGAGAGGTCCACTGTGCTGGAGCTCAAACCCCGGCTCTCCCCCAGTCGCCCACCGCCAGGGCCCTGTGACAAAAGGGAGACAAGGTGAAGCCACAAACTGGATATTAAGGTTCACTGAAAGCGCCAGCGCCACAATGACGGAGGGTGAGCTGCTCTGTGACATACAGGAGGTATCCGATTACTACGCTGAATGGGACTTACGACAGCTCTTGCCTCCAGAGCCAAATCCTCTCAGGCTTTGCCTGTTCCTTCGTTGTCTGCGCTCAGACGGCACGGAATGAAGTTCAACATCTTCATACTCATCCCCTGAAAGCTTTTCACTTCTAAGCTGCTCGACGCCCCCAGACGTAATGGAAAAGTAAACTAAGAACTAAATTAAATGCATCGACGCTGAAACAAAGTGGGTAATCTGTGCATGTCTTCAGCTTATAAAGAGCCCGCCCTTACAGAATAGTCAGTAATAATCAGACGTAGCTGGAAGATTATTTTTTTCTGCTCGCAGGAAGAACTGAGAAGACAGAAGCGACTTCCACAAGAACCACTGAACACTAGTGGAAAAGCCCACTCCCTATTGGTTTGTTAGCTTCTGCACTATTAGCTGAGGAACAACAACTGTCTTTGTGTTAGACATCTCTAATTTCTCTCACATGACTAAAACTAACAGTGGCACAGAATGCTGAACACTGCCGTCCAGACATGTCAGAGTGGGCTTGGGAGGCTCTGGAAAGGGGTAGAGACAGGATCCACTGGAAGGAAGAAACCAACAAAAACTCCCTCTGCAGCCGGTTCTCACCTGGAAGGAGTCGTCACTCGTCTTATTCAAGTAGTTTAGTGAGGAAGCACGCTTCATACTGGTGAACAATTGAAATGAGACAAAAAAAAGACAGATTATCAGAGAGCTGCAGTTTCTTTTCAGAACAGACCACTAGTGTAGCTTGATGGAGCCTAGATATTGTATTATGTACGTTGCACCAGTGGGTGTAGTTCATGCTGTTTTATTAATAGTGTTTTATTGAGGCATATTTTCCAGAAGGTCAATAATACTAAAATCATATTCTTTTAGGGGGGTAATGATGAAACCTTTTTCAATTTCTAAAATAAATCACTGGAACTGATTCAGAAACAAGACAGACTTTGTGGTAACAGTTTTACTGTCCTTAGAAATCAGCAGCCCATTATTTGCTGTTTTGTGTTGTGTTGTCTATTGTGCCGTAAACGTCCCAGGAGAATGACACGAATGAGACTCCCGATGTGCGTGTACCCATGGCAGATGAACTCCTTTCTTTCTCTCTCTGCTGACGGCCTGAGTCAAATAGGTTGTAGGTCGCTGTCTGTGACACCTGGCCAAAACTGCAGACAGTAGCAGCGCTTTCTGGCTTCCAGACCCCTATCTGAAGATGGAGGTGGTGCTGGTAACCTCCGCGGCCCTGGGGAGTATGTGAAAAGCAGCAGGCTCTCCCAGATAGCATGGAAACTGGCTGCTGCGTGGAGGACCGGCGAGAATTTCCCCAGCGGCGGCGGCCGGTGGCGGTGGGGGGGGGGGGGGCGTCTCCGGGCGGTCTTACTTTGTGTTGCGCGGCTCGGGGGGCACGTTCCCCTGCAGCTTCTTCACCAGCATCTCGCTGCTGCGCCGCAGCACGTCTCTCAGCTTCCCCAGCGAGCCGCTGCGCCGCAGGCTGCCGCTGCCATCCTGCACAGACACACAACCCCGCCGTTACCGAGCCCGCAGAGCGCTGGAGCAGCTGGTTACGCACACGGCGGCCGGGCACAACCGCGGGGTCATATCCGGCCTACTGTGCAACAGAGACAAGTTCTGTCTGGTTCTCCAGAGATTACAGCCTGTCCAAATGAGCTGAACCTGGATGTCACCCCTCCTGCAGCATTCTAGCCCTACACCAGTTTTGCTCTGAAACACGGCCCTCCCAAGCAGCAGAAAAATGGTGCCTTTTAATTTGTTTTTATCATTAAAATGTTGATGTTGTTATCCTTCTTGACCCTTCTTACCACTTATCCACTCATCCCTAAGTACAAAACCAGAAAACAGACCTAATCAGCTGCACATCTGACTGTGAGTGTACATTCGCTGGGATCAGCTCTTGTCCTAATCCACCTCACTCACTCCTCATAGCAAATACCAAAATCAGCTCAGCTTTTTTACATTCCAATGTGCCTTCAATTTCCTGAGCCTTCCTGCTGAAAACTACTGCTGCACAGATGCCAGGAGGAGTTGATCAAACAAATCAGTCTAGTGACCAGAGTATTTTTCATTGTTGCAGTGAAACAATGACATTAGCGATGTTGATTATCATTGCTGTATTTTACCACAAAGAGGACTGTAACATTGTGACATGAGTCCAACACAGCTTCTGGTGAACTGATTAATAGCACAGCTGATTTTTCCTTTTAAAAGGAAAGTATTGGACACAAGCTAAATACATTTTATAAAGATATATTTTGTAGGAAATATCTTAAGAGCAGAAGACTTATTTTAATGGCCATCTCCAGTTTTTAACCTTTCCAAGGTCTCTGAAAGAGGTACCCGCTGTAGGATGAGATATTAAACTGAGGTCCTGACCAGCTCGTTATGAAAGATCCAATGGCAAAAGACTTCAAAAGACAGCACAGCACCAAATATTCATATTAAAATTAAGAAGAGAAAAATGTCACTGGAATCTCATGCTGGATAAAAGAAGCAATGAAAAGTCACTTGCTGCTCTACAAGAACACTGCAAATAATTTTTGCTCAGGTAAAAGTAGAACCTGTGCATGTATGTTTTACAAACTTTTCTCTAATCAGCCAATGGACAGGCGTTAAAGGTGTTTTTTAAAAGCAATTGTGACCTTCCCAAGACTAGGATCTGTCTTTTCTTTGCTCTCTACAATACCCTTGTGGACAAAAGCATTGCTTAACAGTGAAGAAGAAAATGGAACAATGTTCCCAAGCCCTGTACAAGACGCAGTTCACCACAGAGGCAGTCGGCGTAGGTGTACAGAAACCTTGGTGTTTTTACACAGACTCATCTTGATAATGCAGAGGCAGAACAAAAACCTTTGAACAGACAGTCCTTCAGAATTGAACACTGCAAAGATCACGTGAGCGCTTGCCCTTCAGGTCTCTCTTCGGCTCCTCCCTCTCCAAACCTCTCATCTCGGGTCAGAGCAGCACAGTGGACTAGTGGTCAGCACTACTGCTGCCCAGCTCCAGACCCTGCTGGGGTTGGATTCCCAACACATTGGTTACTATTACTACTGGGCTGGCTTTCAGTCAAAGCAGCTTACTGTACGTCCGCAATCATCTGTGCAGCTGGGAATTTTACTGGAGCGATTCAGGTGTAGTGCCTTGTTCAGGGACACAACAGCAGGGCCTCACCTGGGATTTGACCCCCCAGCCTTCCAGTTATAAGTGCCGAACCTTGACTGCTGCTCCTCACTGGAGCCCTCCTTCAGTGAAGATGGGCTGTTTTCCACGGCGCTCCATGTGAGTTTTCCAGGCACTCTGGTTTCTTTCCACTTCCCAAAGCCATGCAGGTTAAGCGTCATTCGCGCCTCTGAACTATCCCTTTTCCTCTGGGGGCGGGGGTTGGGGCAGGGGTGAGTTTTTTTGTGGGGGTGTCATGTTTCTGAGGGGGGAGTATTCCCAGTTCAATCAGATCAATACATGACACAGGAGAGGTAGCCAGCTTTTAGTCTGCAAGCATCACATTTACTACAAGCTTGACTGAACTAATTAAGGAGACAAGAAGGCAGCTGTTTTCCGGGTCTTAATTAGGTCTTTATTGCAATGTCCTCCAACTCCTCACTGGAGTGACTGGCTGTCTAACCCACTAATGGCTGCCTCTGGTTTGTAACCTTTCTGATGTCCCTGGAAGTGGATCAGATATTAAACTGAGGTCCTGATCAGCTGGTTATTAAAGATGCCATGGCAAAAGATTTCAAAAGAAAACAGAGCACAGCACCAAATATTGAGTCATAAAACAGACAGAATTAAGCAATCATCTGTGATTACTTTTCGCTAATCTGACCACTTCCCTTGAAATAAATCCTCATTTTTTTTGGACAACGAAAAGTGGACCATTGTACTTCAGCCTCAATCAAGCCTCACACAATTTGCCTAATACTTGGTATCATTGTCCTATAGACGCAATTAAATTAAGAAACATTTTCAACTTTATAACCTGATTGTAGACTATAGCAAAGCATTATGACACTCTCACAGTTTTTGAGTTGCAGAACTGTTCACAAAGATCTGTTGTGCCTAGATGGACTTATATATATTTCACATAGTAATAACCACAAGCACAGCAATTTAATTTTTTTTTCTTCAAGCGGTATTATATGCTTCTACTTCAAATTGTTACACTAACTTACATGTTACATGTTATTTTGCACTAAAAGACATTCACTTAGTTAAAAGGCATTTAAACACACAATGCACACTCTTAGAAAATCATGTGGCTCTCAAAAGACATGACGAAGCCAACATCACAGCAAAGTGCTGTTTTTAACATCCGAGCATTAAAGGACCGAACCTGGCAATGGTGAGCTTTCTGAGCAGGGAGCTGCATCAGCAGGCGTAAGCTGCAAAGGAACAGGTAAAGGTTTATTCCACGTTGAAAGGAAAACAAAAGAGACACAAACCTTTCGGCTGTGGAGCCTTCTACAGATGTAGCATCACTTTCAGCATGGAATACATCTTTACCTGTTCCAGAGGTGAGCTTTGTCATTACTAAGGATAGGAAGTTCACAGCAGCCATCAGTCAGCTCTGTGAACACTGGCTGCAGGTGAGACCCAGGCTGCAGGGGAGCAGGTCTGCGAGAAGCTCGCTCACTGTTAAAATGCGCGAAAAGAAAAGAATCCTAAACTTTTTAATGCCAATCTACGCCTTACCTTAGGATGTTTACACCTCAAAGGGTTACTGTATTCTACCTTGCCGAATTCTGAAGGAAGGGGGCACGTAACAGCTGACTTACACCTGCAGATCTGTGGTGAGTTTCCATCACTTTCGTGTTTTTTAAAAGGAAGTGTGAGGTGCCAAGACTGTGGTTTCGTTAAAGGTGAAGTTTTGACTTTTTTGTTTAGAAAAATTACCAAAATGAGCACGTGTCATTAATTTTCTTTATTAAAACACAATCGTGTGAACATTCAAATCTTCGACAGTATCAGTATACTGTAAATCGACCCTGTCTGATATAACGAGAGATGTTTCTTAAACACTTCTGCAGTTCCCAGATGTGGCCACTGGAGGCACTCTCAAACAACGTTTTTCTGTCATTATGTGCAAAAGTGCCTATAAACGAGTGTCCCTCTTTATCGATCAATGTATCTCTCAGACCTTATCATGCAGTTTTGGATTTAACATGGATTGCACACGTAGACCGAATATATGTACATACTGTATACAGTACGCAGTAATGTGGCATGTAAGTGCAATATGCAATAGCATACAATTTCTTTAATCCACTGAAATTGAAAATCCAAGACAAAATTCCAAATAGTTTGTCTAGTTGTATCAATGACATTAGTACAACAGAGGCATAGCATTTAAAACAGAAGGGGAAAAAAACGTTAAAATATTGTGACCTTTTAAGACGTTTAGATGTCTTAGTCCTTGTAGAAAATCGCGAGGTTCCTGATAACCCCTTTATTGAAAGGCTGAAGTGTGATTTTTATTGGGAAATCTTCTCTTAATGAGCCCGTGTCTGCTGCCAATTTTACAGATGACGAAGCATTTTTAAGAAAAATACTGCAATGCATTTCAGCAGAGGGCGTAGGAGTGCGGGATGACTGTTCTGTGGGTCTCATTTTTAAAAAACAAACATTTGAATGGCCTTCTTTGTTCTTTAGTTTCAGTCTTCGAATTTCCAAAATGGTCCGTCAAGATATTCATTACAAAATAAAAACCCGTTTCCCTTCTGTACTAAATAAACAGGTTACAGCTGACACAAGAGGAAGTGCCAATTTGTTAACTGATATTTGCATTAATGTAAAGTCCTATTAAAATATACAGTCGTAGAAAATAACACGTGGAGTTTAAAAAATCATGACAGGGAGGAGTGTGTGCGTCTCTGTGCAAATTCAAAGATTTGAGGCCAGAAAGTCTGTACTTATTTTGTTTTAAGTCCAATTCGCAGCCAAAGGCAGAGATATGGCAACAGTTAATATAGCAAACGCTGTGGAAAAGAAAACTTGTGTGATGTGCTTTGCATGGACTGAATATTCAGATTTATTTTCTCCCAGTTCAGAATGTTTACAAGGACATAGCAAAAGAAGCAAGGACAACCAATTCATGAATTTACTTTAATTGGAATTAGTTAATAACATCAACTGCAAATCACCAGATACAGTTTCGAAGAGAAAGAGCATTTTGATGTTTACAAGAATACTATAATAGTGACAGTATTTCATCTCGCAAACAACAACAGAGAAAGAGAGAGGGCAGTCACTTAAGAGCATTATCAATGGGCGAGACCATTAAAAACACTTCTAGCTCCAAAGCTTATGAGCACTCAAAAACACACCCTAGTAGTCTAACAAATCAATATTCTTTTTCATTTGATCCTTTTTCACAACAAAATACTGCCAAGCCTTTCTGCCACATTTAAAGGTGTGGTTCAGAGCAATGACATGGCAACTGAACAGACACAAATAAAATCACTCAAGTTAAATCCGAACAGTGCTTCAGCAGCCTGGAGAGAGCTCGTGGCCTTCAACAATTCCTCCCTGTGACAAATCCGTGGAGGTATGCTCTAGAGATATGTTTCAAATAATAGAATTATTTCTACAACAATCAAACCTACTTTAATCTTGATCCTACAAAGTCTGAACAATACCAGCCCTGCTCCGAAATCCACACAATTTACAGCTGGCATATTCAGGAAGCAGGGAGAAATCTCTCCCATACTTGGAAAAGATGTCCAAGAACATCATGCAGTCAGACTTCAGACAAAACTTGCCTTCTGATTACTGTCGAGTTAGCATGCAAAGATAAAAAGACAGCACAATTTACTGTTGACAGGCTGTCCGAGATTAATCCTGTGATATTTTTCACTTTTGAGCAATAAGTAGTTATAAATTGTCCTAGTCAAAAAGTCCTACTGGATCTTTTAATTTTTCCAGTATAATATTGAAAATAATTCTAAGATCCTAGAGGGTTCTTTAACTTTTTAGTGGATATTCTGATCCTGAAATCAATTAGAATTAATCAATGGAACTCAGCAGATTTCCTACTGGAGAGCAATATTGGAGAAAATCCAGCAGGAAACTCAGTGTGAAATATTTCAAAAGCATTGACTTCTGTTAAATTTCTTACTCTCATGTTGTATGCAACATCCAATAGGATTATTTGACTAGGGTTTGGAATGCAGAAAATTTAACTATTAAATCATTCCCCCCTAACAAGGAAGGGCCAAGGGCACAAACCAATAACATGAAATTTAAACACTCAGATTGAAAATAAAAAGTTGGGATCGGTCTGAAATTCTGCTTTCGGCACGCGGCACCAAAGCAAAGGCACTAAAAAGAAAAGGCGTTTCTTGAATGTTACAGAGCCGATGCACAGAAACCCTCTACGAATGTGAAGGTAATGGCAGTTATCATGGTGCCTGTTTGAGGTGTTGAAGTCACTGCTCTGAACCATCAGAGATCTACTTTAACAACTCACTCTCTCTTTAGTTAGAATTCATTCTCACCTCCACAGAAAACACAGGCCGACTACAGTCACGGTGGAACTACACAACAGGGGAATGTGAAGAACACAGACCAGCGAGATGTGCAATAGAAAGCAGCAAAATGTCCACTGCACGAGAGAACAGAGCCGGTACAGGGGTAGCTCACTGAGCAATCTGGAGTGAAACTGGATCAGCCATCTGGTTCCGACCCAGAAAGGCTTAACACACAAGTTCATTCTGAACATCAGCTCCGAGTATAAAAAAAATAATTAAACTTCACAAAAGGAAAGCAATCTCGACAAGAATGTCATCCCCGTCAGGAGAACATCTTCTACAAAGAGTCAAAAGATGCAGCACTGATGTGACTATATTGTGGCCAACAGAGTGTTATTTATTCAAAAGCAATAAGGTGAAACAGCTCAATAAATAATTTCCATTCCGCTACGCAGAACTGCATCAGTCAGAATAGCTGGAACTTAGCTGCACAAAATTTGTTGCCTCTTGTAAAAGCTTGCTAGTTATTGTGCATCAAGAAAAAGTAAGAGCAGTGAAAAGAAATGCCGTGACCATTATTCAGAAGTGTATACAGATATTAAGTCCATAAATATAACACGCCAATGACTAATATTCAAAGAATACTACATTCAGATCATTTAACATGAAAAACAATGACCCATAATAATAAATACACATTACTATATTAGATGTAAAGTGCCCAGAGACGACAGATATGAAGTGAGAACTGTAAATGTTCTGCTCCTTTGAACAATCGATGTTTGCCAGCCCATTAACAAACAGTGTCAGTGTCCGAGATATCTGGAACGTGATATTTCTATTCTAATTTGAAAGCTTGTCACCTGTCATAATACACTTACACAGACTAAGATTCTGAGAGACATTCTTCCTTTCTCCTGATTCATAGGCATCTATATTTAAAACAGGAAAAATGTCTGGCAACATATCCCCCCCCCACCACACAGGTCCGGGCAAGTAGCCAACGGAAATGTGGTTGTGTCTCCCTCTGCTGGCGGAGAGTGAAGTGGACTACATTTTGGAAATCCACAAACCCTTTGTGAAAGAATTCCGAGAATGTTCAGTAAGAAAGTCTAAATGTTTAGTTCCACGATATAAGCTGACACTCTTTCTAGTCAGGCTCCTTACCTTTTTACACAGATGCAAGGTAGTTAAGACTGAAAGTGCGAGTTCTGCTTAGTACAGTGGTCTTCTGAGCTTGACGGACCTTTCTTTTTCATTTAAGGTTTGCAGGGCATCTGTTATTGGAATAGTGTATGGCAGAAGAGCTGAAGGATTAAAGCTATAAAACCTCAAGGAACGTATTCTTGATCAGTCTTGATCATGGCGATCAATGAACACCCTCAATGAGCTCCTTGTACAAGCCAAGCCTGTCAGCGAATTCTGTTTATTACTGCGGTTTTTTAAAATAGAAAGAAAACAGGTTTTGTCTTTATTTCCGGCCCTGTAGGAGGTCACGCTAACACTGCCTGAAATATCAAGAGATCTTTTTATTCTGGAGTTTTGTTAAATTCCTTATAATGGAAAAAAAAGACCAATAACAATGATGAACATAAAAAGATACTAGAAAAATGATATTGTACATAATACATAAAAATGAGGAATAACAAATGGATACAAAGCACATGAATGTACTGTCCAAACTGCTCCATCCACAGTATGTCTTCCCTCATTAAAGGCCAACATATCTGAAGAACGAGTGCACTTGGGACCTCAAACAAATTGTGTGCAATCTTCTGGACTGTGACAAGCAGCCATTACCCAGGCAGGTCAGTGGCCCTTCCTTGCCATTACACTCATGCTGTGGGAATTTTAAATTTTAAATTCCCACCCTCTACTTTTTTTACAAGGAACAAAAGAAAACATGGTAAATGAGAATGAATTACATAATGTAATATTAAAGGAAAACATGGGAAGTTATAGGCACCTAGGTTGTTCATTCCTGCTCACTGAAGTATTTTTAATAAAAAAAAACTGCAGCAAAAATCACAATGATTCTTAAATAAAGTCAGTGAATTAAAAAAATACAAACATTGAATTATATTATCTTTCCAGGTTTCGATTGCTACTGGCAAACGGCGTTTTAAGAAAGGAAACACGTTCTTGTTTGCATAACTGCTACCTTCAAAGGTGATCGAATGTATAATTTAGGTTGTAGAAGCTGTACGTAGCTATAATGTTCAAGACAGAAGTAGACTAAATAGGGGAAGACACTAGAGAAGACCGATGAGTTTGTAGATTATAGCAACACAGAACACAGATTACCTCTCAAAATCCTACAGAGCCTTTCATCGCATTTCCAACCACATGTTTCCTGCTTCAAGAACGTGTGTCAGCCTTTTCCAGCTTTGCTCTTACTGGCGTCAAAGCTTTTGATAAATACAACACAGCTCCCTGACAGACAGGGGAACAGAAGGGGGGGGGGGGAGATTGGGGAAGACAGCGAGAGATAAAAAGAGAAGTGTATCCCACTGTGCTCCGTTAAAAGTTTGGAGAAGCAGCGAAGAGCTGTCTTGCAGAGGACGCCGGGAATGGTAGAGGAAGGTTCGTTTGGGAGGAGAAAGCCAGAAGGAACAACAAAGACATCCTTTTGATTTGCTATTTGATTGGCTGGGGGAGAGGGGTGGAGAGAAATCTCGATGGCTTAGGCCTAGTGCAGAGAGAAAGAGACAAGACCACACATGAGATTAGAGCACTGGGTGAGGAATCAGCAGGGACATTTTCTCAGAGGTGACATATGAACAACACTCAATACCTGGGCATCATCTGCCCAGGTCTGAGATTTGGATACTTCAAGCCAAGTTCATGCTCTATGATTGCTGTGGGACAGCAGTATCTTTGCTACGTGGTAAGACAGACACCCACCGCTATCGGTGTCACCCAGGTGAAGCAGGGAATGACCGGAGGCCTATAAATATGTGCCTCGTTTTGAAGATGGGAACAAAGCCTGAGAAATATTGTTCTGTACTGAACATAACTTAGTCACTGATGCAGTCTGGTTCACCTCATTTCTGCCTTCTAAAAAATGATTTTGATGGTATTGCAGTTTAAGAAATTTGCTCTTGGATGCCCGTTTCCCTGCATGATTGTGAAGCTCAAGACTGTAGGATTTCAGTTATTTTTTTATATTATTCTTGTTTATTTTGAGAACATTGAAGGGAAAGGAGTCACAAGAGCATTGACACTTCTTCAGAATGCTCAGCAAAGGCTGAGCTCGCTCAGTGACACATTAAGGTAGTTTACTAGGTTTAGTCACGACAGCATCACGAGAGCTTTTAAACGAGAGAGCTCTGAGTTTTGCTTTTTACAGTCACAAGATACAAACTGATGCAGAACTATCTAAATCTATTACAGCACTAAATGTTGATAGCAATAAATGCTTTGTGAACAAGGACATTGGCTTCACACTTGCTGCAAGTGAGCCAGGCTGATCAACATAGTTGTTTATGGCTGGCCATTTGGGATAAGTATAAGTATCAGCTATACTTTACATATAGCCTAGATGTAATGTGAATCTTTTTAAAAGGTCCTGCAGTATTTTCCTTGTCCCTCTCCCTTCCTTCCTCTCTTTCTCTCTGGTAATTCAAGTATTTGCAAAAACTGAGATACGGACCCAAACGTTTCTGTTTCCTAATCTCTAATGGGAGTATAGAAGCAGGGCCCTAAAAACACTAACAACTGTCCCCACTACACACAGGTGAGCAGCAAATAACAGTTCAGGTTCATGTTAGACATGCCTGGGAACACGTGTCTATCTTACCATGTAGCAGACTGCATTGCAAGGACCGAAAAAACATGGGAACAATGAAATCATCTAATTGTACAAAAGCATTCATTTAATTAAACAGAAGTTAATACTTTTGCAAAAGATATTTTCTTTGCTGCATTGGAAGTAAAACCTAATAAGATGTGAAGAACAAAAGATGATAAAACGTGTTTTATTCTTTTTTTAGGGATCCACAGTGCATGGATGGACACATGTTAAGCAATAATGCATGTGAACTAATAAAAGAGTAATAAGGTAGTAATAAAGAGCCACTCTCCGCCCTTGTTTGTCTCCAGATCTAGTCTCACTCAATTCTTAGCCTTGAGAGCCAGCAGTCTGTCTAACCAGAGTGGTCTCTAGTTCGCACTTTAATTAATTTGACAAACAGGCAAGGATTTAACTGATAGAGGGAGAAAAAGACCGGTATATACCTCTTCAATGGACATAATGTGCTGGGTGAACTTTAAATTCATGTTCGATTAGAGCATAACAATGAGTCAGAAAGCTGCGACACAGCACTGGAACAGCACATCCAGCAGAATTAGATATTCTGCAATGCAGGTGAAGTATCAATGTCCTTATCAGCACATTGATATCATTGTGATAAAACAGCAAACTAGTAACACTTATGTTGATTGTAATTATAGGCCCTTGTTTTTGAGATAAAATTGATTTTGAGTTCTTGCACTGAAATAAACTGGAGTTTCCTGAGACTGAGATGAGTGCTCACACCTTCATGGCGGATATCAACGCGCCTTTCAGCGCAGGAAAGAGTGTGGGAACACAGAAGACCTGACCGGACCAGTGCCTGTGCGCTGCACTGCAGCTCCAGTGTTCCCACAGCCCGTCTGTGTCCTGGCTGTGGGCGGGACAGGGGCAGGGCAGACCGAGCTTCATCAGTCCATGCAGCTATCGTACCAGGCTTAGCGTCCCACCAGTTATGGAATTCTTCACTTATATCCAATTCTTAAAGTCCCCCTGAATCAGATGACGTAAAATTATAATTACAGTAGCGGGAATAAAAATAGAAGACTGTTTAAGAAAAATCACAGAAGCTCTCTTCATATGTACTGCAGTGTAAAACTCAACTGACATTTAAAATCTGGAGATCCATGGAAGGTTTTAGAAAAAAACAACTTGTAAATTTTAAGCCTTTATTATTAAGTCTTCTTGGCGGTGAAGGATTGCATCTTTGTAAAATCCCATGCACCACATTTGCTTCCCAGTGCAGCAAAGAAAATGCAGAAGAAACACATGGACACATTGTTTGTCAGCCCCCGTCTTCCCAATCCTCCCCACCCCAGCACTTCCAGTCCTGTCTGAGGGAGTACAATCCACATGAAGATAAGGAATTGGATTGGCTGATTGGTTGTCATGGCAACAAAAAAAAACTCACCACAGAGGTTAGTTGTACAGGCATGGAAAATGCAAGAAATATGAGCGTGGTAAGAGGATTATAAATGCATGCAGAGCTGTTAAGATAACGTAAAAAGGGGGAGACACATAGAATCCATGCATTTTAAGCACACAAATGGCAAAAGTCAATATGAAAAGATGCAATTTACAAGCTGTAGCTTGCGTCTGCTTTCCCTAAATTCAAGACTATGATGATCATGGAATACTGTTCTATTGGTTGCAGCTGGGTAGCTTCTAGGTCAGAAAGCCAATCAAAGCTCTTGAAATGTCATGCAGAATTATTCCAAAGCTGCAGTGGATATCAATCTCTAATAAAACCTCACTGCATCTCCAGAGGGAGGGGCTAAAAAGAGAGACTTCCATAGAAACGCATATCCTAATCCTACTACAGCGCAGCCTATGCCAGTAAAAAAAACAAGCTTCACAACAGCATTGCGAAAATGGCTCCGGAAATGCCACCTTTGCAGCAAAAAAAAAAGTATTTGATAGGTCTTGAATTCTGCCATTAAAGTGACTGGACTTCAGCAATATTCAGCTTAAAAGAAACAATGAGGTTTAAGACAATGGAAATCTAAAAGCATCGCAGTACACCGCAATGTATAGAACACGAGCCAGTGGAGTTAAATATGAGAATTCTCCCACTGGTGATGGAGCTAAAATTCACCATGCATATAGTGAAACGCCATCAGTATGGTGAAAACAACATCTACAGACTACTGCAAATCCCGTTTCTGACAATAATACATGACGCTTCACCAGGAATGAGCAGCACAGAAGGTTTACACAGGTCTGGAACATTGAGGTTACCTGTGCCCAACTTAGAGGCTCATGGGCACCCAACTCAACACCACTGACCAGCTCTAGTATCAGTGTCCCAACGTGCAAAACAAATTCTTTCACTGCAGAGACAGAGCTCTTAGTTTCACTTCCATAAGTAGAACAGCCTCAGTGCACGATTTGTAACATTGGGGTTCTCTCCCTGAAGAGAGAGTGCCAAAAGACAACGCAACACAGAGAAAGTGATATCAATGATATCTTTGCATCATGTGTAAAGCATTCGTGGAGACAGATTCCATCTTCTTTAATAGTGCCTCTGTACCTATCGCTAAGCAAGATCACTGTCTGCTAGGTAAAGCAGTCTTGAAGAAAATCCTACCTCCACTACTAAAAAAATCCCAGAGTCCATTTTCGTTTCTCAATTAGCTTTTTTCATGCTCTCCCTGCGCAGCACACCCCAATACAACTAAATCTGATCTGGCCACCCTAACCTAGATTGAAAATAGCATCAATAAACACCCAGTGGAATTTAGAAATTCCCCTAATTTTTTCCAAAGTCAGATAATTTTAGATCAAGTATGTGATTTGTTAATTACTTAGTTACTGAAACAATGGTTTGCTCTACACTTTCAGCATTAGTTTAATGAGTAATTTATAACCTGCACAAACCTTACACCCTCATAATGACTTGAAGAATCATGGGATGTTAGCTATAGCTATGTTTCTTGGGGATGAATCAGCAATTCAGAGCCCGATCAGCAACAGTCTTCAGGATGTACATGACCAGTTAACTGCTGCTCACATTGTTTAACATGCTTTTGACACCCAAAAACGCTCTGATTAACACGGTGAAAACAACCCAGTGAAGACACCAGAATGTAAATATCTGAGTACTTAAACCACCATAAAAATAAACATTTTTCACAAACAGACAGCTGCAAGTTTCTTAATATATGAAATAATAGATGAAGCCTAGTACCGAAAGAGAAAATAATTTTAAAATACTGCACAAGGGAGTAGGTGACTTTCAGGTGCATTGCTTTCAGACAGGCTTACAAAACAACAGGCTTGCAAAGTAAATTAAACAGCAACAGACGTGAAGGTTAATGGTGATGTAAGGCATAAATAAAAAATGTCAGGCCTGAACTGTGCAAGCATTACGACCATGAAAATAAAAACCAGCAAGACAGCACATGCTCCATGGAGTTCTGGGAGGATTATATCTGAGTGGTCCATCTTGTAAACAAATCAAAGATTCCTTCTGCAGAGTCTTGTATTGGTGCTCCCATGTGAAGCCAAATCATTATCATTTCTCCTTCTGGGATTCCTTAAGTGCCCCTGCTACAGCATTTTTTCCATGCCAGACGTTTTAAACATGGACATTCAAGCAGAGGGGATTCATTTTATAAAAGCTCTAAACCTGTTTTACAAATACATGTATTTTACAATTGCTTTAAAGATTTTGCTTGAGGACAAAATCAAAGGACAATGCTGACACAGCATTGCCAAAGAGGAGCATGGAAATACAGTTATACTGTAAGTGAAAAATAAGAGGCCAGAACAGACATGATGACAAAATGTTTTAAAAATGGTGTCCTCATTCGTCATGACAGTAGTCATGAAAAAGAACAGTTCATTACATTCAATTACTTAAGATTAAATACTTGGGGCGGTGTGGTGGCTCTGTGGCTAAGGATCTGCGCCTGTGGCTGGAAGGTTGCCGGTTCGTATCCTGCGGCCGGCAGAGGAATCCTACTCCGTTGGACCCCTGAGCAAGGCCCTTAACCCCAACTGCTTCAGGGGTGCCGTATAAATGGCTGACCCTGCGCTCTGACCCCAAGCTTCTCTCCCTGTCTGTGTGTCTCATGGAGAGCAAGAATGGAGAATACAAGAAATTGTACAGTACATGGCCAATAAATCTTAACAGTTTTGACTGTGTTGCTCACTTTTATTTTGAGACTTCTGTTCAGTATCCGTAAGGACATCTGATGGGAAATTCATGTTGATATTAAAAACTAAAAAAAACCCACGTATGACAGAAAACATCATACGTGCTACTCATTATTGTAAAGGCAACCTGTGAAGTTTATTTTCCAAGATGGACAACTGACACAATCCGATAACACATTTCTGGACTATTACATTACAACAAGCAAAAATGAAACAAAAAAAAACAAGGAGTTAAAATGAAAACATTAGCCAGCAGCTACACAAATAATAAATAACAAAAAACAATGTAAATGTATGCCAGGACAATCAGCACTGAATTTGACAAAAATAATCTTTACTGTTGAATTTTAAATGGTCAGTGTTGATTATACGCAAAGGGCAGTGTACAGGTATTGGTAAAGTAATAGATGCTTTTTCTCATGTACATTACAGTTTTAAAATGTGCCTGAATGATAAAGGAGACCTATATACACCTGGCAAAATATACTGTACTGAGCAACAGAAGAAATGTATTGCTTATAAATGCAATAGGTTATTATGACTTGGAGGATCTGAACCTTTTGATAGCAGTTGCACTGGTATTTTATTGAACATTATATGACACAGGTAAGCTCATCACCCTCATTAACAACTGTCTGCAACAGGGCTGATTAACAGGGGATCAGCAAAAGTCACAGGCCAGCATAATAGAGTGTGTGGCCACTACTGGAAGCCATACAATCTGGACACCTGTGTCACCTCCTTTAACCCACCTGGTGGATTCTATCAGATTACTCTTGTACAGCCTGGACAAGCATGCATCTGTTTACTGATCTCCGAGCCCTGGAATCCACACACTGTCCCACAGATATTCCATAGGGCTCTGGTCTGGGGAGCAGGGCATCTGTGACATCACTGCCACATTCCCAGCTCACAGGACAGCTGGTGGTACACCAGCAGCAGGGGGGACGGCGCTGTCATGTCGGGCCCAGCCCCAAACCTCACTAAAGAGGACTTGGCTACCCTGCAGGCGAGCTACATGTAGTGACTTAGTCCAGCCTCCAACGCACTGATGGCACAAGGGTGCTTCCAAAGGTGCAATCAGCCAATCACCTGTGCCCAATCAGCCTTGGCTCTCTTGAGGCGACTTACTGCTCATTCGACAATATCACTCAAGTGTATTACAGTCCGTCATGGACCATCAATTCATCAAAATGACATCAGGATCATTTAATCATTATCCAAAATCCATAAACTTTGTCTAAAATCATACACACCTAAAGTGATACATTTCCTTTGATGCTCAGCGTGTATACACAACATTATCGTTACAATGCGTCCTTAATTTTTTCAATGTCTTCCAATCTCCCCTTAAATAACAGCACTGTGTTAGAAAGAAATGCCATCAGAAATGCAACAAATGAGAAAACAAGGGCAAACAGCGGACAGGCAGGTCTCAATTAAGTTGGAACGCCACCAGAGCCATGTGGTTTTCTGGCAGCTGTTCACTCTACATAGGGCTGTATTCCTGAAAAATCTGCAGCCGTATTTTGTTTGCACCCGTTTTTTTTTCTCCCACTGTGAGGACGGCGTAATAAATTTGCAAACAGCCGCACAGCTCTTTCATGGCTGCTAATTTAGGGATCCCTTACAGATGTGTCTGTAAGACCAGTGAGTCCGTTGGGAAAGGAGATTGAAAGCAATTGTAAATATGGCTCATCGCCGGATTCTTCTGCTTTTCACAAGCAGAAGGGACCTCAGTGATCGTCTATGGAGATTCAAGCCTGATACTGCCTATTAAATTCCTCTAGGGGTGAGGAATACCAGTACACTGTCCCCCGCATACACAGCTACACTGACCGCCAAAGTCTGCTGGCCATTTTCGGATTGAAACAAAGTGGAACTGTACTCACCCCATTCCAGTCCACGCCCATACTCACTTCCTCGCCTCCCTCCGAGCTGTTCTCGTACTTGACAGCACTCCCAAGGCTGTCCCGGCTCCTCCGGCGCCCTGGGGTGTCCTCATCCTTCAGGATCTCTACCACCCGTGTCTGGTTGATGGGGTCAATGCCCTGGCACACACACACAGAGAAACACGGCACCCCAGCTCAGTGTCTCGCAGTGGTGTCAAGGAAATGCAGGGATGGGAGAAATCCCAGCGCAGTTCAGTGCAGCTTTGAAACACGTTTATTAATAAAGGACTTCCAGAGGGATATCCTAATTCTCTAAGAGATCAGCTCAAGCACAGGCCACTTCAATGTGATTTATACTCAGACACAGCATGAACAGCCTCCTGTCCAATAACTATAAAATCAGTGTTGGGGAAAAGGACACGTTTAGACACACTACCTATTTAAACACCAGCGCAGAAAGAATGTTTCTGACCCCAGAAATACCATCACTGCACGTCCTGGTGTCACACATTTCCCACAGCCTAAAAAAGACCCCCCACCCCAGAGCCAGACTCCCACGACAGGTGTATTGTCTGCTTTCCTAACATAAAGGAACTAAATCAAACCGAGTCCTACAGTTACTAAAACAACCATACTCACCCAAACCCTCACCCCTTTGCGACTTGTGACAAATATACCCCACCCACATGTCTGAAATACTCAGGTGCCTGACAGATTGCTGCAAGTGAATCCAAGGACTGCAAAACATTCCGACCTCTTCTTTACTATCGTTATCAGTCATGCATGAGTTGTAGAACTGGTGTTGACTATTTTACTACAGCTGTAGGATTCCAAGAGCTGCAGCGCCTGCAAGAGCTCGGAGGGGAAAGCCCCACACTGGATGATGTGGGAAGGTCCTATTTTTCCCTTCCTCCATGTTTGTCAAGGTGTAGCTACACAACAGCTGTGCAGTTCTGGGAGTAAGGAACTTACTGTGGTGCTCTGGATCCATGGAAAGCCAGGGAAAGAGAAAAGCAACATGTGTGACTCTGCTCAGCATAAACAGCACCTATACTGTACACTTGCACCTCTGTTTTAAGGCCTCAGTGAAAGAGTGCATCCATGCACTTAAATGATAACCACACTGTCACCTTTCAGAAAACCCTTTTGTCAGTGTGAAATCACGATTAACGGGAAAAAAAGAACAAAACTAGGAATATTTTGTGTTACACTAACGTGATTTGTTTCTTTTGAGGGCTATTTGTTTAGAATTTCTTTTGCAAAAGCAAAACAGCAGGAGGAGAACTATTTCCTTAAGAACTTGTGAAGTAGAAAACATCCTGTTAAAACAAATAACTCACTTCTGTGTTTGAAAAACAAAACATTAACATTTTGCAAGATTACGGTGGAAATGCTACATAAAGTCCAAACAAAACAAAACTGTCCCAAGAAGATCAGAGGCACGAGTATTAAAAGGCACGCCCATTTAAAAAATCTTATCTTCAAATCTAAATTTTGCTGGATCTAAATTAACCTGCGGTACAAAGTAACGATCAACGTGTAAAATGACTACTGTTGTTGCTTTTTGAAGTTTTACAAAGGAAGTTGACGCTGCCATGTGAATTCTGATAAACGGCAGAAGGTTCAGAGCGTATGGTGTTGTGCAAAAGTTGAGGCACCCCTAGTTAAATGGTCTTTTTCTGCTTGAATTCGCAGAAAGGTGTTCGTACCACGCAGAGGTTGTGTAACTTGGTTTCACTTGGAGACACGGTAAGCCCTGACTGGGCGGCGTGTGCAGGCTGTGTGAGGCAGCACGGGGCCGCAGGAGGCAGGGGCTGTGCTCACCTGTTTGCGGGACCTCATGGCGCACTCCTCCAGCGTCTCTGCGGCCTCCAGCTTGCCCTGCCGGCGATACAGAGCCCCCAGATTCCTCAGGGTCGTGTTCACAGTGGGGCTGCGGGCGAAAAGCACAGTCGCGTCAGCCTCCGCGGGGGCGAAAAGCACGGTCGCGTCAGCCTCCGCGGCACAGCCGCCGTCCAGTACCGGCAGGACCCTGGAGCTGTGACACTCCCGCAGAAATCAAGCAAAGTAACTACCAACACCGCAGAGAACACTACAATAGAGTAAAAAAGTACATTTTAGCTTAATAAGAGGAATATTAAATAAAAACGTGGTACTTCCTTAAGTTCAAAATGGAGATGTCGCACATTACCAATTGACAAAGTACTTATTCTCACACTTCGAGTTTGTAAGTGAATTGAAATTAGGAGGAAAATGGAATGCAAATTATCTTAACTATTGTCTTGCAGTAGAGAGATTTCAGGTTAGAATTTTTGCAACTTCTGTAATGTGGAGATTTCAGGTGCATATTAAAATGCTTCGGATACAAATTGGCATTCAATATTACACAGTTATTCAGTTTGTAGTGTTGTATTTAATTTGCCAACACATTTGTGAATTGCTTTGAAGAGCCAGCTGTAATTGCCTGTGGGTACTGTGAACAGTTGTGGAGAGTCACTTCAACAGAAAACTTTTTCAAGAGCTCTGATCTTTCTGAAGGCCAGGTTACGGTCTACAGGTCCATGCTTACTGGGTAATGTCACACGGGTGCAATCTGCCCATTAGACTCAAACAATAAATTAAACCAGCTGCTTTGCCTCTCACAACCCTTCCCCTCATCCTCTTCATCATAATGAACCTGTTACACAACCTGTAATTTCAGGCATCAAAGCTCAATTCCATCAACTCTTTGTGGTGTTTTGTCTTTCTTTTTAGTTATTCGGCCCATCAGTCCATAGCAAAGAGCTATCACTTAAAACTCCAAGTAATACATAATGCAGAATTGGATAACCTGTAAAGTAATATCAGCTGTCAGTATGAGTTTAACACAAAGAAAAACAAAAAAGGCCCTTCTTTGCATTATCTGGCAGTAGGTGCAAATCTTGAGACCAAAAGAAAACCCAGATCTGCATTTCTTTTTGCATCCTTTCCTTACCTGTTCACTTTGCAGGCTTTGTACCAGCCGCCATACTCTGCATAGGGGGCGCTGTCTCTGTGTCTGCCCTGGGGGAAACAAAACAGGGCCTCTGTCAGACACACTTCCACCTGGCAGGTATGAAGGATGAAACACTCCACCCTTTAGGTAAACACCAAAGCCCGACTACAAGCCCTGTCTCTCGCCATCTTTACAGTAACCACACCCTCCCAAGACCGGAAAAGTGTTTGCTCTGATATAACCTGGCAAAAAAAAGAACCCGCACTCTGTAATATGCAAACGCACATTTTATCGAGGGCAAACTACAGAGTCAGACCTTCATCTTGTGCGGAAGTGTTTATTTTGCTTTACCGTGTAGCTCAAATCCACACTTCGTAAGTAAATGTAACCCAGGTTGTTAAAGTGGACATACCTGACCCAAAAACAAGCACAGCACAGCACTTACCTTGCTCATCTCCTCCCGCTCCTCTGCGTGCATCCAGATGGGCTTGTTTTGAGCTGCAATGAAACAGACAGAACTAGCGTACAGGAAACCGATCACTTGACCTTTGACCTGGAAATAAACAGCCTGCACTTGCTAAGAGGCATTCAAAAATCAAACATGAGGGGTTAATGGACTTTAGGTCTGAGGGTCTGAACCCACTTGCCTAAAAACAGCTTTGTACTGTATATGCCAAGTTTTACAAACCTTAGTTTTGAAATTAAATATTGAGGAACTGACATGATTCCTTTTGCATCGGGATTTAGAAGGCGGTGATGACCACTTGTCCTTGGTAATCTTACTGTGACTGACATTGCAGAGCCTATCTTCTTGCATAAAGGTTCTTTTTTATTTTGTGTTCCGTGGATGTCTTCATGCCAACCAGGTAATGTTCTTTACTCTTTCCCTATTATTAACAATGCCAGAAAGAATAAAAACGGGTGAAGAATTAAAAGTTTACATCCAGGTGTGGCATGTTTCCAAAAGCTGGTTTCCTGCCTAAAGTCATGCTGCTGAACAGATTTTTCTCTTCAGTTTCTTAGTTCTTTGAAAATCTTCATAGTTTTACACGTACTGGTATTTTAAATGTTGACATCTAAAGAAATGATATCAGGTGGGTAGCTGTGTCTGCATGTGTAGGCTGCAAAGGAACAAGTAATAGGTTTGTTCCCTGCTGAAAAGAGAAGAAAGAAAACACAATGTTTCAGCTGTGGAGCCTTCTTCAGGTGTGAAGATTCTTTTCTTTGCCAAGTTACATCACACCCAAAGAAGGCTCCACAGCTGAAACATTGTGTTTTCTTCCTTCTCTTTTCAGCATGGAATAAACATTTACTTGTTCCTTTAAAGAAATGACATATCTTGTAATGCCTGGTGTTTGTGGCTAACACCTTAAATAAGTTCAGGATAGTATTTTAAAATGTTTATTAAAAAATTGCTGAAATAACCAAACACAGGAATAACAACAAAAAAAAGACTCTGCTGTAGACAAAGTTTTCCCCCATTGAACAGATAGTCATTTTACTGCGAGTAGCAACTGATTTCTACCAAAATCTAACTACCTTTGCAGTAAGCTTTCTGACTGGTATACAGCAGAGAGGAGTTCACCATTCACCAGTGTTTTTCCAACACTGCTATTGAAATGAATCTTTTCCTTGCCATCTGTCTTTTTCATTTAAGAATAAAAGATCCTATAAACTGCAGCAAACTATGCATAAATCAGATGTTGTTTGGCATTACACTCCACTGCATGTCATCGATCGAGCCAAAATCAAAACAGTATTTTATAGTCACACTTGTTTGTAATGTGGGATTGCACATGAAACACACAGGGAAGCATGATTTTTTTCAGTCCATCCCCTGAGTGAGTGTGGTTTTAATAGGTGCTTTTACACAATAAAGAAATGAAAAGCGAATACTAGTTCATTTACACTGATCTATCAGTGTTTGTAATAAAAGCTTTGACAATAAACTGTATATTATTTATACTGATCCTGAACCATAAAAGAAAAACTCATTACAGCTGTGCTACAGCCACACAAGGAAACTTACATAAACAATACATAAACATAATTATAAAGCTAATGAAATAAAAAAAAATTCAAACAGAATTCCCCATTTAATAATCAGTACAGTGTGTACTGTGTGTCCGATTGTATTTTTAAGCAATAAAGAAAAATGGTTTCCTTTTTCTACATTGAAAATAGACAACACGAAAGAAATGTTACACCACAAAACAATGATTATGAAATAAATCATGAAAACAGACAAAAGGGGCTTCAATTAGCAATGAAATTCCACTTCATTATGCATAAAGTGTGTGCACATGAGACAATCTGATGATGAGTGTGAGGGATTACAGACAAAAGTGCAAAAGATGTGAAAGTACCCATATAGAGCTCAGCCCACATACAAGTGCTCATTTAAAAATAATTCTGCGTAACGGTTTTATGAGATAAACGGCATTCTATCATAATACTGAAGTAGCCCTCAAAGGACTCCTTCATGGTATTTATGAAGCTTGCATTTCTTCATGCAGTTAACAACATTAAAGAGATCACAGTTGTGCAATATCCTTATTTTTAATGGAAATATTCTAATTTTTCCTCTCCATTTCCAGTGGCAAAGACAATTTCAGTCCATTTCTAAAGCTGCTGCATTGCAATTTAATAGACCCCTAGACAATCTATTTATCTATGCTATAACCCCAGATTTCAGATGATTGTTTTCCCGTATTTCTATAGGCCTCCTCATTTTCAACACTTTACCACAGGCAGTAAGAGGTTGTGAGGCGATAAAAATAAAAAGATAAAGCTTTCCAGTGAGATTTAAAAAAAAAGGTTTCGAAGAAGTTGTAAAAAAGAAAGAACCATTCCAATTCAGAGGGAAGAGAAAACAACTTTTATTGCTCTGGCCTTGCTCTTCTTTAATTCTCCTGGTTTAGCAACTTCGCTGGGTAATTCTTTAACCTCTTCTGTGAGTGGCCAGCATGCAATGTTGTCTTGTGTCACCTTAGCAACGCTTCACTGTTTTAAACTGGTGTGAGTTCCTCTGCTGTGCTGCAAAGCCAATTGCTGGTTCAAGACAAGAATTCATCTTATTCGTTGATGTGAAAAAGTTCTAAAAATATGAAAGTCACATCTAGAAACAACCCCGAGACCTAAACTGAACTCCCACCTTTCCCTCCAGTAACAGTAACTGCTCAGTAACAGTGCATACTGTGAGCTTTTGCTTTATTATGTAGACAGGAAATCTAGACATTCAAAACAGGCTCTTCCTTTTCTGCAGCACTGGAAACTAGATCACATTGACAGGCTTTCCATACAGAAAAGCTTGATATGTTTCTAACCAGTGCTTTGGAGTATAACGTTTTAGGTAGAAATCTCAGAAAAGCATCTTTATTAGAACTTTCTGCCAATTGATTATCTATAGAAAAGGACCATCCAATTCTGGTGTATAAGCAGGTGTTCTAGACATTGTGCAGATATGCAGACACACCTACTCTCCAGGACCAGGACTGGTTAAGGTGAGCAGGAGCCAACCGGACAGGCAGAGGGCACAGGGTGAAACTACACCCTTGACAGGTCCCAGGCCATCTCAGGTGCACACATTCATTCATACACACTCAACGGTCAGATCAGATCTGCCTGTTAACCTGGACTGCAAGGCCAGAATTAAGCATAGGTCCTGGACCACAGTCCTGCCCGAGAATTGAACCTTTTTGTTTTAAAATTACTGCACAAGAACAATAAGAAAATGTTCACAAAACTGTACGTTTGTACTCACCATCCACTGAGCCAAACTCTTTCTCATGAGCGCGGGTGAGAATCTCCTTGTACAGAATCTCTGCTTCCTTATACTTCCCTTGTTTCAGGTAACAGGAAGCCTAGCAAACGAAAAAGCAATCAATCCTGTAATTTTGTACACAAGTTAAATCACGTTCCGTAGCAGAAAAGAGGCTGGATATGAAATTCAAATTTGGCACAATGGCACTAGGTGTTTTTCTCATAAAATAGAGTGATAGGGTGGAGCAAGTTCTCTTTCAACACTCCAATGGATGAGAGATTGTTTTGGATAAAAAAAACTGACATTCACAAATTTAGTTGAATTCAGAAGTGGATGGTAAGCCAAGACAAGATGTTTTTTTTGTCAGAACCACATTTCCCAGAAGGCTGTGGGAAATGACCAGTTGTCCTGAGTCACCTGAAACCAATCAGAAGAAGCCAACCGATCAGGTGACAGTTAAATGCCAGGAAGTAGAGGCTTCCATGGAGGGAAGAAAACATTTGTCCTTCTAATGGATGGATCGCAGAATCCCTGGAGACGGGACTGTGCAACTTTTGAATTTTGTGTTTTTGACAGTAAGAAAAGGATGCTGTATTTGAGCCTGTGAAACACAGTAGCTGCCTGGCTATTTCTGCTTGGGAGACATGGAGAAGTGTAATGTAGGTTAAGCACAAAGAGGAACTTAGGGTTTTGTGCCACAACAGGTTAACACTGGACAACCGGGGTGTCATACAAGTCGCTATCGATTTCTTTTTTAGCAAAGCTTCTACTGGTATAAAAAACAAACACACAAATAATATCCATCAGATACATGCCCCTCAACAAAGCATGTGTAAGTAAATCCAGTCTTCCATAAAATTCCTGTGATACTGCAGAACAAAGATCCCAGCTATTCTTACACAGATTCCAGCTTGAATCTGCAGTGATATGCAGAGTGTAGGCTAGGACCACATCCACAACAGTGTACAGCAATGCCCAGCACTGCATACATCTGCCCATCACCAGATCTGACAGCGGCTGCACAGAGGTGCTGCGCAGCGAGCGGATTTATCGCGTAGCAGTTTAAATAATGATGCAAAGTGGGGAAGAGGTGTTGATTACACGGCTGTTTATTCTAGTCGCGAGAAATGTGGAAGAGATCCTGTGCTGCACCAAGAAAGATCTCGGCACCACCCGACACCAATGCGACTGTGTGCACACGCACACGCACAGGCTCCCCAGGCTCACCAGGTTGTTCTTCGTCTTGGCAACATTGGGGTCGTCGGGACCCAGCCTGCGCTCGTAGATCTCCAGGGCGCGGCAGTAGTAATACTCCACCTCCTCGTACTTCCCCTGGTTCTGACACAGCAGCGCCAGGTTATTCAGCTGCTTGGCCACGTCGGGGTGATCCTTCCCAAGCACCTGAGGAGACCACACACAGCTTTCATGTATCACGTCAGAGGGGAGCCACCCCCCCAGTTCTGTATTCCCCTCTCCCCCCGAACACGGAACTACTAAAAGGGAAGAAACGTTTGTTTCGTACGTTTCTTTTAATTGGCTATCTAGACAAATATACGCTTGGCGTCATGTTCAGCTACCTGGCATTTCCTGACAGTGTAGTTACAGTTCTTTATTCTAAATGATTTCTGAGACCTGCAAAAGAAAAGTTTTAAGTGACTTGTGTTGCTTCGTCTGTCACTTCACAAAGATGGGTATTTTGCCATCACCTTAAACTGGCCACTTCCAATCAATTCACTTTTCTACATAAAATCTTGACGTGATGTCATAGTGTCACCTTAACATACGTTCAGAATCATCTGGTTTATATTTGTTTTTTCCATTTTTAGAAATTTCCACAAGGACCGGCAATTTTAAGGGCATCATTTTACTGCAGCTTTCCGCTCTGGGTTAATACATGTTAAGAGTTGTGTCTAGAATGCAAATGAGAAAATCCAAGGACTGCGTTTTCCGAAAAAGTAGCGCACAGAAAACTGCATTACTGCACTATTTGGTAGATGTGGCTCTCTGACTTTTTAAGAGTAGCTGTGGGCAAGACGGTGTTTTCCCCAGGATGGAGATGCAGACACACCTTTTCTCTGATCTCAAGTGCCCTCTTGCACAGCGGCTCAGCCTCCTTGTACTTTCCCCTCTTCCCGTAGAGCACAGCCAGGTTGTTAAGTGTGGCAGCAACCTAAAATAAAAATCACACGGGCACATAAATATACACGCCAAGCAGCTGGCTTAATTAGACCGATTCAGTCTCAGAGGTTTCCAGAGCTGCGAGGTCATGAACCTGCTGTGCAGAGACTCTGCTTTGCAGTTCATTAATTGCCTCTGACAATATCCCCCGGATGTCTAAATGGCTCCCTCCTTCACATTTAGCACACACACTTGCAATGCTGTTTCTGTCACAGATTGTATTTTCAGCAGACATTCCACCTCCCCCAAACCAAGGTCACGTTTTTAAACATGCACAAAGACAGAAATTTTACTTCAATACGATCTGCACTAGTGCAGAGTGTGCACACTTGAGAACATAATGAATTCTCTGAATGTCTTCTGTGCTTCATGTGAAAAATGTTTTTATCTCTGTTAGGTCAAGAGAATGAATACAGGAGGTATCAATCCATGATCAAACAGCCTTGACTCCAAAAGAAGCCCTAGGGTGTTCTAGTGAAAAGAACACAAAGTTATTTCAATTTACATATCCACGTTTTGAAACTGCACTGAGATAAACAAAAACCTCACGGCATTTTGTCCAGTTCTTAACTATCACCAATCCACAATGCTACTGAACTGTCAAGATGAACTCATTCTCCTCTGCGGCCTTTTTCTCGACGGTACTTACTGCAGGATGATCCTTTCCAAGCGTCTTCTCGCGGATGGACAAAGCGTCATTGAGCAGATGTGCGGCCTCCTTGTACTTGTTCTGATCCCTAAAAAGGAAGAAATCAAAGCTTGCGGTTTAGAAGCGCGCTTTTCTCGTAGATGGGCACACGCACGACAGAGCGGCAGGGGCATTGTGTTGGGTCACGTGAGAGCTAGGACAGGGAAAAGGGACAGTGGAAGGCGAGCAGAGTACAGGGTGGCCCCACCTGTAAACCAGAGCCAGGATGTTGAGCATGGTGGCCACATCTGGGTGGTCGTGGCCAGAGGTCTTCTCCAGGTCTTCTAGCGCTTGCTTGCACAGCGGCACAGCCACCTCGTAGCGGCCCTGGGAGGCGTACTGGATGACCAGGTTGTGCAGGGTGCGCAGACGGGCGGGGATCTCGTAGCCTCCCTGCTGGGCCGCCGCCACTGCTGCACTGTTGTGCTGGTGCTGCACTGTGGAGGGGGAGGAGAGGGATGGCAGCCGGTCAGCCCAAAAGGTGGCGACAGTAGAGCCACGCGGCCATGTCTGGCCACACCTCCTACCTCCTAACCTGGAGGCCCACATGCGTCTGACACTGAACTGTGACAGAAATTGAATTTTTCTCCCTTACTTCCTTGGCCAGACTCCTCTTCATCATTGGGAAAGAGGTCATCCAGAGTGTCCTTGGGAGGCTCCCCATCTTTCTCCTCCTGGGAAAAGATTCGAGGTATAAGAGATGCAACCAAGATTATCCACTCCCGGCCATTTTTCATAACTTGGACCAGGCAAACTGAAGCTCATTTCTACACAAAAGGAGATGACAGTCCATGTTCATTGAGGTCTATCGATACTTTTGTTATTCTTAAGGCCCCGCATCTGAAGTCATCCAGAGATGAACAACTTTCCCCACTGGGATCTCAGGGGATTATGGAGAGCTGTACACTTACCTTTTAAGGCTGCGGCTTTTAGGATTTTTTTTAGAATTCCTGCAGCTTAACTAAAAGACTTTTTTTGCAGTGGAGTTAAGAAAGGAAATTAAATGAAAAATCAAACTCTTGCTGAACAAGCAGTCTTAAAATGAAGATTTTTTTTCCAGGTGGATTTACATTAGCTCTGCTGGAAAGTTGAGGCACAAACAAGGAACTGCTGAGATCAGCCTAAGTGATTTTGCTTAACACTAAATGTTCATTGAGACCATCAGACATCACTGTGGATATTACATGAAGGACTGCTGGTTTCCTTGCCAGTAAGCACGTAGTAGCATCCTCATGTAAGGAAGCAAATCGGAGAAGAAGAGTCTTTTTTCCAGAGACAAATGGAGCAGATAATAATCTACAGCAGGGATGATCCATTCTAATTCTTGAGGGGCTCTGAGGTTTGATCTAATTATTGATCTAATTATTTGGCAAATAAGTCAGAATGGCCAGATTGATCTTCAATCAGTTGTAAATTGAAAAATAAACCTGCATAGTAAGCAAAGTATGGAGTTTTTAATATCAGACAAACTGGAAGTTATAAGCCTGCCTAGGAAAACCATCACCTTTCCCGGAGAGTTTCCTTAAAACCAGACATCTTTGGTTCCACCCGAACAAAAAAAAACCCAGAACAAATAGAAAGGTCCGATTTCTTTCATCCGCTTAGCGCACCCAAGACGACACCCTTGTCGCAGAGTGCTGGGAAGCGAAAGCAGGAGGGCTCACCGATGGGGAGACGTCCTCGTCGTACTTCTTCAGCTGGTTCATGAACTCCAGGTGCTTCTTCTCCTCCTCCAGCTGGGCCACGCTCTGCTCGCTCTTCTGCAGCTTCTGCTGGGTGTTGGCCAGCTCGTCCCGCAGCCACTGGTTCTCCTGGCACAGCCGGCGCACCTGGGCCCGCAGCTTCTGCTTCTCCGACTCCACCGCGTTCAGGTGGCTGGAGAGGGCCATCATCACCTGCAGGCGGCAGCGGACACGGCCGGGGGTCAGCAACTGAGACAGCCCAGACTGGACGGGGGCAGCAGGCCCGTGAGGCAGGAAGACTCACTCAGCCCTCCTCCACGGGAGCAAACACTCTGCTTTATTTTAATGGCTCACAAACACCTAAATCAAGAAAGGCACGGCGTGGGTTTTTTTTTCCTGCATAAGAAGGTTTCCCACTTTGCAGTTTTATCCTGTTTTATGAAGAAGGTAATAATAATGAGTTTTTAGAAATGCATTTTTCACATTAGGAAAAACATCAGTTCTTTCTTTTTCCTTCACATTTAACAGAAGTGGAAGCTCCTTAATGTTGAATCATAATATTCCTACTCATTGTATGCAAAATAGACCAATACCAAATCCAGGACAGAAGGCAAGAATATAAATGAAGAACACAAGCATTAATGAGAGACACACTCATGTCTCGAAGCATGAAACAACCACAGAGCTGTTCTGAAGTATAATGAACACACTCAGCCACACAGTTTCCCCTTGTCAGCACAGAATGGTCTTCTGACCCGAGGAGCTGTGTCTCACTCTACCTGTGCCTCTCCCAGCCCCAGCTCGATCATCTCCACAGACTTGCGCAGGAGGTTGGACTTTTCGTGGACCAGGTTGGCTTCCTCATCCTTCTTGAGGCACTTGATGGTCTCCAGCAGGCTGTGCAGGATGGAGTTGTGTTCATTCTTCAGGGCCTCCAGCCCCTGGATCACCAGCTTGGTGTTAGAGATTATCTCCTCCTGCGTCAGTTTTTCAAGCTTTTCTTCTCTGGGGTAAACCATTGTGGACATCTTCTGCTATTGAGAACCTGTGTGGGGTGGACAAAAATACAGAAAGGACTGTTAGAAAAAACACAAGTGTGACACAAACTATTTTTAGAACATTGAGCACTGTTGTTCAGCTCTTTAAAACCACCCTGGATTGGAACTATTCAACTTTCAAGATACTATTGCATATTTCCAGCACTTTGTTAATACAGTACGTGTAGTGTTATTTATGATTTTAAGCAATAGCATCACATGCATGTATTATTTAATGCATCTACTACTTTATATACAGTGCTCTTGGTGAGTATTGTATACTCAAGCAATTTGGATTTGAGGAGCAAAGATGAATATGAGGCAAAAGTACAGAATGTCACATTTTTTTATGGGTAATTTCTGTGCTTATATATTTTGCCATTTTAGAAAAATAGCACTTTTTGTGTTCAATCCCCATAAGTATAGGGATAAGTGGCTACTCATTGTTCAGATGTTTCCTGTTGCATTGATTGGGCACAGAAAAAAGAGCCGTGAGTGTGTAGTGTTGGATTTAGTCTTTACTCTTGCCTTTAGTGACTGATTTTGGAGTCGGTAGGCCTAAACCAACATGAAGACTACAAATCTGTTTGTGAAAGAAAAACATGCCATTTGCATGCTGAAAGAAAATAATTCAATCAGGTCTATAGCACAGAAACTGGGCATAGCAAAATCAACAGTTTGGAATAGCGTGGAAAAAAAAGAAAGCCCTGGTGTACTTAGCAATCAGCAACAAGCAGGTCGGCCAAGGAAAACAACTGCGGTCAACGACAGAACAATCACCAGAGCTATGAAAAAAAACCTCTAAAACAACTGTCACTGAAATCACCAACAAAATACGCAATGCAGGGCTGAAGGTATCCCAATCTACTGTTCGCAGAGCACTTTGACATCAGATGAACACCGCACGATGAAAACCTCTCATCAGCACCAAAAATAGAAATTAAAAGTCGCTATAAAGTGCAGAGCTCGGCAGCAAAGTGTCATAGACGGATGAGACAAAGCCAAACCTCTTCCAAAGTGACAGGAAGATGAAAGTTGGAGCTAATGGAAAGGAGCTAACTGCAGACGATCCAAAACACAGCACTTCATCTGGGGAACATGGTGGAGGTAGTGTCATGGCTTGGCTCACTCATCTTTATTTATGACGTAACTAATGATTGTAGCAGCAAAATGGCTTCAGAGGCGCACAGAAAGATCTCGTCTGCCTGCGTGCAAGAAAATGTCTCCAGACTCACTGGCTGGCATTTCCTCATGCAGCAGAACAATGACCCAAAACATAACCATGGAGTTCATTAGGGGGAAAACAGTGGGAAATGATAGGCTGGCCGAGTCAGTCTCAAGATGTAGATCCAGTCGAGAGTGCCTATCACTTGCTGAAAAGGAGACTGAAGCCAGAAGCCCTCCATCTGAAAATGGCTGTAGCAAAGGCTTGGCGAAGCATCTCAAAAGAACAAACCAAGAGTCTGGTGATGTCAACAGGTCGCAGGCTTCATGCTCATATTGCCTGCAAAGGCTTTGCAGCCAAATATGTTTTATACCACTTCAATTGACTTTAAGCTAATATGTCCCAATACTTCTGCTCATGTAAGATGTGGGGGATAGAACACAAAGCGTTATTATCCTAAAATGCTAAGCGTATATGTGCAGGAATACCCAGAAAAAATGATAACATTCCATACTTTTGCCTCATATTCACCAATTTCACCTCAAATCCAAATACATAACAGGTCCAGGATACTTTGCAAATTTGAAGACAACAGGTGTATAACAGATAAATGAACAAGATAAGCTGAAAGTGTATTCTGGGATAGCCTTCTAAATGGTAAAAGCAAAGAAAAAAGCACTGAGACTACTCTATGAACCCAGACACCTAAAGCACACAGGATCCTTTATGGCTGTTTAATGACAGATCAAAGCAGTTCATTCTGTAAAGCTGAAAAAGAAATACTGCTTTCCTCATGACACTATAGTGCAGTATTTCAGAGATTGCTCAGTCAATTTATACTTATAAAAATTAATTATTAGGTAGAAAAAGACAAAAGGCATTTTTTCCTCAAGGCTAACAAGATCTGTCTTGTGCACTGTCCCCCCCTTATAATTGTAGAAGTAGTGTATCATGAAATTGTGTGTTGTTGATATGACAGGCATTTTACAGACTTTTTCTGTATCTGTTTTTGTAACAACCCCTACATTTCTCATCTTGGATTTAACAAAGGAAGTCCATATAAGTTATTACTTACACTCTCCTTAGATGTAGAGAGGAAAACCAGAATTATAGGAATGAGGTAACCTCAGTTAAAGGTATAGGTACACCAGAGTGCACACAAGAAAACCCAGTGTAAAAGGTCTTACAGTATAGCAGTGCCTTGAAATGGGTCAGAATGCACATAAATGTCATCCCTAAAATAAACACTACAGGGCAGTGAATGATTATTTCATTGTTCCCGTAGTCTCAGTAAGTATTGCATATAAGGAACTATCCAAAACTTCACTGTGTCCATAATTTGTGGCGAGACAAGCATCAACGAGATTACTATGTGCCAGGTAACACAGAGCCCGTCTTTTGAACCACTCAGCCATTATTAATAAGTAAATGGAGAAGAATAAATACCAATTGGCATATATCAGTTGTCAATTTAAGATATAAAACATGATTCATATCAATTACCCATAGGAAGACTATTTACAAACGCACTATATAGCTTAATAAATGCAATCTCCAAATAAGAACTGATCTGTTTCAAGCCTTAAACAAGGTAAATCATCCCAGTCTTATGAAGTCAAAAACAGCTAGCGTAGTGAAAAACAACACTCAGCATGAAGGTGCATAGCCGATGTCCACAGAACTGCTTTTCTAGTTATAATACATGACTAAATAGGAGAACTTTGATTTACAGCACAGCTTGGAAGGGTGCTGGGATTCAACATGATGGAGCCCCAGCTCTGGTGTTTATTTTGAAACATTATGAAACAGAAAATTACATATTCAACACTGGTATTTATTCTCCATTTCAGGAACAGCTATTTTAGAACTCCCACCGTGGAGCACAGAAGCAGGGTCTGACTGTCACTGCGAACAAACGTAACTTGTTAAAATGAGCCATTTCCCCTTCCTTGTATTCCTGGGAGACTGTACATATCCAGGATAGGAATGCAACCCAGCAGGATTTCCTATGCTGTGAATATGTGCAGGTTAGATTTGTAGAGGAAAGCATCTAAAAACATTAAAAAAAAAGTTGGCTATTTTATCCAGAGGTGTAGGAGACAGAATTATCGCAATTATGTCACATACAATGTGTCACACAATACATGCAGCCTTTGGACCTTAAACATTAAATCTGTTATTCATTCTTTTGTTTGTCAACCTTATCCTATCTTTTCCTGGTCCTTGATAGAGCCGTCACCTGGGAACGGATAGGAGTACAATACAGTAGCACTGCTTGAAAAAGGACAACTAAGGAAACTAGCTTTTGACTTTAAGAAATTTGAGTATATTGTAACCAAGTGTACCAGGTGGACCAAATGGTCTCTCTCATTTGTAACCTTCCCTCCTTTCTTGTGTCAACTGAGACCCCAGCTGCAAAAACACACCAAGCATGGCTTTTATGTATACAGACTTATAAGAAAGAAGAAAGTTTGTGTTTTTTTATAACTTATGAAATTTAAACCTAATTTAATAAGGAAAAAAAATCATACAGGGGCACCAATCCTTCAAACCCATTACTAGTTACTCGGTAATAGTGGATATTATGACCATGTGACAGAACAATTAAGTGCTCCTATAAAAATGTTTTTAAAGGGGTTTTTCCTCATTCTCAGTGCAGTGAATTACTGCTAATAGGGGTGTTGCAGGCTACAAGATGCAAGCTCCATCCTGCTGAGCCTGCTGAGTGTCTTCAGGAAACGTGTGCTATTCTTTGATCAATCTTGAGAAGGTCTCTTTAGACTGGGGCAGCAGTGGGGAGTAGCAATAAAGGCTCATGGGAGACTGTGGGTTGAAATCCCAGGCAGTGCTGTACCCCTGAGCAAGTTTTCCCACTCAGAATACTACAGTACAGCCCTGCAGTATAAATTAATCCATTAAGAAACTCCAGTTCCTCAAGACACAACCTCTTCCCTAAGCAACAGCCCCCATTCAACAACTAATGGCTCGGGACATGGAAATACCTCTTTGCACTGAATATCCTATGAAACATGAAACAGATTATGAAACACAGGACTTTAATTGCATGAAGAGGTGAAATGTCAAATTAAAAAAAACTGCTTGACAACAATGTTGCCGAGATTATAATGGCTATTCCCCTGTAAAACAACCAGTCTTAATGCACAAATTAGTACATTAATTTAAGTAAGGGGGTTACACTGATATTTAGAAAAGTAATCTTTAGTAATTTACAGATTTTTTCCTCAATAATGCACAAACAAACCTATAGGTCAAGCATTCGATAGGAGAAACAACACGTTTTGTCGGTGTCAGTGGGACTACATGCTAGACTTCTCTGAGAAAATCCTTAATATTCTGCACGTTGGCACACCTTTAGAAATAGCCGCATTACACTGCATAGAAAAGAAACCTAAACATGAAAATGTAAAAGACAGCATGAAAACAACAAAAGAAACCAAACTTGTTTGGAGGGGAACCACCCACTGCTGGGGGAAAAAGATGCGAAAAAGAGGAGGAGAATCACTGAGAATCAATCTGGTGACACTTCTCTGGAATAGCAGCTTGATTTATTCAAATCTGCTTGCTCATTAAAAATACCTTAAGAGTATAAATCAAAACTAGTTTTAAATTTGTGTCTGTGGTATTTTCTGCAGACTACCCCCGTTTGTATGTACTTTCACGGGTTGATGAGTGAATTTAAAAACAATTTCCAGCATCAGGCTCCTTTAACAAGACAAACACTTCCTCAAGACGGCCTGCAGAGCCAGGAAGAAAGGGCTTAAACCTTGCCTTCAATTAAAAAGACTATAAAGCTACAGCTGAAGATAAAAAGAGACCAGTTTTAACAGACCTATATCAATGGCACAAAGAATAAACTACTGCTAATCTAAAACTTCTCTGCCATTTTATGGCAGGGCAAATCTAGAGATCATGTCACTTTTTATTTTTGATATGATTTACCTGTATTTATTGTGTGGGGATTTAAACAAATGGGAAATTATAATGACAGCAAAGCTTCAAAATGGTAGAAGGAAATCAGTTTATAGCAAATACCATACCACATGCATCAGCAAAGCCTTCACCTTTCAGATTGCAGCTTGCTTAAAAAATACCTGTTAGAAAATCCTGCTTAGCGATCCTTTAGAAATCCGTAACAGCAGAATTACAGACCTGAAACTCCCGCGCTATTTTTGGGACTTAAGTCCAATGTTTCCCAGCGTAATCTCCAAAAACAGTCCTAATAAAAGGGCCAATCATTCTCTGAAAACAATCAGTTTCGTCGATAAAATGAAAAAAATGTGCACCAAGAAGATAAGTTAATAATGTTGTCAATTTAAGTTCAATGCTTCAGTGTGGCCAATGAGGTGACAACTTCCCCCTTCTAATGTCATTCCTTTTAACAGTGATTTCATACCTGGATGTTTTACAGAAAAAAACGTGCATTTTAATGCAGATATTGGCATATCTGTAAGTGTTTAATTTTTATGTGAGACTTTCAGCTTTATGTTGTTTCTAAAATGCTCCTTCACTGAGGCATTTAATATTAATGGCCTACATTTACAGGCTTAAATTCTGCACAAATCTGTAATTTAGATTTGAGTATTGGTCTTTCTTGAGTGATATTTCATGCTTAGAGAAAAAGGGACCGCTGTCAGCAAGCTGGACCTTAATTATTTATAAGAGTCTAAAACAGCTTCCAGCATTTCCACTTTGATACTCGCAGGTCCACAAGGACAGGCAGGGTAAATTTACAGATTACGGACCCTGCAAACAAAAGCTTCAACCTGAAGGGTTTTGCAAATATTTAATAATTATGGCAGGATGACGACACTCTCCTCTATTCAATAATACATGTGTTTGCATTCAAAATACATTAAAATACAGGAGTATGTCACGCTGATCATTTTGAGTAACATAGTAATTATCCATCAGTTTGCCCAAAGTGGAAAAGCTCTTTGTCCATGAACTGTAAAATTACTTTCACTTTACGATGCCCTCTGTTATACACTTCATCTCCAATATTTTGGTTTTCCCCTGCCTGACAACATTGCCTGGAAAGAAACCTAAATTACCAAAAACCCAAAGCGGTCAATGTGACCTCAATTTCAGAAGTGCAGGAAATGTGGGAGGAGGGAGGGGAGAGCTTGAAAGAAAATGGCCCTGCAGATCAATCACAACCCACACGATCCTTTCCTCTCTCTGCCTTTTTCCTGATGCTTGACTGAAGGAAGAGGAGCACACAGGTGACCTACCAGCGTTGATTGAAAATGTTCTGAGAGAGCTGGAGTGATGTTGCATCGACCACGACAAAATGACCAACTCGCAAAAACTCTTGAGTAAAGACATCAATTGATGTCTTATTTTCCAGCCTTCGCTATTCGAAACATTACCAGACTCATGGCACTTTGAAGCACATTACTACCACAATAATGTGCTTTTGTCAGAAGTAGTATACAAGCTAGAGAAAATGGGGAAAAAAAGAGGGATTTTTAAACCGGATAACACATTTTATAAATTTTGAAGAGCTGCATCTCGCTGATAAACCACTAAGCTAAAAAAAAAGTCACATAGTTCATTTTTCTTAGATCTTATGTAAGGTTTTTCCATAGGAGAAAGGTAGATGGGAAGATACACATCCTCAGTGTTACAAGCCTATACTTCTAGGTATTGTTTTTCTGGAAATCCTTGTGCTAAAGTAGAGATCATCCAAACATTTGATAAAAAATATGTCTCATAGCAGTGAAATAGACACGTGAAGGCTTATCAGAATCCACATGGCCTGCAATTCCTGAGAAGGCAACTATACAACGACCACAGCAAAGGTATCTGTGCACACCTCTGACATGCTTGTGTTTCTTTTGCAGTCTTATTGGTAATCTATTAAAATGGTGAACAAACGTGAACAGACTGCATGTGGGCTATCAAGAAGAATGATGAAACATTGAGGCCTCTTGCATAAATAAATCAATGAAAACCAAATTACAGAAAGATTATTTCTCTGATGTACTGTATCTAATTAACAAAAGATAAAAATGCTATTATTTACATTCTGCAATAAAATAGTTTTTGCAGAACATGAATAATCTAACAATCAGTAACAGATTGGAATAAAACTGGAAATTAAAAGGTCATCTGATTCAAGTTCCAAGAATATTGTTACGGTTAAAACACCTAAGGAATTACACTTCCAGGACTAAAAACATTTCTCCCAAAAGCAAATGGAATATTATTCACCTAAGCCTAGATGACTAAGTCAAAATAAGATTTTTTTTTAAATCAGCTTTGCAAAATGAATGTACTTTTTACATTCTTATATGTAATCCAATGGCAGCAAAGTACAAGAGCTGACAATAAAAAAGGCAAATGTAAAACCAACAAAACGTGGGATTTTTTGGGACATTACCTGGATCTTAGAACTTTAGACTAAATATAAGACTATTAACCTATTATTAGTGGTAAATACATATGTGGATGAACCATTTATGTTTCTCATGAGGATACCAACACCTGGTGTACAGCTAGCTCCACTCTTAAAGACCCGATGAGGAGAGTAAGTCACACGCCCTGGATGTTAAATTACAAAACCCACATTAAATTGAGACAATACTTTGAACAAATGTAGGAGCTTGCTGAGAAAACACTGCTTTCTGTCACAAATACACATCTTCCCCCAAACTGCAGCTTTCTGGATTTTTTCCCCCTTCTTTTCAGCCCTTTAAGAATTTATCTGTGCAATAAGAAGTTCTCTTCGGTCTCTGTGCACACTGCAGCTGTGAAACATGAGCTCTTGGACAGATCAGCGAGCGTCAAGTAGCAAATCGATACTCCCTGCAGAGGTTTTAAAACGTGTGATGAATAAAACTTTTTTTTCCACACAACTGGTCGAAAGTCATGCCTTTACCCAGCTCTTAACCCAAAACAAAGGCAGAGATCCAGCGAAACAGAAACAGCGAAAGGTTTCAGGACAAGTACTGACAGTCTGACTCTAGGACTGGAAACGCCCACACAGTGGCAACGCATTCTCCTGCCTTACTGCTGCCCTGGTCTCCTGAGGACATCATATATCAAGGGCTCCATGAGACACATACAGCACATACATTTCTCCAGCTCGGATCTGAATTGGTATCCCTGCAGCAACCAGCACTGTCTCACTTCCAGACCGCAGCAGGATGGAGAGGCGGGGGTGGATGGTGATGGTGATGGTGATAATGGGGGAGGCCACAGCATTCCCACCTGGCAGTGTCAGTGGAACTGGAACCCCACTTGTCTGCTTACTATCACAAAGCCACGGTCCTTAATCCGTGGCTTTGTGGCGTTCCGTGCAAGTCCTAAAAACGGGCCTCACGCAATGGAACACAAGGCAAGGCACACAGCATCACCTGGATGGAGGAATTGAAAGAATAACATCTGACGCCGAGCTCTAGCAGGAACTTGGTGCCTTCGGCTCTGTGCCTGCTCTCTCTCTCTCTCTCTCTCTCTGGGGCCATTAGGATGCATCTCGCGTGTCAGGATCCTCAGCAGCGAGCAGGCTTGACTTCAACAGGCCCTCTCGCCTCTGCAATCCCCGGGGGACGCGGCAAAGAGTGACATCATAGCCCCCGGAGACCACGCTGAGCGCTCGGATGCTGTTCCACCTGCCTCCCGGAGCCCCTCGGCTCTCTCCTCCTCGGACCGCCCCCAGCGCAGACGCCACGCTCCGATCCGGACTTTACCGACCCCCTCCCTGTTCTCGTCTCTTCACGCGCATCGATCCGGTTTCAAAACACGGCTTTTTTCCCCCTAGACCCTCTTTTAAATATTTCAAATACAAAACTTCAGCAATTCCTATGCAGTATCAGAATCTTTATGGCTGTAGTTCCAGTATTTCAATTTTCCCTCTCCATTTATATAAGTCACAGAATACAAAGCTACAACCATTTGTTTTGCCACGTATTGCTGAAATATACACTGGAAATGCTGCCTGCAGATGAGTATCAATTCAGAAATAAATCAAAGCGCTGCATTTCACAAAATGACCACGTATATTTACTAAAATACTATAGTTTTTTTTACCGCAACTACATAACGGCAAAGAAAAGAGACCTTTTCCCATCAACACTGCACTTATCCCTCCTTTATTGATCTATGCAGAAAACAATACTTAAGCACTTTAGATAATAAAACAACCTCCACTGCATTATCTCAGCAAGACAGCCTTCACTGGGAAACTTCTTCCATTACTGAAAAAGACACAGTATCTGGACAAGTCCAACGAATAACAGAAAATAACACCTAAAAATCAGCCTTTTATGTCAAGTGTGCTGGGATCCTTGGCCATGAAAATCGGTCAGTGCACAAGTGAAATTATACTATTGAGTGTTTTCCTTTAAAATGTCCGAACAATAACGACCAGCCCGATGTGCTGAAAGAATGGGCCATTAAAATAAACGTAGCAAGACTAAATGTGCTATATATTACCCTTAATAAACGGCAAGCCAAAGCTTAGATTTTAAACACCGCACTAAACCGAAATGAGCGGCTCCGCACCCTCCCTGTAGTACACCAAAGAGATGCCGCATACACTGTATACACAACAATGAATCTCTAGGAGCTGTAAAAACCACGCCTGCAGAACACGCCGATTCAAGGGAACGTGCGACAGATGGAAGCCAGAGCTAATCCAAAAACTAGCAAAGGCCCAAGAAAATTCATTTTACCTGAGGTCAGAAGCAGAGCCTCATGTCCAGGGCCCCGAACAAGCGTGCTTCCTTTTAAAGGGACGATGAAACAATGACACCAGCAGGACCGGTAGATCGGGTTACCCGGGCAACTGCATCCGAAACGCGAACCCGAAGATAATTCAGGATATTGAACCCCTCCCTTCCCTTTCCCATTAGAGGACCTGCGATTCTCTGACCTCCACTCCCAGCTGTTTCCGAGAGGTAGGCCCACAGAGAGGGAGGGCTGCCTCTCTCAGACAGCCGCGCAGCACAAAGAGACCGGAGAGGGGAGCTTGTACTCCACAGGGCGGGCCACACAAACGCACAAATATTGACTCGTCATCGCGAAAAACATCGATGCAAGAGAGACGAGAACAGTATTTTCCATGACGGCTTCCTTTGTCTCTATTTTTTAAACGCTGAACTAAACTAAATAGCCTAACACCCAATAAAAGCCCTACCCTTTACCTGCAGTACCTATACACTCAAGGCAGCGGAAGGCTTGTTTTTATCCCAAATTGTATCTCATCTGTACCCTCAAGCTGCTTTAGAAACACAGAAACCAAAAGTCACAGAGGGCAGCTTGTTTAAATGCGAGGATTTGATTAAGCCGCATTTCTAAGACAAATCACAAATTGACCTTCAGCTTCTGCTTCCTCTGCGGTAGATCAGTAAGGATAAATGAAGAACAAAACGCTGCTGGAAACAGGAGCTGTTTCTGGTTAGATTTCCCTCTGCGCAGCCCACGTTTACACCGCAGATGGGAAAAGACAGCTATTCTTAGCTTAATCCCCCCAAATTCCATGAACCATTTTAAAAGTCAGTAGAACAGATTAAATTTTCATTTTTTTATCATACATTATCAAAACTGCCTTCATGTCTGTGAAGTAAGGAGCAAGGAGCCAGCCGCAGACGTGACATTATTAGTTAATGCGCTGTCTATCGAGGATAGATCAACTAAATTCCAGGTTTTGGTAGAATAAAGCTTCAAACATTGTTTTTCTAACAGTTTTCAAATACAATTTTATGTGAAAATTTGGGCTCTGCAACTCAAAGTCCAATAGAGGGGATTCAATTTATTTTTAAATACTCAAAAGCAGAAGGACAATTTAGCTGAATAATGTCAATCTAATAATTAAAAACAGCTTCCGTTTAAAATTCAGGAAAATGTGAAACATTAAGTTTAAATTTGAGTTAGACTGATAATACAATGAACAAATCAAGACCCTAATTTTAATTCAGACTATAAAATTTCCTTAACTATCAAGTGAGCATTTTGTTTGTATTGATTTAACATGAAGAGGGTATAGGTATTTTTATCTGCTATTTTTTTTTGTCAGAGTCTGCTGCAGGTAACCCGCAGATAAACGTATAGAATAAAGCAGTGAAGAAGCTGATGTCAGGTTGCAGTACATGGATGTGTGCTAATATGAAACAGCTACTGAAAAAAAAATGATTTGTTATTTTTTGTGGACA
Organism: Lepisosteus oculatus; assembly: GCF_040954835.1. Taxonomy (NCBI): domain Eukaryota; kingdom Metazoa; phylum Chordata; class Actinopteri; order Semionotiformes; family Lepisosteidae; genus Lepisosteus; species Lepisosteus oculatus. The sequence continues at coordinate 6,143,936 of NC_090712.1, read as the reverse complement.
GTGCAAGAGTTTTTAAATCCATGAAAACCTAAAAGTCGAAGTCTGACTGATAGTCATTTAGCTACAAAAATATCCACATCTGCAGACACAATTCATTTCCAATAATCCAATAAACTGGGCAAAAATGAGTGTTCAGCTTTTATCAGAGCAGATCTCCGATATCGAGATCACGTGGCAGATTTACAGTCCTGCTTGTGCTGCAGAATCCAAGAACACAGCAGGACCCACCTCCCACATGAGGACTAACTGTGAGCTAAAAATCAAAAATTGGATCGGGCAGCTCCGTTGAACTCAAAAGCAAATCAGAAGCGAATCAAAACCTGAAATGAGTGGTGGGGGGGGGGGGGGAACAAATAGATCTGTCTCCTGGCAATCTCAAAGCAAAAATTCCCAGGACATATACAGATCATAACCTGCTGTGATTGTGCACAAAAGCCTAATAGTGCAGGGAGATTTTCTGGGTTATGTCTGTGCACAGGCGGCTTTGAGACCATCTACGCTTGGCAGAGATGCTGGTGCCGACTGGCATGACTGTATTGCACCTGGCAGAGTCTCATCTGGCATGCTAAAGCTCACAGCAGATGCCCTTCAGGCCAAAATGCAGACCAAGTGTGCCACACTGGGTCTGGGTAGAACATCTGCCCATTGTCCAAGTGTTCAGAGACATGCCTAGATAAAAAAAGCAAGCCAAACTGGATTTCCATTTTTTCTACCTCCCTCCTTCTTGGCTTCTGAAAAGCTGACGTACGCTCTCCGCAGAAGATGGATAATCTCTCCCAAAGGCCCTGGGCTCCTGTATTTTGCAAACCATATGTAAATGCTTATTAGAGAAACGATAAATGCTGGCTCATGTGCAGCACAGAAGAGTATATAAAAAGAAATAAGAAAACGTATCCTCAAATTAAAGGTTATTAACTGCCCGCTGAAGGCTATAACTAGAGCTGGCTCAGACACTCACATCAGTTTGGGGTGTGGTGCTTTGAGTTCAGTCATGACCTCAGAAACAGAGAGAGACTTGTAACGCACGCTGTGATTTACAATAGAACTGCAGGAATCATTTCAGAGCCAGCAAAGAAAACTAAAACTAAGCACCGCTGCAAAATTCAATAGAACTTTTCTCTTGCCCCTTTACTTTCTATTGGACACTCTTAGGACTTTCTTTTCCTTCCATCAATGATAAAATAAGTTCTAAAATAATGATTACCATTGCCACAAATAAAACTGGAGTAAAGAGTACAGTCCTCTCCCATTTCATTATTTTTCCTTAAGGCTTTATTTCTAAAGAGTTTAATATCTTGGCACATATATTTTTGTGGTATCGGAAGCAGAGCATAAAAGGACAACTCTGTGGTCATGCTTGTGTTATTTCCATGATGATTCATAAAAAAAGATGGAAGAAAAATAGACCTATGTCATGTAAGTTTGACACGACATTATATTTCACATCTTTGTATCATATCCCCTACAGCAGACATCTTTTCTTGTGTTCATTCAGGCATCACAGCAACTACCCCCCACATACTTCCTTCCAGAGGTCTGCGAACACTTTCAGGGCTGCAATCACATGTGTCACATGTGCACACAAACCTCCCAGACCAGCACGTTTGCCATGTTGGACAGAGGGCACAGAATACCAGGCAGCTGGGAGGATGTGGCTGAGTGGGTAATGACCAAAAAAAAAAAAAGGTCAATCAATCAACCACTGCTGGCAAGATCAGACAATCATTATGCACGCAAGCAGCTGTCTTCTCACTTAAACAGAGGACGTGTCCGGATCGAGGCCAGCACTGATCACTGTGCTGAGTTATTTTCATTCAGTTGCTCTTATTAAAAAAAAAAACACACAAGAAACTCAGCTTCCTAACTGTTTTCCAAACAGCACGAAAGAGTCATTTTTAAGGGGAAAAGTCGCAGCTCTCTAAACTTCCTGAAAGAAACGTGAGAAGGTGAGTGGCTAGTCACCCAGACAAAAGAACGACAAGTTCTAACATGACCACACTTTTGCATGTGAGCAAAATACTAAAAAGGTGTGCGATTCCAGTACTAGGTTTTGGTGACAACAAAAAGCCTTTCTAAAAGGCTTTTCTGCTCGTCTGAACCTTGATTTTTGTCTTTGTATAGAACTCAGCCATATAAAGAAGTCATTCCATTATATCTGACCCATTGGATGCAAACCCAAGACAGTTCATTCTTTTGTAAGGAGCCTCTCTCTGCATTTTTCTTGGGAATTTGTTGTGTTCTTATAGCTTTCACACAGTTGAAAATGTCAAAATATAAACATGATATTTTCTACAGACATTGCAAAGCCAATGTAAAACAAAAACAATTAAATGGAATTATAACATGATTTGAAAGACAGAACCTGTTTTTGCTTGAAAGGGTATTCTAAGCATTGTTGAATTTTATTGATCAATCACTTTATTACAATCAGAGAAAAATAATAAATACAAAAGCCTCTACAATAAGTCCTTTTCCTTACATAATGTGCAAGAAGATAAGCTTAGATTATTGATATGATAGCATCTCCAAATGTGTTTAATGCTGGGAAATGAATATAACACCAGGCAAGAAGCTTGATGATTACAGAAAGAGCTGCTTCTGCATTGCTTGGTACAAATCAATAGTCCAACACATATTTTGTGCTATATTTCAAGGGTTTTCTTTTTTTTGGGAGCTGCAACATGGGTAATTGTATTCAGATATTTAAAGCCATTAAGTCCCGGATTACTCCAGCAATAAGAAATGACCAAAACATTTGGGGCCAGCTGGAAGAATGCCTGCTCAAGTAAGAATTCTGCTGGCACTAATAGGCACAGTAAAGACTGCAGAACACGAGGACAGGACAAATCTGAAGTCACCCTCAAGGTAACACGTCTCCTCCCTAAAAACTATGTTGCTACATGCAATGCGCTCTTTCTTAATTGTTCTTGAAGAGTGCATATTCTTAAACTGTCCATCAATGTCAGACATTTTTATCAACTACTTAATAGCAACAAGAGTAAATGCAAAACTAATAACCAGAGCAAGCCCTGCCTGGAATGCGATTTTAATTAATGATGGAATATCATGCATTTTGTTGAAATGACTGTTCTGATCGTCATATACTCTGTCCTTCGATCTCCTGTGCTTTGTATCCCTGCCGCCTTCCGCTCTCTCCCTCGCACTTGAAGAAGGCTCAGTTGAAACACTGTTACTTCCTTGTACTTTTCAGCGTAGAAGCCCCGACTTCTTCCTTTGCAGCCAATGAGCTTTGACGCAGATCCCCACCTGAATCTTTGGCAGGACTTAAGACCTTGGCAATAAATACCACCAAAGCTGCTGGAAAATGCATGACTTTACCAAAACCCTTTTCACAAGGCAGCTGCCAACTCTTATATCCAAGAGAGGAAACTAGCAAGACAGACCAGAATTGGACAACGTCACTGCTGGAAATGTATCCTGCACATTTACCATAAGTTCAGAATCTGACACCTGTATTAAGTGCTTCTAGAGGTCCTGTGCATATATCAACTCCTAAAGGACAAGGCTCAGGGAAATGCAAAACGTCTGTCTACAACATTCACTTCACACATCACAGAAATTAAATCGGATAAGGCGAGATGTTAAGTGTCTAATTCCAAAGTATTAAAAAAACACAACAGTTTCAAGGAAAAAAAGACTTGCTTGGATTATTGGATTATAAACAGCCATTTTGGTTGGCTGGATCGGTGCTATTTTTATGTAATTGCTTGTCCGATATTTTTGCCTTCTAATAATTCAGGGTATGCTAGAATCATTTTAATCTTACATTTAAACATAACTGTGTGACTGTCATGTTCTAGACACTATAGTGTGCTTCTTCCAGAGTTCCCTTTTTAATTGCTTCTAGTCTCCACATGATAAGGTATGAAATAGCTTAGCAATAAAACAGTAGGAATGTTAACATCCACAAACGAAACCGGATAATCACATCTGACAGGAAGGTCTAAAAGGAAAAATTGCATGTTCTATTTTGTCATAATCATTTATTATAACCCACAACGCTGCAGTATGGAAAATGTTTGCATATGCTTTTCAAATGAAGGCAAACAAAAACTCCAACTAAATAAGAAGAGGAAACGCAACTCAAGGGCACGGCATAGGGAATTTCTGTACAAGCTTTATAATGGCACTGTTTTGCGATTTCTGCAATGACAGAAAGCAGGTTTTTAATGCCATTAAAAATACAGGCTGTCTTAAAAAACGCATTGCCTATAGCTGAGAAAAGCAATGCTGACTTTACCATCACAACACAAGTTTTCTTGCCTTGAAATTGCAAGATTCTGTGGTACTGTAGCTCTTGTCCGGGCGTGAGACACGGAGGGCAGATTGTGAATAGCTGACAATGTGTTCTGGATACTGCATCAAGAGGTCTGCCCTTGTGCTTCACTGAACTCACATGTTGCTCTATGGCCTTGGCAAGCACAGACAAAGTAGAAAAGAATGTTCTCATCTATCTCAGGCCAAAGTGTTGTGCCACCCCCCCACCACCACCACAAGCTATGCCCAGCTCTCTCACATAAAGACAACCACTAACAACTGGGCAAACTGGGCCAGCCAGGAAGACGACGATGATGGATCTGGACCTAGATAAAAATGGGGGAAGGCTTGTGAGAAACTGGATGATTCCTAGGTGAGGATACTGTGGAATTGTGATGGAAATATTATGTGACAGGTGTTGACAAACTACATTAGCTCTCAGTTACCACACCGTGACAGATAGACACTAGATAACCCAGAATCCTTGTCCGTTTAAATGCATTTATACACTGCACTTGGGAATCTATATAGTTATTTTAATCATGGTTTTTTTAATTTTGGTTTCAACTGAAGAACAATATAACAGCATTAGATTGCCTATTACTACCAAATATGCGTCAAGTTCCACACTTTTGCATGTGTGTATACCAATGAAGAACAAATTCCTAGAATCCAGACATTTTGCAGTTTCCATGCAGTGTGGTAGCTTACAGAATGGTCAGATGTGTCAAGTTTGCGTGAAGAAAGGCTCTCAGAGTTTTCTCTAAGGTTAGTCTACTTTTTTTTAGAAATCCAAAGTGATGAATGAAGAAATAACATGTTATGATGAGTGAAAGCTGTTTACAAAATACCAGGAATAGCATCAAACTCTGGCAGGAAAAAAAACAACAAAAATGACCTTTCTTTTTATAAACACACACTATCTGTTGGATTTACAGTTTACTGAACACTGAAAACGCATATGAAAAAAGAAGAAAACTTTGTGCTTTTAGAATTGCAGCAGGCAGACTCATTAGCAATGATTCACAGTCCAAAAGTCCAGCCACCCACAGATCAAGGGCAATGCCAAGACACTACAATACCATAGGTGGCTAAAAACCACAGGCACAACTTCATATTGAACGTTTTAAACAAAAACCACTAAAGATATTTATTTAATACATTAAGTTTAAATTTCAAGTAGAGACTTATTTCCTAATACAGTCATCATTATTAAAATGACAGTAGTATAGCAATAATCTAAAAGAGGAAATGCCAATTGCAAAAATATGCCAAACAAGAAGACATTCGTTTTTTTTGTTAAGTTTTTAATTTTGGTACGTTTTTAAGAAATGTAAGCAGAAACCTATGTATATCACGAAGTCTAACAAGGATAATAGTGCCAGCTTTCCTAATTTATATTACAGAATAAAATAATCTTCATTTCACATAAACAAAGAAAGACATAGGCAACGGATAAGATGTGTGCATAAAAATCACCCCAGAAGGCCCTAAATAAAACTTGTATTGTTAGTTCTCTCATTTCTAACCAGAAATACACTTAAGCACATGAAGAAATTCTAGTATACCAAGCATTCTGGTTTGTTAGTTTATAAGACTAATAAAATTAGCCAGTTCTGAAGTCAGAAACCTCAGCAGGTACAGTATATTAATATTTAAGCAGCAGTGCAGAAAAATGAAAACCACGCAAATAAGTCATCGAATAAATGGAGCACACTGGTCTCTTCCATGTTGAATAGTACCTGCACTGCTAATGTATCCAATGAAAATCATTTTAATTATCAAGAAAGCGCTTGCACAATTGTATCACGTACTTAACCAAATCTAATATTAAGTTACTAAAATCTGAAACCAGTTTATCCATAGTAACTTCACGAAAGTCAGGTGATATGATACTGCAATGTATTTTACAATCCAAATCCCCGTCTTTGTACGGAATTATTATTACTGCAGTAAATATTGTGATATTGCCTTAAGCATAAAGGTACAATAGTGTTCTTTGTTTTCAGCTGTTCGAACAAGATAACAATACGTCTACTATATTAGTTACATAGAAAACCGAAACCTTTTAGAACAATGAGCCCTGTGCCTTTTAAATTTGTATACATTGATAATACATGACTGCAAACAGTAACACAATTGTCAAAAAAAGCAAAAATATTTATTAGCATTCTGTCAAAGATACCATGACGTAAATGCCGTCTTTAGAGGAAAAATGATGGACTCCAATATGAAAAACAACATAATACCCACATTGACAGGTGGGGTGAGCTCGTATTTAATAAAAGAACCTTAACCAAAGCAGAAAACCGACCTCCCAACGCTACCGCATATTGTTAATCGTACCTCCGTATTTTTTGCTGAAACACCCTGCAGGCGCTGAGGTTACCGTTTCCAAAGCTCAGAGATACATCAACACGAAATATCGCATCACGGTCTGGTCACTCCCTCACGAAATCAGCAACGTACCGCACAGCTCCAGTTCCTGGGTAGTCCCACCGCCAGACAAAAAACTGGGAGTCGCTGTCCTAATCTCTCGATGCGGGAGGCTCTATCTCATTCTTCGGGATGTTAACACGCAAGCACAGGTTGAAAGTCTTATTAGAGAAGCGCGTTTTCCAAATTATATTTATGCGCGACGTGCGCTATCAAATCGTTTGTTTCGCTGGAACCTTTTTTTTCCAGCTTCTCCAATGCCCCAGTCCCTTTAAATCCAAGATGTCTGCCTGTGCTCCTGCGCGCATCCACCCGGCAGCTTTATGAATGACGTTTGATTTTTCCGTGTGAACCGGGCGGAGCCGTCTGTTGTAACATTGTGGCAACAACAGCCCATTGTCAGCCGGAACAGACACGTTGGGAAAGTGGTGCAGGACCGATCTAGCTGTTAAACTGAATGGATATTTTTAAAAAATAAGATGCCAGCGCAGTAGATCGTTAATGCAAAGATGTAAAAAAGCTGTTTGTTGTTACATTAACCTAGTAGGTGTGTGTTGTCATGTGATTCCCTGTCAGACATGTCCTGACCCTGAATATTATTATGCGGAGAAATTGCAGACAATAATTCTCGCTAGGTCATACCCTAGTCTCAGAAATATGTTTTTCTAACCAGGTGCTTATGAACTGCAGAACAACGGTGATTTGTATTCTAAACTCTTATCATATATTTTTAATCCTCTGCAAAAACTACTGTAATGATGGAAAGGGGTAAAACAAAATGTATTTATTCGTGGCAGTTATATCTATACTGTCCATTGTTCACTGAATGATATCAAATCAACGAGCAACAGCGGCAGACCATCTTCCTACCTGAATCTCTAAACAGGGCGATTCGCCAATCGACATAGACTAGGAAAAATGACGCCATCGAGGAAGGGTAACGTCATCACTGGGCGACAAAGCGTGTGTTCTGCTAAAATAATATTCTGACCTATCTTCGTCTTGACCTATTGACTGATATTAGACGGAGGTAAGAGGAAACACAATTTGGTCCATTTTAAAATATGTGATGTAATGTAAAGAAATGATGTCTTGTTTTATTACAGCTCCCTGAACTGTAAAATTCGTATGTATAGGAGTATACATTTATATGACTGAAGTGGACATTTTAAGTGTCAACTTGATGCTGAATAGTACAGATATTTTCTCCAAAATTATTTTAGTGCAAGTTACAAAAGCAAATGGAATATCTTTTTTGTTCTTGCACAAGAAAGTATATTTCGCAGAATGATATGATAGGACGTTACAACGCGGGATAGATTATGAAGGCAGCACTTGATACGGGATACGTATTAAGAACAGCGGAATCCCAAACTGTCGCCCTACTACACACAAAATACCGAATAGTATAAGGATAACATCTAGAACCTAGTTCTTTTGGAAGAATCTTTCTGTTTTCTTCTCAATGAGGATTTCAATTAGGATACAAGATAATCATTCTCTTAGTTCCCATTTTAATCCTTTTAAATGGGAAGCAGGAAAAAAAAGTAGAGACCTTTTGAGGCTACTGGACAGTGGCCGAGGATGAGTGGGTTTGAAAAACTCTTACAATAAAGCAAACCTATAAAACATGGAACCGATTTTGGATTAAAGGAATGTATGCACATTTGCATTTCTCATTTAATAACGTTGGCACGCCAATACAACAGTAACTGCTTATCTTATCAGGCAAAATTGGCCAAGTTACTGCAGTAAAGCACTAATAGTGAGGACTTTGCGGTATTCTGTATTTTTTGCTGTCTTATGGAACAGCTGGGGTTGTAAGTGCTCTCGCTGACCGTTTTGTCTGGGCTTATCGAAGGGGCTGCCAGCGAGGCGCAGAATGGCGGTGTCGGCCCTCTCTCGGGCACTGCGCTCCCTTGCTCTCTCACCCCTCGGCAGCATGGCTGCTGAAAGCAGCAGACCCACCTCGCTGTCCTCGCAGGTGAGTTCTACAGTAAGTACTCGCACTCAGTAGTGAGCATCTAGCAGGATTGTAGAAACGCAGGGGTCCTGATGAAATGCTTTCAGCATGCTCTGTGCATAGTCTTGATAAACTTTGGGCAGATAGTTGATTTTTCATTGACAGTGGTTATAGATCAGGATTCAGTAGTGGGTCAGGGAAGTTAAAAGAGGGACACTTGTCTTACCAAACCCAGCTGAGCCTGTCTGACTGGTCTGGGTAGAATGCCCATGGACTGTCCCAGTTGAACTGTCTTCTCTGTGGTTCAACAGCAATGAACCAAGATACTGTACAGAAAAGATAATAGTCAGGTTGGTGACTAAATGAGTACAGGGAGTAGTACTTGTTAAAAAATCTCAGTTGAATCAGTTCGCCCTGCCTTCTGCTCAGCCTGCCTGGTAAAATCTAGGATTAGGGTTCTGTATTTGTAACTGGAAGGTTGTGGGATCAATCCCAGGTGAAACATTGGTGTTGTATACGTGATCAAGTTATTTCACAATAATTTCTCACATAGATTGTTTTGGAGTAAACTGTCAGCCAAAGAGATTAGTGAGTGATGGCACTTCTTCTTTTTTCCTTGTGCGAACTGCTTTCCCAGGTGGTGAAACAGGCTGCAGGGTGGAGACGGTGCTCCAGCCCAGCCTGCTCAAGACCACTGCTGGCTCTGCCCAGACCGCCCCTCCAGACCCTCACTGCGTTGTCATGGCGAGGCCTCCAGACCTCTGCTGCCCTGGCCCAGAACAGGACCCTCTGGAAACAGAGAACCAAGTATACCGTCCGCCCCATTGGCATGAAGAAAACTGGAGGCAGGGACCACACAGGTGTGTGAAGACATGCGTGTGTCAGTCCGGATGGTCCGACAGTGTGATCGTTGCAGCGTTCCAGTGTACCTGCTGGGGTCTGAGCCTAAATTCAATATTCCTTTTCTGACGAGAATATTGGGAGATCAGAAAGGTTTGGCTGACTAAAAGGGAATCAGCAAGGCAGGATAAAGACAACGTGTAGCAGCTGAAGAATGGCAGCCTGTTCCTCCCTTCTACACCTTCCTCTTTCATAATTTGTTTGGAGAATATCATTTAGGATTAGAGTTTCACAAGGGGCATTGGAGATTTGCTCATTGTCACAGGAGATGAGCTCCCTTCATTGAATGGTGAAGGCAGTTTCTCATGAATACCCTGTACTTTCTTAAGGAAATGAGGAAAGGTGCTGTAAAAATGGGATTTGTTGTAATACGATACCCAAACCCTTCTCTGCTCAGGGAAAATCCGGAGGCATGGGATTGGAGGTGGGCACAAGCAGCGCTATCGCATTGTGGATTTCCAGCGTCTGCGCTTCGAACCTGGGAAAGAAGGTCAGACCTTTGAGGAGAAGGTGATCGAAGTTCGATACGACCCCTGCAGGTGAGAGGGAAGGACAGAAGTGATCTCCTCTAATGTTTCCATTTCTGGGGAGGGTGTTCCCTTTAAAATGTAATGGACAGGTTCAGTATGGGATAGAAAGCTCAGGACTATTGGTCTTGTGAGGGAAAAGACATGGTTTTAAAGCTGAAGGAAGTAAAGTGTCTACAGTGTTTAACATCTTTTTTGGTTTGTTGGTGAAACAAGTTATGATAATGACTGGGGGACCATCAGTTCTATCTGCTGTGCATTTTTCCATTTGCAGGTCTGCAGACATTGCTATGGTGGCAGGGGGCAGTCGAAAACGCTGGATTATTGCCACTGAGAACATGCAGACAGGTGACGTCATCAAAACCTCTGGCATCATTGGCAGGATGGCAGGTGAGAGACTTTGGCCACTTGAAGGCGTTTCCAATACCCAAGCCAGCTTTATGTAGAAGTGGATTTCCGCCGGATCACATTTTACCAGGAGACTTATGAGTGGGGAGCTGCGTGAGCAGGCGTCGGCTGCTAAAGAACAAGTCGAGTTTAATTCCGCAACGAAAAGTAGAAGAGGAAACAGTGTTTAGGCTAGAGAGTCTTCTACATACAGTACTCAACAGCGGGAATGTTATGTTTCTTTTTACTTTTCAGTGTGGAATTAGCCTTTACTTGCTCACTATTTTACTTGGCACCAGTTAATGCCACTTTAAGAAGGTATTGGATAATTTACCTGCCACCTGGTGTTCAATTTTGGTAATTGCAGCATTTGTCCTGTTTAAACAAATGCCCATAAACATTTTACAATTCAGTTCACTATTACTTTCTTTGCATATGTGTGAATGAGAAGTCTCTTTAGTATGTTCTGATTCCCAGCCTTGTGTAATGTCCACAACCAATTAATAATCCTGTAGCCCATGATCAATAGTGACAACAGCTTATTCTTAAAAACATCTATTTATTGATTTACACTTACTTTTTGCACAATATTATTTTTTATTCATACATTTATAAAGTGGTACATGTAGTGTACTGGTGTCCTCTCCCACTACTGTTTAGTGTCTAGCCAGGGCTTGTCAAGCATTAATATACCTGTTTTGATTTCTCAGTCTCAGCCAATGAGGGTGACTCATATGCTCTCGGTGCCCTTCCTGTGGGAACACTGGTCAATAACCTGGAGATCTACCCTGGCAAAGGAGCACAGTACATCCGTGCTGCAGGTAAAGAGCACAGGCCAGTCCAGACGTTGGAAAGAATTTGCGTCCATGACTTTTTAGGCTAGTCCTTTACAGACGAGAGATGTCAATACCAGTCTAAAGGTTGTTAAAGCCCAGACTGTGGCTCTTGCAGGGACATGTGGAGTTCTGCTGAGAAAGGTGAATGGAACTGCAATTGTACAGCTACCTTCTAAACGGCAAATCCAGGTAGGTACGCATTTTTAATTGTCATACATGGTGGAGAATAGGATCACTCAAATTGTAGATCTTCTAAACCACTCCATTGCTGAATTGCAGACCAAACAGCTTGCACTCATGCAATTACTCCCTAAAAGGATCGGTTTATTAATTAAGGTGCTTGCTGCTAATGTGTTATAATAGAGCAGCTTGGTAGAGCTTTGTGTTGAGTAGCCCTGCTGTAGATCATAAGATTTAAATATAAATGTCACCCTGCAGTGTCAGGACACACAGAACCTCTTAACCTTAGTCATTGGTTGTGCTGTCAAGAAATTCCAAAGATCAAGAAGCCAAAGATCAGGACATACCTGCATGACTTCAGCAAATTGTCACAAGAATAATGTCTGCAGCCTTGGCAGCAAATGACATCTGCTGTCTTCAGTCATTACTAGACAGTTGGCATTCTGAATATGCAGTTCATGGATTGCTTTTACTTTCTTTATATACAGTATGTAAGATATTGCTACACGGTAAAAGAAAATGGAAGAGGCCAATAAAGTAATGCATTTGCATGTTATCTATTGTTTTAGATTCGGCTCAATTACTCATTATGAGCTTTTCACACATAGGTTGCATGGACAGAGTTCTCATGGTGACAGTGGCAAATGTGGTGAATTTGTTTCAAGTTAGTTTCTGTAAGCTAAACTGTAAAACCTGCACCTGAGTGACAGCTAGGCCGCAGGTGTATTTATGTCCACCGTGCCCAGTCTCAGTACACTGGAGTACCACACTGGCGTTTGAAGTGAGCCTGATTGCGTGGATAATCGCCACACTGGTGTTAAATGAAAAATATTGCTCTTTAAACCTGCAACATGTTTTTACTAAGTACAGTTGACTCGCAACTTATGCGGGGGTTAGGGGTTAGTGAGTAGCATGGAAAGCCAAATTGTACTCTATAACCCTTATAAAAATCCCCTACTAGACTCTTAGGATAATTCAAGACATTTAAGTATAAAAACAGTAAAACTGTAATTATATCTGTAATAATAGAAAGTGTGCTTTGCACTTGTATACAGACTGCTCCTAGTGTTTTTTTATCTAAACTTTGACTCTTTACCCCTACTGTATATGGTGTGCGCCCTAGTTTGTTTGGTGTGGCAGTATTACAAACCGATTTCTCCAATTTGATTGCTTTGCCTGGACGTGAGGGGAGAAGGCCTCATAAGGGGCTTCTAAGGAAGGGAAAGGATTGAAGATGGCGTGTACACACGTTTCCATTTCGCCAGCCGGTCAGCTCCTCTTCCCGGTGTGCTCCGTCCTCCCGCAGGTACTGGAGACGTGCATGGCCACCGTGGGGCGCGTGTCCAACATCAATCACAACAGGCGCATCATCGGCAAGGCCGGGCGCAACCGCTGGCTGGGCATCCGGCCCTCCAGCGGCCTGTGGAAGAGGAAGGGGGGCTGGGCGGGGCGCAAGATCAAGCCCCTGCCCCCCATGAAGAGCTACGTCAACCTGGCCCCTGTGGCCGCGGTCTCCTAGCCGTCCCCCTGCCCTGCAGGACCGGAGAAGACACGCACGCGTGCCACTGCACTCTCTGTTGAACCTGGGCTGCAAGAGTGAGCACGTCCTTCTAGCACTTCCGTGTCCACTTCCTTAACTTTGTGAGTGAAGCTGTACTTTAAGTGAATGTTATTAAACTTGATGCTCACACGTGGGGGACAACACTGTTTTCCATTTCCCTCTTTGTTTGTAAAGCAATGTTGGGACATATTGTAATATAGAGTAACAAGTAACAGGGCACACTAAGACAGTGGAACTGCCTTCTAATTTCCCCAGCACAGATGTATTGCACATTACTTTATAAATGAAAGTCAGGTTTTCCCCATCTGCTTGAATTCTAGGGTAACAAGTGGTCTTTCACACTTCAAACATGCAACATGACCTGTTAATGGTATTATTTAAAACTGGCACATTCGTCCAATGTGTTATAGCAGCTTTGACCCTGAACATTTCACTCTACATAATCGAGTCGCAGTAGTTTGAAGTTTGAATAGTTGACTGTGGTTGACAGTTTCCAGCGATTCTAACTGTGACCCTGTGGAATGTTTCGGGAGACTTCTATTGTAAGTGAGCAGTTGATATATTTTAAGTAAGCAGTTTTCCATACAACTGCTCTTTGTCAGCTTTTATACTTTCTGCATGCAAAAAAAAAAGTTTAGTTTAGGTCTGCTATAGCAAAGGAAGTCAATACTTATGCAATCAACATATCTTATTGAGTTGTCTTTGGAAGTTCATGTGGACTTAATTTTTTTTTCCCCCACCCAAAAATGTGTTCACTGTGAGGATTCAAGCTGCTAGTAAAATATTCACTTCAAATAAAAGTACAGACATTTGATGTGTTCAATTCAACAAAATAGGAAATTGGAAGGGGTTGAATACCTTTGTGATCTGCTGTATCTACCTCCTTATGTAGACAAATGTTAAAGCAAATTATTTTTATCCTCTTTCTAGAAGAGGTGAAAGAGCAAGTCAGAGAAAGTAAAACTAAGAGCAACTTATAAGGAAGGTTAAAAATATTTTAATAAACACAGCTGCTTGTGGAAGCATGGAAAAAAAACAAACAATATAAAATTACAATACATATTTACATCTATTTTTAAAACATGCAAAGATTAAACCATGTTTTATTTAGTGGTAAATTTAAAAATACTGTCATAATTTAAAACAAAGTTTGTGCAAAGATGCCCGCTATCTAGATTAAGAGCAGACAAGCCCAAAGTTAAATAGAATTAACTACAATAATCCAGCTTCATTAAAATTGCCCTTTATAATCAAAAGGGTTGTCTCCTCCAATTCCTCAGAGTTAGTGCTTTAAAGCCAAAGAATTAAATTGTCAACAGTGAATGTGACAGAGTAAGACAGATTGTTCTGTGAGAGGAACAGAGAACGTCAGAACAATTCCAAAACTTGTTTTAAACTCGGATGTCCGAAAACCAAATACCTGTGAACGTAAAGATGACATAAACTGAAGTAAAATTAACAATCCATTGTATAGAATCCCAGCATCATAAAAAAACTGCCACCTTTCTTCAGAGCTATCAGGCCTCTCATTTTCAATCAAACAAAATTGCACAGTAGTCCTCTAAAAAGGAACTTGGGTTATAAGATGAATAAGGCGTATCTGACCTGAATTGGTTAACTTGTAAACTAGGCTGCACACATTTTTAATGCATTAAAAAAGCAATAGTTTGAGCTTTGCTGTAGCCAACTAAGAAGTAAGGTTGTTTGACTTTTGTGTAGAATGCTTAAAGCTTTGAGATTTGTGACAGACTTTTTTTAGAACATTTACCCATAAAACATGTAAGAAACCAAAAATTACTTGGAGTGATTCAAAGAGTGTGTAAAAAAAAGTCAGAGTGCTCCAAAAGTGTTTTGAAAAAAAAACATCCCATATTTCATCACTAAAGTGTTAATTTTGTGATGGGTATCCTACAAGGGTATAGTAGAAAAAGGCTTCACAACCCTAAGCTATAAAACAGCACCACATAAATACACAAACCTAATACTGCTGTAATCCCTCAACAAAGTCAGTGACAGTGATAAGCCACCTAAAACAAAAAAAATAAGCTTGAATTCTTAAGGTTTTACCACCCCAGGAACAGACTAAGCTTTTATTTTTTAGCTTTGGAAAAAAGCTTAACCATGTGCTTTTTTGTTCAGTGTTAATGAGAAGGTCTTCACGTGACAGTTTTGTTACTAATAGCGTACAAGAGTCAAACCTGCATCCAAAAGAGATACTGTACAAGCGTAATGACCAAGTTTTGCAAAAGCGACAAACTTACAATTTAAATGAGGAAATTAGTGCTCACAGTCAAGTATATTCTCCCTTTTAATCTGAGAAAGATGAATTTCAATAAGAAAACGTCACACAAGCAGGACCTGCAACAGTGCCATCATATATAACACACTGACCATAAGGCCAGGCTGCTGTGCTAAACCTTTGTCTTTCATTAAAGCAGGTGCATTCTTTTAAAATTTGAAATTACACCTCCTGACACCATCAGATCTTTGCATCTGGAAAAATCAGAAATGATTAAAGTAATTGCTTTCATGCCCCACTCCTCCCTACCGAACCAAAACTCCTTCTGCCTACAATTCTGCCTACGAACATCCTACTTTTTCATTAATATGTGAAATCTACGTTCTGAGGTGAAAAACGCAGAGCTTTGCAGAGTGCAGTCACTGCCAGTTCTCATACTGAGCCCCCGTGACAGTCACTGATAAACCACACAGGAGTGAACTGTTTGACACTTTGACACTTCTCTCTTGTGGGTCTCTTTCATCCCTGTATTCACAGCCTGCTAGAACATGAAAGCAGCTTTGTCTAAGACAACACCTCAGCTCAATATCACTAAAGCAACCTTGGTTGAAGCTGGGAACTCATTTGTTTCACACAAACACTTCTACTCTTGTCTCTGCAGTAATGCAAAAATGGAAATTTAAAGGGAAATTTTTAAAATGTAAAGTGTACAGATACAAATCCACCGATTCACTGTACTCAACACACTGTGCAAGGCAACAATTTAATTGCCCCTGGAACCCTTCCTATTAACAATAAGAAAAACGAGAGCAGCTCACGTAACAGTTTTAAGATGTTAAACACTGAATCACATGGTTTCCATGGTTTCTGCACTGACATGGATAAACTGCACAACTGCACTGCAAGATTCATTATGGAGCCACACTGAGAATAGACCCCTCTGAATCTCAGTTCACGGAGAAGAAAAGAAAAGAAAAGCACGCCTCTGTTTCCAGTGCTGATATTACAAAAAGCCTCTTCTAAAGGAACGTTCAGACTAGTTTTTTCATATCCCAGTTTGTGATAGTTTTACAAATCTGTTGGTTTGCCAAATGATTTGCAGTTTACTCTCTCCAGTATGGGTTGAGAATGGTAGCATCTCCTTTTACACTCTAGTACTTAGCGCCAGTATTACTAAAGATGAACAAAACACCATGTCATCTTAATCCAATCTGAAATAGCTCCTGCTACTTCAGAGCTCACGGTTTAGTGTCTTCAATGAGAAAACGCTTAAGATCAATAATTTCAAAACCTAGTTCCTGATTCCGGTCTTTGGCCTGTCTGCTACCACTTACAACGTGGTAACTGAGATACATTCAATGCATTTATCAAGAATCAGCCTTAGCCCCTTCTTCCATATGTATTTCTTACATCAGTGTGACAGAAACCGGTTTAGGGATTAGTCATTGATCAGGCAGCTGTGAAACAATTTATGTGTTACATCTAATATAGTAAACCAGATTCATTCAGCATGCAGAAACGGTCATATGATGCAGTCTGCACAATGCACAAAGACCACACAGATATGGAGTCTGTCTTGTTTCTTACAGGAAAAAAACAAAACAAAGTATGGCACCTTGCTCCAGGGTCATTGTAGCTGAGGCAGTTTTTTTTAAAAACAGAAGGGTTTGCTTGCTCCTGTGTATTGGGTCTGAGGTTTCCCAATACAGGGCTGTAAGATGTTTATATGCCCCTCTCCCAATGCACATAAATGTCATTTGTTATCCCACGGTACACAATAATAATAAAGTGCACATGTAGCTGACTGGAGTGGTTTGCCATGGGTGTAGTGTAAGAAATTCAATCTTAATGAACCCGTGAACCTGTGGGACAGACATCACAAAGTGCTGAGAGGTTTACGGCAATGCAGCCTCACGTTCCATTGATCGAGTACAGGTGTACTGTCCTGTTTTGTGTAACAAGGGATTACTTTATTCCCACTCCAAAAAATAATGGCCATCACAGTATCCATTCAAACCTCACAAATTGGATGCAAAGAAAACCATCAAAGGAGAGCAGAAAGAGGCTTCCGATCGGGGAGAGGTCTCTTTGCTCTGAGTCTGGGTTCCGCCAGCCCGTGTGGTTAAAAACAAGCAATAGTGCTCCCAGGAAATGAGCTACACACACCTACAAACATGTTTGAGTTAGCAAACAGCTAAACTGATTATTACATTTGGTGTTTAGCTGCAGGCCCAAAACAAAGAAAACAACGAAAGAAAATGCACTGAAATCTAAAGGAGATGGTGAAAACCCCTAGACTGTACAATGTTGATTTTCGTCTCCGAGGCCGGTGATGGCCACCAGCTGTGCCACTGTCAATTCAGCTCCTTCCTGAGGATGACGGGCTTCGCCTACAGCACGGCTGGCAAGATTGTAAAACCGCTTTCACGGCCAAAAACTGACTGCCCACTACACTACAACCCACAGCAGGATCTCACCCAATCCCCTTTTTAAAAGCTCCCCCAGGTTCTCCCCGTTAGAATCTGGGGGTTTAATCTTCAGGCATCAAAGTCTCTGCATATTATTGTGGCTGAGTACAGATGTTTGTATTTTTTGCTTCCAAATCCACAGTGTGCTTTAAAAAATAAAAGAAAGCCGAGTTTGCTCGCTAAAAGTTCTCTTAGTAAAAATGGCAGTAAGTCTTTAAAAAAAGAAGAACAATTTCAGAAGTGGACTCCTTAGCTAGTTTCACAGCAGCACTTTGTTTTTTGCACCAAAAGAAAATCACACATCCCCCGCCCCCCCAAAAAACACACTGCACCTTAGGCTGCTTTAGTAACAATAATCCACGTTTTCACAGAAACAATACAAAATGAAAAGTGCAAACTAAGCTGCCGTAGTTGTTTTTTTCCCCAGAAATACTTTCCAGATTGGCAGCCATTCTGAAATAAAAAGTGTTAGTTGTTAGCGTTGTTCGGTGTAAAAAATAAAAAAAAAACATAAAAAATTAAATATTGAGAACAACCTCTTGAGAATCTAAATTTCCACAGGAAAACATATTTTTTCATCTCCTTCTCTCTAAAAGACAACGGTGTTAAAAAGTTTTTTTTTTCCTCGTCACGGCAACAGACGTCACACGGGCTTCATGTATCCGAATATTCCGACTGGGAAGTGCTTGACGTGAGTGGGCCATTGAGCGGCCAGCTGGAAAAACTTGACATCGTTCCATTCCACTCCGTCGATGGAGACTGTGGAGAGAAGAGAAACGTGTGCGTGACTGTTTACACCAACCCTCCGGGGGTGAGCAGTCCAGCGTTCATAAAATTCTTCAAGGTACCAATATCTGGCACCTTGCTTGAGGGTCATTGTACCTGGGCCTGTGGCAGTAAATAAATAAAGAGGTTTGCTTGAATGAGCCAATCTTGTGTACTGGTATTGAGGTTTCCCAAAACAGGTCTGCATATTAATATGCTCATCTCCCAAAGCATAGAAAGAACATTTTTATCCCATCATAGCGTGCGTCTCTTAGCAGGCTAGGAGCTCTGGATAACAAAAGAGAGGTCGGGCAGGGACCTTGAATAGTTTTCTCTCTAGGAACCATTTTTCCCTGCTATTAACTAGAAGAAACAACCCTTGTTCCTACTCATCTCGAACTTGAACTCTGTCCATAGACATAAGCTATTAAGAAGCCTGAGCTGTCAGACTCTTAATGCCACTGCTATACATATCATTTCTGAAACATGCCTGTGAAAATGACAGATCTATGGGATTAACTCTGCTGTTCGCAGAGTCTTTCAGTTTCTGTTCTTAATGGTGACTAATTATTGTTGAGTATTATAGTCTATTTTAGGTCTTCTGATGAAGATCTGAATTTAGAAATAACACCTGCAGGACCACACACAACTACTGGACTCGACACAATGAACATGCATGTCTTTGGACTGAGAATTACTGTAGTTAATGGAAAACAAACTTTTTCTAATACCAGTTAACTGAGTTTATTTCTTAGCCAATCACTTGTAATTGACTGGCTTTTTTATCGAAATAAAATAGTTTAATGAAGCTATTAAGCTTCAAGTTGATGGAGAACGGGCATTAATCAACCTTCTATTGACCATGTGGTACCCCGAATGTCAGCACCAGAAACTTAAAGTCCAAGTAACACAGTCATGGAAAGCTGAAAATGTGGTACACATCTCACAGGCAATGAAGATTACAAATACATTTACAATTCTGTAAATACTGTTGATTGCCTGTACTAATTCTTTCAACCACAAGATGGGCCCATTGCCCTTCCAAGAAAATATCTGTCCTGGGGTTTGAGAAAAAGTCAAGTATCTGCACATGGTTACCTCGGAGCATGGTGTGCTGGTGTTTGGCAGTGCAGATTAACCTGCTGATTCCATCAATCACCTGGCTTTTTGAGTCCAGTTCTTTCTCCTTGGGCTTCTTACTGAGGAAAATCACTGTTCACAGGAGAAATGACAAGATCAGAATGATATCTCATAACACCTACGAATCCCCAGGTGGGTTTTTGTGAGGTGGGATGAAAGATTGCAATGAAGAAATCGATACATATTCCCAGCGCCAGGAGAGACAGTCGATGATCACAAAGTACAGTTAAGCACTGTGCTCCATCTCGACACTCGCTTCAAAAATCGAAACCCAGCACTCTGACGTTCGCGCAAATTGCCCCATTCCAGGGCAGCTGCTGCTAAAAGTCACTAACGCGACTGGACAGACAGAGGTGTTGACTGCGCTTCTGTACACAAGGAGGTTTTCAAATAACAATCATGGGCTCTGTCCAGAACCGCAGGAAAGCGAGTCTTGAAAGACACTTTCAAATAAAACATGCTCCAGGCATGTGCTGGACAGGACGTCTGACATTTCGAAGGCAGTAGGAAACAGATTTTAAATCATTATAAGTAAAATTGTTTTTTTTTTAAATCAATTACTGCGTGAAAATGTTCACAGGCCTGATGGTTTTAAATCACCAGCAGAAAATGGTTTGTTAAAACATTTTTTTTTGTGGGAACTGAGATACCGTCAAAACGTCACGAACAGGGGGCGCGCCTGTTTCGGCTCCTGAGCCAGTCATGACGTTACGGCTCCCTCCCTGTCATTACAGCACCAGTGCTCCGTGCGCGCCCCGGGACGCCAGCTCACCTTTCTTGTTCTTCTCCTTGGTGACCACGGTCATGGACATGGTGGGCGGGGGGGTGAGCTCTCCGCCGCCGGGGAGGCGGCTGACCTGCAGGGAGCGGAAGTTGCTCTTCAGGGTGTTCTTGATGCCCACGTCCCTCTTCTCCCCATCCTTCTTCTTCTCGGGACCCTGCCACGTCCAGTAGTCCACCTGCAGGCCCATCACCTCGCCCCCTGAGGCCGGAGAGCTGCGCGCCAGAGCAGACACGGGGCACAGAGCAAGGCATTGTGGGACAGGCAGGGCAACCCCTCCATAAGATGTCCCGTGTACTGAGGAGCTTTGTGTTAAAACTCTCAGCTTTAAAGTGATCTGATTGTCTTTGAATATACAGTACCTATTACTTTAATATGACTAGAAGACAGAGCAAAACTAAATTCACAATACATCAGAAGCAAGCATAATTTTAGCTCTTTTGCAGCAGATATTTTTAAACACCAGAAGCACCACAGACAGAAATAAGCTGGATAAACGCAGGTACTCGAACACACAATGATGGAGAGAGCAGACAATTATTCAGTGCTTGATTTGGATGGGTACGCATGTAGCCAAAAAGCAGGAAACAACAACTCTACAACTGACACCCTTCTCTTTCATTTACTCAGAAACAGCTGAAAATCCTTTACAAGGCAGATGGATCAGCAAAAAAAAAGGAATACAACCCAAACGCTTCTCTTTTAAGAAGAACATAAGTTTTTCAGGAAGCAGTCTGCCCAGGTGCACATGCACATCTGTGCTCATGTACCCAGCTACTGGGGGTGCCAGCGGGTTCCTGCCGGGGGCAGAGACGTACCCAGCTCCGGAGAGGGCGCTGGAGACAGACGGGGAGGGCGGAGGGGTGCCGGCGATCTCCTTCCCGTACGAGCTGCTCGTGGGGGCGGGCGGCGATGCCAGCGTGCTCCCGCTGACCGCCGTGGCGTCGTCGGAGTCCACTGGGGGAGGAGGGGAAGATGAACCGATCAATATGGACCCCGACGGCTCTATCGATCACGCAACAAGCTGCGCAGGGGGTCTAATCCTCGAGCCGCGCAAAGCCCAGTTTTCTGTGGGACGATGAAAGCACCTCGATGCGGAAGAGCGCACGCCAGATCACTGAGAGATCTGCTTCCAGGAGTGTTGAGTGTTGAGGGTGATGGACAACTTGATTAAGAAGTTAGTTTGACAAACAGTTATCATCTGAACCAAATAGAAATCCCATTTGCACCTTAAGGAAGTACAAAACCTTTCTGGAGTCCTTCCTTACCTTTTTTCTTTTTGGATAGTCTCCTGCATTTCAAAATTATGGCTTAATCAGGACCATGTTTGAGCAGCTTAAAATACCCTTTCCTGCACAAGGACAGAGATGCTTAAACACGCTTAACAATGAGTCTCAAAATGGAAACAGCAGGAGAATATTGCTGATCCACCTTTTAAGATGTTACAATCTCTCTCTGGGTCAAAATAAGTTTCATAAAGGCTTCTCCATTTAAAAAATACAACCAATGTGACTTTCCTAATGTTAAACAGCATCTCTGTGAAATCCAATTCCACAAATGGATTCCTCAACATAAATGCCGGTGACTGTGAAACACTAATACTTGGAGAGAAAAAAAACATTCTCCCCGTTTCATTTTAAAAAGAAAGATCAGAATCCCCACAGTCATATGCAGTTCCCATAAGAACCCGCTGCGTTATGAAAGCCATTTTAAAACAGCACTGGTGCACAGCAATTTTAAGAGGCTCCCATTCAGTTCATTGTGGGAGATTTTACTGCAGGCGTAGTGATTTACAATTCACATTGATCGGGAACTCTGCACACTGCTCAGCTTTGTTCACAGCCAAATGTATTTATTAACTCAGAATAAATGCTGCTTCACAATGCTGTAGTAACAGCATGACCTGATACAATTCTTTCGCGCTATAAAACATATCATTTGAGACAGCACGGTGGATTTTAGATTGATTTATAAACCATGCTTTATCACACTGCATATTATCTGGATGATAATGCATTCATTCAGCAGTAACATTTCAGGTACAGTACCTTATGACAGGACTATCAAATTCTTGGACAGCCTTGTCTCTTCAAGTTTGTTTCAACCTTTGACCAACTCAAAGAAATTAACCCAAATGCTGTATATTCTTACACACATATAGGATTTTTCTTCAGATGAACATTCACCTCATTAAAATGTATAGATTCCTCTATGAAAACACACCAGACCCTGCTTAGAACTGTCACAATTGTGCATTTTTCTTACTTTATTTTATCATGTAAGTCAAGTGATACTCAATTCTCATTGACTGTACGATGAGTACCTGTAATTATTTAACCAATTATTTAAAAAAGCAATATGGAAAGGTGGAAAAAAACAGGTCTTCTAGGAATAGTGGAGTAAGACTTGCCTTCTGAAAATTTGTACTGTACTTGATCTCTAACAAAATGACCAAGGAATTGGTCAGCAAAGTGTGTCTGTTATGGTACAGGAGGAAGACGACAGACATACCTGATGCAGAAAGATTGTGCTCCACAATACCCACTTTGACAACCTGAGGAGAAAACAAAAAAACAAACAGTAAAGCTCAGGAAGACCAGTGGAGTTTTTAACAAGTCTCCCTGATTCAGCACAAAATTTCGATTACAAGAACACATGACCTTCTAGATATTTTCTAGGGATTTATACAGACACTTCTGTGGTTACGCCCAGCTACAGTAGTTATGTTGAATTGGTGTATTTAACCAGCAGGTGCTGTACGTACAGTAGCTGCACCAATCCAGCAACATCCCAAACCGACCAGCTGGATTTATAAGCTCAAGATCAACACTTTTCTCCTCTAGTGATCTCTCAGGGTGACACAAAGCCAAATAACTGACTGTAAACTCTAGATGCCAGATTTCAGGTTTACTTTTGGAAAAGAATTGCATGCAAAGTACAATATAAGCACAAATGTAGCAGCCTTACCCCAATAAAAGGGATGAATTTCTGACAAGAATCCTCATCAGGGCTAGGAACAGAAAAAAAAAACACATTTTCTAGAAATCATTGATGAGATCAAACCCTTTTTAAAAAAAAAAGGAACTTCAAGCCTGAGATTGAGAAGTCAACATTACTTCTTGAACAGAAGCCGCTGTTACACAGACACCCAGTGGTCCCATAAACACAATGTTTTAATGCAAAAACATCCATACCGGTCATCTCCGCAGACAGAATGTACAACGGTGAAATGAGCTTGTACATTCAGGTAACACAATGCGATGACTTACTGGGACCAGTCCTTACAACCAGTGAGGCAATGAGTTGTAAGACAATGAAAATGGGAGGAAAACCTAAGGCAATCTGACCACATTTCCATTTTCATTTGATACGAATTGCCATGCTGTTTCTCATTAGTGTGGAAGACCCGCCTGTGCTGGTATGGTAGAAGACTACAGTAGCACACTGCAGTGGCCTTAGGCCAGACTCCTGGCAGCTCTGACTGCGCATTCTACTAAACTGCACACGAGGTGGCCAATCACAATGCTGAAATATCTGGGCCCATCAGAACAAGGGCTCAGTGGGCAAGCTTCACACACATGTACAGCAGTTAAGCCTTTTCAATTAAGACTTTCAGATATTCAGCTTTTTGCTGTGCTGCTTTGTCCCTCCAGTGCCTCAGTGTGTTTTTTCTTGTGCCGAGACCAAAGTCCACGAACAGCATTTGCACCCGAAAGCAGCCATTGAGTCCACATTTGGACCAAACGGCTTGGTGATGACAAGGTCTGCTGATTAAGGCTAAATCATTGCTTTGCTCGTTTGTATAGGAAAAGGCTAACCACCTTTTTTTCCACAGCACACAATAAGGACGGGCTGTGTACAGTCTTTAACCCACCTGACGTTCAGCCCGTCTGCCCCTCCTGTGTATAAGGCCAGCAGTCTTCAAAAGCTGCATCACAATCTTAAGAGTGTGGATAACAGACTTGGGAAGGGAGCTGGAGGGAAATGGTCCCAAAACCAAGGATGGAAAACCACCAAATTTTCCGAAAGGAGTCAGTGGGTTTTCCTACTTTTTTCAATTTGATTTAAAACATGCAGTTCTGGCTCCTATTGATGTGCTGGGCTGCTCTGAGAAAACCGATGCTGTGAACGTGCTGAGCACCAATATCTTCACTCCCAATAGGGATAAGACCGCTTCAATTCACTTGCCTGACACTAACGAGACAGCTTTACAACCTGAGCTGATTAAACAAGCTTAGATTCTACAAACACAACCTCAAAATGAATACCATCTCAACAATCACTCATTTAAAGCCATCCTCTCTATAATACATTAATAGACACTTAACATTTTGTCTAGTTTGATGTTTGATATCTCTGTATTTGCTAGTGATAATATACTGAGCACCAAAAGAACTTACAACTGCAGTAAATTCACACAATTATCAGGAATTATTTTTGGGTGCACTGACATTTTATTGAACAGACATGGTATACATATATTCACTGCATTTATTCACATTAATCATCAACAGGCTAGAACAACAGTGGGTCTGATGTAAGAAGGACAGGCTAGTAGAGGATATGCAGCTGGTACAAGCTGGACTCGTCATCCTGTAGGATTCTGTCCCATTTCTCTCATAGACCCCAGACCTGTCCACTGGTCTATAAGCCCTAGATGTTGTTTCATCTCACCTACGTTCAATGGGGGCTCAAGCCTGGTGAACAGGGCACCCAGGGTGTCACTGTCGCATTCCCATCTTGCATATAGTCACTCTTACTTAAGGAGGTGCACTATCTTGCTGAAATGTTGTCACGTGAGGGTGAGCCCACATGAGGGAGGTCTACAAGATCTCATCAATTCAGCGCCGTGCAGTCTGTGTGCCATCAATCACTGCACATGGAATTCTGTAATGAGCAGACACCGAGACCCAGACCACCAATTGAACCGCCGTGCTCAACAATCACTGTATTGTCCTCCAGATCTGCGCCACACTCGCTGATGTCCATCAGGGTGGTCTACAAGAAAGCTGCAACCATTGCTCTAGAGGACCTGGCTCGAATGCTGGAGCTCCGACGTACCAATGGCACCAAGGTGTTGCTCTAATGATACATTTGGTATATTGTGGGTTTTATTTTTTTCCATCTTGATTTTCACCAGGGTTGACATTCAACAAGTTAAATCACAAGTCATCACCAGTGCTCTTTCAACTCTTTCAATAATGGAACAGTCCAAGTCACTGAAGTGTTTTCTAAATATCCAAAAATCCTATCCGTTATTTGTAGTAAAACAATTACATGCATGTAGTGATAAACTGTACTTCTTATGATGCTCAGTATACTGTATATTTAACCTAATCAACATATGGAAAAACCAGAGGACTACTTCAATTCTAAACTCTTTCTTTAAATCAATTATTGCCATTGGAATACAATGGCAGTATGATATTACCCAGCATAAACTCACATTTTTGAAGAGCGTACTTATGCCTCACAATGAAATTATATTATAATAAAAATATCTACCATTGTCGGGTCAGTTAAGTATCAGTCAACACTTAATAGCGTTTGGACTTCTGAGAAACAAAAATTAATAGAGAATGAATTATCTTAAGAGCTGCTTTAATAAAGGAAAAATGAAGGGATCACAATTTCTACCACATATTTTGAATAGTTATCTAGCTGACCTTCAATCAGAAATAAGGATCAAACTGATTGGGACAGAGGGGCAGAAACGTGGGTTTTCATCGGTGACCTCAGGCACTATATCAAGGCAAAACATGGCACACTCACACGGCTGGAACAACACCCCCAAAACAAATCACACAAAAGTCAAACCAAAGCGCACGAGAGGGTCAGGTCACACCGCAAAGCGAGTGTCAAAAAAAAAAAAAGAAAACGCTGTGGAGAAGAAGTGGTGGTGGGGAGGGGGGTTCAAACGAAAATCACAATGAGATACCTGATATAAAAATCAAAATACAAACTTCTTTTCCTTGAATGCAAACAACAAAAAAAGGGAAAAATCAAGCTGTAAAGTTGTTGTATTGTCACCTTAAAAAATAACTTGGGATTAAAAAAAAAGTTATTGAATTCTTGAATGGAGTAAATAAGATAAAAAGTATACATTTCCATTGGGAAAAAATATATACTATTGTCTCGTCATAAAAATCCACCTGATGCTACTGGAAAAATGTTTAAGGCTGGCCTTCCATAACATATTAAGTGGCTAAGGTATTACGTTAATGGTGATTAAGTTAACTACTCATCAATGTTAGAAAGCTTTCCTCATTTATCACGTTTTTAATTTTGTAACATTCTTGACACATGTAACAAACCCTTGCAAATCAGACTCAGTTCCATAGGCCTGCGGTGTAAAAAAGAGCTACGGAAAACAAAATAAAACTCATCTTTATCCCAAATCATGTGATCTTTTTTAACTGCTGCTTAATTTACCATGAGAAAAACACACACATATATACATATTGTGGACTTAAACTTGATAAAAAGTTAGAGTCATACATCTACAGCGAAACACAAGTCAACAACAACAAGGCAGTTGGGCTGCAGTACAGATGACAGAAGAAATTAGAAGACGATAAGATATAAAATGCAGCTACGAATTTGTCCCCCTCCAAGGGTTTTTGAGTGGGAGGCTGGCGAGGGCAAAGCAATCGAGCTCAGAGTCATTCTCCGCGACGCAGCAGGCTCGCGCTGTGAATACGCGCAATCACCATGGCGACCGCCTTACCTCTTCTGCTTGTAGGTGAGCATGGCTTCCGAGATGGGGAACTGATGGGACACGTTAGCCCCAGCTAAGTACTGGCTGATGCGTCCTGCCACATCGATACTTTCTAGAGAGTAATAACACGGGTTTCAGTCCAGCAACACAACACTGCATCACTCCCTGCACATCTCCCTGTGCGGCCTGCCATCTCGCAGACAAGACGGGGGCCAGAGTTAAAAGAAGGCAAGAAGGCACAAATCTATTTCAAAATACCAAGAGACCATCCTCTGCTTGCAGCCGGGGGAGGGGGGAGCTGACAATCACAGCACAGATGGTTTCCATAAAGCAGAATGGGTCAGGATAATAATAATAATAATAATAATAGCTCCTTACACTAATATAGTGCTTTTCTGGACACTCCACTCAGAGCGCTATACATGTAATGGGGATCCCCCCCACCACCACCAATGTGCAGCACCCTTCAGGCACGGAGGAATTAGATATAAATAGATACTTTGTAGAGTTTGGTGCTGGGCATGTTTAAAGCCCGCAAGCACATGAATCACGCTTAGAATCATGAACTAAACGGATCCATTCATCGCGGTCTTGCGTGCCCTCCTGCAGAGCCGGGCATTATCCTGTGGCTTTGTTACAGCTGGCACATGCAAACGTGACAGGGGCCCAGTGCACTGAGCCAGTTACATACGTGATGCCACCCCCCCCCACTGAAATCTAGACAGTGTGAACACTGTGCCGCAGCAGAAGACCCGGCCTTCCGGCTTGGCGCCTGGAGCCCGCGAGCGAAACTGGGATCGAATCCAGGCAGCAGGAGCAGGGGGAGCTGCACTGATCAAAGACACACTGGACACAACCACTACAGCCGCTGTACTACCTACATCACGTGGTGCGTTAACCGGGAGACCCACCTTTCTCCGTGTCTTTCTCCTCACCTGAGGCTGGGGGCTCCGTCCTGCCGAAGAAGACCTCCCGCCACGCCGTGTCCATGAAGATGCTGTTGAATTTGCTGTCGAGCGACGCCACGTATTTCGCTAAAGGGTGCGAGCCTGAACGGTAGAACAAAACAAACTGTGTGAGTAGAATTTTTTTTTAAAAGGCCCAACGGTAAAGTAGCTCATTATGACAAATAATTGAGAGCTCTAAAGCATATTCTTTGCAGAGGAGGATTTAATAAATTAATCGCTAAAGGCTTCACTGGCAGGGCAACAGTGAGTGAATGTCCTTCTTCAGGTCCTCTTTGGTTCTCTGATTTCAATGTGGCAATACCTATTAAAACTTCACTTCTTTTTGGCATTTACTAAAATAACCTAAAAACCGCCAATGGATATTTTTGCCGATTTAAAAACTCTGTGCACGTCTCACAAGCACTCGTGAACAACAGGCTGGCCACACGGGCGCAAAGCTGGCGTGAAACCGTCCGCGGGCCGAAAAGTTCTCTTTGGACGACGTCAAACAGAACTCGCAAGAAATAGCCAGCCTCACCAGCCTCACCGATGGGGATCACGAGAAACCGGATGTAGTTCAGCCAGTCGGGAGTCTTGTTGGCCAGCTGTTCCACGAAGAACCTCAAGATGGTGCTGAGGTAGCTCTGGTCTCCAGCCACGGCCACCTTGATTGTCGGGGGCATCTGGGAGTTACAGTTGCAGCTGCAAGCACAGGAGGCCATGACAGCTGTGTCTGTCTGCCACAGCGGGCAGCACAAGGGCGGCTGTCTTTCTGTGGTCGGGGTGCTCCGATCCAGACGATCGCAGATACAGTTACAAGCCATGACAAAGCAACCAGTCTCACAGGCTTGACACACATTTGCACTAACACAGGCAGTCGAGCCTTCTTAAGAACAGTACTGGCCCATCACTGGCCTTAAAATCAATCAAACATCACAGAAAAATGGATAAGAAAACCCTATTTCTTATGTAAGGATCATTCTGCACCTTGATTTAAAATGCTAATAAAATATTGGATATTTATACTCTACAAATATATACATTGTAGTATTTATATACTGTTTATACAATATATGTGTCCAAGTCATAAAAAAGAAACTCTTTCCAAAGTATACAAATTGTGAGCAACAGCCAAATTTAGGCAACAAAATAAAAATCTGCTTACCACTTACTGGAATGAAAACACTAGCGTTCCAAACTGGGAACTGGCAGCTTCAATGGTTTATTTTAAATCAAGGTCGACCCTTGCCGTTTCATTCTAAGCAGTGGTACACAGTGCAGACTGAGGCGAGCTATGGAGACGAGTTAACATCGGGTCTGGTGTACTCACAATCGCTGGATCCTGGTGACTATCGTGTTAAATGCAGCCTGCACGTCGGCAGCAGAGCACGTGGACACAATGGGCTGATTCTGCTCGTGAAGAATCTCGGACAGATACTGCAAGGGAGAGGCCGAAGAAAACTGAAGTAAGAGGGCTTGTCAAGAGAGGCAGCTGTTTCCTGCAGCAAGGGCCTGACGCGTGTGTCAGCCTGCGGGGTGACATAGCAGGTCCAGAAGACTCCTGTTCACAGAAGAACAGCAGGAAACATCACGCAGTTCACGCTGGAAGCAAACTTACTTGTCGTACGAAAGATCAAAGTGAAGCTTTTACGCATATCAAATTGGTATATGTTAAAGCAACGATGACTGCAAATGCTCACTTTTCAAATCCAAATAAAAACGTAGAGTAAACAGTATTTACAGCACTTTTAAACCATATCAAACTATATTTGACTACCAATACTGATCTTGAACCACATTTCACTGTGCAGAAGACAAGACTTCATGTAAATGCATTCATGTGCCCTTAGCTATCAAAAAGGCAACTATAATAATGTGGACATGAGAAGCCTTAACATTGTAGCACCAAGGCCATAGCCAGAGGCCTACAATTAGTTATGCCAGGAAGATTATAATAATCATCACAACCAATCTCTATCTATAATGATGTAACTTAAAAGCTGTTGCACTTTACTCCATGATTGCTTTCCAAGGTCCCGGCAGCTTGACAACAAAGTAACCAGGTGACAGTGACCATCATTGTCT
Organism: Lepisosteus oculatus; assembly: GCF_040954835.1. Taxonomy (NCBI): domain Eukaryota; kingdom Metazoa; phylum Chordata; class Actinopteri; order Semionotiformes; family Lepisosteidae; genus Lepisosteus; species Lepisosteus oculatus. The sequence continues at coordinate 6,113,725 of NC_090712.1, read as the reverse complement.
ATGCCGAAGTGCGAAAGCAAAAGAGCTTCACTGAAAGGAACTGCTGGGTTGAGAGAGAGAGACCCTATGTGAAACAGAATTTGCCCACAACATCCTCAGTTAGTAGTTTTGTGTCACTCCCAGCTGAAGTTTTCCCTGATCTCTGAAGTAGTACAGCGGGATATTTGCTCAGTGACCTGAATATCAACACAAATTCAGAGTGGCATCTAATAAGTACGGGTGAGAGGACTTTCCCATGTTTCTCACCAACCAAGTCTCAACCTACAGCCAGGTTCGCAAATCCTGCGATTATTCTCTCCTAGACTATTTGACTTAAGCAAACCGAAATCTTCCCTCTCCCTGTGTGAATGTGATATTTTCTCGTACCCTTTAAGTTTATGAACGTTAATATTAGTTTTGAGACTAATTCCACGGGGTTAAGTAACACTCACTGAGCATTAGTTACCATATTTAACCCTGTGTTAGACTGCTATTGTAATATGAATCCTTGGCCAGCCATCTGTATGCTATCTGATCTATATACTGTATATTTGGATGCATTGCCACATTTTATCATTATGTTAATAAGATTGTGCCTATTATTCTTTGAACCTATGCATGCACGTCTTTCTGTTCAGTCGATTCCTAGGAGCCATAAAAGTACTCCGAATGTCCTGATCCACTTTCTCATTGTCTGTGCAAAGCCACACCATCATCGATCAGTTCGATTTACGGGACGCCTCTCCAGGGCGAGAATGCTCTTGTTAACACCAGGGCAGCACCATGCATTAGTATGGTGTGCGCGGTGTCAGAGAGCCCCCCACCCCCGTTTGTGCCCGTCTAGAGCACAGCCTTGTGGCGTCATGGGTGCCCGCTGTCACTCTGAGCTCTGCTGCTCGGTGCAGACTGTCGCCAGCCCAGCCCAGTCAGGGGTACTGACCCACCTGGCCCTGCCAGTCTGTGGTGTTGATGAGGATGATGCTCTCCGGCAGCTGCTCGTCCGAGATCAGGATCTGGTTCAGCTGGTCGTAGACCGACTTCCGCGGGACCTGCGCAAACAGGGAGAAGGCGGGAAGAGCCGGGGACGGGCTGGGTCGGCACACGGTGGTGGGGGCTCCCCACGCCACGGCTCGGGGCAGCCGGAGCCTTGGGGAACTGGTCCATCAGAACAGCGCCGCTCATTTCGTCATCATTGCGAGGTCAAGCAAAGCAAGAACGGACCTGATTCTACGGGCTGACTTCACACGTTCGCTTTAAAGCAAAGCATGGATGTGGTTTAATGGCCTTACTGAGCCAACTCAACAAGCTGCACGCTGTAACTGTGCTGCAGTGCCGAATGCTGAAAGCGTCCGCACACCCACAGTACTTGCTGTGTGTCCCACCTTGGAGTACCTTCGTGCATGCAGCTTGTATGTCCTTACTACCTGACATTTCTTTATTTTTTATATTAAAATAGTGGAAATGTCCCATTTGTGGTCATGCTGTAATTTGCTGAGAGCTCTTTTACCAGCCCTTTTATGAATTAAATCACAACAGCAATACTCAATACAGCAACTACCAAGTCCTCCTTATCATTCTGTGCGCGTTTTGCTTTGTTGTAAGCCCATACTTGAGAAGAAACAGAGATTTGAACTGTGATTCATACAGACATCACAGTCCGCAGGGAGAAGGTCAGCACACAGAGCAGTAATGTCTCCCTCGGCGCGTGTAGAAAGGCACTGTGATTTAAATTTCCTATCACACAACACAAATAGGTAAAACATTTAGGACAAAAAATAAAATGATATGCTCTAACATTAAACCGAACAAAAATTCAATATCAATTAAAAATGAGTCTTATTGTAAAAAAAAAAATGTTTTTAATTTAGATTCGATTATCTGATTTTCATTTTAGTGACCAGACAAACGTCATGTTAAGGATGGAGGTTTAACTCCATCATCTCTTAGAGGACCATTACACTGCTTTGCTTACACTACAAAAAAAACACATCAATTTGTTCCACCAACAACAAAGAACACTGACCACAGTATGTGATTGAGCAGTGCGATGAGTTCTCATGCAGTCTCTCTACACCTTCTTTTCCCCAAACATAGGATGTAAGTGAAAACCCAAATTCCCTAACCCGTTAAGCGAGCCTCTGAAAGCCTCCTTGCCTCGTCTTTATAGAGCCCGACCTGTGCAGTGAGCCGCGAGTCCGGAGAGCTCTCGCTGTCCATGCTGCTCGTCCGGTCACTCTGCGCCTTGGAGTTCTGCCGGTCTTTCATCGAAGTGCTCCGGGGACGTCTGTGGGGCTTGCTCTCCACTTTGCTGCAAGGTTTAAAAGTAAAAAAAAAAAAGAGGACAAAAAATCCCCCCTTTTAGTCCGTTTTGCAGAGTACTGCCTTCAGCAAAGCCACAGCCCTTTCTTCCACAAAACGCAGTAACTAGTACCCCAAAATGAATACACAACTCCGTTGTCACTGCAGGCAGTCGGTTATGGTTTTCACCTGGTTTAACACATCACTTAGTAAGTTTTTGCACTCCACTTTAGTGCAGTGGAGTGGAAGCCTGTCTGAGGCATTCAAACCCAAAGGCAATGAATATTTAGCAGCCGGAAAAGCACAGATAAAAAGGTCAAGAAGGTGAGTCAAATAAAGAACTGACCATTTTTATACAAGCTTACGTAATATCAAAGAAGCAAAGGGGGAACAGCGGAAAAATGTTACCTGGGTGACATGTGATTCTGCGACTCCGTTTTGGTGAGCTTCCCGATGGAACAGGCCAGTTTATCCGTGTTGGTGTCCCATGAATTTCCGGCATCTCCGACTGTCAGATCCTCCTCCTCAGCTCCCTGTGGGAACAGAGGAAAGGCCAGACTGAACTGCTGTAAAAAACGCGATCCAAAGCTATCAAAGCCAAGGAAAAAAAAAGCAGACCTTTAAGACAGACTATGATGGCTATGAAATTAAACACACACCCTTGTACAAGGAATGTATATTTCCTGTTAATATGCGATTCAAATTTGCTTAGAAGTATGTCCAGTAAGTGAACTATAGTAACAGAATATCAGTTCAAAATCACAAGCTTCAATATGTTATACAATATCACAGATATTTTTTTTAAGTGGCAGTTTATCTTGTATTGAGATAAAAGATGTACTGATTCCCCAAAGGCTGCTTCACATAACAGATAGGGAAGATTTCACTGATTTAACAAAAAACAGCCTTTGTAAAGTGTTCCAAATGAAAACTGTGCTCATACTCATCTGGGCAATTAATATTGTTTTTTACTTATTCATGCAACAAAAAGTGGGGTTTTACTTTCTCTCAAAAAGCCCCTCAGCTGAGAATGTTTTTTATATAAAGTCAGGACTCGGGAGAGCAAACTTCAGTGAGCTGAGATTGTGAAACCCAGATCTGAGGTAGAGCAGGCCTTGCCTGCAGGGTCTTGGGTAACAGACAACAGGAAACTCACCCCAGGCGTGGCCTCCACTATGACATCATCCTGGTACCTGGAGCCAGGCACTTTGCTCTTTTCTGAGGGAAGGAATTCCCCACCCTACCAGAGGAGAAAGGAAATGTCTAAAGACAGTCAGGAAGAGAAAGGCTATTTTGAGAGGAGCATCTAAATAACAAAACAACACACAGCACACATTCCTGTCATATCCAAGTCAGTGACAGATAGAGAGCTTTTTCAATAAATGAAAAGCCTACATTAAAGTAATTGGTAATAGACTGTTTCCACTGGCTAAGGTGTATTTTCCCAAAAAATGAAGAATGTTAAAGAGAGCATTCTTTCACAAACTTTAATAGCACAAGATTTCCTAAGCAAATACCCCATTATTCTCCCCGCTGATCTTGGTTACAGTTACAAATCTGGTCACAGACAAGCTGAAAAGTCAGCATTGTGATTTTGTCTTTTCGCAAACTGTGAATGACTCTTTCAGATGTAATACTGGGACAATCCTCCCATACGGCTATTCCCGATTCAAATAGCCAGACATCTTACGTGCACATGTAAATATAAGCAAAGTAAAATGCGTGCCTTGTGCTTCCCAAAGCTCTTTAAATATGCAGTGCTGGATAGTAAACATTTCTGGGAGTGCACAAGCTTATCTGATGACTGTCAGCTTGCGATGTCAGTTCTAAAAATACTAAAAATATGGTTTTGCAGCATCAGAGCTCACCAGCAATAGTGAGAACTCAGCTCTGTGCTTTCGGACATCAATCTTGTTGATGCACAAAAAAGCCTCATACCAAACGTAAACCTTTTAAAGTAAATTAAACGCTTATACCACCTCCGACACCTGCTGACTGCTTTCTCGATCTGATGGGCTGCTCCATTTTACACAAGCCTTTGAGTAATCAGTGGTTCCTTTTGCTTGTGCGCACTTGCATGAGTTGTAAAACCAAAGCTGCCGTGAAACACTTAAGCTAAGTCACAGTGAGAAAGATGCATTTTTGAGAACGATCGCTCATATATTCTGAAATGTGCAAGTAACTGTACAGCACATGGCGGCATTATTCAATTTAAGATGCAAAAGATATTTTAGGTTGCTAAGTGCGCACATGCTCTGGATATTTAGACTAAAATAAGCACATTAACACAACCCCTTTCAATTAAAAGTGTGGCAGTTTATTATGGCATTTCAGAAACAGCAAAAATACAGACCTTGAACACTAGTGGGTCTATTCAGAGCACAACAAACCCATGGTGGCAAAACAACTGATTTGGAGATCCCTATGGAAGGCTCAGTGGATCAAATGACTTTACCTGAAAAAGACCTTTCTGTGTCCGATGGATAATGGTTTATACCTTTGCCCTTGTTCTTTTTTTACTCATTTACAACAGACTGAAAACCCACATCAAGTCTGTACTTTGTTGTGAGGTACTGTCATAATCGCTGTGGATGATCACTCTTGACATTAAAGATTAAAAAAAATCTATATTGTAAATGAATATTTTTGTCACTAAGCTTATTTGTTGCTCCAAATGTTTTTGTTTGCAGTTGTTTGCAAGACATGCAGTTCCAACTGTCATCAATTCTTGTTTCACAACTCTTTTCTTCCCATTTTGTTAACCTGCCTTATTTCATAAAAAGTCCAAAAGCATTCTGAAGACGTGACTGTAAATAACATGAAAACTGCTACACTAGGATTTTGATTTACAAAAATAAACCGCTAGAGTAAAAATCCTAGTCATCAGTGACTGTCGGGTATTGCACATTTCTTTTGACTTTTTTTCTTGCATACTGCAATGCAGACCTTTATCTAGAAACAAGGTGTGAAAAAAAAAACGTGTAGGGAATTGGGATTGAAAACGCCTGGTTGAATCTGCAACGCAAGGAAACCGAACTGTGCCAGGGATAAGAAAAGAAGAAGGTCAAATTCAATATGCTGAGGGTGTCCATTCCACCAGACCAGGGTGTTTAACCAGCTCTGCCTGTGGGCTGCACACACACCCTCGTCACAGACGGAGCAAACATCAGCGCTGACAGCGAGAGAGCGCTGGCCCCATGGCGCGGCCTGGCTGGAATGATTAGAACTAATCTCAATCAGAGAAGTTGTATAAGAGGACGTGCCCTGTGCAATTTACACTTCAGTAAACGTGTGCTTCTAGAAAGATCCGCTGCTCGGCTGGCCTCGATCGCCACACAGGGATACGGCGAACAATGAAGGAGCTCAGGCACGGCGATGCTGCGTGGTCCTCGTCTAAGTCTTTCGTCATTTTGACTGAAACCCCATAATACACACTGTGGATGCCTGGGAGATGTCTATGTGGTGTTGTTTTTTGCTGTGATCGCTTCAGGGCTTCTGTCCCCTGTGGGGCTGGGGTTTACATCAAGGAAAATAAAAGAACTGTTCAGCAGGTATGTGGATCAGCAGGATCAATACAGGGCACTCCTAGTCCTGAGAGGCTCCACAGAACCCAGCACAGGCTGAAGGAGGGAAAACTCACAGGACTGGTGTGGTCTCTCGGCTGGCTTTTCTGGCTGTGGAGACTCCCAATCTCTGTCTGGGAACTGGAGTGTGACATCCCTTCGAAAAATGGCCTAAAAAAAAAACTTCATTTTAATCTTTACCTGAGGATTTCCATTATCCGTATGATGTACACAATTCAGTATATTACAGCAGCTATGATTACTATTGGGAATATTTTACTTTCCTAGAAATATCTGAATTACTTCATTCATTTCACATCTTTGCCGCTGGGGGTCAAAGGTTCAATATTATAACAGTTTTTATTAATGGGTCTTGAGCAATTGGAAGGAGGAGAGACATGATTAAGGGACTACAGCTTTGTTTTTCGTTTTTCACACATTTAAATGTTCAGTATTGTACAGATTTGGATACCAATCAAAACCGGGAGCAAACAGAGCCAGAAGTGTTTTGGGAATTTTCCTTGAACAGAACAGTGTGAATGGTGTGACACAGTAAGGATCGAGATCAATCTCGCATTTCTTTGAACAGGGGTTGTCAACCCTGAACTTTGAGCCCCCTGAACCAGCTCCTCAAATTCCCAAATGTATAATGATCAGAAAAAGGAGTCAAAATGGTGCAGTATTCAAAATAATTTGTTCACATGTGTATAAGACTGCAGCCTTCGACTACAGAATGGGATGGAAGACAATGGAATGCCTTCCATTCCAGGCCAGCAAGGAAATGGCGTACTTGAGTTTCGGTTTGGGAGTACTGAGAACGCTCTCGTTGTCCTCCATTTCTGGCCCGCTGTCGCTAGGGTTGTACACTTCCAGGCTGTCGTACAGCAAGTCCAAATCCTCCTCCACCTCCTGTGTCTGGTCCACCGGATCAGAATCCAGGACCTACCGACACGAACAGGCATGCAAAACGCAATTAATCTACTGAGTGGGAGCTGAAAGAGGTTCATCATCAGAATCCAGTCCATTTCACACCTAATCTAAGAACCACAGTCCTTAAGGATTCATGGAACTTTTCAAATTTACCCCCCCCCCCCCCGAAAAAACATTTCAGCCACTACTGCATGTTTGAGATGATACGGTGGTGTAATCCAATGTCACATTGCACCACTTTCTCCCGCTGGTTCTCAGAGCAATCACAGAACAGGATACTTTAATATTAAAGGGAAAAAAATGGTTCATTGACATTCCTGTGAAGGTTTCCATCCTGACTCACTTTGTTGTATGCAATTTCCTCAGCTTTTTAACCGAGGAGTGCTGGAGTTCGCTAAAGCCAGAAAAGCTATTTTCTCTCTGTGCTGAAAGTAAAGTCCTGAGTTACACATGAGCTACTCATTAAAATACACCCATTGCAATCCATGGAGGATTGATTTAGGCCCCGTCTTGCCATTAATTAACACATATGCTGCACAGCTGTTGGTTTGAGGATATGCATCTCAGTTCCTTTAATGAAACATTTTCCAATAATCAGTCTATTTTTCAAGCCCTGAAATAGCCTGCCCTCAAACCCTGTGCTGCTGGATCAGAAATCTGAAAGCAACACTGTCTGGAGACTAATCACAAAAAACAAATATGCTTAATGTGTTTAGGTTTAATATTTTCCTTTAAAGAACAGAAATGAGGAATGCAGCATCAAGGTTTAACTGAAACACATCTCAAGTAAAGAATATAATTGAGCCCAGATCTTTGACACAGAAATATGGTTTTGCTTCATTGTTATTTTTTCCACAGAGAAAACCTACAATGCAGCAACCTGAACCTAAAATTTAAAGTCAGTAAAACGGCTCCCTTATATAAGTCTAAGTTACTGCACTGCCTCAATACAACACAAAAACAAAGACGATCAGCAGAGCTGGGACCCAGCAGTGATTCTGTGCTCTTTAATTCAACTGAGCTTTGCTCATCACATAATTACAGCCAACACTGCAGATACAAAAGAGCTCTGTATTTGAGAAGGTGCTTGTGAGAAATTTATGATGACAAATCAAAAGACTTATTTGAATCAGGAGGCTACTGATGCACCTCATCTAAAAACTCACGTGGGGATATAAATTGGGAACGTTTACTGTACAGGTAGAATAATTATTTGATTAAGGCTTAAACATGGCAAAAAAAAGGTAACTTTCCAGAATCTGAACTGATGTCAATAAACAGGAATTCAGGATGCAGGCCCTTAATGAAGGCATGGCCAACGAGTTCATTTACGGTTTGAAAAGCCCAAGGGTGTCCCATGCTGCTCTGGCAAGACAAATGAACGCAAAAAGGGTGTGCTTCAAGCATGGCAAAGTGTCTTTAGTCCATTTGCATAAAGTAGTATCTTTTTAGCTGAATGTTGACCCCTCCCACCTCAACAGGGGTGATTATTTTTAGGGACTTCAAAATATATTTATTTCTGAGCCGAGGGTTCTGGCTTTAGAAATAATAGCTCACATATTCGGTTGAGAATGCCCTGTGACGAGGTACAGGAGTCTGATCTATTTGGTCCTGTATCTTTGCTGACGCTTGACAGGGTGAAAATTGTATGTTTGGCAAATGGGAGTATGAAAATGGGTATATCAAGATTGCTATCTTTTAATATACCTGCCAAGGACAGGGGCTGTGACACAGATTATCCTCTGAATTTCTCCCATCTCCCCAGCTGACATTTATACCTGATAAATGTTATTTCACCTGTGAATGTCAAGGCAGCAGGAAATTCCAGGAGGGCTGGTGATGGAGGAGTGAAACATTACATTACTTGCCAAGAAAAAAGGATTTCTGAGCAGTGCTAAATGTGGCCTTCTCCAGCCATCCATCTTCTAAGTGCTTTAATTGATACAGGGTCACAGAGGAGCAGGTACCCGTCCCAGCAAGGAACGGGCACAAGACAGGATACCCTGGACAGGATGCCAGACTATTGAGGGGCACACAGGTACACTCACAGCAGGTCCAGTCTGCCCAAAAGCCAGTTAACCTAGCAGAATGTTTTTGGACTGTGAGAGGAAACTGGATCACCAGGAGGAAACCAGTGCAAACTTGGGAAAAAAACATGCGATCTCCATACAGACAGCATCCCAGGAATTGAACCCAGCGCTACGAAGCAGCACCTGGCGTGCCACTCCATTATCCTCTATCTTTGTTTTCAAACCTGTACTTCAGAATCCCAGGTCTGGGATTGAACCCAGGCAGCAGTGCTAAAAGAGAATGTCACCACTCTTCAAATGGTTACGTACACTTCACCCCCTGCTGCAGGCAAAGCACAAAACCTGCAGTCCTTCCCATTTTTCCAGGACTTGACTTGCTTGGCTTTCATCCCCGCCAGACCTTCAAATAAAGTCACGCTGATTAAATCAACTGATCAGAAAGCCTGGAATGTTTTTCGGACTTCGGGCTGCTCTCCTGGACACTGAAGCCGTACGCTCCAAAGGAGCGGGACTTCCCCGAAACCGTGGTGACCAGCCCTGGCCTACGCGAGCAGGCCCCGCCCGGCGGCGGCGTGAGGGTACAAGGGTGAGAACCGAGCACTGGTTTGCGACGAGAGGCTCTGGGTAACCGCTCCAGAAGAGCTCTGTGCTGTTTTCAGACGGTTACGGAACAGCCCTGAGGAGCCCAGGAGCGTCCCTGGCCAAGTTCCTCCAGCCTCTGTCACGCCCTGACAGACCTCAGATAACCCGTTTTTATTTCCATCCTTTCCTTCTGGCCAGTAGGGTAATGCAATTACGACGCAAAGCTCTGTTTCCAATGGAGCCAGCGAAGGCCTTGAAAGACTCGATGGGAGAGAGCCAATGGACTTACTGTAATTAGATTAGCTAGCGCAGGGAGAACAGACGTTTTGTTTGGTTTTTGACAGCTGCATTTACACGTGCTTACAGTAAAACAACATGGATAGAACCGTTACGCCTGGAAGCATTTTCTCCTTCACTCGCAACATACATTCAATCAAGTTCAAGGGTGATATGTCAAGAGTGAATTACTACCGATTTTATTTCATAGTCCCTGTGGGCCTTTAATAAATGCTGCTTTTTACAGCTGAGTGAGCTTGTGCCACTCGTATGCTCTTGCGAACGTGTGTGAAGGGGTTTTGAAAGCGTAATAAAAACGTTTACCTGGAAAGACCTGCTGCAGGATTGAACGGTCTCCTGTCTCCCCTGGTATGATCTTATCCTGAGACCTTACCATCTGTAACCGGCTGAATCCTGCCTCCAACTTTACAGAATTCACTCACCTCATCGGTCACTTTAAACCTCTTCAACAAAGCCACAAACTTCTGTTTAAAATTGGGTTGCTGTCGAGAAAAAAAGAGAAGAGAAGATTGCTGATTTTTTGCATTAGGTGGTCTTTGATTTTTAAAAGATCATGACACTGCTGGGCTTCTGTAAAGAAGCACATCAGCTTTGGTAACAATATACATATATATTCTCAATGCTCTAAGGATTGCATCATACTCACTTTCTGCCACTTCAGAATACAGAAACAGAATTAAACTAATTATGCATTGTAATTCATACTCTTCGCTTCAAAACACAAGGATGAACACTTTCCATACGCTGGAAGACTTAAATGGTTCAAGCATGCGTGATACTAAAAAGCAGAAGAACAAGTCATTTGTCAGCTGTAGTTAAAAAAACAAGATAACACCTCCAGTTAAAAGACATTTACTGTCTGCACAGAGCACAGAGTGTGTTAACTAATCTATATATGAGTGTGTCCTAAATTAAGTAATTTTACACCAACAAACACCCACATTCACCCTGAATGCATTATGTGTACAGCATCCATGCAGAATTTAATTGAATTTCTAAGCCTGGAATTCTGTAAAATATTAACGTTCTTGTTATCAGTTAGTCATCAGGCACAGGTGTTATTAATAGCAGTGAAAGACAATTTAAGGCAAACCTAGAACTCTAAAATAACAAGATCTGCTTGATCAGGCTGCCCCTAAGCGTGACTGTGAAGAGTGACAGACAGATTTATTTTTGGCTTTTGTGCATTAGAGATAAAAGAGCCTTTTCAAAGAAGGGTGTCTCGTTCATTCCTCCTTTGTATGTCGCCCCAAGATAAAGGCGCCTGCAAAGCAAATGAGAGTAGTGACCAGAAACAAAGTGCACAGCACTTTTTTTACAAGAACCTATATCGTCGCCAAAGCTCCCAGAGGGAAAGTATTAACTTGGAGTGTCACCCTTTAGATGTCTGCATCTAAAGATCCCTTAACCGAGCAAATGCCCCTCACCCTTGTCATGGAAGTAGTTCTGGTCATTTTCCTCCTAGACTTCTTGGGCTTTCTGACTTCGTCGTCTTCATCATACAGGTCCTGAAAACATAAATCCACAGGCTACATTATGCGCAAAAAACAAACTAAAAGCTTAGTCCAACACGAGGAATCTGTGTTCTCAAAGCCATCTACCCTTAATTTGAACGGCAGTGGAGTTATGGACTTATTAAACTATGTATCTACATCCAATCAAAAGACAACCCTGGTCTGTTAATGATTCCAAACAGAGGCTTTCAGACAAATACGCATCATGATTATCAGTGTAATCTGAACAATATTCTGTATTTGATCACAGCATTGAAAATGAATGCAATAAACGAAAATCTGTGCACTATACATTTTTTAGACAATTTATCGGGTGATGTAATTAGTTGAGTACTACAGTGATCTGTATGTGCACTGTGCTTCTTCATTAATGTCAATGATTTATATTCAGCTATGATTAGTAGACTAGTCATGCTTGCAGGGGATTCAAACATAGGTAGATTTGCAAACACTGTAGAAACTGCAAAGGAAATACAGAAGACCAGGCAGGTGACATTTAATGTAGCCAAGTAAAGAGTGTTACTGGTGGAAAATAAACCAGATCTGTGTGTGTTTCTGCTGACATCATTTACATCTTTGAGACAATGTGAGGAGTGATCATAATGTAAATAATATTAGGATACACTTCTGAAAGTGCAGAATTCAAATCATTGGATGTGAAGTTTGAAATGATCACCTCATTAGTAGTAGCCTTAGATCTCCTTTAGAATGGTGTCCAAATTTTGGTCACCGTTTTACAAAAAAAGATTGCTGTTCCTGAATTAGTCAAGAAATGTATTTTCCCCACACTTACAATGCAAAATAACTCAATTATTTGGAGTCTAGAACAGAAAAAGCTTCATTGTCAAAGCTCTGCCTTCATTTAAGAAATGGCTAAGTGACCCCTTTGGATCGATCTGCTACTAAAAACCAAAAAGCCTCCCCTTGTTTGTAATTTTCATGTTGCTAAACTCAAAAAGTGTTTAAAACCACAAATTTGAAGTGATTTCAAGTGGTTACGTTGTGCTTGACCGTGTCATTAACAACACAGAACAAAACTTTTGAACTACAGAACAAGCTTGACAGAGATTAAGCTATAATCTATACAAAATGGCCATATTAGTGGCAATACTGCACTGGCCTGTCAGCCACACTTTGTCGACATCTGTGCACAACTTACAAATGACCAACCACAGGACTGAGCAACACCCAGCTTGGTCTCTTGTCATGGGTAAGATTAACACCGAGAAGCTGAGTGGCCAATGTAGTACATCTTCAGACAACTAAAGTAAATCTCAATCTGACCTTTTATTTCTGCTGTAGGTCTTGGGAAAGACAGTAGGGAGATGTGTGTAACAATACTGTAGGCGGTGGCTTAAGTTATTTTTTTAGATAATGGTTCTTGGCTTTACTGGAGCATAAATTCTGCCAAACCACACTGACATTGGAAATACTCACAATACTGCTTATTTTTTCTAAATAAGACTATGACAGCCATAGGAAAACTAACATGAAAAACTGTCTGCAGAATGAAGTCAGCGTTTATCTAAAATGTACCAGTATCCTCAATTTCATCCTTCCGTGTATTCATGTAAAGGATTTCGAGATTACAAAAGAGCTTTGCCGATTTTAACATCTTTCTTTTTTTATTAAAAGGCACCTGACACGATGTTGTTTAACTGCATTCATTTTTGAAGGGATCTGGTGGTTTCAGTCGCTTTTTGTTTTTTAAATGGGTGGTTTAAAATGAGAAAAGACAACACCACCTGTGTATTTAAAGAGAGCCCGCTATTCACAGCAGCGACAAAGAGCCAGTTCCAGAAGTGATGTCACCCCCTTCTGAAACCGGAATTCTGCTGTGTTAGAGGACCCGGTCTGTCTAGGGAGAGGCGCTGTGCATGCTGGGATTGAACCCCGCTCCCTTCACACGCGTCCCACTACTGACCTGGCCGTGCACTGCGTCATCACTGGCCTCCTGCTCCGAGGAAAAGCTGTCATCTTCCTCCTCTGAGTAGTTATCGATGTCTGGAGACCGGTCTGCCAGAGACAACATGAAAATGAATGGACATCGCGGCTTCTTCATTCAATATTCAGAGGACTTTTTTCAAGAGAAAGTTGACTCCAGAAAACAGGAAAAAAAACCTGAGAATAAGGAACAGGGGTCTGGCTAGGTACTGTTATTAATACTTTCCATACTCCATACTGTATGGAAATTACTAGGCTAAAATGTTACATTTTTTAATTACGATCTGACTGATGTTTGTAATGTTCTCCTTCAAAAGTGCCATATAAAACAGAGGTAGCCTGATGACTTGACACAAACCATGCAGGCTGCATTTCTGCAAAAACTGACCTAGTCTGTGTAGATGTATGGAAAGGGAGAATATTCTACAACAGGCTGACATGCAGAGATCACAATGACAAACCCCCAGCTCATCACCCCACGGCTTACAGAAGCTGGTCAAGCGTGCCTTATTAATGGCTGATCATACTAAGCCAACAAGTGTGTTAAAAGGATATTGTTTATACTGTGTGTCTACATGTATTCAAACATTTCTATCACTATTCACTTTAAGGGAATATAGATTACATTTAAATTCAATATTTGGAGAAAGTATGACTATAAAGTGCACACAGGAAGATATAGTGTAGCTGATGTTTTCATTTTGTTAGATTTCATTCTAGGCAGCAGCTGTTTCCATTTCCTTTTTCTTAATCAGTTCACTTCAGTGAAGCCGATTACATTCGACGGGAGAGAAAGGAAAACAGCCACAGCAGAGAATAAATAAGCTCAGACATTAAAGTTCCTTGTTAAGTGTGATAAATATCTCAATTTTCCCCACTGACAAAATATAATATTCAGAGGCAAAGGCTCATCTGTTGTATTTCAGTGAATGCGCCACAATAATCACCTTATTGCGTTTTACTTCACTAGGAAATGGACTTTAGAATTATACCGCTATTAAAATCCCCAGTGGACAGTACTGGCTCTTGAAGTCTTAACCCATGTTCTCCAGCACTATTTCGCCTTAGTGTTTCATAAACACTGCTGAATTTCACAGCGATTTCTCTCGCATCCCGGCATTTACTCCCATTTTCAGTGGGACCAGTTCTAAGGGGCCTGAAAGGTTTATAGAACATACTTCTACACTGTAAACGCTGAAGACACCACATCACTGCACAAGGGCAGGAAACAGGCAATCTGTGATTCTACTCTGGGATCTGCAAAACAGAACATGTGGCAGCACTCCCAGAACAGGGACTGGACTGAAAACAGATGCAGACGGCCTCCACTGTCAACGCGTACCTTGTTACAAGCAAGCAAATAGTGATTCTTACTCACAAAGACATGACCTGCCAGATACTGCTCATCTCCCCCCTTGCTGGGTATACCTGCTGGGTATGTGCTGATCAATAAGTAGGCTCTGCCTCCGGACAGACAGCAGTTATCTGCGGGCCCCTCTGAGATACTACACAGCGCTAAGGCCTGAGAAGCATCGAACGTGAGGCCGGGTCATTTCTTGCACACATCTTCTCCTGCCCCCCTCCCCTCCGCCGCTCACAGACACACAGCACCGCGAGCAACCCCAAACAAAAGAGCAAGAATAAAAAAAAAGTCCTGGAAGAAAAGTCACTAGCGCTGCTTCATTTAGTGAAGAATAACACGCATCACAGGATGGGCAACGATAAAAGCCTCACTGCTGAAAAGTACCTTGAAAGATTGCAGACTTCGCAGAAGGGTGGCCCATTCTCACCTTTCGTTAGCAATACTTCTTTTCACACTCCAATTCCCAGACAGACAATGTACAGAGCCAACACCCAGGTTTATTTCCAATCATCCAAACTGACAGACTGTACCGGCTGAAAGGGTGGTGGGGGAGGGGATGTCTGACCTGAGGCTTTTGTCTTGGGCCCCGCCTGAACGCTGCCGTCCTCGTGGTCGATGGGCTGGCTGGAGAGGGAGTACACGCTGATCTCCGCGGCTCGCACCGCCGCGTCCTTCACGTTGCTGTGGAGGCCGAGAATCTGGCCTCCGTCGGTGGGATGTTGCATTACCTGGGACACACAGAGGCGCCGCGCGCGGGTCAGGCCCCGAACCAGTTTCTCCGCCTCCACCCGCTGCCACCACCGCGCTTAACACCTCCTGCGACCCAAGAGGACCCAAGAGGAGCTCTTGAGAAGGTTTCCCACGAGTGTCTGGATTCTGCTCGCTGGAACGACTCTTCAGGGTCAAAACATCTTTTTTGTATCTCGTGGGGCTCTTGAAATCAACGGCACGTTTGGAAAAAATAAATTGAACACAACAAGAAAAGCCCTCCCCTGGAAAGGGATCCAAACTGATCCACATCTAAAAAGTTCAAAAACAAATGCTTCACATTGATAGATTTAAACTGCTTTTTGCAGAGGCATAGCTGTACTTATTTCACATTGTCAAAACTCCTGATAGGCGGGGGGTTCATTTAACTTTCGGACTGCGTTTTCTGTCTCGGCTGCAGGCTGGATTCCACGAAGGAACTTATCAGTTACCAACTGGAAGGAAGAGTGGGCTGCAACCAAGCTGACTTCATTTGGTTTTTACTTCAGGGGCAAAATAAAACAAAAACCCCCATTAAAAAGCACAAAATTAACCTCTTGGTTTAAACTGTCATTTCTGATCCTATTTTATTTTTTATTTGATGATTCCAAGTCGACCATAATTTTTTAATCAAGATAAACGACTTACTTTATTTTGGTATGGTAAATCTGTTCAATACCAAATGTGAAATTATGAATATTAATTGTGATACTAAACTATTTAAATAGATCCATGCTTTCTCCAATTTGAGTTTCAAATTGATAGGCACTGCAGACAAAATCTCTTGCAACTCATCCAGGTTTTTCAGCCTTGTTTGTATTACAGTTAAAAGCACAGATCCCAGTTGGGACACAATCCCAGAACCTAGAGATTTAAAAAGTCAACGCCAATATCTCTCAAGATACAAATTAACTGCATTTAGAGAAACTGATCAGGAGTCATCCAGTATCTACCAACTAACGGTCCATGTTCCACTTACAGATCCACTTAGACAGTCAAACAAGACTGAATGAATTCTAATTTTCTCTTGCTAAAAACTCTTAAAAACATTGTTTCACTATTAATTTTGCTTTACATATTTCAACAATGAAACATGCCCATCATCCATGGCAACTGGGTTGCCAAGAGAACTCGACTGAAAGTTCTTTATACCTTTTCCTGATCCATACAGCAGAATAAAAGGACTCCCACCTCCTCCAGATCAATCTTCACCTCCACTCCAGAGGAGCAAAGTGCTAAACTTCTCACAAAAAAGTCTTCTACAGTACATTGGTGTTACTTAAGAGAAAAAAAAAACATCTAAAAAGCCATACTGGAGGTAACCACTCAATCCATGATGATCAAAAGACAAAATGGTTCTCCTCTGATGAACATCTCTAGAAAAGAAGGCAAGGGGTGGGAAAAAAAAAATGAGCAACTAAAAGCCTTCCCTTAGACAGGAAGGCTGTAATAATAAGGACAATAAGGGCACTTACAGAGCTGCAGGTGGACCACCCGTTATGGAAAAGGACTGCATTGATCAAGAATATCAAGAATGGAAAAAAAAAAACACTATAAAAGAACTGAACAGTGCACCCAAAAAAAAGCACTCATGCAAACCGCCCACACGAAGTGACAGCGCGGCAAAGGCAGTGTGAAGCATCAATGCGCTGACTGTACCAGACACATGCGTCACAGACAGGGGTCTGCATTCAGCCGGGATGAGCACACAAATGGGAGCTAGGCAGGTAGATATGAAATCCTGTCCCCACGGCCCACGATCTCACTTATTCATTTCGCAAATGTGATTCGTTTAAGGGACAAAAAGCAGTTTTCCACCTTAGACAAAAAAAAAAAGTCACATGCTTACCATGGGGCAATAAATTAAAACCAAGTAGTAAGAACTTCCAATGTTGCTTAAGGTATAACCTGGGGTGGCAGTACAGCACACTTCAATCAGCCCTTTTATGCAAGAGTGACTTCCCACATTCCACCATGCCTTCTGCAGATACAAGCAATCGTGCAACACCATCCGGGATTTTTTTTTCCGCCCCCATTCTGCAGAGGTCCAGCAAGCAATCACACGTCCCATTCGAGCTGAATTACAAGCCTGCCCCGAATGGAAAAGTGAAACCCGTCAGCCTGTTTTTAAAGCAGGGAACCTATACCGGGGCTGGAAACGACAGCTGCAGTTCAGTCATTCCTCTCCTGAGCGCCATGTTTTTTAAGCTGAGGATCGCTCAAGTGGCTGTGCTTGCTTACTGCTACCAGCTTTGTCTTCTGGGCCCTGCTCCAGTTCAGTTCCGAATCACAGGCTTCACTCTTCCATCCAGGGCAAGCTTGTAAATCAGCTCGAATGGGACGTCTAATCGCTGAGCTCCAGAACTGCCCTCTTTCACAATAGAAAAGTAACTAACTGGACTCTCTACAGAATGGGGGAAAAAAACAACTTTGCGGGAGGGTTTGATAAATACAGTGTTATTCTTGCCTGTCTGTTCCCCGTAAAGTGATTACAGATTCAGAGCTGTTTAGTCAGAAAAAAAAAGGGTCAGCAGGTTGAAGAGATCCTGTTTGAAGTTGCGCATGAAGATGTTCGGGAAAAAATACCTTTGAAGTGGGATATTTATGAAACTCAGGACTGAGTAGAAAGACAAGTAAACCACAAGTCAAGCAAGCACATCAATTAAAGGCATCGATTAGCTGGAAGAAACAGTAGAAGAGATGGGGTCTTCCAGGGCATCGGTAGAGCGGTGGTCTGGACAGAGGTAAGAGAAAAGCGCTGGACATGCAGACATGCACATCATGACATCTCAATAAGCACATGTGTTGACAAGCAGAATAAAAGGCAAGCAAAATGTTATGACATACACTTAAAAGTTACACTCCTTCCTTAAAACTTATATTTCGTGTCTAGTCAGGTGTACAGGCAGGTGAATGCCCAGCAGGTAATACACCTAACTAGACAAGCAATTTTAAAGGCAAGCAAATTGTTATGACATTGACATTTATATCAAGGGGCATTTAAACCGTGTAATAAATTCATAAGGCCTCATTGAGAATATTTTGTATAATATACCTTGTTACATAGAAGATACTGCTGCTCTGGAATCAGTCCAGAGAAGGGAAACCACAAAAATTCAGGGCTTTAGACAATGTCCAACACTAAAAATTATGTTCCTTCAGCCTGCCCGTCTAAGGTTAAGTGGGGACCTGATAAAAGTATTCAAAACCCTCCAAGGCAGTGACAAAGTCACTGTCCTGGATTCCGAAGACCAGGAAATGAACACAAGTACCAGGAGGTGCTTTTTGTGCACAGGTTTCCAGGAGTATGGAACAGGCAAGCCAGCTGTGTTTTTGAAACCAATACTCTTTCAAGAAACAGCTGGATGAGATCTTTGGCTCGGTAACGTACCAGCTACCGAAGGGCCTCCTCTTGTTTGTAACCTTTCAGGTGCTCTATTCTGAATAGGTCCCACACTTTCAATTAAAGGCACTCCTGTGGTTTAGGAAACAAGGCTCAATACACAAGTGACTTGGCCCCTCCTTACCTCTGCCATGTTAATGACTCCCACAGCCAGCGTCTTGTAGCCCAGGATTGTTCGGTTTTTATACCTCTTCCTCCTCTGCAGCATTATCTGCAGCCGGTTTGCATCCCTCTTGAGAAAGTGTGGATACTACCGGAAAAAAAAAAGAGCCCATCTGACAGCTTAACAGAAGGAGTGCAGCAATTGCTCTTATACCTTACAATCCTTCTACGTTTGCATCAAGGAACAGACTGATCATCATCACTGCCTTACTGCAGTCCAGCTGTCTTGCCGGTCTCAAACTGCTATACGTCTGCGTTGTCTTGTAACATTGAAAACATCTTTTCCTCGAAAACAGGAGAAATGAAATAAACTCTACCTGTAACGAAAAGGTGAGCTCCAGATCTGTCTCCATCAGCCCACTGGGTGGAAGGGCATATTCGTTTGATCTGAGGATGCGTTTTGAGCCCTGCAACACATCAAAAGGCAGCAGCTGGAATGAGGAAAGCATTCGAAGCAAATTACAAACGCACAGCGGGAAGAACAGCACATCTCAAGGGGCATATCTTTATCGGTCCTTATCCATTAATCCCTGAAGTAGCTCAATCTTCATAAAGACAAACTAACAAAAGGTAAAAGAGATCTATACATCAGCAATGTTGAACAGACCCTCTCCAACTACACCCTGGCTCAAGCTGATGTTTGTGGACGTGCTGAAGTGGCGTTGAATTGGGTTGACTGCCGTTAATCAAGCTTAGGAGAAGTTTCCACAATCTTCTGAAAATTACCTCAAATCAGAATTTGTTATTTTTGC
Organism: Lepisosteus oculatus; assembly: GCF_040954835.1. Taxonomy (NCBI): domain Eukaryota; kingdom Metazoa; phylum Chordata; class Actinopteri; order Semionotiformes; family Lepisosteidae; genus Lepisosteus; species Lepisosteus oculatus. The sequence goes on along the minus strand of NC_090712.1, from coordinate 6,094,161 downwards.
CTCTTGTGTTTTAATGACAGATTAAAAGCACTAGGTGGTCAGTAATCAAGACACTGGAAGTGGAATTGAGCACAGTGGTATGGTGAGAGCGCGATTCTGTAAAATAACAAATGGACTTCTGATGCCAGCATGCTTCAAATAGATGAATTTCTTGGCAGTCCACAGATGTTGTTTAAACCTGGGACCCACTTTCATGATCACAAACTCCACATTTAGAAGGACTTAGAGTGGACTTGTTAATATTGTGTTAAACCAATGCTCCTAAGGGTGCCTGCCACGAAGAGCACCACAGAAGACAGAAGAATAACTTGTGTACATCATATCATCTTCTTCCACATCTGTCAAGCTCAGAAATATGTGCGGAAAACACAATTTAGGGTGGATTTTACAAGGCAGTTTTAATCACAAAGGTTTTCAAGTTCATAGAGGTCCATACTGGCTGAGGGCTGAGGATATATCGAGAAATCAGTCCATTTCCCTAAATGCAGAGCTTTGCAATCTCCCACAGAACAGCTTTCAAATACAAGGCCCCATTACTCAAAGTAATTCATTACAATGTCACTCCTGCCTAAACAACAACAAAAAAAAAAACAGCTGACTTACTGCAGCTCATATCCCTGTTCACAAAGTCCATTCTTCTCTTTCACAGAACCACTTATGCATGCGTGGGCTGATCTGTCCAACCGCGCGGACTCATTACAAAAGCAAATCGGCCCCTGCAGAAAAGCGAGCCTCTGTCCGAGACGAGCGCCAGGCAGCGAAATGAGAAACTGACGTCAGGGAAGGGGGAACGACTGTTCAGGACAGTGAGGAAGGCGCACGGCAGAAATCGGGAACTGAGAAATCCGGCACTTGCTCTCCAGGAGAGCCGCATACGTATGTACTGACCCGCACAAGTCCCGGGCGTTGCTTTGGTGTTGGCGGCGTTTATACCCCACCTGACAGTGCCAATGCGCAGTGTGAGTCCAGGTTTTGGTTCTGTTTTGTAAAGTTGATTACCCATGCTTTCAATGCCTTTCGACACATTTCTTAGGAACTGTGGTTTAGGGGTGTGCAGTAGTGGCAGTAGATCTAGGGTCCAGGTGATCTAGGGGATTTACAACTTGGAGATTTTGCTCGGTTCCCCGCATTTGAGCTAAGAGGGGAACTACACTACAAAGGGACTGAAACAAACTCGGATGGATAGGATCCAGAGAGGAGAGACGGGGACTTGGGCTGCCTCTTGATTGTAACTTTCCTGTGATTGAATAGCCCCATGCCAAACCAGGTCTCTGGTGTTTAACTTACAACGCATCTGGTTAGATGATTACCAGAGGCCACGCTACTACATTTGTGTTTTGTTTTCTATTTCAAGGGCAATGATATCAGAAGGGCTTGGTTTTCTTCTCCCTTTTTGATTGTGATCTACCCAGACAGCAGGAATGATTCTGCAATGTACAGTGCCTTCCTTAGACCTGACCCCTCTGTCGAGATGCCAAATAAATTCATACAGGTTAACTTGGTATCATTTTCAGTTGATAACGGATTGTAAACGAAAGACTTGCACAGTAACAGCAGGGAATGAATAAGATGCTTTCATTCTTATCAACTAGCAATCAAAACATCCCCTCACCCCCCAAAGTCAGGTGCAGTATTCCATGGGAAAACAGCCAAAATTCTGATTTTAATCGGGGAGCTTTACCAATATAGTTACCTTGACTGAATGTCACAGCAGCAATCGAAATTCTGATTATCTGATTTGTTCCGTCTGCTTTCCTTTCCTTGACTGACACGTCACGATGATTAAGTAACACAGACGGAATCATTCAGTACACCTGTTAAGTCTCTTTTATAAACCAGGTGATAGCCTGATCTTTGAGAAATACCAATGGAGATACAATTGCAGCAAAACTGGTGTAATTATTTTTTTTTGTACTCTTGCCAGCCTCTATCTACAATAAACAAAGAGGACACTCCTACACACTTTCCCTGTCTAGACAAGCTCTACGGGCCAGCACAAGATCTGTCATAATGTGTACGACATTGCACACCAGGGAGTTGTGATAACTGTTGCAAAACATTTTTTAGCCTTTGTCCATTTAGTCCGATACAGCACACAAACCGTTTCAAATACTACCAACACGACAGACGCAGACATTTTAATTTTATATAGTCCATGGATTTCCACTTTCATTGCACACCAAATTGCAATAACACGTTTCACAACTAGTCAGCTGAGTGGATAATTAAAAAGAGTGCTTAGATTCATAGTTGACATATTAAGAAACAGGCATAGTTTACCATGCAAGAATAACATTAAATATCTACTGTATAAAACATGCGGGTACCAATTGATTAGAAACTAATCCTGACTGCTTAAAAGCTGATGCATGTAAATACTTCATTTCAAACATGAAGCTTTGGAATGTTCTCCACTTAAAACTGTCAAGCACAAAGCCAAGACTATAAAAGACATCAGAAACACCCAAGTGTACAAACTGGATTGTATGATTTTTACCACGCGGGGTTTAAACGATATCAGATTCATTACTAAGTAAAACATATGGAAGTTCCACTGATCACTTATTACACATTTCAAACACAATACAATGGTAAAGTTACATTCCTTTGTGAGCAGTACCTTCCTAAATGAATTACATTATTCCCTTTATCTCTGTACCAAACACCCCCATCCACGATCTGTTATTGAATGTTGAAATCCCTCATTTCTCATTTCAATGAAATTTGAGACAAATGTGGAACACTACAGGCATCCGATTGTTTTCCTTTTCAATAACTGCATCTTAGACATTTAATCCACTGAGGACCCAGCAGGAAATGTATTTTCATTGTAGCAAAATAATTTAAAAGACAAAAAAACTTTTAATTTCACAGAGTTATTAATGTATCAGAGGAAAGGGTCATGGAGTTCTAACACTAGAAAATTCTTTGTTCTTTAGTTATGATCATGTTGGCTAAATTGGTTCCATTAACAAGCAGAAGCAACCTTGTGATAGAACAACAGTGAGTAACATACGGTTCTTGCAGATTTGTTCCTCACTCTAAATGAACTTTCCTTCATCAAGTGATCAGCTTCAGAGGGAAAAGAGCATCTGAGAATCCCTGTCGATCAGATTCAAACCAGCACACGTTTGAAAAATTCTTAGGTTGAAAAGCACCCCACAAATAACAGCGGAATAAAAACCAAAGCTTGGCAGTTCTATGCGAACCCATATATAAGACAAGGAACAATGTGATTTTTTGTTTGACCAGCGGAGCGGTAATACCACTTTCTAATGTCGTGACAACTGCTGCCAAGGCTGGTGTAGGTGCACATTCCCTTGAGGCCAGAGCTTGTCAAGACTTGCGTCTCATCAGCAAACGAGGCTTGTGCTATTCCTGGAAGAGACCTGGTGGTGTTTCTACCTAACCTAATTACCAAAGGAGAGTAACCAAGCCTCTCCTCGCCCAACCCTTCCCTGACACCAGCCTCACCTGACCCCTCAGCCATCTGGCACCATCGAACCGGAGCTGACCGGGTAGGGGAGGAGGGCAGTTCAACTGCATTCTAACAGGACCCTGCAATTCTGTAATGCTACAAATCCCTTGGCTTTTACTTGATCCTGTTTCTGCGTGTGGATGAGGATTATCAGAATACTTAGTACCTGGAGAAGACAAAAGCTATTGTAATCCTTTTGCACATGATCTTGCTGTAATTATGTGTACAGCTGTGTCTTTTTCTTAAACTCTGCAGCAGCGATGATTTTTTTTCTTATTCCCACCCCAATAAGCAACTGTGTTGCTCATGTCTCGGCTCGCACCCCCTGACCGCACACGGGGGAGTGAAAGAGGAAGTGCGGGCAGACACCTCTACCACGCCCACCTGTGAGTCACCTGTCTTTTAACATTGTCACTGATGACACAGCCCTGCGCGATGGATTCAGCGCCAAGTACAGAGGATGCCTGCAGTTCTGCAGGTGCCTGGGAGGCCGCAGGGGTCCCGGAGAAATAAGAGAGCCTGGCCTAACAACCCCACACTCCCCTGAGCGTCATTCAGGCCGATTGTGCGCGGTCTTCTGGGAAACCCCAGTCACAGTCGGCCAGTGACACGACCCTGGCTCGGACCTGTGACCAGAGATCAAACACTGCACTTGTGTGAGCCACTCAGGAGGCTGTTCACTTGAATTTCTTCCAAACTGACAGACTTGTGAACCGAAAAACCATTTGAAACTAATTTTATTTTTAACAAAAGCTGGCACAATTACGCTTTTTTTTTTTTGCTAATGGATATTATTTTGGCAGAGCGACACCCTTTGAACAGCAAGCAGGCAGAGAAGCGAAAAATAAATACTGATTTCTCTATCGGGCAGGTGGCTTTTATTAACTCTGTTTACATTTTTTAAGTATACAGATTAAAGACCATATGACTTAAAGTGGGAGCCAAGTCATTTTAAAAAATAAAGGCTCTGTTCCTGCAGTTCAAGCAGGTAGCATTCTTCCTCTGGGTAGTAAAGTAGGTATGATTCTCCCTTAGGGCTATAATCTGCACACTGTAGCATGAACCTTCCATCTGCTATCACAAAGCCACCTTTTCTGGTCAGGGTTATGGCAAGCTGGAGTGCACCATAGAAACACAGTGTGAAATTTGGGATAGATGGCATAAACGTTCTCCCCTGGTGATCCAGGAGATCATCACAGAGTCATGGAGAATACCGAATGAAGCCCAGCCACTGGGTGGACTGGAGCTCTTAGACAAAAACCACAAGGATGAGTGGACAACATGCAAACATTACACAGGACCGTAGCAATATATAGCAATACAACTCAAATATATTGTACTAATAGATGTTAATATAGTGTGGTATCCCAGTTTGCTTTACAACGCTATAACAACAGGACAGGAAATGTAAAAGAAAGTTAAGCGAGCACATGTAAATAAATGATTAGCAGAGATAAGCTGGTCATTAAAAGCTCGTTTCTTTATTGAATAATTAATGAACATTAAAACGGCCAGATGTCTGAGGTAGGAGTCGAACAGTGGATATTGGAGCAGGGAGGAAGCAGCCCCAAAATAGGCAGCTGTGATTTTATTCAAACACTCTAGTTTCAACCTGTCAGAAAATCCACTCCCAGTGATCTGACTGAACTGTTACTGTCTGAATGCAAATATCATGGAGCAAAGCTGGGCAGAAAAAAATGCAGCTGATCAATAAACGGTACAGTGTGATTAGACCTTCATACAGATGCACTTTCAGTCACCACAAAAGGCGAGTCATACATTTCAATTAGAATAAACATCCCAAAGGGTTTTATTACATATACATTTGTTTGGAAAATTCTAGCCATCCTCTTTAGGGATAAAATGCATGTTTGACGTTTGACGCAAGGAGCTTAAAACCACAACATGATGAAACGTTTTAATTTGAAGGTATGAAGTTGTAATCTGTTAAATTGGGGGGGGGGCAGGAAATATCTGAGAATATTACATCTAACTTCAAGAAGATTCACAAAAACAGTCAACAGAACCAAAACTTATGTTTGGTTATAATTTATAAGACTGTAATAAAGTAAATCAGAAAATAAAATCCTTTTGGTATTGCTCAGAAAACTGAATATTTTACAGTATAATTTGTATTAAATAACCATTCCACAGAAACCGTCCTTACCAAAAAAATGTTTTTGGTTTCAAAAGAATTAGATTTCTACAAGCAAACACATATTAGTAACCTATAAGTAAAAAACAATAATAAAGAAAACTTCAAAGTAATGAATGTGGTATTTTGTAATTGTTATTTGATGTCAAAAGATCACCAATTTGTTTACATAGTCAGCTGGTTTATAAATGTCTACATTTCTGTCTTTTTCTTTGCGGTAGTAAAATATCCTGCTAAAGTAGAGATTGTCACAAAAATCTTCAAGTGCTGGTATACACAAACCATACAAATAAGTGGTTTACATTCCACTAAGAAAACTGGAATACATCCACATTCCTTTTTTGCATTTTAAGTAATATATCATGAACTGTTGGAGAGCCCAAAATCTCTCAAGAACAAAACACAGCAAGCAGCTGCATTGAAGACTTTTAAAAGAGGCAGTCCCTTGTATAATTTAAGAAAAACACAGCAAAAATACAGGTCTTCCAGTGTGGTATAGGACACTGCCCTGCCTCACCTGTATTGGTTCTGTGGGCCTGAAACATGACCTGATGTTCAGGGTGCTGGTTATCAGTAAAGCTCTTAACAGCAGGAGTGTCAGAGAGAGAAGGAGCTCAGCAGTCACAGTTTCGACTATGCAGGTCACACATGCTGTGAACTTGCAGGCACTCAATGGATTTCTGAGAAATCACAACATCCTGAAATGAATCGGCTTTGAAGCAATGGCTGAGATCGCTCGTTCTCATTTTTCTGTATCTTCTACTGTCTTTCCAGAAATTTGCATCACCCGGATGCTTTTAGAACAAAAACATTTCAACCTTCCATTCATTTTAAGACCTCCAAAGAAATGAATCTTTATTATCCAGCCATCTTTTAGCCACTTCTTCCAATACAGGGTTATGGTGGAGCTGGAGCCTATCCCGGCAAGCAACGGGTGCAAGGCAGGATACACCCTGGATGGGACACCAGTTCATCACAGGGCAGACACACATACAGTATACAAACAAAAATATGTACACACTCACACCAGGGCCAATTTTCTAAGAAGCCAATTAAACTACCTGTATGTCCTTGGACTGTGGGAGGAAACCTGAGCACCCTAAGGAAACCCACACAAACCAGGGGAGAACATACAAACTCCAACTGCAGAGGGGACCCCAGGAATTGAACCCAAGGCTGCGACAAAACAACTGAACCCCTGTGTTGTCACATGAACCTCTACCTTGGTTTTCAATCCTGCACTTCAGAACTGGTTGATGGAATCCATGATGTGCACTAGTAATTCCCAGCAGGGGTCAGAAGAATATCTGTCACATGTCGGTACACAATGCGAAAACGTGAAAGCACATTTATCGCGGATGAGAATTTGTATCTTACCTTCATCCTCAAAGTCAAAGAAAAAAAAATATTGGAAAAATTATGAACCAATTAAGAAACAGGCTGCATACTTGCATTCCTTCAGGATCTGCTTGCCAGTTTAATTATAAAATATGCACAGGCATACGTCTTTACACAGGAAACTGTGGGCGTGTGGATTAAACTGTCCCGCCGATTCTTTGGGAACACCGCTACAGGAGATGTGGGGGGTAAATAAGATGCTACTATTTAAGCACAAAAGGGCTCAGTGGCTTAAACTGTAACCTGTGTCGCAAGTTAGCAACATGTGGGAAGGTCACCCAAGAGTACTGTCTCAACCATACAATAGTTTTCTGTCAATCTCCTTCCAGCACTGGGTGAGCTCTTACATGAGAATCAGCATGACTGACAGGCTGGATTAGGCGATGCTCAAGCAACGCGCCACTCTAGTATTAGTCACAGAGATTGTCATTTGGAAGTGAATCCCTGCTTTGCTTCCTGCGAGAATTCAAAGTTAAAGATGTGGCCGAGAGCCCGCTTACTGGAGTACAAACACACAGCCAATACCTGCAAGCAGGGCTGTGCTGCTCCAGCCTCGGGCCCTGTGCAAACGTCTCCGCCCCAGCTGCCGTCTTTAGCAGCAAGACCTGCTGGCAATTGGATTTAATGCCCCAGTTCCACGCAGCCCAACCGCTGGGTTCCTTCGGCTGCTTTGCAGAAACGGAAATATTTCACGCTTCAGAGACAACATGGCTTGCAGATTAAAGCCTCCCAGCGCTGTATGTTCTCCCGAGAAAAGAAAATCCTGAATGGATTTCAAAGAAATAAGAAATACCTACTTAGTATCGCTTAAAATATAAAGCTTTTACAATTAAAGCAAATCCATTGTCAACGGTTAAGGAAGACATACAAACACATGCCCATCTGGTGTTTTCACAATTAAAAAGCCTTTTGCTGTTCATGAATGAAGTTCTCACACTACATATAGAATACAGCTTTTAATTTCCTTACAGACTAATTTTCCAACTTTCATATACAGAACTGTTTCCAAGACCCAACCCAAAGTTTGATACAAACATTTGATAGGATAAACGTTTTGGCTGGTATTTTCTCCTTTGCAGACATTATGAAAGTTCAACTGTCATGTGTCACTTTCCAGACCAGCATACTCCACCATTCTCGTTCTTCTGGCGCTGTGCAGGAGTAATACCTGCAAAGCAGAGTCCTGAGAAACTGGCAATTCCAAATACAAATGTATACTGTATTTGAAATACCAGCGAGCTTTCAGTACGCATTTTCAAGCTAACATTCTGTACATTGTGAAACTTATTCACCAACTAAAATGTAGGACCACAAATGGCAACAATTTGAGCAAATAAAGAAGTACTTGTTCGGGAACCCTTCCTTCTCCAAGTTGATATCGATCTCCTCTTTACCCCCCTTGCTCACAGCGTGGAGGCTGAAATAAAGGAACTGCCATTGTAAACCACCTCTTAGTGAAGAGCTGTTAGCAATTGCAGATATAAGATAACCTCCTTGGAAGAGAAAAGCACCCAGGTTCATTACCAATCAGCACAAACAAGAAGATATCAGCACCAAACGCTTGCCCTTCAACCTTGTGTCCCACTGCAGCGTTCGCTGAATAATCAAGTGCACTGCATGGCGAGCAAGGGCATACCAGACAAGCTAGGAACCACGATCTGAATAAGGAGCAGCTTATTACTTTTGAAAGAGACCCTCAAGACCCTCATCATGGGGACCTTAAACAGGACTCTGCTCGGGAAAAATAAATGAGGACTGCACACACACACACACAAATAAACTGAACAGTTTGCAGACGACTGCTTTGAAGCAATGGGAGCAGACGCATCTCTCCCCACACACAAAAAATTGGTTGTTTTTTTTTTTAAGTGAAAGGAGCTGCTTCAGACCCATTTGGGATTATTTTGGTATTTCACTGATCCACTACTGTTAAAGGTTGTCAGGGTCATTAGCACTTACTTTCCTTCCATTATGACCCAGGGGATTACGCCGAGCTGGATTTTGAATGCTCTGCTCACGTAAATCATGACAGACTACATCGCCCCTTGGAGAGCGACGGCGCAAATTGTTTTTCTGAGAAACCTTGCAACGAGAGAATAGGCAGTGAGGGGGAAAACAGCAAGTCTGTCAACACCAGAAGCTTGAAACTGCAAGTTAAGAAAAACACGCACAATATTCAAATAAGAAACAAGGGAGGTATTGGCCATCACGTCTTGCTAGTTTCTGTGAAGCACTGCAATAGGTTCTAGCTGTTTTTATTGCGTCACCTAGCAATTACTACTCTGTTATAATGTGGAAATTCAATTTATAGCAGTCACTGTACAATGACTACTTTTTTATGCTTTAAAAAAAACTTATTTTTAAAAGAAAAGACAAACAACCCTTTCAACCCTTTTCTGGCAGCCTGTTTTGTTAGTGTGGATCATTTCCGGCTTTCTAGGATTTTTCAGGAAAAAAAAACAACTCTTCAAGCTCAAGATAGATGCACTCACTATCCAAGTCCAGTTGCACAAAAATGGGTGGAGAGAGCTACTGAGATCGGAACAAATTTTTCTACAATCGGGGGTTCATTATGAATGTTGGGAGCTCAGGTCCAGGTTTCTGAGAGCAAAAATGACAAACTTTGATCATCATTACTGTATGTAAATTTCAGACAATTAGAAGTGTTCATTTTATACTACGGCTTTGGCTGAATGCAAATTCTGTGACAAAAGGGACAGGTGCTGAGAAAAGGTGGAGAAACTTTTCCCTTGAATAGCAAAACATTACCAACATGGTATACTGTATTTGGACAGTACCACTCCATCTTACAGTAGCAAGAACGAGGGTGAGAATCAAAGTCCTACCTTTTGGGATTTCCAAAGTGACTGATTAAAAAAAACAACAGAAAACAGGACCTGCCACCTGGGCACTTTTCGTGCACTTTCCGGGGAAGCTGTTCATGAAGCCATTTTTTGGGGATGTGCGACTACAGTTAGCTGCAGAGGGCTATCATGCAGCGAAGCATCAAAGCCCTGGAGAGATGAGAAAAACGACAAAAGCGGGAGATACCTTTCTCCTCCTGGAAAGGGAAAACGTTCCGGAGAGGAACCGAAGCTACAAGGGTGATGCAAACGAGAAAACACCTGGGCAAAAGCACCATGGGGAAAACGCACACTACAGAAAATGAGAAATGTTACACAGTGTAAATAGGGAAGGTGGGGGGGTGGATTGTAATTTTTTTTATTGTACACATGGCTGGTGTCTTAATGGCAATGACTTTGGCAACCATCTACTCAGACTGAAAGTAGTCATTTATGGTATATTTCTTTTTATTGGGCATTTTAGACATTCCTAACCTGAACAGTAAGTTCTTGAATTGAAGTGTGTATTTCATTCTTTTCAAAAGTTAAACACATATATAACAGGACAGAAACAAAGCACTTCACTGAAAGCACAGTTAACTGGAAATAGCTCAGGTGGGGAGCTGCGTCAGCAGGCGTATGCTGCAAAGGAACAAGTCCTAGGTTTATTCCAGGCTGAAAAGAGAAGAAAGGAAACAACGTTTTGGCTGTGGAGCCTTCTTCAGGTTTAAGGGGGTAAGCCTTACACCCGAAGAAGGCTCCACAGCCGAAACTTTGCGTTTTCTTTCTTATCTTTTCAGCACGGAATAAACCTCTTACTTGTCAACTGGAAATGTTACATTTTGTACATATACAGTATGATCAGTTTACCAAACCTGCAACGCATGCTAGAAAATTACAATTCACTGGCTAGTTCCTCTGATCACGAGGTGTGTTCCTAGAAATGAGGCAAACAAAGTGACTCTTTGAGGAAATCATTTACCCAGGACTGCCTCCAGTCAGCCTGTGTCACATGCAAAGCTTCAGAAAGCCTATGGAAGACTCATACCATCTACCCCAGCTCTCACCCCAACACTGCTTCAAGACCAATCAGACAAGAAAAAAGATCACAGTCACAGTGTTTCAGTGCTGCGTTCCGTTACTTCATCACCTGTAACAGAAGCTGAAAACCACCCCAAATCCATTTAGCCACGTCTGCATTTTTTTAACATTAAACATAACTCTTGCTTAACAAAAGAACTCCGGTGACAAGACTGAAGTTAATTAACCTTGTTATGCAGTATGATTTCAGAGAAGTCATTTTGCTAAACACAGTAAAAAAAAAAAAATGAAAATGGAAGAGATGGTCATGGCGATGGTGATGGTGAGGAGAACTCCAGTAGGTACAGCACGGTATGACTCCAGCACAGAGGCTCTGTAGGCAGGGCTGGCTAGTGCTGAGCACCGAGCAGCATCGCTCACTGAGCGAACAGCTCCTACAATCACCGCGGCTCACTGTGGGGAGGCCAGCCGAGCTCGGTAGGTACAGCTTGACCTACCCAGGTTCCTCCGAATCCGAACGTACACGGTCAGATTTGACGAAAACGCGAATCGGCCGCTTAATTCAAAACAGGACCTCAGAATCGAGCGAGTAACACAGGATTCCCTTTTTGAGGCTTTCTATTTTATTTAGTCCCCAGAACGACCCACAGATTGAGCCGTTAATCAACGCATAATGTCATATACCTGGTCTCACATCCTAAGTTATAGGTCATTAGGCAGCAGAGTTACCACCTTGTAGCTGTATGTCATTAGACCTGGGAGGCTCAGCCAGCACGGGATAGGAGAGAGCCAGGGAAAACCAGATGGCTGCTGTAAGGCGAGTTGGGGGACCAGTGGAACGTGCTCGTCCCCAAAATGAGCTTCTCAATATTTGGTAACTAAAGATCCAATGGCACCATTTATAAGAGAAGGGATATTAACCCTGGTGGTTACTGCTAAATTCCACTCCACATTAAGGTACCAGAGACAAGAGTGGGGTTGTACAATGGTGAAACCATTTCTCACTTCTCCACGTGATCTGCTGTGAAGTGGGGCTGCTCGTGTATAATGGCTGCAGCACATCACCCAGGTGAAGCTACACTTTAGTGGCAGATTAAATGCCACATAAATTAGTGTCTCTCTTTGGCTCCTAAATGGAAATGCACCCTTTAAAAAAATGCCTATTCAGAAATTTAGATTTGCAAATCTTTTCACCCAGAGCCTTCAACGATGTAAACATTTTGAGATGCAGATAAAAATGAGCTGCACGGTACGAGAAAATATCTGTCTGACGTGTGCGCGGCCTCATTCCAATTACTGCAAAAAACGTGGGGCCTAGAATCACCTGCCTTTCCCACTGTGCAACCTACCCACTTCTCACCTGTATTTTAACAGCGATTACCACCGAGCTGAGGTCTTTATCCAGTTCTTTAAGGACGATCAGCTTCTTCAGGGTGAGACTGCATAACCTGCAAAGAGAACAAGGAGAAATTCTAGTGCCGTTCACCACGTGTGCAGAGATCCATCAGTGACAAGAACAGGAACGCTGTTCAGCAAACTCCCACCGTTCAGCTGGAAAACTTGCATCAGTCTGCGGAATAATTATGTGCGAGAAGGAAAAATATTTGAAGGCACAGGAAAAAAAACTGTGCGCTGGCCGTCACAGATCAGTAAACACTTGAAACCAATACCTCCTTCTCTTCTACCCATGTGAACTTCACTTTACACTGCACCCTCTAATGGATTCAAACAGATTCTCTCTCTTCACCTGGCAACACTGCTGGTCTATTATTAGTGGCACTTTCAAGGTGAATCTGTGTGCTCCAGATGGGGGACAAATAAACAAAGGATGTGACATTTTCTCTGAGCAAGGCGTTCAAGTTTATTGTGTGCAGTGAGCATAGCAAAAGCTTAACTGCGCAAGAAAACAGTAAACAGAGAAGTGCTGGACTGGCACCTTGCTCCTTCTCTCTGCCCCTTCGTGACCTCTTCCTGCTTCTCGCCGGGGGAGGGGTGGGGGGGGTGTCTAGTCATGAGTCCGACAAAGCAGGGGATGTGCATGACAAAGTAGCCCAGGCTGAGAACGCACTAACTCCCCCCCAGACCTAGACAGCACAGAGACCCTTGCTTTTCATTACACGATTTTGAGTGATGGTAGCTTAGGACTGTCCGATAGAAATTCAGTTCAGAGGTTCTCCGATCTCAGAGTTCAGGTTTCATTTCTGCTTTAATAACTCACAACTTTGGGGTGGTGCGTTAGCTCAGTGGCTAAGGATCTGCGCCTGTGGCTGGAAGGTTGCCGGTTTGTATCCCGCGGCCAGCAGAGGAATCCTACTCCGCTGGGCCCCTGAGCAAGGCCCTTAAATCCAACTGCTCCAGGGGCGCCGTATAAATGGTTGACCCTGTGCTCTGACCCCCAGCTTCTAATACATGAAATTGTATATGGCCAATAAAGTGATCTTATCTTAAAAAAAACAGCAGTCATACTACTGTACCTCCACTGAGGTCAGCCCACTTCCCCGTTCGTTTTCTCCCCAGTGCAAAGCAAACCTAGAGAAGAAAGAGCTGAAAATGCTTTCAAAAGCAAGGCAATTGCAAGCCTCTGAAAGTCTAAATACGAAAATCAAGAGCTGTATCTTGAGTTGATCAGGTTGCAGTTCCACAGATGTGCGACTGTCAAAGGCAAATTAAGTTTAGCGTGAAAAGAATGCTGGTAATTTCTTCACAGCCTTTGGTTCTGCGTGCATCCATCAAACCTCAAAATAATCTCAGGAACAAAGCCGCTGTCACACTCGACACCCATCCAAGATGACTATGACTCAATCCTCCACCAGATTTCAATTTAATCAATTCGGGAGAAAAAAATCAAATCCGAAGGACAGTAAACAATGAATGGTGCACTAGCCAAGCCAGACAGCTAACAGGCACCATAAATAGAAAATTGATTGCACAAAAGAGATATTTAAAAAATAACAGTTGAACATTGGTTTAAAAATCGAAACCTTTCAGTGTGAGGGCACAAAAATAGCATTTCACAAGTCAGTGCTCATTTCACCTAACCAGGGGACAATTCAACTCAGCAGGGGACAGAAACATTTGCATGCAATTTGCTATTAATCCCACACGTCTTGTGCCAACAGCTCCTCGGCTTCCTGCTTTGTTGAAATGAACATTTTAGATGGCTCTCCACCTTTTCTTACTTCAGAACAAGTCTTGTTTTAACTTTTCCACTGACCACCGAATACAAGAAGCATCGTCACGTGTTGCCCTACGTCTCTCCTACAGCGGGTCCTCTTTGCGCCTCCTGGCGCAGAGCTATTCATTCACAGCACCTGGTCTGTGAGCACAGCAGGCCTGGGAATCTAAAGAGCTGTGATGTGTGGACTGAACAGGGCAGTATCTCTAAGCATGAGCCCTTGAAGGAAAATAAAAAGGGAGGCACAAAGATCTAGATGGGCTTGAGACCCACTGGTGCATCAGGGCACCTCCTACTTTCGATTTTATTTTCTGGGGCATCTTAAAGCTGGGCTTGAGACTTTTGTTTTTGTGGACTCCAGGCACAGTGCATCTGGAGTATTTCTCTCGCAAACAAATTCTCTCACAAATGTTTCCACTTACGTCAACGGACACTTGCTTGTTAGCTAATTTTTGGTGACCTAGTTACAATTCCCTTGGCTGCTTTAACAAAAAAAAACAACAAACCTCTAAGTTGGGTTTATTTTCTTAAGCAACCTGGAATGTGGTGCTACTGTGCGCCTTTAACAAAATCAGACCTGGACCAACACTTGCATTTGGCTGCAGGTTGTCAATGACATGCCAGCACCAATCAATTCAACTGTTTGAACTACAGATCTAATACAGAACAGTGGTGAGCAGCGTTGTTTTTACCAGCTCAATTACACTGTAACATGTCCAGTTTTGCTGACAGCAACAGTACAAACTCTTCACTAAATTGGACTGTACTACTGTAGATAACTCCTTCCGGTCACTTTTGAAACCCAAGCTTGAGGAGTCCCCTCTCAACGGGTTAATCATTCAGAAAAAGTCACATTGAATCCATTTGTTTTGCACCTCGCATTGGCTGAAAATCACAAAAAACTAGGTCGCAAGTAGCTTATTGGTCCGACTACACAAATCAGGCAGTTTCTGGAGGATACCGGAGAATCTGATTCAGTAACATGGCTGGGCAGTCAGTTCCAGACCTCCACAACCCTTTGTGTAAAGAACTACTTCCTGACTGGAGTCATAAAATGCACACTCCCTCTTAAGTTTCTACTTGTGTCCTTGGATTCCTGTTTCACTCTTTACCCCAAGGCAGCCGTCTGGCTTAACTTTAATATTTGTTTAAAGTGCCCTTGTAATGTCCTCTGTTCTATGAGTAAAGAAACTCACTTCCGTTAACCTCTCTGTGCAGGACCTTCCTTTCAGTCCTTTTCTACACATTTGGTGAACAAAACTGTACACAGTGTTCCGGAACTGTGTAGAACAGCACTTTCTCCTTGGGAATTCTTCGTGTCAGTTCTTCACAAAGAACTGTTCTAGATATTCTAGAATGCTTGTCAATCCAGGCTATTCATATCTTACAGGAACTCTAGAACTCTATCAGTGCTTAACCTCATTAGTTAGGTACCATCATCCTGCCTGTCAGACTTGTTTCACCCCACTGTCTCACCGATGATCCAACACCCCTGACTACTGTCCTTACATTAGCAGGCAAAGGCAGACTGAAGACAGAGCTTCACTTCAGGTCTCCTGTTTCCTTATCACAAATACTAGAAAGGTCATCACCACCATGCAGGAGAGATAGCTGGAGGTCTAAATAAATGGTTTGTTCCATTTGGAGATCAATAACTCACCTCAAGACAGGCTGGATGGGCAACTGTCATTCAAGCTACATCCCGCATCAAAATATTAATCTCTCAATTCAAGCTGAAAACCTGGTTTGCATAGCCCAACAGCCCCACACCCAGAATAAAATATTTGAAGCGTTTTTCTGCTCTTCCTCTTCAAAGTGAGCACATTCCCACTGCTTGACACGATCTGCACAGAGTCCAGGGCCATTCTGCCAGGCGTGTACTACAGATTTCTGCCCTACAGGGCTGCGTACCTGTTCCCTTTTTGTGTTAATAAAAAAAAGTGGAAGATCAATTTATTTTAAATAGCAGCGATGCAAAAAAAGTCCAAATGTAAAAAGATGTGAGGATCTACACCTGTGGCTGGAAGGTTGCCAGTTCAAATCCCACGGCCGGCAGAGGAATCCTACTCCGTGGGGCCCCTGAGCAAGGCCCTTAACCCCAGCTGCCCCAGGGGTGCCGGATGAAGTGCTGACCCTGCGCTCTGACCCCAAGCTTATCCGAGTGCCTGTCTGTCTCATGGAGAGCAAGCTGAAGTATGCGAAAAGACAAATTCCTAATGCAAAAAAATTGTTTATGGCTAATAAAAGTGATCTTATCTTATCCAGAGTCTGAGTACTGACTTTAAAATCCCCAGTGCTTGTTTCTGTTGCTTCTAACGTAAACCAGGTTCTCAGTTGGAGACCTTTTTGGACCTCTAGTGCTGGAGCAGAGTGGCCAGTCTGTTCAATCAGACAGTAACACTCCTGGTGCTGTAAGGCTGCCAGCTGGGTCAGCACAGCCCTGGTTTTGCTCCTGTGCTCCTTCTGAAGCAACAGCATTTCACAGCAAGCCAGCACGTACTTTCATACTGAAAGGTTCTCTAAAAAAAAAAAGACAGGAACCCTAATCTCGTTTGTCCATCTGGGGAGGATTTAGTTATAAAGATTTTGCATTCAGGCCAGAAAAAAACCCTGCAAATGCACTGTATAATCACAAAAATACTGAAGACATTTTACATCTATGTCCAGTATTTTAAGAAGAAAAAAAAAATCTCACGAGGGAATATACATAGGTGAGCCATCTGTTTCCTAGTTGATAAGAAGTGGAAAATAAAAATCCTTTTCAGTCAGTTTATATACAACTTTCATAAACCACTGTGATCTCAGTAGCTTGTATGGATCCAAACAACTGTACTGCCTACTCCACAAATAGTTTTACTTCAAAATCATTCAACTTTAGTCTTTTCTTCAAGCTGTTTAGTATTCTGCTACTTGCAAGTTGGTTCACACTATGAAAATTAGGACATGCCTTTCTTTGATAAGATCCAATGCTATGCATCAAGATCCATTAATGCATAAAATTATTGGTGTCTCAATCCATGGCTTTGATTTGAATTGGGAAACACGTGCTTTTGATACACTCATTAATAGATATGCTTCAAAACTGCAAAAGTACCAAGTAAATTTTACTGGAAATTGGAAGAACGTATTTTATCATTTATTTCTAAAGACCTTCAGATGAAATTTTATTAGAGATGCTGAACAGACATTACAGGTTTACAAAGCAGCACAGTCAAACCTGCCTGCAAATCGTGTGATAAACCGAGACTGCTATCTGTCCTCACAAACACCTAAAAACCCTTATGCCAAGAACCAGCCTTTTACTTGGCCTGCATAACATTTTTCCATCTTTCCCAAACAATTCATCACACTTTACGAGAAACCATTTCAAAAAGTTATTGTGCCCTCAGATGTTTGCAAAAAAAAACACACTGGAAAACCAAAATCTAAGTTTGAGAGCCTCATCGTTTAATCCACTCTAAGCTTCTATACTTCAACACAGATGTGGACAGCGTGGTTTCAGCAATACCATTCATTCCGGTTCACCATTCATTCCATTTGCAGTCTTTTACGTGGGCCATGTACATTTTAAGGCTAGAGCCATCTCATTCTGCAGCACTTTCTCAGGCGTGCTGTCATTTCTTTATGGTAGGGAGGGTAGAATATTTTACTACTTTTCAATTGCTTGCACAGGATGGAACCTGAAGGTCTCCTTGTGCTCGAACAGAAATAATTCTGACTGTCTGTTAGTAAACTGCCTTCTTCTTTTTCCTTTACGAATACCCTTAAGCTGCAGAGAACATACCCTTCTAATGTTCCTTAATCGTGTTCTCTCTGACCCCTTCAGCTCTGAAGGATGCTGACAGTGTAAAAACTCCCAGTGGGGAGCTGGCCGGCACACCGGTCAAGAGATGTTCTCGAAGGGATGAATGAGCAGAGAAGAGGACCACAGAACCAGGAGTCCAAGTCAGCCACAAATACACACTCCCTCCCAGGATCCCTCGCTTACGGTACCGTCAGTCACAGAAACCGTCCGCTTCCCAGTCTGCTTTCCGTGATAGATCTCTGATGCTGGGGGAGTCTGGAACGAGCTACTGTATCCTAACTTCCTTTAAGAAACAACTGTACGATATTGTTACAAATGGGGTATTTTACGAAAACGGAGAATAAGCAGGAGCTGACCGAGCGGATTAGTCAATAATAAAATAAGTGATCATAACCCCCACTTGTAAATGATATCTCAATTACGAAACACAGAATATACCTGAGCTGCTCGAATAGTCAGCGACATGTGAATTCTTTGTTCTCTGGAAAAGCATTGGTGAAAGGAGTAATTATCCAAGAACACTTTGTTAAGCAAATATTTATTAATGACAACAAGACAAACACTACACTACATGCAACACACAAGTTACGCATAAACATAGTTACTCTTTGTATACAATATGTACAGACAAGGCAATTCAGAGGCCTACGTCTAAATCACCCAGAAAACCTCAGGTTGTTAACAAGTATTGGAAACAATGCCTGCGGTGGCCAAAGTAAGAGATATCCTCCACATCTGCTGAAGGTTGGGCAGTAGGTAGACAAGATCCTGCACTATTTCCTCACTACAATTAACAAAAAGGTGTAATAAAAACTGCCACAAAATACACCAACGGCCTCACCAACAAAATGCTTCTTCTTGTTCCTTGACTGCCTGGGTGATTTCATGCTACAGGTCACGTAGGCCTGTACTGAAGAATACAAGTCTTTTCACAGCTGAAAAGATGATGCAGCTGCAATGATAATGTAATGGTCTGCAGACACTATCTTTTGGGGAATGATTCTCCCCCAGAAATAAAACATACCAGTGATAAAAGCTGCAGCTGCTTTTGAATACTGTAATGGCGCCAGGTTATCCCTAAGGCACCAATCCATCCAATTAATTTCAATAGCAAAATGTTGCAGAAAATAAAAGATTCTTATAGCACTTCCACACGGCGATGCTCATTTTAAACAGAAGAGGAGAGTTTAGAAAATATTGTAAGGCTAAGAGCTTCGGAGGATTCAGGAGACCAATAATTCACACGAAACCTAGCCTGTCCGTGGAGAACGCCTCTGACGTAAAGGAATGCAATTCTAGAACACGCGTGCAGTGCTGGTACGAGTTCGCTGTAATAATCAGACAAGGATCAATAGACGACTCTACCTGCAGTTCAAATGCAGAGGATGAAAGCAGGAAAGTGACTGATGACTTCTAGACTGCAAGAATACACCCCTCTGGAGGGGAAACCCTCTAGGATTACGTTATTTTATTAGGCTGATTAAAAAACACTTTTCCCTGAGAGACAACTGTGGGCTGCCCCAGCAGCCAGCAACCCTATACAACTGGAAAAAGGGCAACTGAATTACACACTGTGCAATAAACAATTTACAAATATTCTGGAAAGATGCAACATCACATATTTATAGGTATAGATACAGTGTCCTGTAGGACATAAAAGTATCTAATGGCTTATCCTGAGTTATCCTTACTTGAGGCTTACTGTATAATGAGTTATCCTAACTCGTAGCTAATTAGACAGCAGTTTTGGCATTTAGTACAGAACGCTTGTTCTTGAGATTAAATTGGTACACACTAGGAAAGTGCTTAGTAAGCAAATATAATGTCCTACATTTAAGTATCATAAGACTGAAACAGCACAGAAGAGATAAATGATGGAAGTGCTCCGCACAGCACTGTGGCCCAGTGAAACAAGTTGAGCGACCCCCGCAGATGTTAACATGGGGATCCATGTTGCCGCCTTGTGGCCTCCGTCATCACTGTGGGCCGAGGCCATCTGGACCAGGTCCAGACCGTGGGCGCTTGCGCCTACTCGCTCTCCTGCTGTCTGCTGCAGTGCTCCTACCCTGCTCAAGACCCGAAGACGTTCAAGTGTCAGACGTCCCCTCTAAAGTCACCAGCCAGACTGCAGTGCTCAGGGAGGACTCACTACCATTGCCAAGAGTCTCGGCACACAGTTGCCCATCACACCCCTCTAGGGCCAGCTATTCTTTGCAGAATACCCACACCTAACTCCACCTCTTTTCCCGGCAATAATAAATTCAGTGGCACCCAAGGGGAAACGTGCACTACCTTAAAATAACCCCAGTAGCACCTGCACCCCACCCATCCTGGTTAAAAAAAAAGCCTCCGCTCCTCATTCAACAACTCAGAATCAATGTGATACCTAAGTTGTACAATCACCTGAAAAAAATCCATGCATACTTTCCTATAAGCGCCAGAACAACATTATTGCCTCCCGGAGAATTACTGTAGATCACAATGACCCACCACGATTATGAAGATCACACAGGTTGATTTATATGTGCCATAATAAAATATTTTTCCAGCTGCTGGCTTAAATGGCTGCTGCCTTCTGTTTGTGCAGGAATCACTTGGGGATAATGGAGATTCAGATTAAAAAAGACGTATGGAATAGATATTAGGTACTACATGGCTGCTTCCAGGAATTTGGAGATTAGGCGGATCTTGCGACAACATTGGCGTCCCAGATGTCGGAGCTTCATAGAAGCATATATTTCATGTATCACAACACCAGGTCAGGGCTTCAGACTTTAGTGTTTCTACCTGCTTTACAAACAGGAGATGATTGTTAAAGGCAAGTCGCCTACACAGCAAAACACTCATCTGGCCAGTGTGCTCACCCTCATGCTGCCCAGATGCTGTTTCTGAACAGGCAGCTTGGTTCAGTGGCTCCCGATCGGAAATGTCTACACTCAGGGACGTGGTGACGAAACTAGACACACATCTTGAATATGAAGGAGGTGCAGAGGCTGGGGCGAGCAAAGCAAAACAAGTGTTTTTGTTTGGAAAAAAAAAGGAGAAGGCTGGCAGCTCAAACTCACAGCTTCAAATCGAGGATTGAGCACAAAATGCAGAACTAATCCCCAGGAACATCACCAGACTGCTAACTACCTTGTCAAAGGCACACAAGCCTGACGGGATGCCTCAGCGTATGTATACATTTAATACATCAACAGCTTTGGGCACCATGTCTGTATGTCAGATAAGCACTAGAAAATGCCCATATAATTTATAATTCAGGTCATGTGAAATGCATTTGAGAAACAGAACACAGCATTTATGATTAAACCTGTTTGATACTAATGTTTATTTCTGCAAATTCTTTTATATTAGAACCAGTTGTAGTCAACCCTGGTTATAGTAAAGCATGTTTTTGCAGGACTCTTTCTCCAATTCATTACCGATTAAGGAATTGATCCTTAACCAATGCAGGTGCTAAAAGTCACTTCAATAATCAAAACTTATATGGACCAAAGACTTGCAACTGAATTGAGTTGTCTACACCTATTTTAAAGCACCAAGAGGTAAAAGCAGTGGGACTGTACAATAGTTACTGTAATTATAAGGCTCATATTTATAATTATACCTCTAGACAATATGTGGACAACTGTAGCCTTACTAACTAAACCAGTGACACTACTTAGATCAAATGCAATTATCGTTTGCTTGAATTTATACAAACTGCATGGGAAAAGTACAACCTGTGACTGACTATAAAGTGACAACTTGTCCATGAAGAGTGTACCAACTTGCATACTGATGAGCTCATTATTCACAATGATACATACTACACACCACGACCTTCCAGACTTCAGCACCTGCTGTTGTATGTTAACTTTTAATCACCCCCACAAGCTGCGGTCTGGCAGGATGGAAGCAGACAATGACTGCACTGTGCTTGTGACTTTTTATATGAAATAAGATTTTATTCATTAGGCCGACTGAATATGAAAAAAGATGAACAAAATGTGCCATTGTGGCTTTCCATATTACGAAATGACATTTATTGTGTTATTTCAGTTCAAAGAAATATGGTTCTTAAATGTTCATTTGTTATTAATACACTACGAGGTGTACAGAGCATCCTAACTTAATGCAAAAGAATATCTTATCTTTAGTTGCAACAAAAAGCATTTCAAGCAAATGCATGAAAGAATCAAACTCAATATAACTTGAACTACAATACAGCAAAACTACAAAAAGCTTACAATACTTTGGATGGTGCTCGCGGTAACAGGAAAGCCGTTCCAAGGTTGGCTGTGTTTGATTTTGTAAAGTGAGAAATCTTCTCCATGTGACAAAATCCTTCAGTGATTCTGGCACCTACAGCTCTGACAGGTGGTGTTTATTATTTTTTCTTAAAATAAAGAGTGTTCTTCGACATTTCAGCCAATCTTCCACGTCAAGGCTACAGGGCAAGGCCAACAGCTGATAGAGAGCAGTAGACAAGGGGAACACGGCTCTGTAGCTTCACAACTCTGCAGAGTGTTGTCGAACGTGCCTCTGTCCTGCCATTTTTATATATCTGATGACTAACTCCCAGGAAGGCAGTGGGCTTCCAGTTTAATCCCACTCTATCCGTATTAGATCAACGGATAAGGGGGGCTTATCCGAGAAACACAAGGGCTGGATCAACCAGTCTAAAGAAGGATAACACCATAGAGTCCGAATTGAGAGAATCAGGTTTAATTTATACATCGCCAATATACTGAGTGTGAGAATCATAAAATGTATTTCATTTCCTGAAGGTCTACTCTCCTGACTAAACCTAAAAAATACAGGATGTCAGAATGTCATTTTCTGGGCCAACAGGTGGTGTACTGTTGAAGGCAGAACAGGAACACAGCATGGCCCAAGTTCTCAAACCTTTGACATTTCAGCAGGGGAAGATGATCCAAGAAACAGGTGCCGTTGCAACAGATTTTTTGCACACTAGCTGGCAGGAAATACCTCATGGAGCTGCATTTCTGACAATAACACATTCACTCTTATCCTGCCACCCACCCCAGGCTGCGCTGGCTATGACCCGAATGACAATATGGGAGCTGCAATTCAGACACAGTGGCCCTCCTGTCACAGCAACTTCATCATTGCATTTTTTTTACCAGTAAAATACACATGCAGTCTGCTCACGTCAGAAACAATAAACTGTCACACAAAATGACATTGATGTTTCTTCCTGTCACATACAATACACATCCGTACCTCTCCAAAACATACTAATTCACACACTAAGATTTCACATGATGGAGACTTTCTCAATCAAACCTTGCTGTATCTTTTTATTACAGATTACTTTAACACTTCACCCACAGAATCATCCACCAGCATCCTCTACTCTTGTTAAGGAGGCACATGAGGTTATACAGCAGGGGTTCCTTACACTGGTCGAGGGGAACCCCAGTACAGTTAGTCTTATAAGCCACATGTTTTTAAAGATGACCAGCACCCATCAGCTAGTGATGAATCAAGCAAGCAATCTGTTTAACTAAGAGAATTTGGCTCCTTGGTCTGAAGAGTACTTCAATTACACAGAGATCTTTCAGAACTAAATATAACAAATCTCCTGTTCATATGATCACGATGGAATTGTTCCCTATATTCAGAAATTAATGGTAAACGACAATCCCTGCTAGTTGAAGGCTCTCCTGGACCAGGATTGGAGACTCTTAAAATAAAAAACACAGCTTAAAACACACCTGAAGAAGGTTCCACAGCCACATTGTCATTTTCAGCATCGAACATACCTTTACCTGTTCCTGTGCAGCTTAAAACTACAGCTAATAAACAATAATGTATAAATGAGAAGCCGCAGAGTGGTAAGCAATGCTGCCTCACAGCACTCGGGCCCTGGGTTAATTTATTAGGACCTGTCTGTGTGGAGTTTGCATGTTCTCCCCAAGTTTGCGTGGGTTTCCTCTGGATGCTCCGGTTTCTCCCCCACGGATACATGGATAACTTCATTGGCTTCTGGGAAAACTGCGAGTACGTGAGTGTTCCTGCCTGTGTATCTGCCCTGTGATTAACCAGGCAGGGTGTCTCCTGCCTGGAGCCCAGTACTTCCTGGGATATTCTCCAGGCCACTGTGACCCTGAACTGGATAGGCAGTTATGGAAAGTGAAAGTGTGAATTGAAAAAAAAAACATTAAATACTGGGCAGAATGATTTCCTTATGAGCAAACAGCTGGTGTCTATTCTCACTGTAGCCAATTCACAAGTCTGCACCAACAGGATTCAGCGCACGTCTTCTAATCTTTCAGGTCAGTAATGACTAGTGGTTTCGTTGAACTAGGGGGCATTTCTTAACCCAAGGAGGAATTCTTCCTCAATCTGAATTTAAAATACTATAAATTCTCACTGCCAAACACTACTAAAGAAAAAATTGCTAAAAAAAGGAAAAAGGAAAAACTGCAATGCAAAGGATGTGAGGTCAAGCTTGTTTTCTCAAGACATTCCATGACAGAAAATGAAATGACAGAAAATATCACAGGGCTCTGCAAGCAGGTTAATTGGATTATCTGAAGCCTTGCTTTCACCCTCTTAGCTCTACACTTGTAAAGAAACCAGATCCCAAGATGCACTGAGGCGCCCACCTCAGTTTTCCCATACAGTGAGCGAGGCGATATGAAGAAAGGCAGAGGAAAAGGCTGGTTTGGAGATGGAGGCCCTCAAGTTCTACCATGCCATGCAAATCTGGGGTGTCACGCAAGGGGCCCACAACACTGAGGTAACTGCAAACAAAAGACTCCCACCTGGAAGAGGAGGCTCCCAGCACGCAGCTCTTTGCAGTCATTTATTATTTATTCAGGCCGTAAAACCAAAGGATGCTTCAAGAGCATCCTCGAGAAACTGGCGAATATAACAAGTACCTGCGGGGAGGCTTCATGACTAAAGCTTTAAAAGGAGCAGGTATAAAAGATGGGTATCCACCTCTGAAGCCAAACCTATTAATCTCACATGCCCCCACTGGGACAAAGAACAGCCACTTGGAAGCGAAGCCATATTTTGAGAGCCAGATGAAAGAGACTAACATTTATGGCAAAACAGAGCACCAAAAAATTGCTTTGGGTGTTTTTCAGCAATCTGTTAAACTAAGCGAATTCGGGTCCAGTATCAAGCCCAGCATCAAGAAACTGTGGTTGAAGTTTTACAAATTGCTTTTCAAAAGGGACAAAATAAGAACTTGAGTCACTTAGTGATTGCTACAACCTTTGGGTCAACAACTTGCTAACTTCCAAATAATTTATACAAAGAAGACAAAATGGTCTGTGCACCCAACACGTGCGATTATAATATGTAAAATATAGCAAAACAATGAACTAAGTTACTGTAACCTGGCACAATAAAGTCTCATTCCTATTTTGCATGGGATACCTTGCCTACCCTTTTGAAAATCAGGCTGTTACGATCTACTGTTCAGAAGCACAAATGTGACGCACATTAAAGGCTGCAAGGAAAAACAAAACGTTTTATTTCTACAGGAAAAGTACAGAAAACTAGCCAAGTGGGAGAGAAGATTGAATTACCCACTGTGGCTATAACATTTGTTCTTTAGTTTTTACGTCACAGGACACAGAATTCCTGATTTAGGATATTTTTATTGCACCCACAACAACCACCCCCTAACCCCCGAAGCACCTAATCCAGGCTGTAAACGCAAAATGTGAGCTATTTTCATCCCAAATCTTAAATATGTACCGTATACTTTTTTTTCTTCCTCCAGCCTCACCACAAAGAGCTACAGCAGCACTTTGCTCTTGTGTAATGGCACTGCCTGTTCTAAGCTCTTACTACGCACATTACCGGCTGTGAATAAAGGAGAGTTGTTTAAAAGCTGTTCTTTTTGAATATTTCATATAAGTGGCAAAACCCTCCAGGGACAAATCTATTCATGTTTGTCAAGTTTTTTTTTTTCCACATGAGGTAAAGCTCAAAGCCATAAAGTAAATGAAAAAAAAAACAATGGGTGGGAATGTGATACTGTGGAGATGGATACACACAGAAAGACAGGAAAAGGGACTAATAAACAACAAACTGGAGAAAAAAACCTTCTGTAATGCTTGTATGCTGCCTGGTCACTGTAGAAACAATGGCTTTTTAAAAAATTTAGTTAAAATTAAAAATTCATAAGTCGATACGGATTGAGATCAGTAACACTCATGTTGTGGGGGTGGGAGGGGAGATCGACAAGGACATTTTTCACGCCAAAACAAAATGTTTTTTTTTCTTCTTATGGGGCATAAGATTAATCTGGCAGCCCCTTCTTTGTGCAGAATGCTGCCAGATGGCTGAATATTTACTGGATTTCATTCTGTGAATGAAATCCTGGTCTGGTTCTATAAAAAAAAAACAACAACAAGGAAGCAATTTATTTACATTGAGCTCATACCAGATCAGTGTTCATCAGATTCAAGGTCTAAGTTCCCCCTCAGAGCTTGTAAATGCCCCAGTCACAGCGAAACGTTGCAGGTTCCACTCTTTGCTTATCTGAAGCGAAGGTGTGACCTATAAAACGCACAGGTTATACAGATGCCTGTCTACGGCCAGAGACAGTCCATTAAGTCAAATTTAAATGCATGATGTTCTGGGGTGCTGCCATTTATAGGACTACGAGATAATACAGAAAATGGTAAGAAAGAACAGAATGAAAAATGTACAAGGCACAATGCAACAACTGGGAGTGGATATCAAGTACAGTACAACTCAATTCAGAAGTGAAAAAAAAAAGATTCACTCCCATCTTCACTCGTTTGTCTTTGTGCCAGACGAGAACCAGGGACAGCACTGCATGTTTCTGAACACCAACACAACAAGAGGAAAAGTTCAGTGCCACACCGGCTCAAAGAGGTAAGGGCAGCACTGCTAGCAGAGGGCACACAAACCAGATCCCCAAGCGGTGTTATGGATGTTTAGTCACTAGGAGCATTCAAGAAGAGTCCAGATGGGGTCTTAGGACTCTTAAGCTGCGAATAAACAGACTGACCAAATAGTTTCTAAAACAGTCAGGAAAACCAAATATAATTATGCATTTTCTTAATATTGTGGAAGCAAAATTCCACTGGGCACCAACTCTTAAAAACACTCACAATGATACAATAAACAAAATTGTCTCAGGCTGGGGCAGACTACAGTTGTCTTGAGGCAGGAAAATACAGCTCCTGGGGATCTGCAAGTCTTAAATGCAGTGTACAGGCAATGAAGTGAAAGGCAATGATACTGTTGGTGCACATAATAATTCAGAGCTATCTGAATGTATCTATCTGTAGATGGAAAGACGATCTTCCATCATGAAGGATGGATCCCACAGATCTGTGCTGCTCTCCACTGTTTCTGCATCCCACAGATCTGTGCTGCTCTCCACTGTTTCTGCATCCCATAGATCTGTGCTGCTCTCCACTGTTGTTATAGCGCACACAACACCTATAAAGCTTTTATTAAAACCAGAGGAAGAAACAAGTTGACCACAAACAGCAGAAACAAAATTCTATAAGTCCCACACTCCTCGTGTGCTGGCGATGAGTCAGGTGACAATAACGTGGGATTCAGGGGAGTGAGTTGTAGTGTTCGTCTGGCCTGTTTGTACTGTCTTCTCATCACACACGCCTTCCTGTTCTGACTTCTTTTCCCCCATGTATGTTTTCCCCCATTAGCATCAGCCCATTACTGACACTTTCAGGTCTGATTCTGTAGAAATAGTCTCATTCCATGATCTCAAATACCAGCTTGCCTCAGCAATGAAACAGTCCCTTTACTGGAGCAGCTACTGGCTCCCAACAACAGTCGCTGTCAGAAATATTTCTCTCACTTGAGTTTTCAGATGAGTGTACTGTTAAATCTTTGACATTGTAGGGGGGAAAAAATACACCCCAGCACTCATCACCTTAAAAAGTCTTCTCAGTTTGAGCACAACCCTTGTCAACATAGTGGGAATCTGTAGGAGGTAAGGATTTACTGAAAGTTGTCCTCGCAGTAAAAGTGCGATATTAGAGTGTTGTTTCATCAAGGCACTAAAAGGCGATAGGGAAAAACATACCCTACAGCAAGTTTTCAGAACCCAAAAAACCTCATCTTTTCACCTAAGTGCTGCATATTATTTAGGAAAACAAGATCTAAATGCATCAGAAAGGCAGAACAGATTTTAGTTTTAGAACCGGTCTCCATCTTGCAAGAGTACTGTCCACTTACAGATGTGTAACCTGGTGGGCTATACCAAGTCCCTTTCAAATGGCAAAGACATGCAATGAAGACGATTATGTGACTTGGAAAGCTCTTCCTGATCATTTTCCCCCCCATCAAGAAACTGGCTAAGAAACATTGCCGAGATTATCCAACATTTCCCTTCCGCTTTAATAATTTCCTCCCTTTAGGGTAATCAAACTCGGTTTCGATTTAAAATGTTAAATCTGCACACGCTGGCAGCAGTGCGGTAGTTTAGTGTTATACTGGAAGCTGAAACAGAGGAGATGTGAGCTTGGCATTTCATCTCTCCTCACTTCTACATGCCCGTATCTCAGAAAGAAAACCTGTGAATTTCATTATTTTATTTGCTTTGGCAACACTGATTGTGCCCATCAGTCATGCTAATAAAGCACCCTGAATTGAAAACACAGGGCCTGGGATGTCTCAAAGCAAGGCACCAGAGAGAATGCTGCAGCTATAACAGGTGTACGAATTCTCTATTTATAGACTAACGTAGTTCCCTTGGTGTCCCTTGACATCACCTGCAGCAAAGCCAGCAGGGATAGTATTGCATGTTGAAAGGCGCGTGGCACACCGCAGTGTAAATGTACAATGATTTTCAGGAACAGTTTACAAACGTATTGTATTACTGCGCCCATTGTACTAGTAACAAGTCCTTTTGTGTAGCAGAGATCATTAATTTATGATGTTGGCTTCCCCCTGCTTGTGGCAGCCAGATAAGAGGAGGAGGTTTGTTTACAGCTGGTCTCAATGAGCCCTCCTGTGTCAACGAGGGAGCAGAGATCCACAGAGAGCAGAGCCGGCTCCCACACTTTCTGTGTCTGCAGAGGGGTGGTCAGGTCCCGCGCACTATGCAAAGACATATGACTGTACACCGGGAGAGAAAAAAATAAAATCCTTTGAAAGCCAAAGGTTTCGATTTTGAAAAATAAATACATTACCCATCTTAAAAACATAAAAATGGGCTGATTCAAAAAGAACATTACATACTGTAGGGTTGACTGGATACTGTTTTATCCTGCGGCAGGGGTTTAAAAAAGAAGGACTCGTCGGTAACAGTTTAATTCGAATTTCCGGCAGGCTCTCACATTACCGCAAGGCTACACAATCCCACTGACAATCAGTACATTTCTCTCAACGTGAGCCGTCATCATTTATTCATCCCCCAACACTGCCCCACTTCGCCCAACAGACTCAGTATTTGTGTCCGTTCACAAATTGCCAATTACTCTTCGCCCACGCAATCGAACAACTGCAGAGAGCTCCAAAGACTCGGGTGAGACAACCTCCCCCCCCCCGGGGCTCTGCGCTTCCAGAATCACGTTTGATCTACGTATAATTTGCATCTTTCATCATGAAACAACATGGCAAACGGCTCTGACTGCAACAGTGTTATTAGAATTGTCATTGTTTTGCTTGTCACTGTTATTCAAAGGGACCAAACCCATTTTAAGCAGCGGGGGGATTTCACTGAAGCAACTGGGGTGCACTTTGCTCAGCTGTGTCACAGCAGCACGCCACCTGGGATTTGAACCTGCAACCTTCCACGTAAGAGTCCTGAAACACTAAGCACTGTTCCATACTGCCACCTGATCAAGATCTAATCACTGTAAAGGGACCGGCATCCCCAAACAAGACAAAGACTTAATAAGTGGAGCGTGGTCAGTGCACTGTGTTAATTTGGGACAATCCAACTACGTACTATGCAGCAGTCCAACAAGTGAATTTGAGCTCCCAGTACTGCACAGAGTCCCAGAAGCTTGAGAAGAGTCAATTACACCATCTGATTTCCTGTCTTACAAATAAAACATCAATAAATCAAGTACTCAGGTGCTCGGTTCATTAGAAGCTGCTTGCAATGCATTAAAAGCACTTTTCTAAATTAATAACCAGAAAACGTCAATGAGCCATGCTGTGCACATGTGGAACTACCTAGCGCTGATGAATAATGCCATCATCCCCAAACAGCACAGTCTTCTCACCGCGATACAGAAGGATGCCCAGCACAAGCTCGGAAACGGTACATTTCACTACAAAGATCAAAGTCATCCCTGACATTCTGAAAGCATTTACTGATCAGATGGAGGGCTAAAATGTATTTTAAAAAACGAATCAGTGCAAAGGTTCAAAGAACACATGGTTTTTGATGGATGGTGAGTGATTTGTCGCCTAAGGTTTTAATCACATTTGAGCAAGAAGTCTGCAGGAAATAATAATAATAATGTGAAAAATCAACTGTTCTTCATCATTGCTAGTCGCTGGCAGAGCTGGCATAAGATCAAATGTTGTCTAATTGAGTATGTAGAGGACCCCCATGGGGTTTGACTGAATATATTCCTACACCAGCCTCACCCCTTGTCAAACCTCACTTCAAGGGCTTTGGGCAAGGAATCAGAGCTAGAGTTAGATCAACGAATATTCACAAATAAATGGAAAGAATTAACAGTAATTAATAAAATACAATATAAAAGGGCAAGATCTCATTTTTAAATAGTAGTGGGGGTAATTAGCGTGGGGTAGGGAGAATACAACCAAAACGCCTGGGGTTAACGATAAAAATCATTTCTCCAAAAAAAAGAATGTTTCTGAACGCGGACCGAACCAGGGGGTAGTTCACTGACCTGAGCCACAGCGGTCAGACTGTTTCAGGCTTGGACGTGGTAGGGGCCAAGGGGCAACTTGCCCTGGGGGAAGAAAGATACTGAATTGGTTTTGCCTTCTCTGCCTCATAGAGCCTGAGGAACTGCTGGTGACAATGTGAGTGACAATACCCTGAGAGATCTATGCTGTGCTCTCGCACGGCCTGGATAAACACAGTCCAAAACCCAAATCAGGCCGGACGTGAAAAAGCGCTTGCATGACACGTATCCTCATTAAAAGCTTCTATGCCATTGATCCCAACTCCCAGAGCCGAGAAACCTCTGCCAGACTAGCTGGAAAGTGACCTTAAAATCTTTAGTGTATCAAGGCAATGTGACAGTTTAGGGTTACTTAACAAACCGATTCAGTCAATCCATGAAGAACTTGTGGGAATGAAAACCAGAAAACTCCTTTCTCCAGAGCCAAAGGTGCAGACTGTTGCGCTGTGAAGTAAATTACGCATTTGTTTTTTTAAAAATAAATGTGTGGTTCATGTTAAGAAGCCTGAGTAATCATCATCATTGTAACCGGCTTTCTTACATTGTATTTCAATTGATGACATACTGTACAAGCACATATATACAGTGCCTTGCGAAAGTATTCGGCCCCCTTGAACTTTTCAACCTTTTGCCACATTTCAGGCTTCAAACATAAAGATATAAATTTTTTATTTTCTGTGAAGAATCACCAACAAGTGGGACACAATTGTGAAGTGGAACGAAATCTATTGGATTTTTGAAACTTTTTTAACTCATAAAAAAATGAAAAGTGGGGCGTGCAAAATTATTCGGCCCCTTTACTTTCAGTGCAGCAAACTCACTCCAGAAGTTCAGCGAGGATCTCTGAATGATCCAATGTTGTCCTAAATGACTGATGGTGATAAATAGAATCCACCTGTGTGTAATCAAGTCTCTGTATAAATGCACCTGCTCTGTGATAGTCTCAAGGTTCTGTTGAAAGCGCAGAGAGCATCATGAAGACCAAGGAACACACCAGGCAGGTCCGTAATACTGTTGTGGAGAAGTTTAAAGCCGGATTTGGATACAAAAAGATTTCCCAAGCTTCAAACATCCCAAGGAGCACTGTGCAAGCGATCATCTTGAAATGGAAGGAGTATCAGACCACTGCAAATCTACCAAGACCTGGCCGTCCCTCTAAACTTTCAGCTCAGACAAGGAGAAGACTGATCAGAGATGCAGCCAAGAGGCCCATGATCACTCTGGATGAACTGCAGAGAACTACAGCTGAGGTGGGAGAGTCTGTCCATAGGACAACAATCAGTCTTACACTGCACAAATCTGGCCTTTATGGAAGAGTGGCAAGAAGAAAGCCATTTCTCAAAGATATCCATAAAAAGTCTCGTCTAAAGTTTGCCACAAGCCACCTGGGAGACACCCCAAACATGTGGAAGAAGGTGCTCTGGTCAGATGAAACCAAAATCGAACTTTTTGGCCACAATGCAAAACGATATGTTTGGCGTAAAAGCAACACAGCTCATCACCCTCAACACACCATCCCCACTGTCAAACATGGTGGTGGCAGCATCATGGTTTGGGCCTGCTTTTCTTCAGCAGGGACAGGGAAGATGGTTAAAATTGAGGGGAAGATGGATGCAGCCAAATACAGGACCATTCTGGATGAAAACCTGTTGGAGTCTGCAAAAGACCTGAAACTGGGACGGAGATTTATCTTCCAACAAGACAATGATCCCAAACATACAGCAAAATCTACAAAGGAATGGTTCACAAATAAACGTATCCAGGTGTTTGAATGGCCAAGTCAAAGTCCAGACCTGAATCCAATCGAGAATCTGTGGAAAGAGCTGAAAACTGCTGTTCACAAACGCTCTCCATCCAACCTCACTGAGCTCGAGCTGTTTTGCAAGGAAGAATGGGCAAGAATTTCAGTCTCTCGATGTGCAAAACTGATAGAGACATACCCCAAGCGACTTGCAGCTGTAATCGCAGCAAAAGGTGGCTCTACAAAGTATTAACGCAAGGGGGCCGAATAATTTTGCACGCCCCACTTTTCATTTTTTTATGAGTTAAAAAAGTTTCAAAAATCCAATAGATTTCGTTCCACTTCACAATTGTGTCCCACTTGTTGGTGATTCTTCACATAAAATAAAAAATTTATATCTTTATGTTTGAAGCCTGAAATGTGGCAAAAGGTTGAAAAGTTCAAGGGGGCCGAATACTTTCGCAAGGCACTGTATATACACACGCGTGTGCGCAAATACTTTTAAACAGAAAACCATAGTTGTGCTTTATGCCTTTTCAGCTCTACAGATCTTTGCTCAGGTGCTACGAGAAACAGCAGAACCCCTAACCCTAACCCACACCCCCCTAATTTCAAGCAAGTGGCAAAATTGATCAAAAGTAAAAAAAAAAGTCTGATCAAGACTGTAGGCGAATTTAACCTGATCAGTCACAACAGGCTGGCTGTCAATGAGAGGATTAACCCAAGGGGACTGGTGAAGCCTTAAAACACAAATCTCTACAAATGCACTATGTACAGTACAGTAAATACACTGCCCGTTGCACTTGTACCCCTTACTGTCTGCCCTCCCCAGGCCACAAGACAACACAGCTGAGACCGGATGCACTCAGCAGGTGCTGTAGCCACTCTCAGTACTGCAGGGTGATCTTTACACTGTGGCAGAAGCTTTTCAGAATCTTACTCTCCGAACAGAACACAGCAAGCCTGGCACACCTCTAAAGAAAATATTTCAGTCTATTTTTGCTGCAGGAGGAAACTAGGGGGCATGGTTAAGTGTTTTTACATCATGTACGTGGCAGCACAGTACAATGATCTGACAAGGGTTTAGCCTTTGCACCAATCACAACAGCAGAATGTCTCTTTGCCACAATGGGTGGAAACAAAAATCCCATCAATGACAGAAAAAAGAAATAATGGCATGTCAAAGCCCATATTTACCAAGTCTGTAATAACATGTGCTTTCTTCCCAGCCCCTTTTAACAAAATCTCTAATGCCTCTCCTTGAAGCACACACAAACCTTAAGCCTCATTTGTGTTTTGGATTATGAGTGAAAATCCCCTCTTACGGTCAGTACAAGCAGAGTAAATTACCAGCATATTACATGTTACTGTTTTACGTAACAATAATATAGATGCTTGAAGCTGTAAAATTGAATAATTCTTGTAATTTTAATTTCTTTAATTGAATATGCAATTTAATTTATTTGATAAAATTTACTCAATTTTTCAAAAGAATTACAAGAATTTACTACATTTTTACAAGAATTATAAATGGCCCGACAAAGTTTTACAAAAGTCTGCTAGAATATACATCAGAATTTCACGGTCTGCTACAAGTGAGTGTGTTGCCCACACTCCTTTGTAACAGAAGTCGAGTGACAGGTTCGTTTTGAGGTTATAACCCATTGATGGTCCACAAGAACAATAAACACTCTGGGAATCGATGGGTTCAGACAGCATAGATGGCTTTAATAGGATCACAGAAGGAAGCCGTCAATGTTCAATGGTTCATTAACAGCCAGTCCATCTTAAAATAACCCCAGAGCTGGAAAATAGCAAATTCTACAAGAGAACATCCATCCATTATCAGAAAGCAGCTTATTCCTTTATTCCTGATAAGGAAGGCAGCAAACTGCAGCCCATCCCTAAACCATGAGGTGCAAAGCATATCCATGAGAATATACTGTATCTGGCACGATCCCAAAGGAAATAAAATAAACATTGGATGAGAAGGTTAAGAAATAAACAGATTTAAAATGCTTTTAGGGTTATTCTGCCTCAGCTCAACCAGAGCTGCTCACTTCAAGGGGGTGATTTTGTTATTTGTGTAGATTTTTTTTTGCTGTTAGCAGAGTATGAAACAAAGCTAGACTTTTAAACTCAAGCTCATTCCGAGCTGCACTCTGTTTTTTTGCCTGTGTGTAGTGAGGGGCAGTCCCGCTGTAAACACATCTAATTTTGGAGTGCTTTTGAGGGTCTAGATGAATTTGCAAGCGTTAGAAAACCTGTGAATTGTCCCACACAGATAGCCAGGCAGGTCGTCTGGATGGTTCATGCAGAATAAGTGCTCTGGTGTTTCCATGTGTAGCTGGGGACCGTGAAACAGAAACATTTTCCAGTTTTCAATTCCTCACTGATATTTATGTGCTCGGCCCCTCTTAAGAATACGAGACACTACTTTCTAATGGTTTGGGTGTGCAGATAACTTTGCTATTGACGACATGGGTTTTGGTTGATTTGACAGAGAATGACCTTTACCCTTGTTCTGGAAATTGAAAAATTCTCAAAAGCCAAGATGGAGGCATTGATGTATGATCTACCAGGAGACCTAGGGCCCTCCTTTCAGAGTGACCAACAGAAGAAACAACAATCCCATGGAAAGGGGGGGGATTGTGTCATAACCTTTGGCGCCTTTGTCAAGTGCAATATCTCTTTCATTAAGCACAAAATAGAAAACATGACCTTTATGGAGCAAGTCATTCACGTAGCCCTCCAGCGAACAGATTGTTTCTGCTAGGACTGCTCTGGTAGATTGCATATATGGGTGTTGCTAGCAAGGAATTCTTAACCTATGACCCCTGTTCTACATCCCACAGACGCCATCCTGTCTGTTTCTCCAAGTGGCTCCAAACAGTAGCAGATCCTCTGTATTCTACATAATGATTTAAATATGGCCACGGCACCTTTTTAACCATTTGAACCAATTCATCAGGCCTCGGGCACGATAACATCCTATGCCTCCGTCAGGGAAAGGCCAGATTGGAGAACCAGAAAGAAAAACCAAACAAAGCTCTTTAGCATTCGCATTCCACCCAGTAAAAGACACTCGCCTGTCAAACAAAAAGCTTTCCTGTCTTTCAGCAATGAAGGCTTATCGTTCTCTTCATGCGCTTTATCAATGACCACACTGCACAGTACAGTACCAGACCTGGCAAAGCCTGTGTACCAGGGGCTGAGTCATGACTTTCTTTTGTACAAAAAAAAAATTGAGTTCTCCACGTTCCCCGCCCTTGTCAAATGTTTACGATCTACTGTACTGAGTCAGTTCTGCTGTGGCCAGAGCCGACAATGAGCGCAGCCTGGAGCGCAAAACACAAGCGGCCTCTATTCAGCGTATGAGCCCTGCACATCAAGGAGCAGGAAGCCTCTTGGCAGGTCTGGGAGCACTCTACGGTCCTCGTCCAAGGAATGTCAAACGTTTCCCAAGGAAATCATTCCAGCTCCAGGAAACCCTCCAAGAGGAAGCGAGTGGAGAAATCCTCCTGCCGAGAAACGGGGGTTGGGGGGGGGGAAGAGATATGGCGGATGCCTCCCATATCCAGAGAATTGGTATTGCATGGGATTGTCCCTGAGGCATGGGCTGACACTGTGGCCCCACACCCCCAGCTCCCTTGTTAAGAAAAAAACTACATTCCAAAAATCACACTGCACTTGGATGGGGAGTGGGGGGTTGTTTTAGTACTCCCTCCAATTACAAATAACATCGCATATACTTCCTGCCCTCAAAGGAAAAAAGCAAACCACCTACTACAGATGCAGTAAAAGGAAAAATCCACTTGTGCAGAAAACCACACTAAGGTAAAGGCAACCGTGTGAAGTCAAACCACAAGACTGCTCAAAGTGAATAAATCAATGGTGTTCTGCACAGCCAAACAAATCTACTAAGACCGTGCCTTAAGTGCCTGAAAGTATGTCATGGCTATTTACTGTCCAAATAGAAATTACAGATCATCGCTACACCCAGAAGGGGAATGCTTAGAGATCCATGCCGGACATAAAAAAAAAAAATCAAGAATTGCTGTATGTCATTATACTTCAGCAGCATACTTAACAACAGTGTTAGACAAGACAACACTGGTAGCACCTACACAGCAAGGTGAAACCTTAAGAGTTCTGTACACAGGGAATCGACATGTCTTTTGGGATTTTCAGGATGGCAGAGGACAGGTTAACCCACAAAGACAAGTGATGCACACAGGTACAAAAACAAAAACAAGATCTTATTATGCAACCAGCAACAACGATCGGCCCTTTGTTAAGAGTACACACACCGCCATCTGTTTCTGCATTTGTCCTGTAACACATGAGCATGCGGTCAGGTGAGGGACTCACAAGGGTCGGGTTTTATGCATATTTGGGAGAAAAAAAATCCCAATGACTGCAAATTGTTAATACAAAGAGAAACCTGAGCTGTCCAGAGGAAAAAAAATTAAAGCATGCTAAATTAGACAAGACTTTCAATGAAATCACTCTGAAAAGAAAAACTAGAAACAAATTGCAAAAGTCTACATCAACAGCTGACAGAAATGACCGCTGTGCCATGTGGATAAATCTGCAGAGAGGATTAGTAAAGACATGCTTATTATGCAGCATCAGATTGTGTGCTCATCTTCTTTGGGAGTTATGAAATCAGATTACTCAGGCCAGCAGGCTGAGTGGAAAAACATCCAAGGGACTACTTTGAAATCATCCTGTAAAATCAAGTACCTATTTGGACTTTTAATTATTATTTAATTACTATTTTTAAGCACGTGCTGGAATGGTTTCAGGTTCTATGCATAAGCAGTTACTTTGCGTCAAACTGAACAGGGAAAAGGGGACTGGGAATTAAATCGGCACAAAGACAGGCATGAATTAACATCTGGAAAGGAGTAAAGTATTTACGGGACATTAAACCATTAACCGAAGGAGAGGGTTTAGCTCTGTGCTTTTTCATAGAGTCAACTACTACCTGGATCACTTCTTGAAACCAAAACAAATGTAGGACAATGAGAGAAATGATCACAGATTATTCCATGTTCTAAATATAACAACACAAGTTGCTTGTCCTCCCCATCTGGGGCTTCCGGTTAAAACCAACAGGAAAAAAAATACCCTAGATTTTTTTTTCCTGTTGGGGAATAAAAAAGAATCCGAGAAGCAAATTGAAATTCAAATGCATTAGCCCCGGGAGTGAAGGAAGCTTTCTTCTATAAAAGAGAGACGTACAACAGAGACCCGAGCATTCTTCGCACCACTGAGATGGTGGAGGCGCCTTAAATAAAAACACCCCCAACATCTTTATTTTACATTCAGACAACATTACGCTATTAATCATTACAGCTTTTCTAGGACGAATTAGGAAGGAACAACAACAACAACAACATAAAAAAAGATAAAGTCAAATGGCGTTTCTGTTTTGTTTCTTGGACTAGATTTTGTTTCCATTGGCTAATTTCCTTCAACTAGATCACGGTTTCCTGCTCGCACTCTTCTGGACCACAGACATTGAACAGTTTTTAACATTACAAGACCTAGTGTTGGGATTTCAAAAGCAAAAAATAAAAGCGAAATGCTTCATTACTTCCTGCCCTCCAAAACCCAGGCAGCTGGGGAGTGAAGAGGACTGTCCCATACAAACGGGCCCTTGCCATTCATTTGCTCCCAGGTACTGAAGCTAAGTGCAGGGTCTTTAATAATAATAATAATAATAATAATAATAATAATAATAATTGCTTACATTTATATAGCGCTTTTCTGGACACTCCACTCAAAGCGCTTTACAGGCAATGGGGACCCCTCCACCACCACCAATGTGCAGCATCCACCTGGATGATGCAACGGCAGCCATAGTGCGCCAGAACGCTCACCACACATCAGCGATCAGTGGGGAGGAGAGCAGAGTAATTAAGCCAATTTATAGAGGGGGATTGTTAGGAGGCCATGATTGATAAAGGCCGATGGGAAATTTGGCCAGGATGCCGGGGTTACAATACCTACTCTTTACGAGAAACGCCCTGGGATTTTTAATGACCACAGAGAGTCAGGACCTCGGTTTTACGTCTCATCTGAAGGACGGCGCCTGTTTACAGTATAGTGTCCCTGTCACTACACCGGGGCATTAGGACCCACATGAGCCGCAGGGTGAGCGCCCCCTGCTGGCCCCACTAACACCTCTTCCAGCAGCAACCTTCGTTTTTCCCAGGAGGTCTCCCATCCAGGTACTGATCAGGCTCACACCTGCTGAGCTTCAGCGGGCTGCCAGTTGTGAGTTGCAGGGTAGTATGGCTGCTTTAGCCAAATGGGAAGCAAACAATGGAGGCAGATGAAAACCACTAGTGAGCAAATTGAGGACCTAAGAAAGGTTATAAATGATAGGAGGCCATTCAATACCGTTTGGTAGCGAGTTGCTTTTTGCCGAAAGATCTCACCTGGCTCATTTCCATTGACAGAGCAGCAATATCACCCAATTCTGTCAAGAATTTACACAAATTTAAAAGCACCTCCACACAGCTTCCACTGGTGTCCCCAAGTTCGTGTCTCACTGGTCATTCTGATCTTTATTTGTCCAGGTCGTGGCATCCAGAC
The DNA here is from genome assembly GCF_040954835.1 of Lepisosteus oculatus. NCBI lineage: Eukaryota > Metazoa > Chordata > Actinopteri > Semionotiformes > Lepisosteidae > Lepisosteus > Lepisosteus oculatus. The sequence continues at coordinate 6,055,056 of NC_090712.1, read as the reverse complement.
CAGCTGCACTTCATAAATTACAACAGTGCTGCAACCAGTCCACAACGTGCAGTGCGAGTCTGTGAAAGCATCGCGGTCACTAGTGACCGACTGCCCCTTAAATCACCAGGGCTGAGTCACTCGTTACAAAGCGCAGCATGAGCGTAATAAGGTTTTGGAAAATTTCCAGGGCATTTAGAATCCTACTGCCAACCCCAACTGAACCTGCAGAAGAAGGACCATGTTCATTGAAGCGTGCACACACACAAATGCACAGAAGACCCATCAATCCTGCCATCCCCCAGTTCAGACACCACTGCCTGCTAACCTCCTGAAAGCTGATATAAGATTAGAGATAAGTATAAGATACTTTATTGGCCATATTCAATTTCTTGCATTAGGAAATTGTCTCTTCCCATAATCTAGCTTGCTCTCCATGAGACACACAGAATGGGAGAGAAGCTTGGGGTCAGAGTGCAGGGTCAGCCATTTATACAGCACCCCTGGAGCAGTTGGGGTTAAGGGCCTGGCTCAGGGGCCCAATGGAATAGGATTCCTCTGCCGGCCGCGGGATACGAACCGGTAACCTTCCAGCCACAGGCGCAGATCCTTAGCCACAGTGCCACTGCTCCACCCTGTAAGGCAACTAACGTTACACTTTCCAAATTCCAGACATGTTGCTCACAGATGCAAAAAAGTATCCTTTAGCTTTACACAGAGAGCACAGTCTGCAGTCATACAACGCTATACACACATACAAGCATCAGGAGAAAATCAGATATGCCTGCACATAGCACAGGAAGATTGCATGAAAGCACCACTAACAAAAATACTACAGGAGTCTGAAGAGACTTGCCCTGAGCTAGCAGCATTGCCTGTGAACTGCAGCAGTTCACGTTCCAGAGGCCCACTGCATTTTTTCCCCTCCCAGTGTCACATTAAAACGTGGTTACCACTGTTATGCCTGCAGTATTTCACCTCTGTGGCCCCAATGTTAACCGCTCGATTCGGCTGTAACTTTGTACTTCATCACGAGAAATGCAAATCGGCAAAGATGACTGCTGCGACAAAAACTGCCGAATCAGCTCTCAAGGGGAGGGAAAACAGGCCAGGAAAATCCTTAGCGGGAGAAAATGCAGACCACTTTTCACACACCGTTCAATCACTTTCAACTCTTTCAAGTTTAATGAAAAGTTAAACACTTCTACCTTTTTAAAAAACACATTTATGCTTATACTGTGTGGAGCCAAACAAGCAGAAGTAATGCTCTAAAAGGGTCTGCAATGCTACCCTCCAGACAACACCCATCACCGATGTGCTGCACCAGCGAAGCAGAGTTAAGTGGACAATGTCTCCTTTCAGAAGTCATTTGCCCAGTAGCTAGGCTGCTCGAGGGAGCTGGAATCAGAACTGCTGTACAGCAAATATGATTTTAAACTGCGGGTGTTTGGAGCACTAATTACAATAGTCTGGCAGCAGCTATCTAAAACAACCAGACTGCAATGAAGCTGCCAATACAGTGCCTTTAAAAAAAATCAAACATGAGACAAGCACAGAGCTTCAGTTTTTCCACAGGATTCCCCCAGTCTGCTTTTGAAGTATGGTTGAGCCGTATGGTACAGTACGCATCAGTGTCTTCTCAGGGATTCCACAAAGCATAAAATTTCATTCTGGCTTGCGTTAAAAGATGAAATCAGGGCACTTCTCAAATGCCCATTGGAGGAAGGACCCCAGTCAGCTCAAGAGCTTACCCTAGACTGGGCAAGGGAATGCACACAATACCAAGCCATTAACTTCCAACATTCAGATAATAATTCGGAAGATAATGGATTAATGCATATCCATCACTGATCTTGATAAAGGAGAATATTAATGGAACCAGCCCACAGAATTCAGAATACTTAATAATATAGTTCTAGTTTCCTTTTTAAAAAAAATGTTATTCCAGTGCAGGGTGTTACTGCAATTATTTAACTGCACTTGTGCACATTTCTTTTTCTGGCTGTTTAGCAGCACTGTAGTTGAGGTACAGTAGTAGAAACGGGAAAACACACCAAAGATTGTTACTGACGCCGACGAACAAAGCCCTGATGACGCACCATGAACGACTGGCAGAGAAGGAAGACTGCTCTAGATGGTGATCTTTCTCTGCACAGACAAAGCTGAGGATTTCAGAACCCCTGCAGTTCAATTCCTCAGCTGTTGGCCGTGGAATGAAACCTAGACGCCTCTGGTCCCAGGAGGTCTGGCCTACTCTGACAGACAGCATCAGAAGGCTCTTGTGGTGCAGGGCCCAGGCCTTCTTCAGGACAACTGAAAGGATCTACAAAAGAGGTCAGGAGTAAAGTTGTCTGGAGGCCAAGCTCCCATCGAAAAACTGCAGAAACATGGGCAAACACACCTACAGCTGCGAAATAAAAAGAGGCAAGCGTTTCTGCAAGCTGGGGTTAATTTACTACAGAGTCAGTGCTTTTTTCTGCCGAAAAGGAATTTTAAGAAGTTTATCCTGCTGGTCTCTTTGACTCTTCAGCGACATTTACAATACATTAGTCAGCTATTTATTCCAGAAACAAAAGCAGCCTTTAACTATAAACACTGGTCTGGACAAGGCAGTAGAATGTAGTTTATATTTTAGAGGCTGCTGAACCAAAAACAAGCAGCGCATTACTACCTTCAGAAAAGCAGTTGGTTTTTATGGATTAGTAACTGCTTCTCCTTCAAAAAGCAATGATTTTAGTTGGATAAAAGTGAAACAGAATGAGATCCATACAAGTAAACACTATACTACCATCATGAATCTATGTTGATATACCTTATTATTAATATCTTCACGCCCACTTGTTTGTGACGTGACATGTCACAAATATTTTAGCATCATCCAAAAACCCACTATAATGTCTTAATTTCTGCCCGTTTATGACATTTGGCAGCAAGAAGTGCAACACTGAAGAAAATGGCTGACAAAGTTATGTTAATTGAAGCACGTCTAAAAAATGAATTACCTGGAGTGAGGACGAAGACAGATAAGCAGACTGGTAAAATTCACAGTACTGGCTGTAATCAAAATGGAAATATAATACATAAATCTTCCTTTTGATTACTAGAATACTAAGTACAGTAGCAATACATTTTTCCCCCTACATGACACTTTCAGAAAGGGGCTCTTTCTTTCTTTTAACTCCAAATTCAAATATTCGGAAAGCAGCACTTGGGGAACGAAAAAAAAGCGCCTGCAAACGAACATGTCAGATCCAGAGCTTCAAGCCCTGCGCTTTGCGGTTTGTTTATACTGTGCCAAATAAGCAAATCCAGAGCAGGCACAGCAGAGGAATGCAAACAATGTCTCCCAAAAAAAAAAAGAGCTGGGCTGCTCAAAAGGAAGAGGACACATTTCGGCAGCGCTGTCCTCTCCCGTCAGAACAGTCTCCCCAAAACCAGAATCTTATAGCCCGAATGTGAACCGCAGCCCCCAGGACTATCACAGTGATGCAACTCTACTCCCATCAATACAAAGGCGTGTTTTCAAGCCGTGTTTACACCGCCTGGCTGTCAGAGAGCTTTCAACGGGGGCTGCACAGCTGAGCACGCGTTACAGCCCTCTGCACAGCCCCTGCGAGGTTACAGGCAGAAACAATAAAGGACTTTTCTGCAAGAGAACGCAACTGATCTACCCTTCTCTACTGAAACTAGCCCCTTCAGACCCTCGTCAACATTTCTGTCTCCATTAGGACTTCAGGCACCCCTCTTGATGGGTATTCCATGCAAAGTCTCTTCTCTTTTAACAGTGAAGTCAAAAAGCTCCCAGAAAATGAAATCAGGATTTGGCACACACAAAGAACCTCACTGGATGTTTATGGCTGGGAATACTTTGCACTGAAATTTAACTGGCCTTCTGATGTGCCGTTGCTGAAGTTGGAGCCTCACACAAAGGCACTATAGAAAGAGCTCGGGGATAATGAATCTGCGGCCATGTGATTCAGGCACCCCACTCTCTGCATTCCCGCCCAACTTACACACAGCAAGCCAGTTCCAGGACAACTCAGGCTGGCAAAGCCCAGGGGGATCCAGGCATTCATGCATTTCTGTAGGGAAATGTTTCAGAAAGAGCAGCTCCCTCCGAAGAATCTCTGCCAGTGCTGGGAGCATGGTCTCACACGGAAGAAAAATGTGCACATGTGCTCAGGGCATCGCTGGGACAGCTGTGGGAAGGAACTGAACCCCAAAACTTGCCAGTTACAGGAGGGAGCCAGTACAGCTGATCCCATGCTGTAGCAAATCCAGATGAGATAGCTAATCAAATTATATCAGTGGAATGCATTTCCTTGTCCATTTTATTAACGAGGTTCAGTTGCAAAGCTTTAGTTCCACTCTATCAGTTGATCTGCATTATTGCTTCAGCCAGGAGGTGAACATGTGGTTCTGATTTGTGCTTCACTTCCGCAAGTCCCTGGTTAAAGTGCCCCTGCAGAAAACACCTCAGTACCCCTGGCCTTCATTCAGGAACAAGATTCTGACCGGCCCCTAAGGATTCTCTTTCTCCAACTGGAATTTATGGGGATCTACGTTCAAAAACGTGTCAGTAAAAGCATGTTCACAGCACTTCATTAAAGAACAAAAAAGAATGAGCACACACCAACACCCAACAGAAGTAGGAAAAGGTTCATGGGAGGAATAGATTCACGAAAAAGCTACCAAACAGGCTGACCTGCTCCCCCAATTTCCCCCACAAATTCCTAGAGAACGGAGAGGTTTTCCCCGATTCGGACAATAAGTGAGACGCCCACTCCTGGAACAGAATCCATCTCTCCTGGTTGTCTTCGCCGGACATTACTAGAGTAATACAGGGAATTCAGCCAGAACCTTCAGTCATAAAATACATGATCCTAATTCAATGGGCTAAAAGGCAAGAACGACAGAAAGCCTGGCACCACATGTTAGTAACGACTTCCTCCCTCCCTCCACAGGGCAAAGTGCAAAACCTTGTCTTTGGTTTGGCAACCAAGAGTATGATATAGCACCACTTTTGTATGCTTCTTCCCTTTATTTTTTAATTTTCAATCAAAGTTCACATGCCATCCATCATTAAAGAGCAATACGATTAAGAGAACAACAGAAAAACCCCACCATGAAAGGAAACGGTGTATGGTGTCATGGTGAAACAGTTACAACGAGATCTCCAGTCATCAATTGTCCTCTAGCTCTCTTGTTACTGCCTTCATGACAGGATCTTATCCCAGGCCTCGGGAGGAAAAGAAATCCCTGCAATGGTGTTCACATTGTCGACAGGAAAGAGGACTTGAGCTCCAGCTCTACGAGCTACCACAGAAGCAGAAAGCAGCCAGCAGACTGTCAATTCTGTGCAGCCCTTCCATCGGTCCCACCCACTCCAGAGACTGTGGTGAAACTGATGTCCTGGAAATTGTCCATCCGATCCTGGGGACTTGATGAACCAATCCACAGCTGTCTACAAAAAGCAGTTCAACCCAAGCCAAAGTCTGAAGTTCTTGTATCTGCCCCGTTGATTCTTAAGAAGTCCCATGATATGGGAGAGAACAACTGAATCTTTCATTGTGTATTGTTTTGGGGGTACTTCATTGTGCTGCTGTTTAAAGAAACATAAAAGGCTCAGGAAGATGCTCACTGTAAACACACCTCTGAAACTCTGGAGACACCTTCAAGACTGTATGATAACAGGACCCTGGCAAAGCAAAAGTAAGACAAGCTAGAGGGCAGACATACTTTAGGTTAAAATACAGTTTACAAATATTGTTCAAACAGTTCTAAGATTTATTCCAGCCTACACATCAAGGGGAAGACCTGCCAATAATGTAACCACCAATTACCACCCATTCAACTCAAGCTCAACGTATTGATTCACACTCCTGTCTACCTCATCAAAACTATCACTTTCAAAGGCTGACCACATCTCACACAGGTGAGTTTGAGCAATGGCTGATTGGCTAATAGGTCTCACCTTGATGAAGAGTGGAGAACAATTTAAAACTATTTCTGCACTGTTTGTAAAATGCACCTGAAAGCACCACTGCTCGAGGGCACACATTCTGCATGGAGGTGGTTAGGAAAGTAAGAATCAGGTGATCATATCCTGCAGAGGCAGCCACAATCCAGCAGGTTTTATATTTCACTCTTAGTTTCTAAACACATTTTGACCATATTAAATTGGTTGGAAATCACAGGAAATTATTTAGTTAAATTAAATTGACTGATTAGACCAATCAAAACCCTCACGTCCCCGGTCTTTACAAACTGGTGATTTAAGGTTGACTTGAAAGAACTGCCGGACTGTGCCTCCCTAGGAACAGGACTGACCACTTCCCAAGGACAGCAAATGTACCCGAGGCACAAGACAGGAGTTGTTAAGCCACTAAAAGGATGTTAGACTGGCACCGACTGGTGTGATTTATGCAGAAGTCCCATGGCTCAGATCTGTGAAGGAGCTCAAATCAGAGAGCAGGCTCAGCTCTATGGATCAGATGTCTCCAATTTGGTACGTTTCATTACCCCTCGGCATTTCCCCTGGAGCAGCAAGGAGCTGTGCCACATGCGCTTTCCCCCGAAACGTGCTGATCATGATCATGGTCCAGCAGACCATGGGGTGACTCTCCACCGGTTGGCACCAACGTTCCCGCCAGGCGCAGTGGGGCTGACTGAATTTCCCGACTCACGTGGTTCTGCATGAGGAGGACTACGTGTGGCAGTCCTCATTCTCCCTGTGCAGGACAGGAATTGTTGCCAGAATGTCAAAGTCTCAGCTGGCACTTCCAGACTGAGTAGGTGTGCTCCACCTTTGTGCCGTGTTGCCCTGCCACGGCAAATCTTAGGAAGTGGTAAAGGTTTATTCCATGCTGAAAGGAGGACTAAGAAATGGCTCCCCGAAACTCTGTGTCCCTTTTCCTTTCGGCATGGAATAAACCTTTACCTGTCCCTTTGCAGCCTATGCAGCTCCCTACTTGAACTTCTATGGCAAATCTTTGCTGATCAAAGTTGGTAAATTAAGCAATTAATGATGAATTAATTGCAGAACATGCTGGAAGATTCAGAGTTCTATAAAATGCCAAGATTGACTGTCCCCTGGTACAGAGGAACAGCCGCACGGATGAATCAGCATTCCACGGGAAGAATCAAAGAAACTGATCTATCCACCTGGCGAAAAAAGAAGGCATTTAAGGTTCTATTTTTTTGCTCCTAATCCAAAGTTAAAGATGGAGTCATAGATTCGTTTTCGATGGACTGTGCAGCTGGAATAACAGAACTTCTGAAACAGAAGACTTAAACCATCCCCAGTCCGTACTTTTTTCATGTCTTCCTGAGAACTGAATCTGAATAATTGTTTTATACAGCTCTGCAATACACATGCTCTTTACTTGGTTGTAAGTTCTTGGCAGTTTCATTTTCTTTTCCGTCCCCTGATGGGTTCAAACGAAGTGGGTTTCACTCCGATCTTAACTCAAATAAACATCCACAATATAAATTCAAGAGGACACAAAGCAGTTAGCTACAGCGTTCACACCCACAACGTCCTTGAGCAGGACTGAAATGCATGAGGTAAACCACACAGTAAAGTATATCTAAATAGCATAAGATCAAGCAAAAGAAAACATCTGTTCAAACTGGTACAGCTGTCCAATTGCACTAAATAACTCGCACAAAGGAATCTGGCTACAGTTCCTTCTGTAAGAAGAACATCTAATATCATGGCAACCTAGTGCAAAGGTGACTCAGCAGCAGCAAGACGAGTCAGCAAAATCCGACATGACTAAACATTGACAGTAACCTGAAGAAATGCGTCAATGAGGAAACCCATCGGTGTACCAAAGGAAGAGGCTAGACGAAACATTTTCCATAAAAATTGCCCCAACACAATAGCACACAGTGCTGCAAAACATGTTAGGGAAAAGAGTGTTGGATTCCAAAAGACAATGAGCTCTTTAAACCTACGGTGCTTGAACATATAGAAAAGAATTTGTAGAACAGATAGGCTGCTCTCCCTCTCTCTGATTTCTCTTAATACCTTATAAAAAATTAAATGTATTAGTTTGCGAAACAAGTTTTAACTGTAAATATCCTCAAAAGAAAATGCAAGATGCCTTAAACCACTCAGCATATTAATATTCCTTGGACTTTCTCCAAAACCAAACAGCCAGATGTTGCACAATTGCAAACCCTTCGTGTTTTTCAAACAAAGTTCATAAGATTTTGGCTGAAAATGGCATTCAGACGTTTTGCTTAAGAAGACCATCAAGGCGTTTTGGAAACCACGTTTCGTAGCTTAAATCCCAAGGAATCATTCTGAGAAAACTGGAAAGCCCATGTACTGATCCACACCCCACCCACCCTTCTCCAGGGGTCAAATGCCGCAACTTTCAGTGCAGAACTGTCCTCCGAACCCGCATGACGGAGAAATCACCACTTGTAATATTACAGGCTCCTGCGCTTTGTAAAGAAGGTTTTACATGAATGCATTAAACATACCCACTTCAAAACAAGGAAAAAGAATTAAGCTGGCTGCAGGGAGCTTTCTGCCAGAATACAATTTTCTCTTCCGCTTTACATAAAAAAAGATTCAGGAGGTCTTCCTATTTAATGGATTCTGGATCCAGGAACAAGCTTTAGCTGCAGTGAGAAACGTTAGCTGTTTTACAAGACATACAGGGGTGCCTGCTAGAGCTGGCCATCCTAATTAATTCATAAATTTCTTCTGACATGCCATGAAATTCTTCTACTCCGAAATGACCAAAATCATTTTCTAAAAACGGCAGATCTTCTAACCAACTGGAAAGCTGGGGCTTAAAGAAATGAAAGAACACACATCTGAATTTTGAACACATCTTCATTTACTGCTCGTCAGTCATTGAGGTAAATGGCTGTCAAATACCTACAATGATTAAAATCCACACTTGAATTAACAATCTCATTTATGGAATTACTTATTGCACATTACATTCAATAATACAGTAGCGTGTCAAGGATAAAAGTTTTATCCAAAACATTACAAAATGACATCTTAGAGAGCATGCTTTTTGATCTGCTTTCATAAGGTTATTAAAACTTATTTTGCACTAGTTTTACAAATGTCCGGGTACAACATATTACTTTAAATCAGTCAATCAGAGGTTGCTTTGAAATTTGAAGAACCACAGAAATAATCAAAGTGTTTGAAGAACATTTGCCACTTACTTTGGAAAGAAGCAAATTCTTACAAATTGCCATTACACTGCTACAGCCCCTACAGTATATAAACTGCTGGAAGCAGACATGATATAGCATAGCTTAAAATTCACCATTGCAAACCCTTCGTGTTTTTCCAAAAGGTCATTAAATTTTGGCCGGTAATGGCATTCAGACGTCTTTTCAAATCCAATCAACTGTGTGATTTGATTGGCAAGCCTAGATAACTTTTTCTGGTCATTTCCCTATGCAATATCATATCTTTCCCCGCCTGACCACTTATGAGCGATTTTGTCAGCCTCACAAGTCCACACAGGAATGGCTGCCTTTTAGCATTGGAAACATCAGTGAGAGCCAATCACAGACAGGATACTTGAGTCGGAGTGTCGAGCCAACCATCACGTGAAGGAGTAGCCAGTTCTTCCACAGAACAAATAAGATGGGTAGTTTTCAAAGCTACTGGCGCCAGAGGGAAAACAAAAACTGCTCCCCGTTTTCTGAAAACAACTGCAAAACTTTAAGTGTGAAAAACTCAGCTAAAAAGCAGAAGAAATATGAAACTCATTAGAAATCAGTAGGAGCTGGAAGATCTGAACCAGTTTCACAAGAGAGCAAAGCTGTTAGAGATCCATACCATCATGGTGAAGAATCAATCTCAATTACCAGACAGCACAGATTTCTCTCCGAATTATGGGAAAGATGGCAGAGAAAACTGGGGCCACAGATACAAGAACCATCAAAGCTCGGAGTGATATTAAGCCTTCACACAGGCAGTACGTTTGACTCAGTTGCTAATGAGAACATTTATCGGCATGAGGTCTCACTCATAAAGCAAGGAGCAATCTATAATTTCTCAAGCATCTCACCGAGAGAAATACTCCTGTTTGTCTTTTAATGGCATAGGGAAAAAAACCCAACTGTGCTCAGACCCATTCCAATTAAACTCTGATCAAATGTAATGAATAATTGATACTGTGTAACATTCCTAATTGATTTGAACTTGAAATAAATTATTTAATAAAGATTTATGGCCACCTATTTTTAAACACAGGCCCTCATATTAAACAAGAAATGAGGAGCTCTCCAGACGTCAGTGCACTAGAAGCCTCTGAACTTTATACCCGTCCTTTGCAAAAGCCACTTCAAATCTGAATACATTTACTCATCATCTATTCCTTCTTCACCAAGTTCGAGTCATAAACAGGTGTAAAGTTATTGCCTGAGCAGCTCTTACCAACAGACATAAGGAAAACGTACAGCACAAATCAGCTCTTTTATCACTAGCTAGCAGTTCATCTGAGCATTCAGGTATCCTGCAGAAGACCGTTTACATTAAAAAAAAAAACATACAACGTGTATTGCATGGCAATATCACTCAGAAGCGGCCCTCATTACTCCCAAAACAATTCATCAACTCATTCTCATGCCTCTGGATACACTCTACAAACATACATTAGACAGCAAGACACAGCAAAACTGAACCACTAATGTGAAACAATGAGCTTGCAGTCAGTAGGAGCTCTCAAGATGATGAGACTATATCTGAAGAGAGACGTTACAATTCTGTCAGATGTCAAAATACGTGATTTACTGTCGCTACACTCAGAAGAAGTACACTTGTGCGATGGGGAGCTGTCAGAGACTGACCTTTAATATCGCCATCGAACATATTGGGGTCATGAATGATTCCTACGACAAAGTTGCAAAAAATCGCTCCCACACACACAAACTGTCCTAAAGCTTTGGGGCTGTGAATGCATTCAGCTAAAGATTCAAACGTTTATTTGACATTTTGAGAAATAAAACCAAATAAACTGCATCACAGGGCAAAACCACACGGAGATGTAAAAATATTAGCATGCTGAATATCAGTGATCATTTCTACAGCTACCATTTATTTTCTAGGGTTAACTCTAGGATGTACAAAGCATTCTTTGAAATCTACAAACCTTTAGATCTCAAACACATTAAAAAGGTATCTAGTATGCACTGAAAAATAGCTAAACCATTCCATGCAGACCATGAAAACTGCTAATTGCACTAAGGCACTAAGTTTCTAAACACTATATAGAAACTAAATGAAAACAGCAAATTGCATTTATTATCATCCATTTAATACAAATGCATACTATATGTTGGGAAGATCGCAAGGAAAATAGGTTTTTCCGTCTTAAAATCACCTCGATATGATTAAAAAAACTGTCCAGTACGTTCAAGACGCCTATAGTTTTCTATAGCTCAGGTCTCAATCTAAGAGATCGGGCTAACCAATTTTAAATAAAAGTCTGGTCGAACTCTGCAAACACTTTAGAAGTGTAACATCAAAAGATTCTTCACAGCTCATGATTTTATAGACGCCTGAGAGACAGAAGTAATCTACATCGTGGGATGAAACGTGTAATGACTTTTATCCTGACATTATCGCGTTAAACTCTATTTCAGTACGGGCATTCAAAATTTCACAACACGTTTCTGCTATTCAAGCGATTTTATTACAGATAGAGGAGCACCAGTGAATTGAAATTCCTAACGTTGTCTCAAAACAAAAATAAAAAACTGCAAACAAATATTTTGACAGCAAATTAGTCACAAAGCGATACTGGAATAACCCGGTCACTTCACACATCCTTAATGGCTATAACCAGCAGTATGACCGAAATCTCTCATGCGCCTGCTTCGATCATATCTCCTAAATGAACCAAGTAATATGGCATTTTCTAGTTACTTAGGTTAAACAGAAGCCTGGCTCTATTAGCTACAAACAAGCCATTGCAAATGAACGGCTAAAAATTGAGCGTTAATACCCTGGCAAGATACAAATCAGCTATAATCACAAAAATAACATTCAGTTTTATAACAATATAAATGGTCTTACAATTTACAAGATTTATTCCACACTCGAATAAAAAGAACACAACATCTATTGAGTTTTCAGCAAAATGCAACAAAAAAAAAACAGGGGTAAGGCAGCCCTAGAAATGTAGTGTATATGTACTTACACCCAACCCCGCAGTTACACACTCATTCACAATTTCAGCTTTCAATATACGGTCCAGTACCTAAAGCTTAAAGTTGCACCTGAGCGATCGCTGATGCTGTCATAAAAATCATCCCCTTTATTCACTGCGACTTTAAAAAAAAATTAAAGTACCAACAAAACTGAGTGGTTCTTCAATGCCAGAGCCCGTGGACCTTGTAACATTTATCGGGTCAGTAGCTCAAAGCATCTCGGTGTGTATCTGCCAACGCTACAAGCCCAGGGAGAGGGTGTGAATGCCCACTACTTGCGGACCAGTCACTCCTGTCGTGCCGTGACATGCAGTTCACAAAGGTCTTTAAAAAAAGAGAGCGACGGACAGTTTTTAAAACCGACATCCCAACGACTGCGTTACTAAAAAAAAAAAGGCCCCGATACAAAAAAAAAATGTGCGATGCATGCTTGATCGCTTACACTCAATCTGTTACGCAGCTACTGTAGAGAGAACAAACACGGGGATGACAGGGGGATTATGGATGTCACAGAAAGCGGGGTGTTCAGCTACACAAATCGGTTGCCGTCTTCCCCCAACTGCACATGCACATTTTTTTTCCCCCCAGCAAAACCAGCCCGAATGGCACTGGTCTTGATCTTCACCCAGCCTTAGACCCCGGAGACCCAAGCATGAGACAAATAATAATAAAAAAATCAAATCAAATCTCTCCGGGCTGTTGTGTGTACCTCGGAACGCAGCTCGGGGAAGAGCGGTCTATCTCCCAGGTTGCAAAGAGGTTCATGGGAACGGGCATCGGGCCGGAGCTCCCCGAGCCCGAGCCCCCGGCTGCCGCTGCCGCTGCCGCAGCCGCCCCGGGTCCGGCCGGGGTGGCCGCCACCGCTGGCCCGCCGCCGCCGCCACTGCCTGGGTTCAGGAAGGCGGCCCGAACCCCTCCTCTCTCCACAGCCGCCGCCATCATCGCCTCTCCCGGGTAGCAGCTGAAGCCGTCTGTCTGGCGCTGGTGCTCGCTCGCTCGCCGCTCCCAGCGACTCTGCCCGCTCCTTCAATGAAACAACACATCCAGGACCGGAGAGCTCAGGCTTTCAAGAGGCACTCATGGGCGGGGCCACGGAGCGACCAGAGACGGGAGGGAAGGCAGTTTTGCTGAAGTACGCCAGGGGGAGCGATTGAACAGCAACAAGAAACAAAACGCGGTTGCAAATGAGGAGACTTCCGATCCGTCTATAGCCCGCTCGGTAGTCAGCGACTTGACCTCATCCAGCTGTTTCTTTAAAGAAGCCAAGGGCATCGGCTTCAGCAGCACGTCTGGTTAGCTTGTTCTGTAATCCAACAACCATTTGCATCATTAAAAAATGGAATGCCTTTTCTCCAAATTTTCCCAGTTAGTTAAAGCTTCCCAACAAGAGGGGGCCACTTTCTCCTATCTCCACTTCTTGAAAGATGCGACTTCTTCGTCTTCGAGAACACAGCTGGGAAGTGTGTTGCAGAAAATCTCAACCTCCTGTGTAAAAAAGGACCTCCTGATTTCAGTTTTCAATGCACTCCCACGTTATGTAGTTTCCACTTGTGCTCTCTGGTTATTTTTCACTGTTTATTCTGAAAAATACGATTGGTTGACTTTATCACTGCTTTGAAGATGTTGGATACCCGTATCAGGTCCCCTCGTAATCTTCTCTGTTAAAGGTTAAAACGTTCCCCTCCAGCTACTGTATAGTGACCATACTCATTCACATCAAAAACACCGGATTTAGCAAGCAGCCCATTAATAGTAAATTTACTTAACTCCTGAAAAGTGCTCTTTAGTCTGTTTAAAATGACCTAATTACACAAAAAAACACTCCTAATTACGTTATTATCTAGGTTTTGTGTAAGGCATTTCACGGGCTTCAGTGTGGTTGGTGATCTGTACCTACAGTAGGTGACTTCCCGTCTTACTGAAAATTATTGAAATAGTCTGTGTTGGGGAAAGTTATGAGCATCTCCTGTTCAAATAAGGTGCTAGACATTCCTGCTGAGCACTCTGCAAGCTTTTTGTTGGGAAAAGTTTGATTAATTGAACAGGAAACCGCATAAACGCTGTTAGCAAATAGGATGATGACACACTGAGTAGTAAGGTAAACCCAATGGATTTTTGTACATTGCTGAGAGAACGACTGACTCAGCAGGACCAGGCCTGTCAAACACTTAGTCAAACTCACATATCACTCGTCACTATAACAGATCAAAGGAGCTTAAACATTTACAGTCTCTCAAACAAAGAATGGAGAGTGTACCTCATATCACATGTTGCAGTTTTATATATGGCTGTAATTTTAATCTCAAAATAACTGGAAAAAAAAACACCACCACCAATGTTCTAAATGTTCAGATCTGAAGAGTAAGCAAAAACCTAATAAGGGAAAATAAAGCTCAAAGTTGACTATTTCACTTCTGAGTCAAAGGGGACATTTTTAACTGATTTCATATCACAAGCCCTTTTGACTGATGTTTGGAAATGAAAAGCCATTAATTATTTTAATCAGTTTTATTAATGCATTATTTTAAGATTGAGCTCATTCAATTTCATTCAAACCTTTAAACCAGTAGAGCACTGCAGCACAGATTTCTGTACTAAACTGCAGGTGTCAGTTCCTATATTTATATACCAGGAGACGCATGACTACAGTGTACAAGGTAGTTAGGTGAGTACACAAGATCCATCTTTCTTCACTGGATACAGATATTCTCCTTAAAATTGTGTGTGACGGACCTTCTGAGGCATAAGGATTCTTTTAATCCTGTTTTTTGTTTCTACAGTATATGCTCATGTAGCTCCGTCCCTCTCTGCTCTGTTTTAATGGAATTTATTATGGGTAATAAAGTTCCCATTTGGCAGTTGGTTTTCCACAGAACGGTCTTTTGAGGAACTCTGTATAATCAGCAAAATGACAGGTCCTCACTTGCCTCCACTCTCGTCATGCAAGAAAAAATGCAAACATCTTTCTTTGTCAGATACACTCCTCTTTTCATGACGTTTTCTGGTTAATAAACGAACAACTTTCCTATAAATCAGACCACGACATTTAATGTAACAGCTAGTGATTGTACATGTCTATTTCTCATGGCCTGCCAATGGATTTTCTTTGTCTCTGAAACTGTTCATCTTAAGCCCATATGCCTCGTATCTTAGTTGACTGGGTATCTCAGGCAATCTTACAATCTGTATTACATATGCTCCCATTAATCCCCTTGTGAAATATCCTGCAAGTACAAGTCCGATGCAGGAAAGTAAATCACAGGCAGGTACATGACAGGTGAAGTAGAGTAACTGTTTCATGATTGCTCGCTTGTCTTTTCTGGTGGAACATGTCCTTACATTTTTCAGTTGCACCCTGTCCCCACAGCACATCCCATCTGTCCCACAGAGCCATGTCAGTGTAGTCAGGAGAGTCTCAGGTCATACAATAGCTGCTATACAAGACATCACACACCTGTTTGCACTAGTGTTCAAGGGAGGAGGGAGCTTGCTTTTAGCTTTTTTTTCATAGAAAAATAGTGTAGAATAGTGTAGGAGAATAGTGTACTTACGTTTTTTTACTCACTGTATATGGAGCCTTTTCTTTCCCATTACCCTTTGCTCTCCTGTAACCACGACTGATAAGAAACACAGCAGAGGAAAGGAATCAAAGTAAGATAATGTTTACTGGCAATAACACCTTATTGACCCTAGGTCACCAATGGGGAATCATGGGCTTTCTTTTAAACTAAGCCTTATCGTCTCTATGGCTACTTCCAAAGGTGAAAAGAAAGGAGAGCTGTTATCGGATGAAAAGAAAAGGGCTCAGGTCAGTGCAGAAAGCTGTTCTGAGTTTCCTCTCGCTGTCCAGTAAGTAGTAAAATAAGTGATGAGTGACTGAAATGTAACAAACAGGACAGAAGACTGAAATGAGTTTTCTGACAGACTATATCATTTTTATTTCTTTTCATAAATTGCTTTTACTGCTTTCAAATCTCACCTTGCTAAGATTGCTGGGGTTCAGTTTAGATATATCTAGGGCAAATAAATTTCCGAAGCTCCGTTCACATTTTCAACAGCCCGTTTTTCATTTTTATGTCTTACTTGCCGAGTAAAAGTGGTTTTCTTTCGGATATATTCTAATAAAGTTCAAGTCACACAAGGTGTATAAATTAATGGTTAAAAAAATCAAAATTGATACAATTACATTTTTGCAGTTAAACTAAATGTTAACTTGTGATGTAAAATTTACACTCATATTTCTAGCTAGCTGTGTATCAATTTCATTTACATTCAAGCATTTAAAAAAGCATTACAAGGATTCGGTACGTTTTCATTAATAGCAACCGATGAAATAGGCACCCTGCTGTCCATTAATAATAATATCCTGAGCCTATAATAATATTGAGTAAAAAAGGATAAGAATGTTCCTTTAGTGCTTTTCATGACGAAAGATCCCAGAGGATATTACACTCTACATAAAACAATATGCTGATGTACAATACTGTATTGCACGTTTTGCTAGATGCATTATATGCACTTTTATTGTATTCAAACAAGGCTTATCTGGATCTAATGAAGCAGTGAAATCCAACCTACTGCCCAATTTGAACTTTCTGTCAAACTGTGCTGCATTCCTAATGTGATCCCAGGTTTCGGTGCTGTCAGCCAGTCCTTTATGGGTCTTTACTGATGCCAACATAAAAAGATGATTAAATGCTATTCTGGTGAGTTTTCCATTACTTACAGTAACTGCCCTTTGAGAGTGCATTTTTGACAATGGGATATTCGAAATATTTAAAGGCTCGACAATAGAAGCTACTATGGATTTTTAAATAACTGGTTAGTAGGGACGGCATTCTAGCTCTTGTGTGCCACATCATACACAGCTCGGTGGTGAGGGAGGAGGGGGCTGTAAAAAAGATATAAGACTTCCTGTAAAAACTGTCTACGAAGCTGGCGGTTTAAGACCAGTCATCTGTATCTCAGTATTTACTGCTGCTAAAGCCACTGTAGCCAGCATCAAATAAAGTATAAATAATTACTCATGAAATGTTAATAGTGTTATATTTCGGATAAAGCCTGACTACACTACCAATAGTCTGTAACAGGTACACAAACTCTAATGTTACGGTGATTTGTAAGAATGATCTGATTAGGTCTGATCCCGTCCAATGATTATATTGCCTGGCACCCTGTTTTTTTAGATTCGACTCCTGGGGGATGTTTAGCTCCCGTCTCACGTAAGGAAGATTGGTTAGCGGTTAGTGTGAGAGAATGAAAGGGCGACATCTGTCGGCGGCTCAGTGTATATACGAGAGAGAGTGTGTGTGGTGGGTGTTTGCGGTTTCGTGTAGACTTGAGTGCACTCAGTGTAGATTGAGCTTCAGAATGTGATAGACTTGACAGCTCAGGGAAATCTCAGAGATGCTGCTGTGATTTTATCCTCACGCAGGCAAAGGGTTTTAAAAGTGGTAGTGTGATGTACGGTAATTATCGCCCGTGTTCTTCAGACTGGAGACTGCCGCTCTGCCCAACATTGCCTTTAATAACGCAACGCAGGTGTGTCAGACAGTGGTCTCGACTTTGCTGGGGGAAGGATCCTGTTTCACGGAAACCTCTAGCAATAGTTTACCATATTAACCAAATTCGGCACATAAATAAAAATACAAGATCCCTCAGTTTAATTAACTTTTACAAAGACCCAGGGGACCCTAAATTCTCAATAGCTCCCTCTTGTGGTACAACATGGCGCTGAAACGGTGATGAACAGAACCGATGGTGATAAAATGATGGGCGGGTCCTTCAAGAGAACCGGGACTGATTCCAATAGTTTACAGCTCTGTTCAAGATGCTGAGGCTACAGAACTCTACACGGACTAACTTTCCTTCTTTAAAATATGCGAAAAGCAGTGCTGTGTTTCAGGCTGTGAGAGAAAGGGTTTATTTTAATGTCCAAAACGAACCATGTACTGTAATATGTAATTTAAGAAAAGAAGACATTTAAGACACTTCAAATGGAGCCATAGAATTTCACTCTCCATATCTGTTGGACTGCAGCAACTGCAACAAATTCAATTATGTTTCCTCCAAAGAAGCTGAGCTAGACAATATAGTTCAGATATACACCTATTCCAGGAATATTTTTTTAAAGTTTTGAATCGTTGACACATTATTAGAAAAACCACACTAAATCTGCGTGAGGAATAGCCACTGTAGAGCAGGAGAGAGGAGGCTGTAATGACAATAGGACCAGCACTAGGTGGCGCGCACAGTCGCCGCTAGCAGAAACGCTCGAAAATTGCAGTGGTGCGATTGCTGATGGTTTGAAATGTGAATACACGCACGCCTGGGTTTGTATATACGGTAATGTGTGTGAGCAGTTCATGCTTTCCAAACAGCATGGCTGTCTCGTAATGTAGCCAGAGCTCAGAGAAGGCTAGATTTTCTTTGGTTTTCTGTATAGTCTTCTGTGTCAGTATTGCAGTTTTAACATAGCCGTTCTGATAAGCCTCTGTTTCCTACTGTACCTGAGTGAGTGGTGGGGTGTTTCACGATTTGAAGGTTCCTAACCGTGTTTCTGCAGAGCTCATCTCTCCGTTTTCCCTCTTATCTTGATAATACTCATTTTATCTTTCTGCCTTACATGGTATTAAAAAAACAAGGTTGAAATTAAATCTTATCATTTTCCCCCTGTAAACTGTCTGTAAACAGAGTGGTTATTACATAATTTATGAGCCCAGGCTTAATTTGAGGGTCGTTCCCCTGGCTGTATCCTGTCAAACAGCCTAACATTACTCAGCAAAGTTGCTTCAAAATATATTTTTTATGTTATTTATACATTTCAAGTCAGACAGAAACTTTAAAACAACGTTTATAATAAATCACTTGCATTCACAGTAATTGGCCATTATCCAGCCTAATAAATATTCATAGAGTAGCAGGATCAGACTGCATTTTTTTCTTGTTTTCTGTCATTAAAATAAAAAATGTAATTCAAGTGCCAAAGTGATGGATCAAAACCAGGTCTACCAGCTCCTATGTATATTCCCCCTGGCTTCTTCTTACCCCTTCGTTGCCTTGGCAACAGCGTATGACCCGGTGACCTGCCTGGCTTCCTCGATGGGTCACCTGACCCCTCAGAACTGCCCACTGAAAGGAGCCTTCCATTGACAAAGCAACAGCCAGAGTGCTCTGTCACTGGAAAAAGCTGTTGAGTTGCATTATGAAGTGTAGTTAGTAGAGCTCATCAGAAGTGTGTTTAATGAAGACAGGTCTCGGGATTTATACCGCCACAATCCAAAACTGACAGTTGTAGTACAGTACAAATGCGTTGGAGAAGAAAATGCTCCTGCCTGACATCTTAATGACACTAGCTGCTCACTGTGTCATTAATTTTTCTTTTCAGCTGTGTTTGCTTAGTAAATCGATCAAGCGACGAGTGCTTGTTTATTATGCTAAGCACTAAATTAGACGAGCGATGTCATCATCAAAGCACAACACGCATGCTAATATCTGTCGGCAGAGTAAAGTGTTTGTATGCGCCTGATGAAGAGCGGCGTGCTTAAGTGGCCCCCCAAAGCTGTGCTCTCACCCGCCCACTCTGGGCTGTTAATAAGCCTCGGGCCTGAGAGCAGCCGTGGTGTTTACTGAGCAAACGCTGCAGGTGTGCATCAGGGAAGGGTCCGGGGAAATGTAAACCCCTCTAAAGCCATGTGCAAATCAGCCTGAAAATAGATCATTTGTAATAGACGGGCAAACGCCTCCAGCTTAGTGCCTGATCGAAGTATTCAACATCCTCAAAGGCCCTGACAAAGCCACCCCTGGACTTCTGTAGGATCAACAGTGAGACGCTATCCAGGAAGCAGCACAAAGGGGGACTTCGTTGAGCAGTGGGTTGTGGGAGAATTAAACAAGCTGCCCAGCTACATTGTTGAAGCCGGTGGTCTGGTTTCCTTCAAGAAACAGCTGGATGAAATCCTGAGATCAATTAACTACTAAGTACGAAAGAAACCGAATGGCCTCCTCTCCTTTATATCTTTCTTATGTTTGTATGCTGGGTAGGAAGAGCAGCTGGAACTTCTTACACAATACCTTCCAAAACTAGGGACGCACAAAGTGCCGTGGAGGTTTCTGGACAGAATCACAGTGAGGTTATGTCCTTTTGGGATTTAAACAATGTTAGACTGTCCTGGAGAAATATCATGTTCTATACTGTACAGTATATATAAAGCTTACAGTTTGCATTCTGTATATGGCTATGTATAAGGTTATCTAGGCAATTATTGCACCCATTGTGCATAAAATGCATGTTGTTGATATCCACTGATTATACAGATTATGTGTCAGTTTTCTTTCTCAGATACATGTAAAACATGGAATAGACCAGCCATTCCTAGCCCAGGAGCCGTTGTTTTCATTCCTGCCGAGCCCCAGACTTTCAGTGCTGACTGATGGTCGGATCTCAGTGTCAGAAATATTTGACAGAAACTTTACTGTTTCCAAAAACTTGAGCACACAGAACTCCATGCGGGGACATTTCTCCTACGCTTGCTTGCTGTTATTTATGCCTAAACAGCGCTTACTAGCTGATCTGTGTTTGATGGCCAGACACAGGTGGGAAAGTCACTGTAACACACACACCCACAGGGACTCCAGCTGGTTACATTGCAGGCAGCACATCTGAATGAGGGCAGTTCTGGCTCTTGGAAATTGGTCCAGGGTTGATACCAATCACAAATCCCATTTGATCCCTTTAGAGCTTCAAGCAGATTTCTAAAGTGACCCACACAGGAAACTGAAATCAATTAGCAAAAACAAGAAGAGACAGCGTTCCTACAGGACCAGGGCCCGGAACTTCTGGATTAGAGTAATAATGTAATAAAGCTATCACAATGCAGATACTAAAATTGCAATGGACCAGGCACAAAGCAAGAACACCTTGCCTTGCATGATGAATTAGTGTCACCCATGACAGTAGTTCTGTGTTGTGCCTGCTGGGGTAGGCCCTTGGTCACCATGGCTTTCTAAGGATGAAGTACACGTAGTTACTGAAAATGGATGGATAAGAGGAAAGGTTTCATATTCAATCTCATCCAGGATTATCATGACAAAAACAAATAAAATAGGAAGCTGCTATAAGGTAATCAGTGCTGTGGTATTCACTCGGCCCAGAGCTAGAACTTCAGCACATAACACGTCTACACTGCATTGTGCTTTGGGATTTTAATAATAATAATAATAATAATAATAATAATAATAATAATAATAATAATAATAATAATAATAATAATAATAATAATAATAATAACAACAACAACAACAACAACAACAAAAATAATAATAATAATGATAAGAATAAAATAATAATAATAATAATAATAATACACTTTATTTTATATAGCACATTTAAAGGTGGTTTCTCAAAGCGCTTTAAAGAATGAGAACAACAATAAATAAAAAGAATACACAAGATAAAACACAATTACAATACAGAGAGGAGACCGTGGATGTGGTACTAGGAAAAGAAGAGGGGTGAAGAATGGAACCAGTTAAGTAAAGGCTCTTCTAAAGAAGAAGGTTTTGAGTCTGGATTTGAAGGAGTTTAGAGAAGGTGACTCTCTGATATCCTTGGGGAGAGAGTTCCAGAGCTTGGGGGCATAACAGGAGAAGGCCCTGTCACCCATACAGTGTAGACGGGCTTGGGGGACAGTAAGGAGGGCAGAATTAAAAGAGCGAAGGTTGCGAGGTGGAGAGTAGGGCGATAATAGTTCAGACAGGTACTGAGGTGCCAACCATGCAGAGCCTTATAGGTGAACATGAGGTTTTTAAATTCCAAACAGAATTTGACAGGAAGCCAGTGCAAGGACTCCAGGATAGGAGTAATATGATCACTTGCACTAGACCTGGTCAGGATCCTGGCTGCTGAATTTTGTACATACTGCAGTTTGTTCAGAGTGGAATTAGATACCCCAGCAAGTAGAGCATTACAGCAGTCAATTTGAGAGAACATAAATGTGTTGATCAGCTCTTCAGCCACAGTTAGTGACAGTATAGGGTGTAGTCTAGCAATTTTGATAGGAGATTTCCTCTTGGGTGTCTGAATAACAACCTATACAGAGAACAAGTGTTAATCAGTGGAGGGTAATTACAGCAGGTCTTGATTGTTCATGAGGAATGCCATACTCTTTGCAGTTGTACTACTGGAGCTCTCCAAGAAATTATCGCTGATATACAGTATTACAATTCATCTCCAGGATTTATCGCCCTCTGGTGGCACAATACAAATACTGTGTTGCTGAGTTCTGTTCAGACAGATCAAAATCCTACAGTCATCCAAACCATATGGCAGTACAACTTTTGTAACAGAAATCCTCCAGTAGCCTTAAAAACAATAAAAATACAAAACAAACCTGATTAATTTAGATGTACCATTGATGGAAAAATAGAATGCTTTTTCACTAAATGCTTTCTCACTCAATATATAATATTTTTTTAGCCAAATAATTTGACCCAAAATTGTACACAATTTTTAAAAGTTTATTAAAGCATTGCTAAATTTCCAACATTAAATAGGCTTATTTATATTCAATTCTCTTAGCTGTATATACCAACATTTTACTGCTTCCACACTATCATCCCACAGATAAAAATCAGGTTTCAAAATAAACACATTAGTATTATACGTGGGCTCTTTCAGCTTGGTGTTTACCATTTTATATTTATAGCTTTACTACTTGGATCCAATGTTTTGCACTTGTCCACATTAAATATCATCTGCCAGGTGTTTTTACCCTCTTGAATTTTGTCTAATTCTTTTTGCATTTAATTTGCAGCTTCCAGAGTGTTTTCTGTTTTTGCAGTGTTTAGAGAGAAGGACGAGTATGTGATAGTTTTTCAGTGACTTAATCCATTGTTCTGTTCCTTTCTTCAGCCTCCTCTGTATCTTTGTGTACATGAAGCCAGCAGTAATGCCCCGTTTTACACTGGTATTCTGTAACAGAACTTTAAATTGAAGACTATCACATTGCAAAGGCAGCTGAAGTTACAGATTGTCATTTTTATTACAAAGGAACAAGTAATAGGTTTATTCCATGCTGAAAAAAAGAAGAAAGAGAACACAACGTTTCGGCCGTGGAGCCTTCTTCAGGTGTCGGCTCTATATGCTGCATTGCCCTAAGTGAGGATGTTGTCTAAATCCCCGTAAAGCAACAGTATGAAAGAAAGTGGTTAAACGACTCAATCTGTTGCATATGGCATTGAATGCACTGCCATATTAAACGTTGTAGCTAAAATGTATTGGGTTGTCCAGACTCCTAAGCTATTGAGGGCTGATCCCATGCTCTTGGAGAGTACGATTCGACACGAAATTTCCAATAACACAATTCTTTTCAAAAAATGAAATTGTACTACTGCTGATACAATTTGTTTGTTGTGGCAAGGCTGCTAAGTAACTGTTAAAATGGCAGTGCATTCAATGCCATATGCTACAGATTGAGTCGTTTAACCACTTTCTTTCAAACTGTTGCTTTTCAGGGATTTAGACAACATCCTCACTTAGGGCAATGCAGCATATAGAGCCATATATGCAAGAAAATAAAAAAGTGAACAGAACATTAAAATATGACTTTTCCTAAATTTCACTTCTGTCCTAGAACACGGCCATGCCATCAAACATCCTCTATGTTTTCTAATAATCCTAACCCTAACCCTAGCTAAGGGTTTGGGCAGTTAGGGTTAGGGGTCAGATTTTCATCAATGCAACCTAACACTTATTTAAGCTGAAAATAGAACTCAAGGCATCAAATTTTAGTCTGAAAAGACTTAGCAGCCTTGCCACAACAAACAAAATGTATCAGCAGTAGAACAATTTCATTTTTTGACAAGAATTCTGTGATTGGAAATTTCGTGTCGAATCGTACTCTCCAAGAGCATGGGATCAGCCCTCAATAGCTTAAGAGTCTGGAAAACCCAATACATTTTAGCTACAACTGTTAAAATGGCAGTGCATTCAATGCCATATGCAACAGATTGAGTCGTTTAACCACTTTCTTTCATACTGTTGCTTTTCGGGGATTTAGACAACATCCTCACTTAGGGCAATGCAGCATATAGAGCCATATATGCAAGAAAATAAAAAAGTGAACAGAACATTAAAATATGACATTTCCTAAATGTCACTTCTGTCCTAGAACACAGCCATGCCATCAAACATCCTCTATGTTTTCTAATAATCCTAACCCTAACCCTAGCTAAGGGTTTGGGCAGTTAGGGTTAGGGGTCAGATTTTCATCAATGCAACCTAACACTTATTTAAGCTGAAAATAGAACTCAGGGCATCAAAATATTAGTCTGAAAAGACTTAGCAGCCTTGCCACAACAAACAAAATGTATCAATGGTAGTACAATTTCATTTTTTGTCAAGAATTGTGTTATTGGAAATTTCGTGTCGAATCGCACTCTCCATGAGCATGGGATCAGCCATCAATAGCTCAGGAGTCTGGAAAACCCAATAAATTTTAGCTACAACTGTTAAAATGGCAGTGCATTCAATGCCATATGCAACAGATTGAGTCGTTTAACCACTTTCTTTCATACTGTTGCTTTTTGGGGATTTAGACAACATCCTCACTTAGGGCAATGCAGCATATAGAGCCATATATGCAAGAAAATAAAAAAGTGAACAGAACATTAAAATATGACATTTCCTAAATTTCACTTCTGTCCTAGAACACAGCCATGCCATCAAACATCCTCTATGTTTTCTAATAATCCTAACCCTAAACCTAGCTCAGGGTGTGGGCAGTTAGGGTTAGGGGTCAGATTTTCATCAATGCAACCTAACACTTATTTAAGCTGAAAATAGAACTCAAGGCATCAAATATTAGTCTGAAAAGACTTAGCAGCCTTGCCACAACAAACAAAATGTATCAGCAGTAGAACAATTTCATTTTTTGACAAGAATTCTGTGATTGGAAATTTCGTGTCGAATCGTACTCTCCAAGAGCATGGGATCAGCCCTCAATAGCTTAAGAGTCTGGAAAACCCAATACATTTTAGCTACAACTGTTAAAATGGCAGTGCATTCAATGCCATATGCAACAGATTGAGTCGTTTAACCACTTTCTTTCATACTGTTGCTTTTCGGGGATTTAGACAACATCCTCACTTAGGGCAATGCAGCATATAGAGCCATATATGCAAGAAAATAAAAAAGTGAACAGAACATTAAAATATGACATTTCCTAAATGTCACTTCTCTCCTAGAACACAGCCATGCCATCAAACATCCTCTATGTTTTCTAATAATCCTAACCCTAACCCTAGCTAAGGGTTTGGGCAGTTAGGGTTAGGGGTCAGATTTTCATCAATGCAACCTAACACTTATTTAAGCTGAAAATAGAACTCAGGGCATCAAAATATTAGTCTGAAAAGACTTAGCAGCCTTGCCACAACAAACAAAATGTATCAATGGTAGTACAATTTCATTTTTTGTCAAGAATTGTGTTATTGGAAATTTCGTGTCGAATCGCACTCTCCATGAGCATGGGATCAGCCATCAATAGCTCAGGAGTCTGGAAAACCCAATAAATTTTAGCTACAACTGTTAAAATGGCAGTGCATTCAATGCCATATGCAACAGATTGAGTCGTTTAACCACTTTCTTTCATACTGTTGCTTTTTGGGGATTTAGACAACATCCTCACTTAGGGCAATGCAGCATATAGAGCCATATATGCAAGAAAATAAAAAAGTGAACAGAACATTAAAATATGACATTTCCTAAATTTCACTTCTGTCCTAGAACACAGCCATGCCATCAAACATCCTCTATGTTTTCTAATAATCCTAACCCTAAACCTAGCTCAGGGTGTGGGCAGTTAGGGTTAGGGGTCAGATTTTCATCAATGCAACCTAACACTTATTTAAGCTGAAAATAGAACTCAAGGCATCAAATATTAGTCTGAAAAGACTTAGCAGCCTTGCCACAACAAACAAAATGTATCAGCAGTAGAACAATTTCATTTTTTGACAAGAATTCTGTGATTGGAAATTTCGTGTCGAATCGTACTCTCCAAGAGCATGGGATCAGCCCTCAATAGCTTAAGAGTCTGGAAAACCCAATACATTTTAGCTACAACTGTTAAAATGGCAGTGCATTCAATGCCATATGCAACAGATTGAGTCGTTTAACCACTTTCTTTCATACTGTTGCTTTTCGGGGATTTAGACAACATCCTCACTTAGGGCAATGCAGCATATAGAGCCATATATGCAAGAAAATAAAAAAGTGAACAGAACATTAAAATATGACATTTCCTAAATGTCACTTCTCTCCTAGAACACAGCCATGCCATCAAACATCCTCTATGTTTTCTAATAATCCTAACCCTAACCCTAGCTAAGGGTTTGGGCAGTTAGGGTTAGGGGTCAGATTTTCATCAATGCAACCTAACACTTATTTAAGCTGAAAATAGAACTCAGGGCATCAAAATATTAGTCTGAAAAGACTTAGCAGCCTTGCCACAACAAACAAAATGTATCAATGGTAGTACAATTTCATTTTTTGTCAAGAATTGTGTTATTGGAAATTTCGTGTCGAATCGCACTCTCCATGAGCATGGGATCAGCCATCAATAGCTCAGGAGTCTGGAAAACCCAATAAATTTTAGCTACAACTGTTAAAATGGCAGTGCATTCAATGCCATATGCAACAGATTGAGTCGTTTAACCACTTTCTTTCATACTGTTGCTTTTTGGGGATTTAGACAACATCCTCACTTAGGGCAATGCAGCATATAGAGCCATATATGCAAGAAAATAAAAAACTGAAGAGAACATTAAAATATGACATTTCCTAAATTTCACTTCTGTCCTAGAACACAGCCATGCCATCAAACATCCTCTATGTTTTCTAATAATCCTAACCCTAAACCTAGCTCAGGGTGTGGGCAGTTAGGGTTAGGGGTCAGATTTTCATCAATGCAACCTAACACTTATTTAAGCTGAAAATAGAACTCAAGGCATCAAATATTAGTCTGAAAAGACTTAGCAGCCTTGCCACAACAAACAAAATGTATCAGCAGTAGAACAATTTCATTTTTTGACAAGAATTCTGTTATTGGAAATTTCGTGTCGAATCGTACTCTCCAAGAGCATGGGATCAGCCCTCAATAGCTTAGGAGTCTGGACAACCCAATACATTTTAGCTACAACGTTTAATATGGCAGTGCATTCAATGCCATATGCAACAGATTGAGTCGTTTAACCACTTTCTTTCATACTGTTGCTTTTCGGGGATTTAGACAACATCCTTACTTAGGGCAATGCAGCATATAGAGCCATATATGCAAGAAAATAAAAAAGTGAACAGAACATTAAAATATGACATTTCCTAAATTTCAATTCTGTCCTAGAACACAGCCATGCCATCAAACATCCTCTATGTTTTCTAATAATCCTAACCCTAACCCTAGCTCAGGGTGTGGGCAGTTAGGGTTAGGGGTCAGATTTTTATCAATGCAACCTAACACTTATTTAAGCTGAAAATAGAACTCAAGGCATCAAATTTTAGTCTGAAAAGACTTAGCAGCCTTACCACAACAAACAAATTGTATCAGCAGTAGTACAATTTCATTTTTTGACAAGAATTCCGTTATTGGAAATTTCGTGTCGAATCGTACTCTCCAAGAGCATGGGATCAGCCCTCAATAGCTTAGGAGTCTGGAAAACCCAATACATTTTAGCTACAACTGTTAAAATGGCAGTGCATTCAATGCCATATGCAACAGATTGAGTCGTTTAACCACTTTCTTTCATACTGTTGCTTTTTGGGGATTTAGACAACATCCTCACTTAGGGCAATGCAGCATATAGAGCCATATATGCAAGAAAATAAAAAAGTGAACAGAACATTAAAATATGACATTTCCTAAATTTCACTTCTGTCCTAGAACACAGCCATGCCATCAAACATCCTCTATGTTTTCTAATAATCCTAACCCTAACCCTAGCTAAGGGTTTGGGCAGTTAGGGTTAGGGGTCAGATTTTCATCAATGCAACCTAACACTCATTTAAGCTGAAAATAGAACTCAGGGCATCAAAATATTAGTCTGAAAAGACTTAGCAGCCTTGCCAGAACAAACAAAATGTATCAATGGTAGTACAATTTCATTTTTTGACGAGAATTGTGTTATTGGAAATTTCGTGTCGAATCGCACTCTCCATGAGCATGGGATCAGCCATCAATAGCTTAGGAGTCTGGAAAACCCAATAAATTTTAGCTACAAGTGTTAAAATGGCAGTGCATTCAATGCCATATGAAACAGATTGAGTCGTTTAACCACTTTCTTTCATACTGTTGCTTTTTGGGGATTTAGACAACATCCTAACTTAGGGCAATGCAGCATATAGAGCCATATATGCAAGAAAATAAAAAAGTGAACAGAACATTAAAATATGACATTTCCTAAATTTCACTTCTGTCCTAGAACACAGCCATGCCATCAAACATCATCTATGTTTTCTAATAATCCTAACCCTAACCCTAGCTCAGGGTGTGGGCAGTTAGGGTTAGGTGTCAGATTTTTATCAATGCATCCTAACATTTATTTAAGCTGAAAATAGAACTCAAGGCATCAAATTTTAGTCTGAAAAGACTTAGCAGCCTTACCACAACAAACAAATTGTATCAGCAGTAGTACAATTTCATTTTTTGAAAAGAATTCTGTTATTGGAAATTTCGTGTCGAATCGTACTCTCCAAGAGCATGGGATCAGCCCTCAATAGCTTAGGAGTCTGGAAAACCCGATACATTTTAGCTACAACTGTTAAAATGGCAGTGCATTCAATGCCATATGCAACAGATTGAGTCGTTTAACCACTTTCTTTCATACTGTTGCTTTTCGGGGATTTAGACAACATCCTCACTTAGGGCAATGCAGCATATAGAGCCATATATGCAAGAAAATAAAAAAGTGAAGAGAACACTAAAATATGACATTTCCTAAATTTCTCTTCTGTCCTAGAACACAGCCATGCCATCAAACATCCTCTATGTTTTCTAATTATCCTAAC
Source organism: Lepisosteus oculatus (assembly GCF_040954835.1). Lineage (NCBI taxonomy): Eukaryota > Metazoa > Chordata > Actinopteri > Semionotiformes > Lepisosteidae > Lepisosteus > Lepisosteus oculatus. The sequence continues at coordinate 6,025,823 of NC_090712.1, read as the reverse complement.
CCTAACCCTAGCTAAGGGTTTGGGCAGTTAGGGTTAGGGGTCAGATTTTCATCAATGCAACCTAACACTCATTTAAGCTGAAAATAGAACTCAGGGTATCAAAATATTAGTTTGAGAAGACTTAGCAGCCTTGCCACAACAAACAAAATGTATCAGCAGTAGTACAATTTCATTTTTTGACGAGAATTGTGTTATTGGAAATTTTGTGTCGAATCGTACTCTCCAAGAGCATGGGATCAGCCATCAATAGCTTAGTAGTCTGGAAAACGCAATAAATTTTAGCTACAAGTGTTAAAATGGCAGTGCATTCAATGCCATATGAAACAGATTGAGTCGTTTAACCACTTTCTTTCATACTGTTGCTTTTTGGGGATTTAGACAACATCCTCAGTTAGGGCAATGCAGCATATAGAGCCATATATGCAAGAAAATAAAAAGTTGAAGAGAACATTAAAATATGACATTTCCTAAATTTCACTTCTGTCCTAGAACACAGCCATGCCATCAAATATCCTCTATATTTTCTAATAATCCTAACCCTAACCCTAGCTCAGGGTGTGGGCAGTTAGGGTTAGGTGTCAGATTTTCATCAATGCAACCTAACACTTATTTAAGCTGAAAATAGAACTCAGGGCATCAAAATATTAGTCTGAAAAGACTTAGCAGCCTTGCCACAACAAACAAAATGTATCAGCAGTAGTACAATTTCATTTTTTGTCAAGAATTGTGTTATTGGAAATTTCGTGTCGAATCGCACTCTCCATGAGCATGGGATCAGCCATCAATAGCTTAGGAGTCTGGAAAACCCAATACATTTTAGCTACAACGTTTAATATGGCAGTGCATTCAATGCCATATGCAACAGATTGAGTCGTTTAACCACTTTCTTTCATACTGTTGCTTTTTGGGGATTTAGACAACATCCTCACTTAGGGCAATGCAGCATATAGCGCCATATATGCAAGAAAATAAAAAAGTGAAGAGAACATTAAAATATGACATTTCCTAAATTTCACTTCTGTCCTAGAACACAGCCATGCCATCAAATATCCTCTATGTTTTCTAATAATCCTAACCCTAAACCTAGCTCAGGGTGTGGGCAGTTAGGGCTAGGGGTCAGATTTTCATCAATGCAACCTAACACTTATTTAAGCTGAAAATAGAACTCAAGGCATCAAATATTAGTCTGAAATGACTTAGCAGTCTTGCCACTACAAACAAAATGTATCAGCAGTAGAACAATTTCAGTTTTTGACAAGAATTCTGTTATTGGAAATTTCGTGTCGAATCGTACTCTCCAAGAGCATGGGATCAGCCCTCAATAGCTTAAGAGTCTGGAAAACCCAATACATTTTAGCTACAACTGTTAAAATGGCAGTGCATTCAATGCCATATGCAACAGATTGAGTCGTTTAACCACTTTCTTTCATACTGTTGCTTTTTGGGGATTTAGACAACATCCTCACTTAGGGCAATGCAGCATATAGAGCCATATATGCAAGAAAATAAAAAAGTGAAGAGAACATTAAAATATGACATTTCCTAAATTTCTCTTCTGTCCTAGAACACAGGCATGCCATCAAACATCCTCTATGTTTTCTAATAATCCTAACCCTAACCCTAGCTAAGGGTTTGGGCAGTTAGGGTTAGGGGTCAGATTTTCATCAATGCAACCTAACACTCATTTAAGCTGAAAATAGAACTCAGGGTATCAAAATATTAGTCTGAGAAGACTTAGCAGCCTTGCCACAACAAACAAATTGTATCAGCAGTAGTACAATTTCATTTTTTGAAAAGAATTCTGTTATTGGAAATTTTGTGTCGAATCGTACTCTCCAAGAGCATGGGATCAGCCCTCAATAGCTTAGGAGTCTGGAAAACCCGATACATTTTAGCTACAACGTTTAATATGGCAGTGCATTCAATGCCATATGCAACAGATTGAGTCGTTTAACCACTTTCTTTCATACTGTTGCTTTTCGGGGATTTAGACAACATCCTCACTTAGGGCAATGCAGCATATAGAGCCATATATGCAAGAAAATAAAAAAGTGAAGAGAACACTAAAATATGACATTTCCTAAATTTCTCTTCTGTCCTAGAACACAGCCATGCCATCAAACATCCTCTATGTTTTCTAATAATCCTAACCCTAACCCTAGCTAAGGGTTTGGGCAGTTAGGGTTAGGGGTCAGATTTTCATCAATGCAACCTAACACTCATTTAAGCTGAAAATAGAACTCAGGGTATCAAAATATTAGTTTGAGAAGACTTAGCAGCCTTGCCACAACAAACAAAATGTATCAGCAGAAGTACAATTTCATTTTTTGACAAGAATTGTGTTATTGGAAATTTTGTGTCGAATCGTACTCTCCAAGAGCATGGGATCAGCCATCAATAGCTTAGTAGTCTGGAAAACGCAATAAATTTTAGCTACAAGTGTTAAAATGGCAGTGCATTCAATGCCATATGAAACAGATTGAGTCGTTTAACCACTTTCTTTCATACTGTTGCTTTTTGGGGATTTAGACAACATCCTCACTTAGGGCAATGCAGCATATAGAGCCATATATGCAAGAAAATAAAAAGTTGAAGAGAACATTAAAATATGACATTTCCTAAATTTCACTTCTGTCCTAGAACACAGCCATGCCATCAAACATCCTCTATGTTTTCTAATAATCCTAACCCTAAACCTAGCTCAGGGTGTGGGCAGTTAGGGTTAGGGGTCAGATTTTCATCAATGCAACCTAACACTTATTTAAGCTGAAAATAGAACTCAAGGCATCAAATATTAGTCTGAAAAGACTTAGCAGCCTTGCCACAACAAACAAAATGTATCAGCAGTAGAACAATTTCATTTTTTGACAAGAATTCTGTTATTGGAAATTTCGTGTCGAATCGTACTCTCCAAGAGCATGGGATCAGCCCTCAATAGCTTAAGAGTCTGGAAAACCCAATACATTTTAGCTACAACTGTTAAAATGGCAGTGCATTCAATGCCATATGCAACAGATTGAGTCGTTTAACCACTTTCTTTCATACTGTTGCTTTTTGGGGATTTAGACAACATCCTCACTTAGGGCAATGCAGCATATAGAGCCATATATGCAAGAAAATAAAAAAGTGAAGAGAACATTAAAATATGACATTTCCTAAATTTCTCTTCTGTCCTAGAACACAGCCATGCCATCAAACATCCTCTATGTTTTCTAATAATCCTAACCCTAACCCTAGCTAAGGGTTTGGGCAGTTAGGGTTAGGGGTCAGATTTTCATCAATGCAACCTAACACTCATTTAAGCTGAAAATAGAACTCAGGGTATCAAAATATTAGTCTGAGAAGACTTAGCAGCCTTGCCACAACAAACAAATTGTATCAGCAGTAGTACAATTTCATTTTTTGAAAAGAATTCTGTTATTGGAAATTTTGTGTCGAATCGTACTCTCCAAGAGCATGGGATCAGCCCTCAATAGCTTAGGAGTCTGGAAAACCCGATACATTTTAGCTACAACGTTTAATATGGCAGTGCATTCAATGCCATATGCAACAGATTGAGTCGTTTAACCACTTTCTTTCATACTGTTGCTTTTCGGGGATTTAGACAACATCCTCACTTAGGGCAATGCAGCATATAGAGCCATATATGCAAGAAAATAAAAAAGTGAAGAGAACACTAAAATATGACATTTCCTAAATTTCTCTTCTGTCCTAGAACACAGCCATGCCATCAAACATCCTCTATGTTTTCTAATAATCCTAACCCTAACCCTAGCTAAGGGTTTGGGCAGTTAGGGTTAGGGGTCAGATTTTCATCAATGCAACCTAACACTCATTTAAGCTGAAAATAGAACTCAGGGTATCAAAATATTAGTTTGAGAAGACTTAGCAGCCTTGCCACAACAAACAAAATGTATCAGCAGTAGTACAATTTCATTTTTTGACAAGAATTGTGTTATTGGAAATTTTGTGTCGAATCGTACTCTCCAAGAGCATGGGATCAGCCATCAATAGCTTAGTAGTCTGGAAAACGCAATAAATTTTAGCTACAAGTGTTAAAATGGCAGTGCATTCAATGCCATATGAAACAGATTGAGTCGTTTAACCACTTTCTTTCATACTGTTGCTTTTTGGGGATTTAGACAACATCCTCACTTAGGGCAATGCAGCATATAGAGCCATATATGCAAGAAAATAAAAAAGTGAAGAGAACATTAAAATATGACATTTCCTAAATTTCTCTTCTGTCCTAGAACACAGCCATGCCATCAAACATCCTCTATGTTTTCTAATAATCCTAACCCTAACCCTAGCTAAGGGTTTGGGCAGTTAGGGTTAGGGGTCAGATTTTCATCAATGCAACCTAACACTCATTTAAGCTGAAAATAGAACTCAGGGTATCAAAATATTAGTCTGAGAAGACTTAGCAGCCTTGCCACAACAAACAAATTGTATCAGCAGTAGTACAATTTCATTTCTTGACGAGAATTGTGTTATTGGAAATTTTGTGTCGAATCGTACTCTCCAAGAGCATGGGATCAGCCCTCAATAGCTTAGGAGTCTGAAAAACCCGATACATTTTAGCTACAACGTTTAATATGGCAGTGCATTCAATGCCATATGCAACAGATTGAGTCGTTTAACCACTTTCTTTCATACTGTTGCTTTTCGGGGATTTAGACAACATCCTCACTTAGGGCAATGCAGCATATAGCGCCATATATGCAAGAAAATAAAAAACTGAAGAGAACATTAAAATATGACATTTCCTAAATTTCACTTCTGTCCTAGAACACAGCCATGCCATCAAACATCCTCTATGTTTTCTAATAATCCTAACCCTAAACCTAGCTCAGGGTGTGGGCAGTTAGGGTTAGGGGTCAGATTTTCATCAATGCAACCTAACACTTATTTAAGCTGAAAATAGAACTCAAGGCATCAAATATTAGTCTGAAAAGACTTAGCAGCCTTGCCACAACAAATAAAATGTATCAGCAGTAGAACAATTTCATTTTTTGACAAGAATTCTGTTATTGGAAATTTCGTGTCGAATCGTACTCTCCAAGAGCATGGGATCAGCCATCAATAGCTTAGGAGTCTGGAAAACCCAATACATTTTAGCTACAAGTGTTAAAATGGCAGTGCATTCAATGCCATATGCAACAGATTGAGTCGTTTAACCACTTTCTTTCATACTGTTGCTTTTTGGGGATTTAGACAACATCCTCACTTAGGGTAATGCAGCATATAGAGCCATATATGCAAGAAAATAAAAAAGTGAAGAGAACATTAAAATATGACATTTCCTAAATTTCACTTCTGTCCTAGAACACAGCCATGCCATCAAACATCCTCTATGTTTTCTAATAATCCTAACCCTAAACCTAGCTCAGGGTGTGGGCAGTTAGGGTTAGGGGTCAGATTTTCATCAATGCAACCTAACACTTATTTAAGCTGAAAATAGAACTCAGGGTATCAAAATATTAGTCTGAAAAGACTTAGCAGCCTTGCCACAACAAACAAAATGTATCAATGGTAGTACAATTTCATTTTTTGACAAGAATTGTGTTATTGGAAATTTCGTGTCGAATCGCACTCTCCAAGAGCATGGGATCAGCCATCAATAGCTTAGGAGTCTGGAAAACCCAATACATTTTAGCTACAACGTTTAATATGGCAGTGCATTCAATGCCATATGCAACAGATTGAGTCGTTTAACCACTTTCTTTCATACTGTTGCTTTTCAGGGATTTAGACAACATCCTCACTTAGGGCAATGCAGCATATAGAGCCATATATGCAAGAAAATAAAAAAGTGAAGAGAACATTAAAATATGACATTTCCTAAATTTCTCTTCTGTCCTAGAACACAGCCATGCCATCAAACATCCTCTATGTTTTCTAATAATCCTAACCCTAACCCTAGCTAAGGGTTTGGGCAGTTAGGGTTAGGGGTCAGATTTTCATCAATGCAACCTAACACTCATTTAAGCTGAAAATAGAACTCAGGGTATCAAAATATTAGTCTGAGAAGACTTAGCAGCCTTGCCACAACAAACAAATTGTATCAGCAGTAGTACAATTTCATTTTTTGAAAAGAATTCTGTTATTGGAAATTTCGTGTCGAATCGTACTCTCCAAGAGCATGGGATCAGCCCTCAATAGCTTAGGAGTCTGGAAAACCCGATACATTTTAGCTACAACGTTTAATATGGCAGTGCATTCAATGCCATATGCAACAGATTGAGTCGTTTAACCACTTTCTTTCATACTGTTGCTTTTTGGGGATTTAGACAACATCCTCACTTAGGGCAATGCAGCATATAGAGCCATATATGCAAGAAAATAAAAAAGTGAAGAGAACATTAAAATATGACATTTCCTAAATGTCACTTCTGTCCTAGAACACAGCCATGCCATCAAACATCCTCTATGTTTTCTAATAATCCTAACCCTAACCCTAGCTAAGGGTTTGGGCAGTTAGGGTTAGGGGTCAGATTTTCATCAATGCAACCTAACACTTATTTAAGCTGAAAATAGAACTCAGGGCATCAAAATATTAGTCTGAAAAGACTTAGCAGCCTTGCCACAACAAACAAAATGTATCAATGGTAGTACAATTTCATTTTTTGACAAGAATTGTGTTATTGGAAATTTCGTGTCGAATCGCACTCTCCAAGAGCATGGGATCAGCCCTCAATAGCTTAGTAGTCTGGAAAACGCAATAAATTTTAGCTACAACGTTTAATATGGCAGTGCATTCAATGCCATATGAAACAGATTGAGTCGTTTAACCACTTTCTTTCATACTGTTGCTTTTCAGGGATTTAGACAACATCCTCACTTAGGGCAATGCAGCATATAGAGCCATATATGCAAGAAAATAAAAAGTTGAAGAGAACATTAAAATATGACATTTCCTAAATTTCACTTCTGTCCTAGAACACAGCCATGCCATCAAATATCCTCTATATTTTCTAATAATCCTAACCCTAACCCTAGCTCAGGGTGTGGGCAGTTAGGGTTAGGTGTCAGATTTTCATCAATGCAACCTAACACTTATTTAAGCTGAAAATAGAACTCAGGGCATCAAAATATTAGTCTGAAAAGACTTAGCAGCCTTGCCACAACAAACAAAATGTATCAGCAGTAGTACAATTTCATTTTTTGTCAAGAATTGTGTTATTGGAAATTTCGTGTCGAATCGCACTCTCCATGAGCATGGGATCAGCCATCAATAGCTTAGGAGTCTGGAAAACCCAATACATTTTAGCTACAACGTTTAATATGGCAGTGCATTCAATGCCATATGCAACAGATTGAGTCGTTTAACCACTTTCTTTCATACTGTTGCTTTTCAGGGATTTAGACAACATCCTCACTTAGGGCAATGCAGCATATAGAGCCATATATGCAAGAAAATAAAAAAGTGAAGAGAACATTAAAATATGACATTTCCTAAATTTCTCTTCTGTCCTAGAACACAGCCATGCCATCAAACATCCTCTATGTTTTCTAATAATCCTAACCCTAACCCTAGGTAAGGGTTTGGGCAGTTAGGGTTAGGGGTCAGATTTTCATCAATGCAACCTAACACTCATTTAAGCTGAAAATAGAACTCAGGGTATCAAAATATTAGTCTGAGAAGACTTAGCAGCCTTGCCACAACAAACAAATTGTATCAGCAGTAGTACAATTTCATTTTTTGAAAAGAATTCTGTTATTGGAAATTTCGTGTCGAATCGTACTCTCCAAGAGCATGGGATCAGCCCTAAATAGCTTAGGAGTCTGGAAAACCCAATACATTTTAGCTACAACTGTTAAAATGGCAGTGCATTCAATGCCATATGCAACAGATTGAGTCGTTTAACCACTTTCTTTCATACTGTTGCTTTTTGGGGATTTAGACAACATCCTCACTTAGGGCAATGCAGCATATAGAGCCATATATGCAAGAAAATAAAAAAGTGAACAGAACATTAAAATATGACATTTCCTAAATTTCACTTCTGTCCTAGAACACAGCCATGCCATCAAACATCCTCTATGTTTTCTAATAATCCTAACCCTAACCCTAGCTAAGGGTTTGGGCAGTTAGGGTTAGGGGTCAGATTTTCATCAATGCAACCTAACACTCATTTAAGCTGAAAATAGAACTCAGGGTATCAAAATATTAGTCTGAAAAGACTTAGCAGCCTTGCCACAACAAACAAATTGTATCAATGGTAGTACAATTTCATTTTTTGACGAGAATTGTGTTATTGGAAATTTCGTGTCGAATCGCACTCTCCATGAGCATGGGATCAGCCATCAATAGCTTAGGAGTCTGGAAAACCCAATAAATTTTAGCTACAAGTGTTAAAATGGCAGTGCATTCAATGCCATATGAAACAGAATGAGTCGTTTAACCACTTTCTTTCATACTGTTGCTATTTGGGGATTTAGACAACATCCTCACTTAGGGTAATGCAGCATATAGAGCCATATATGCAAGAAAATAAAAAAGTGAAGAGAACATTAAAATATGACATTTCCTAAATTTCACTTCTGTCCTAGAACACAGCCATGCCATCAAACATCCTCTATATTTTCTAATAATCCTAACCCTAAACCTAGCTCAGGGTGTGGGCAGTTAGGGTTAGGGGTCAGATTTTCATCAATGCAACCTAACACTTATTTAAGCTGAAAATAGAACTCAAGGCATCAAATATTAGTCTGAAAAGACTTAGCAGTCTTGCCACAACAAACAAAATGTATCAACAGTAGAACAATTTCATTTTTTGAAAAGAATTCTGTTATTGGAAATTTTGTGTCGAATCGTACTCTCCAAGAGCATGGGATCAGCCATCAATAGCTTAGTAGTCTGGAAAACGCAATAAATTTTAGCTACAAGTGTTAAAATGGCAGTGCATTCAATGCCATATGAAACAGATTGAGTCGTTTAACCACTTTCTTTCATACTGTTGCTTTTTGGGGATTTAGACAACATCCTCACTTAGGGCAATGCAGCATATAGAGCCATATATGCAAGAAAATAAAAAGTTGAAGAGAACATTAAAATATGACATTTCCTAAATTTCACTTCTGTCCTAGAACACAGCCATGCCATCAAACATCCTCTATGTTTTCTAATAATCCTAACCCTAAACCTAGCTCAGGGTGTGGGCAGTTAGGGTTAGGGGTCAGATTTTCATCAATGCAACCTAACACTTATTTAAGCTGAAAATAGAACTCAAGGCATCAAATATTAGTCTGAAAAGACTTAGCAGCCTTGCCACAACAAACAAAATGTATCAGCAGTAGAACAATTTCATTTTTTGACAAGAATTCTGTTATTGGAAATTTCGTGTCGAATCGTACTCTCCAAGAGCATGGGATCAGCCCTCAATAGCTTAAGAGTCTGGAAAACCCAATACATTTTAGCTACAACTGTTAAAATGGCAGTGCATTCAATGCCATATGCAACAGATTGAGTCGTTTAACCACTTTCTTTCATACTGTTGCTTTTTGGGGATTTAGACAACATCCTCACTTAGGGCAATGCAGCATATAGAGCCATATATGCAAGAAAATAAAAAAGTGAAGAGAACATTAAAATATGACATTTCCTAAATTTCTCTTCTGTCCTAGAACACAGCCATGCCATCAAACATCCTCTATGTTTTCTAATAATCCTAACCCTAACCCTAGCTAAGGGTTTGGGCAGTTAGGGTTAGGGGTCAGATTTTCATCAATGCAACCTAACACTCATTTAAGCTGAAAATAGAACTCAGGGTATCAAAATATTAGTCTGAGAAGACTTAGCAGCCTTGCCACAACAAACAAATTGTATCAGCAGTAGTACAATTTCATTTTTTGAAAAGAATTCTGTTATTGGAAATTTTGTGTCGAATCGTACTCTCCAAGAGCATGGGATCAGCCCTCAATAGCTTAGGAGTCTGGAAAACCCGATACATTTTAGCTACAACGTTTAATATGGCAGTGCATTCAATGCCATATGCAACAGATTGAGTCGTTTAACCACTTTCTTTCATACTGTTGCTTTTCGGGGATTTAGACAACATCCTCACTTAGGGCAATGCAGCATATAGAGCCATATATGCAAGAAAATAAAAAAGTGAAGAGAACACTAAAATATGACATTTCCTAAATTTCTCTTCTGTCCTAGAACACAGCCATGCCATCAAACATCCTCTATGTTTTCTAATAATCCTAACCCTAACCCTAGCTAAGGGTTTGGGCAGTTAGGGTTAGGGGTCAGATTTTCATCAATGCAACCTAACACTCATTTAAGCTGAAAATAGAACTCAGGGTATCAAAATATTAGTTTGAGAAGACTTAGCAGCCTTGCCACAACAAACAAAATGTATCAGCAGTAGTACAATTTCATTTTTTGACAAGAATTGTGTTATTGGAAATTTTGTGTCGAATCGTACTCTCCAAGAGCATGGGATCAGCCATCAATAGCTTAGTAGTCTGGAAAACGCAATAAATTTTAGCTACAAGTGTTAAAATGGCAGTGCATTCAATGCCATATGAAACAGATTGAGTCGTTTAACCACTTTCTTTCATACTGTTGCTTTTTGGGGATTTAGACAACATCCTCACTTAGGGCAATGCAGCATATAGAGCCATATATGCAAGAAAATAAAAAAGTGAAGAGAACATTAAAATATGACATTTCCTAAATTTCTCTTCTGTCCTAGAACACAGCCATGCCATCAAACATCCTCTATGTTTTCTAATAATCCTAACCCTAACCCTAGCTAAGGGTTTGGGCAGTTAGGGTTAGGGGTCAGATTTTCATCAATGCAACCTAACACTCATTTAAGCTGAAAATAGAACTCAGGGTATCAAAATATTAGTCTGAGAAGACTTAGCAGCCTTGCCACAACAAACAAATTGTATCAGCAGTAGTACAATTTCATTTCTTGACGAGAATTGTGTTATTGGAAATTTTGTGTCGAATCGTACTCTCCAAGAGCATGGGATCAGCCCTCAATAGCTTAGGAGTCTGGAAAACCCGATACATTTTAGCTACAACGTTTAATATGGCAGTGCATTCAATGCCATATGCAACAGATTGAGTCGCTTAACCACTTTCTTTCATACTGTTGCTTTTCGGGGATTTAGACAACATCCTCACTTAGGGCAATGCAGCATATAGAGCCATATATGCAAGAAAATAAAAAACTGAAGAGAACATTAAAATATGACATTTCCTAAATTTCACTTCTGTCCTAGAACACAGCCATGCCATCAAACATCCTCTATGTTTTCTAATAATCCTAACCCTAAACCTAGCTCAGGGTGTGGGCAGTTAGGGTTAGGGGTCAGATTTTCATCAATGCAACCTAACACTTATTTAAGCTGAAAATAGAACTCAAGGCATCAAATATTAGTCTGAAAAGACTTAGCAGCCTTGCCACAACAAATAAAATGTATCAGCAGTAGAACAATTTCATTTTTTGACAAGAATTCTGTTATTGGAAATTTCGTGTCGAATCGTACTCTCCAAGAGCATGGGATCAGCCATCAATAGCTTAGGAGTCTGGAAAACCCAATACATTTTAGCTACAACTGTTAAAATGGCAGTGCATTCAATGCCATATGCAACAGATTGAGTCGTTTAACCACTTTCTTTCATACTGTTGCTTTTTGGGGATTTAGACAACATCCTCACTTAGGGTAATGCAGCATATAGAGCCATATATGCAAGAAAATAAAAAAGTGAAGAGAACATTAAAATATGACATTTCCTAAATTTCACTTCTGTCCTAGAACACAGCCATGCCATCAAACATCCTCTATGTTTTCTAATAATCCTAACCCTAAACCTAGCTCAGGGTGTGGGCAGTTAGGGTTAGGGGTCAGATTTTCATCAATGCAACCTAACACTTATTTAAGCTGAAAATAGAACTCAGGGTATCAAAATATTAGTCTGAAAAGACTTAGCAGCCTTGCCACAACAAACAAAATGTATCAATGGTAGTACAATTTCATTTTTTGACAAGAATTGTGTTATTGGAAATTTCGTGTCGAATCGCACTCTCCAAGAGCATGGGATCAGCCATCAATAGCTTAGGAGTCTGGAAAACCCAATACATTTTAGCTACAACGTTTAATATGGCAGTGCATTCAATGCCATATGCAACAGATTGAGTCGTTTAACCACTTTCTTTCATACTGTTGCTTTTTGGGGATTTAGACAACATCCTCACTTAGGGCAATGCAGCATATAGAGCCATATATGCAAGAAAATAAAAAAGTGAAGAGAACATTAAAATATGACATTTCCTAAATGTCACTTCTGTCCTAGAACACAGCCATGCCATCAAACATCCTCTATGTTTTCTAATAATCCTAACCCTAACCCTAGCTAAGGGTTTGGGCAGTTAGGGTTAGGGGTCAGATTTTCATCAATGCAACCTAACACTTATTTAAGCTGAAAATAGAACTCAGGGCATCAAAATATTAGTCTGAAAAGACTTAGCAGCCTTGCCACAACAAACAAAATGTATCAATGGTAGTACAATTTCATTTTTTGACAAGAATTGTGTTATTGGAAATTTCGTGTCGAATCGCACTCTCCATGAGCATGGGATCAGCCATCAATAGCTTAGGAGTCTGGAAAACCCAATACATTTTAGCTACAACGTTTAATATGGCAGTGCATTCAATGCCATATGCAACAGATTGAGTCGTTTAACCACTTTCTTTCATACTGTTGCTTTTCAGGGATTTAGACAACATCCTCACTTAGGGCAATGCAGCATATAGAGCCATATATGCAAGAAAATAAAAAAGTGAAGAGAACATTAAAATATGACATTTCCTAAATTTCTCTTCTGTCCTAGAACACAGCCATGCCATCAAACATCCTCTATGTTTTCTAATAATCCTAACCCTAACCCTAGCTAAGGGTTTGGGCAGTTAGGGTTAGGGGTCAGATTTTCATCAATGCAACCTAACACTTATTTAAGCTGAAAATAGAACTCAGGGCATCAAAATATTAGTCTGAAAAGACTTAGCAGCCTTGCCACAACAAACAAAATGTATCAGCAGTAGTACAATTTCATTTTTTGTCAAGAATTGTGTTATTGGAAATTTCGTGTCGATTCGCACTCTCCATGAGCATGGGATCAGCCATCAATAGCTTAGGAGTCTGGAAAACCCAATACATTTTAGCTACAACGTTTAATATGGCAGTGCATTCAATGCCATATGCAACAGATTGAGTCGTTTAACCACTTTCTTTCATACTGTTGCTTTTCAGGGATTTAGACAACATCCTCACTTAGGGCAATGCAGCATATAGAGCCATATATGCAAGAAAATAAAAAAGTGAAGAGAACATTAAAATATGACATTTCCTAAATTTCTCTTCTGTCCTAGAACACAGCCATGCCATCAAACATCCTCTATGTTTTCTAATAATCCTAACCCTAACCCTAGCTAAGGGTTTGGGCAGTTAGGGTTAGGGGTCAGATTTTCATCAATGCAACCTAACACTCATTTAAGCTGAAAATAGAACTCAGGGTATCAAAATATTAGTCTGAGAAGACTTAGCAGCCTTGCCACAACAAACAAATTGTATCAGCAGTAGTACAATTTCATTTTTTGAAAAGAATTCTGTTATTGGAAATTTCGTGTCGAATCGTACTCTCCAAGAGCATGGGATCAGCCCTCAATAGCTTAGGAGTCTGGAAAACCCGATACATTTTAGCTACAACTGTTAAAATGGCAGTGCATTCAATGCCATATGCAACAGATTGAGTCGTTTAACCACTTTCTTTCATACTGTTGCTTTTCGGGGATTTAGACAACATCCTCACTTAGGGCAATGCAGCATATAGAGCCATATATGCAAGAAAATAAAAAAGTGAAGAGAACATTAAAATATGACATTTCCTAAATTCCTCTTCTGTCCTAGAACACAGCCATGCCATCAAACATCCTCTATGTTTTCTAATAATCCTAACCCTAACCCTAGCTAAGGGTTTGGGCAGTTAGGGTTAGGGGTCAGATTTTCATCAATGCAACCTAACACTTATTTAAGCTGAAAATAGAACTCAGGGCATCAAAATATTAGTCTGAGAAGACTTAGCAGCCTTGCCACAACAAACAAAATGTATCAGCAGTAGTACAATTTCATTTTTTGACAAGAATTGTGTTATTGGAAATTTTGTGTCGAATCGTACTCTCCAAGAGCATGGGATCAGCCCTCAATAGCTTAGTAGTCTGGAAAACGCAATAAATTTTAGCTACAACGTTTAATATGGCAGTGCATTCAATGCCATATGAAACAGATTGAGTCGTTTAACCACTTTCTTTCATACTGTTGCTTTTCAGGGATTTAGACAACATCCTCACTTAGGGCAATGCAGCATATAGAGCCATATATGCAAGAAAATAAAAAAGTGAAGAGAACATTAAAATATGACATTTCCTAAATTTCACTTCTGTCCTAGAACACAGCCATGCCATCAAACATCCTCTATGTTTTCTAATAATCCTAACCCTAAACCTAGCTCAGGGTTTGAGCAGTTAGGGTTAGGGGTCAGATTTTCATCAATGCAACCTAACACTCATTTAAGCTGAAAATAGAACTCAGGGTATCAAAATATTAGTCTGAGAAGACTTAGCAGCCTTGCCACAACAAACAAATAGTATCAGCAGTAGTACAATTTCATTTTTTGAAAAGAATTCTGTTATTGGAAATTTCGTGTCGAATCGTACTCTCCAAGAGCATGGGATCAGCCCTTAATAGCTTAGGAGTCTGGAAAACCCAATAAATTTTAGCTACAACTGTTAAAATGGCAGTGCATTCAATGCCATATGCAACAGATTGAGTCGTTTAACCACTTTCTTTCATACTGTTGCTTTTTGGGGATTTAGACAACATCCTCGCTTAGGGCAATGCAGCATATAGAGCCATATATGCAAGAAAATAAAAAGTTGAAGAGAACATTAAAATATGACATTTCCTAAATTTCACTTCTGTCCTAGAACACAGCCATGCCATCAAATATCCTCTATATTTTCTAATAATCCTAACCCTAACCCTAGCTCAGGGTGTGGGCAGTTAGGGTTAGGTGTCAGATTTTCATCAATGCAACCTAACACTTATTTAAGCTGAAAATAGAACTCAGGGCATCAAAATATTAGTCTGAAAAGACTTAGCAGCCTTGCCACAACAAACAAAATGTATCAGCAGTAGTACAATTTCATTTTTTGTCAAGAATTGTGTTATTGGAAATTTCGTGTCGAATCGCACTCTCCATGAGCATGGGATCAGCCATCAATAGCTTAGGAGTCTGGAAAACCCAATACATTTTAGCTACAACGTTTAATATGGCAGTGCATTCAATGCCATATGCAACAGATTGAGTCGTTTAACCACTTTCTTTCATACTGTTGCTTTTCAGGGATTTAGACAACATCCTCACTTAGGGCAATGCAGCATATAGAGCCATATATGCAAGAAAATAAAAAAGTGAAGAGAACATTAAAATATGACATTTCCTAAATTTCTCTTCTGTCCTAGAACACAGCCATGCCATCAAACATCCTCTATGTTTTCTAATAATCCTAACCCTAACCCTAGCTAAGGGTTTGGGCAGTTAGGGTTAGGGGTCAGATTTTCATCAATGCAACCTAACACTCATTTAAGCTGAAAATAGAACTCAGGGTATCAAAATATTAGTCTGAGAAGACTTAGCAGCCTTGCCACAACAAACAAATTGTATCAGCAGTAGTACAATTTCATTTTTTGAAAAGAATTCTGTTATTGGAAATTTCGTGTCGAATCGTACTCTCCAAGAGCATGGGATCAGCCCTAAATAGCTTAGGAGTCTGGAAAACCCAATACATTTTAGCTACAACGTTTAATATGGCAGTGCATTCAATGCCATATGCAACAGATTGAGTCGTTTAACCACTTTCTTTCATACTGTTGCTTTTCAGGGATTTAGACAACATCCTCACTTAGGGCAATGCAGCATATAGAGCCATATATGCAAGAAAATAAAAAAGTGAAGAGAACATTAAAATATGACATTTCCTAAATTTCTCTTCTGTCCTAGAACACAGCCATGCCATCAAACATCCTCTATGTTTTTTAATAATCCTAACCCTAACCCTAGCTAAGGGTTTGGGCAGTTAGGGTTAGGGGTCAGATTTTCATCAATGCAACCTAACACTCATTTAAGCTGAAAATAGAACTCAGGGTATCAAAATATTAGTCTGAGAAGACTTAGCAGCCTTGCCACAACAAACAAAATGTATCAGCAGTAGAACAATTTCATTTTTTGACAAGAATTCTGTTATTGGAAATTTCGTGTCGAATCGTACTCTCCAAGAGCATGGGATCAGCCATCAATAGCTTAGGAGTCTGGAAAACCCAATAAATTTTAGCTACAAGTGTTAAAATGGCAGTGCATTCAATGCCATATGAAACAGATTGAGTCGTTTAACCACTTTCTTTCATACTGTTGCTTTTTGGGGATTTAGACAACATCCTCACTTAGGGCAATGCAGCATATAGAGCCATATATGCAAGAAAATAAAAAAGTGAAGAGAACATTAAAATATGACATTTCCTAAATGTCACTTCTGTCCTAGAACACAGCCATGCCATCAAACATCCTCTATGTTTTCTAATAATCCTAACCCTAACCCTAGCTAAGGGTTTGGGCAGTTAGGGTTAGGGGTCAGATTTTCATCAATGCAACCTAACACTTATTTAAGCTGAAAATAGAACTCAGGGCATCAAAATATTAGTCTGAAAAGACTTAGCAGCCTTGCCACAACAAACAAAATGTATCAATTGTAGTACAATTTCATTTTTTGACAAGAATTGTGTTATTGGAAATTTCGTGTCGAATCGCACTCTCCATGAGCATGGGATCAGCCATCAATAGCTTAGGAGTCTGGAAAACCCAATACATTTTAGCTACAACTGTTAAAATGGCAGTGCATTCAATGCCATATGCAACAGATTGAGTCGTTTAACCACTTTCTTTCATACTGTTGCTTTTTGGGGATTTAGACAACATCCTCACTTAGGGCAATGCAGCATATAGAGCCAGATATGCAAGAAAATAAAAAAGTGAACAGAACATTAAAATATGACATTTCCTAAATTTCACTTCTGTCCTAGAACACAGCCATGCCATCAAACATCCTCTATGTTTTCTAATAATCCTAACCCTAACCCTAGCTAAGGGTTTGGGCAGTTAGGGTTAGGGGTCAGATTTTCATCAATGCAACCTAACACTCATTTAAGCTGAAAATAGAACTCAGGGTATCAAAATATTAGTCTGAAAAGACTTAGCAGCCTTGCCACAACAAACAAATTGTATCAATGGTAGTACAATTTCATTTTTTGACGAGAATTGTGTTATTGGAAATTTCGTGTCGAATCGCACTCTCCATGAGCATGGGATCAGCCATCAATAGCTTAGGAGTCTGGAAAACCCAATACATTTTAGCTACAACGTTTAATATGGCAGTGCATTCAATGCCATATGCAACAGATTGAGTCGTTTAACCACTTTCTTTCATACTGTTGCTTTTTGGGGATTTAGACAACATCCTCACTTAGGGCAATGCAGCATATAGAGCCATATATGCAAGAAAATAAAAAAGTGAAGAGAACATTAAAATATGACATTTCCTAAATTTCTCTTCTGTCCTAGAACACAGCCATGCCATCAAACATCCTCTATGTTTTCTAATAATCCTAACCCTAACCCTAGCTAAGGGTTTGGGCAGTTAGGGTTAGGGGTCAGATTTTCATCAATGCAACCTAACACTTATTTAAGCTGAAAATAGAACTCAGGGCATCAAAATATTAGTCTGAAAAGACTTAGCAGCCTTGCCACAACAAACAAAATGTATCAATGGTAGTACAATTTCATTTTTTGACAAGAATTGTGTTATTGGAAATTTCGTGTCGAATTGCACTCTCCATGAGCATGGGATTAGCCATCAATAGCTTAGGAGTCTTGAAAACCCAATAGATTTTAGCTACAACGTTTAATATGGCAGTGCATTCAATGCCATATGCAACAGATTGAGTCGTTTAACCACTTTCTTTCATACTGTTGCTTTTCAGGGATTTAGACAACATCCTCCCTTAGGGCAATGCAGCATATAGAGCCATATATGCAAGAAAATAAAAAAGTGAAGAGAACATTAAAATATGACATTTCCTAAATTTCTCTTCTGTCCTAGAACACAGCCATGCCATCAAACATCCTCTATGTTTTCTAATAATCCTAACCCTAACCCTAGCTACGGGTTTGGGCAGTTAGGGTTAGGGGTCAGATTTTCATCAATGCAACCTAACACTCATTTAAGCTGAAAATAGAACTCAGGGTATCAAAATATTAGTCTGAGAAGACTTAGCAGCCTTGCCACAACAAACAAATTGTATCAGCAGTAGTACAATTTCATTTTTTGAAAAGAATTCTGTTATTGGAAATTTCGTGTCGAATCGTACTCTCCAAGAGCATGGGATCAGCCCTCAATAGCTTAGGAGTCTGGAAAACCCGATACATTTTAGCTACAACGTTTAATATGGCAGTGTATTCAATGCCATATGCAACAGATTGAGTCGTTTAACCACTTTCTTTCATACTGTTGCTTTTTGGGGATTTAGACAACATCCTCACTTAGGGCAATGCAGCATATAGAGCCATATATGCAAGAAAATAAAAAAGTGAAGAGAACATTAAAATATGACATTTCCTAAATGTCACTTCTGTCCTAGAACACAGCCATGCCATCAAACATCCTCTATGTTTTCTAATAATCCTAACCCTAACCCTAGCTAAGGGTTTGGGCAGTTAGGGTTAGGGGTCAGATTTTCATCAATGCAACCTAACACTTATTTAAGCTGAAAATAGAACTCAGGGCATCAAAATATTAGTCTGAAAAGACTTAGCAGCCTTGCCACAACAAACAAAATGTATCAATGGTAGTACAATTTCATTTTTTGACAAGAATTGTGTTATTGGAAATTTCGTGTCGAATCGCACTCTCCATGAGCATGGGATCAGCCATCAATAGCTTAGGAGTCTGGAAAACCCAATAAATTTTAGCTACAACTGTTAAAATGGCAGTGCATTCAATGCCATATGCAACAGATTGAGTCGTTTAACCACTTTCTTTCATACTGTTGCTTTTCAGGGATTTAGACAACATCCTCACTTAGGGCAATGCAGCATATAGAGCCATATATGCAAGAAAATAAAAAAGTGAAGAGAACATTAAAATATGACATTTCCTAAATTTCTCTTCTGTCCTAGAACACAGCCATGCCATCAAACATCCTCTATGTTTTCTAATAATCCTAACCCTAACCCTAGCTAAGGGTTTGGGCAGTTAGGGTTAGGGGTCAGATTTTCATCAATGCAACCTAACACTCATTTAAGCTGAAAATAGAACTCAGGGTATCAAAATATTAGTCTGAGAAGACTTAGCAGCCTTGCCACAACAAACAAATTGTATCAGCAGTAGTACAATTTCATTTTTTGAAAAGAATTCTGTTATTGGAAATTTTGTGTCGAATCGTACTCTCCAAGAGCATGGGATCAGCCCTCAATAGCTTAGGAGTCTGGAAAACCCGATACATTTTAGCTACAACGTTTAATATGGCAGTGCATTCAATGCCATATGCAACAGATTGAGTCGTTTAACCACTTTCTTTCATACTGTTGCTTTTCGGGGATTTAGACAACATCCTCACTTAGGGCAATGCAGCATATAGAGCCATATATGCAAGAAAATAAAAAAGTGAAGAGAACACTAAAATATGACATTTCCTAAATTTCTCTTCTGTCCTAGAACACAGCGATGCCATCAAACATCCTCTATGTTTTCTAATAATCCTAACCCTAACCCTAGCTAAGGGTTTGGGCAGTTAGGGTTAGGGGTCAGATTTTCATCAATGCGACCTAACACTCATTTAAGCTGAAAATAGAACTCAGGGTATCAAAATATTAGTTTGAGAAGACTTAGCAGCCTTGCCACAACAAACAAAATGTATCAGCAGTAGTACAATTTCATTTTTTGACAAGAATTGTGTTATTGGAAATTTTGTGTCGAATCGTACTCTCCAAGAGCATGGGATCAGCCATCAATAGCTTAGTAGTCTGGAAAACGCAATAAATTTTAGCTACAAGTGTTAAAATGGCAGTGCATTCAATGCCATATGAAACAGATTGAGTCGTTTAACCACTTTCTTTCATACTGTTGCTTTTTGGGGATTTAGACAACATCCTCACTTAGGGCAATGCAGCATATAGAGCCATATATGCAAGAAAATAAAAAAGTGAACAGAACATTAAAATATGACATTTCCTAAATGTCACTTCTGTCCTAGAACACAGCCATGCCATCAAACATCCTCTATGTTTTCTAATAATCCTAACCCTAACCCTAGCTAAGGGTTTGGGCAGTTAGGGTTAGGGGTCAGATTTTCATCAATGCAACCTAACACTTATTTAAGCTGAAAATAGAACTCAGGGCATCAAAATATTAGTCTGAAAAGACTTAGCAGCCATGCCACAACAAACAAAATGTATCAATGGTAGTACAATTTCATTTTTTGACAAGAATTGTGTTATTGGAAATTTCGTGTCGAATCGCACTCTCCATGAGCATGGGATCAGCCATCAATAGCTTAGGAGTCTGGAAAACCCAATAAATTTTAGCTACAACTGTTAAAATGGCTGTGCATTCAATGCCATATGCAACAGATTGAGTCGTTTAACCACTTTCTTTCATACTGTTGCTTTTTGGGGATTTAGACAACATCCTCGCTTAGGGCAATGCAGCATATAGAGCCATATATGCAAGAAAATAAAAAGTTGAAGAGAACATTAAAATATGACATTTCCTAAATTTCACTTCTGTCCTAGAACACAGCCATGCCATCAAACATCCTCTATGTTTTCTAATAATCCTAACCCTAAACCTAGCTCAGGGTGTGGGCAGTTAGGGTTAGGGGTCAGATTTTCATCAATGCAACCTAACACTTATTTAAGCTGAAAATAGAACTCAAGGCATCAAATATTAGTCTGAAAAGACTTAGCAGCCTTGCCACAACAAACAAAATGTATCAGCAGTAGAACAATTTCATTTTTTGACAAGAATTCTGTTATTGGAAATTTCGTGTCGAATCGTACTCTCCAAGAGCATGGGATCAGCCCTCAGTAGCTTAAGAGTCTGGAAAACCCAATACATTTTAGCTACAACTGTTAAAATGGCAGTGCATTCAATGCCATATGCAACAGATTGAGTCGTTTAACCGCTTTCTTTCATACTGTTGCTTTTTGGGGATTTAGACAACATCCTCACTTAAGGCAATGCAGCATATAGAGCCATATATGCAAGAAAATAAAAAAGTGAACAGAACATTAAAATATGACATTTCCTAAATTTCACTTCTGTCCTAGAACACATCCATGCCATCAAACATCCTCTATGTTTTCTAATAATCCTAACCCTAACCCTAGCTAAGGGTTTGGGCTGTTAGGGTTAGGGGTCAGATTTTCATCAATGCAACCTAACACTCATTTAAGCTGAAAATAGAACTCAGGGTATCAAAATATTAGTCTGAAAAGACTTAGCAGCCTTGCCACAACAAACAAATTGTATCAATGGTAGTACAATTTCCTTTTTTGACGAGAATTGTGTTATTGGAAATTTCGTGTCGAATCGCACTCTCCATGAGCATGGGATCAGCCATCAATAGCTTAGGAGTCTGGAAAACCCAATAAATTTTAGCTGCAAGTGTTAAAATGGCAGTGCATTCAATGCCATATGAAACAGATTGAGTCGTTTAACCACTTTCTTTCATACTGTTGCTTTTTGGGGATTTAGACAACATCCTCACTTAGGGTAATGCAGCATATAGAGCCATATATGCAAGAAAATAAAAAAGTGAAGAGAACATTAAAATATGACATTTCCTAAATTTCACTTCTGTCCTAGAACACAGCCATGCCATCAAACATCCTCTATGTTTTCTAATAATCCTAACCCTAAACCTAGCTCAGGGTGTGGGCAGTTTGGGTTAGGGGTCAGATTTTCATCAATGCAACCTAACACTTATTTAAGCTGAAAATAGAACTCAAGGCATCAAATATTAGTCTGAAAAGACTTAGCAGTCTTGCCACAACAAACAAAATGTATCAGCAGTAGAACAATTTCATTTTTTGACAAGAATTCTGTTATTGGAAATTTCGTGTCGAATCGTACTCTCCAAGAGCATGGGATCAGCCCTCAATAGCTTAAGAGTCTGGAAAACCCAATACATTTTAGCTACAACTGTTAAAATGGCAGTGCATTCAATGCCATATGCAACAGATTGAGTCGTTTAACCACTTTCTGTCATACTGTTGCTTTTTGGGGATTTAGACAACATCCTCACTTAGGGTAATGCAGCATATAGAGCCATATATGCAAGAAAATAAAAAAGTGAAGAGAACATTAAAATATGACATTTCCTAAATGTCACTTCTGTCCTAGAACACAGCCATGCCATCAAATATCCTCTATATTTTCTAATAATCCTAACCCTAACACTAGCTCAGGGTGTGGGCAGTTAGGGTAAGGTGTCAGATTTTCATCAATGCAACCTAACACTTATTTAAGCTGAAAATAGAACTCAGGGCATCAAAATATTAGTCTGAAAAGACTTAGCAGCCTTGCCACAACAAACAAAATGTATCAGCAGTAGTACAATTTCATTTTTTGAAAAGAATTCTGTTATTGGAAATTTCGTGTCGAATCGTACTCTCCAAGAGCATGGGATCAGCCCTCAATAGCTTAGGAGTCTGGAAAACCCGATACATTTTAGCTACAACGTTTAATATGGCAGTGCATTCAATGCCATATGCAACAGATTGAGTCGTTTAACCACTTTCTTTCATACTGTTGCTTTTTGGGGATTTAGACAACATCCTCACTTAGGGCAATGCAGCATATAGAGCCATATATGTAAGAAAATAAAAAAGTGAAGAGAACATTAAAATATGACATTTCCTAAATTTCTCTTCTGTCCTAGAACACAGCCATGCCATCAAACATCCTCTATGTTTTCTAATAATCCTAACCCTAACCCTAGCTAAGGGTTTGGGCAGTTAGGGTTAGGGGTCAGATTTTCATCAATGCAACCTAACACTCATTTAAGCTGAAAATAGAACTCAGGGTATCAAAATATTAGTCTGAGAAGACTTAGCAGCCTTGCCACAACAAACAAATTGTATCAGCAGTAGTACAATTTCATTTTTTGATAAGAATTCTGTTATTGGAAATTTCGTGTCGAATCGTACTCTCCAAGAGCATGGGATCAGCCCTCAATAGCTTAGGAGTCTGGAAAACCCGATACATTTTAGCTACAACGTTTAATATGGCAGTGCATTCAATGCCATATGCAACAGATTGAGTCGTTTAACCACTTTCTTTCATACTGTTGCTTTTTGGGGATTTAGACAACATCCTCACTTAGGGCAATGCAGCATATAGAGCCATATATGCAAGAAAATAAAAAAGTGAAGAGAACATTAAAATATGACATTTCCTAAATGTCACTTCTGTCCTAGAACACAGCCATGCCATCAAACATCCTCTATGTTTTCTAATAATCCTAACCCTAACCCTAGCTAAGGGTTTGGGCAGTTAGGGTTAGGGGTCAGATTTTCATCAATGCAACCTAACACTTATTTAAGCTGAAAATAGAACTCAGGGCATCAAAATATTAGTCTGAAAAGACTTAGCAGCCTTGCCACAACAAACAAAATGTATCAATGGTAGTACAATTTCATTTTTTGACAAGAATTGTGTTATTGGAAATTTCGTGTCGAATCGCACTCTCCATGAGCATGGGATCAGCCATCAATAGCTTAGGAGTCTGGAAAACCCAATAAATTTTAGCTACAACTGTTAAAATGGCAGTGCATTCAATGCCATATGCAACAGATTGAGTCGTTTAACCACTTTCTTTCATACTGTTGCTTTTCAGGGATTTAGACAACATCCTCACTTAGGGCAATGCAGCATATAGAGCCATATATGCAAGAAAATAAAAAAGTGAAGAGAACATTAAAATATGACATTTCCTAAATTTCTCTTCTGTCCTAGAACACAGCCATGCCATCAAACATCCTCTATGTTTTCTAATAATCCTAACCCTAACCCTAGCTAAGGGTTTGGGCAGTTAGGGTTAGGGGTCAGATTTTCATCAATGCAACCTAACACTCATTTAAGCTGAAAATAGAACTCAGGGTATCAAAATATTAGTCTGAGAAGACTTAGCAGCCTTGCCACAACAAACAAATTGTATCAGCAGTAGTACAATTTCATTTTTTGAAAAGAATTCTGTTATTGGAAATTTTGTGTCGAATCGTACTCTCCAAGAGCATGGGATCAGCCCTCAATAGCTTAGGAGTCTGGAAAACCCGATACATTTTAGCTACAACGTTTAATATGGCAGTGCATTCAATGCCATATGCAACAGATTGAGTCGTTTAACCACTTTCTTTCATACTGTTGCTTTTCGGGGATTTAGACAACATCCTCACTTAGGGCAATGCAGCATATAGAGCCATATATGCAAGAAAATAAAAAAGTGAAGAGAACACTAAAATATGACATTTCCTAAATTTCTCTTCTGTCCTAGAACACAGCCATGCCATCAAACATCCTCTATGTTTTCTAATAATCCTAACCCTAACCCTAGCTAAGGGTTTGGGCAGTTAGGGTTAGGGGTCAGATTTTCATCAATGCAACCTAACACTCATTTAAGCTGAAAATAGAACTCAGGGTATCAAAATATTAGTTTGAGAAGACTTAGCAGCCTTGCCACAACAAACAAAATGTATCAGCAGTAGTACAATTTCATTTTTTGACAAGAATTGTGTTATTGGAAATTTTGTGTCGAATCGTACTCTCCAAGAGCATGGGATCAGCCATCAATAGCTTAGTAGTCTGGAAAACGCAATAAATTTTAGCTACAAGTGTTAAAATGGCAGTGCATTCAATGCCATATGAAACAGATTGAGTCGTTTAACCACTTTCTTTCATACTGTTGCTTTTTGGGGATTTAGACAACATCCTCACTTAGGGCAATGCAGCATATAGAGCCATATATGCAAGAAAATAAAAAAGTGAACAGAACATTAAAATATGACATTTCCTAAATGTCACTTCTGTCCTAGAACACAGCCATGCCATCAAACATCCTCTATGTTTTCTAATAATCCTAACCCTAACCCTAGCTAAGGGTTTGGGCAGTTAGGGTTAGGGGTCAGATTTTCATCAATGCAACCTAACACTTATTTAAGCTGAAAATAGAACTCAGGGCATCAAAATATTAGTCTGAAAAGACTTAGCAGCCATGCCACAACAAACAAAATGTATCAATGGTAGTACAATTTCATTTTTTGACAAGAATTGTGTTATTGGAAATTTCGTGTCGAATCGCACTCTCCATGAGCATGGGATCAGCCATCAATAGCTTAGGAGTCTGGAAAACCCAATAAATTTTAGCTACAACTGTTAAAATGGCTGTGCATTCAATGCCATATGCAACAGATTGAGTCGTTTAACCACTTTCTTTCATACTGTTGCTTTTTGGGGATTTAGACAACATCCTCGCTTAGGGCAATGCAGCATATAGAGCCATATATGCAAGAAAATAAAAAGTTGAAGAGAACATTAAAATATGACATTTCCTAAATTTCACTTCTGTCCTAGAACACAGCCATGCCATCAAACATCCTCTATGTTTTCTAATAATCCTAACCCTAAACCTAGCTCAGGGTGTGGGCAGTTAGGGTTAGGGGTCAGATTTTCATCAATGCAACCTAACACTTATTTAAGCTGAAAATAGAACTCAAGGCATCAAATATTAGTCTGAAAAGACTTAGCAGCCTTGCCACAACAAACAAAATGTATCAGCAGTAGAACAATTTCATTTTTTGACAAGAATTCTGTTATTGGAAATTTCGTGTCGAATCGTACTCTCCAAGAGCATGGGATCAGCCCTCAGTAGCTTAAGAGTCTGGAAAACCCAATACATTTTAGCTACAACTGTTAAAATGGCAGTGCATTCAATGCCATATGCAACAGATTGAGTCGTTTAACCGCTTTCTTTCATACTGTTGCTTTTTGGGGATTTAGACAACATCCTCACTTAAGGCAATGCAGCATATAGAGCCATATATGCAAGAAAATAAAAAAGTGAACAGAACATTAAAATATGACATTTCCTAAATTTCACTTCTGTCCTAGAACACATCCATGCCATCAAACATCCTCTATGTTTTCTAATAATCCTAACCCTAACCCTAGCTAAGGGTTTGGGCTGTTAGGGTTAGGGGTCAGATTTTCATCAATGCAACCTAACACTCATTTAAGCTGAAAATAGAACTCAGGGTATCAAAATATTAGTCTGAAAAGACTTAGCAGCCTTGCCACAACAAACAAATTGTATCAATGGTAGTACAATTTCCTTTTTTGACGAGAATTGTGTTATTGGAAATTTCGTGTCGAATCGCACTCTCCATGAGCATGGGATCAGCCATCAATAGCTTAGGAGTCTGGAAAACCCAATAAATTTTAGCTGCAAGTGTTAAAATGGCAGTGCATTCAATGCCATATGAAACAGATTGAGTCGTTTAACCACTTTCTTTCATACTGTTGCTTTTTGGGGATTTAGACAACATCCTCACTTAGGGTAATGCAGCATATAGAGCCATATATGCAAGAAAATAAAAAAGTGAAGAGAACATTAAAATATGACATTTCCTAAATTTCACTTCTGTCCTAGAACACAGCCATGCCATCAAACATCCTCTATGTTTTCTAATAATCCTAACCCTAAACCTAGCTCAGGGTGTGGGCAGTTTGGGTTAGGGGTCAGATTTTCATCAATGCAACCTAACACTTATTTAAGCTGAAAATAGAACTCAAGGCATCAAATATTAGTCTGAAAAGACTTAGCAGTCTTGCCACAACAAACAAAATGTATCAGCAGTAGAACAATTTCATTTTTTGACAAGAATTCTGTTATTGGAAATTTCGTGTCGAATCGTACTCTCCAAGAGCATGGGATCAGCCCTCAATAGCTTAAGAGTCTGGAAAACCCAATACATTTTAGCTACAACTGTTAAAATGGCAGTGCATTCAATGCCATATGCAACAGATTGAGTCGTTTAACCACTTTCTGTCATACTGTTGCTTTTTGGGGATTTAGACAACATCCTCACTTAGGGTAATGCAGCATATAGAGCCATATATGCAAGAAAATAAAAAAGTGAAGAGAACATTAAAATATGACATTTCCTAAATGTCACTTCTGTCCTAGAACACAGCCATGCCATCAAATATCCTCTATATTTTCTAATAATCCTAACCCTAACACTAGCTCAGGGTGTGGGCAGTTAGGGTAAGGTGTCAGATTTTCATCAATGCAACCTAACACTTATTTAAGCTGAAAATAGAACTCAGGGCATCAAAATATTAGTCTGAAAAGACTTAGCAGCCTTGCCACAACAAACAAAATGTATCAGCAGTAGTACAATTTCATTTTTTGAAAAGAATTCTGTTATTGGAAATTTCGTGTCGAATCGTACTCTCCAAGAGCATGGGATCAGCCCTCAATAGCTTAGGAGTCTGGAAAACCCGATACATTTTAGCTACAACGTTTAATATGGCAGTGCATTCAATGCCATATGCAACAGATTGAGTCGTTTAACCACTTTCTTTCATACTGTTGCTTTTTGGGGATTTAGACAACATCCTCACTTAGGGCAATGCAGCATATAGAGCCATATATGTAAGAAAATAAAAAAGTGAAGAGAACATTAAAATATGACATTTCCTAAATTTCTCTTCTGTCCTAGAACACAGCCATGCCATCAAACATCCTCTATGTTTTCTAATAATCCTAACCCTAACCCTAGCTAAGGGTTTGGGCAGTTAGGGTTAGGGGTCAGATTTTCATCAATGCAACCTAACACTCATTTAAGCTGAAAATAGAACTCAGGGTATCAAAATATTAGTCTGAGAAGACTTAGCAGCCTTGCCACAACAAACAAATTGTATCAGCAGTAGTACAATTTCATTTTTTGATAAGAATTCTGTTATTGGAAATTTCGTGTCGAATCGTACTCTCCAAGAGCATGGGATCAGCCCTCAATAGCTTAGGAGTCTGGAAAACCCGATACATTTTAGCTACAACGTTTAATATGGCAGTGCATTCAATGCCATATGCAACAGATTGAGTCGTTTAACCACTTTCTTTCATACTGTTGCTTTTTGGGGATTTAGACAACATCCTCACTTAGGGCAATGCAGCATATAGAGCCATATATGCAAGAAAATAAAAAAGTGAAGAGAACATTAAAATATGACATTTCCTAAATGTCACTTCTGTCCTAGAACACAGCCATGCCATCAAACATCCTCTATGTTTTCTAATAATCCTAACCCTAACCCTAGCTAAGGGTTTGGGCAGTTAGGGTTAGGGGTCAGATTTTCATCAATGCAACCTAACACTTATTTAAGCTGAAAATAGAACTCAGGGCATCAAAATATTAGTCTGAAAAGACTTAGCAGCCTTGCCACAACAAACAAAATGTATCAATGGTAGTACAATTTCATTTTTTGACAAGAATTGTGTTATTGGAAATTTCGTGTCGAATCGCACTCTCCATGAGCATGGGATCAGCCATCAATAGCTTAGGAGTCTGGAAAACCCAATAAATTTTAGCTACAACTGTTAAAATGGCAGTGCATTCAATGCCATATGCAACAGATTGAGTCGTTTAACCACTTTCTTTCATACTGTTGCTTTTCAGGGATTTAGACAACATCCTCACTTAGGGCAATGCAGCATATAGAGCCATATATGCAAGAAAATAAAAAAGTGAAGAGAACATTAAAATATGACATTTCCTAAATTTCTCTTCTGTCCTAGAACACAGCCATGCCATCAAACATCCTCTATGTTTTCTAATAATCCTAACCCTAACCCTAGCTAAGGGTTTGGGCAGTTAGGGTTAGGGGTCAGATTTTCATCAATGCAACCTAACACTCATTTAAGCTGAAAATAGAACTCAGGGTATCAAAATATTAGTCTGAGAAGACTTAGCAGCCTTGCCACAACAAACAAATTGTATCAGCAGTAGTACAATTTCATTTTTTGAAAAGAATTCTGTTATTGGAAATTTTGTGTCGAATCGTACTCTCCAAGAGCATGGGATCAGCCCTCAATAGCTTAGGAGTCTGGAAAACCCGATACATTTTAGCTACAACGTTTAATATGGCAGTGCATTCAATGCCATATGCAACAGATTGAGTCGTTTAACCACTTTCTTTCATACTGTTGCTTTTCGGGGATTTAGACAACATCCTCACTTAGGGCAATGCAGCATATAGAGCCATATATGCAAGAAAATAAAAAAGTGAAGAGAACACTAAAATATGACATTTCCTAAATTTCTCTTCTGTCCTAGAACACAGCGATGCCATCAAACATCCTCTATGTTTTCTAATAATCCTAACCCTAACCCTAGCTAAGGGTTTGGGCAGTTAGGGTTAGGGGTCAGATTTTCATCAATGCAACCTAACACTCATTTAAGCTGAAAATAGAACTCAGGGTATCAAAATATTAGTTTGAGAAGACTTAGCAGCCTTGCCACAACAAACAAAATGTATCAGCAGTAGTACAATTTCATTTTTTGACAAGAATTGTGTTATTGGAAATTTTGTGTCGAATCGTACTCTCCAAGAGCATGGGATCAGCCATCAATAGCTTAGTAGTCTGGAAAACGCAATAAATTTTAGCTACAAGTGTTAAAATGGCAGTGCATTCAATGCCATATGAAACAGATTGAGTCGTTTAACCACTTTCTTTCATACTGTTGCTTTTTGGGGATTTAGACAACATCCTCACTTAGGGCAATGCAGCATATAGAGCCATATATGCAAGAAAATAAAAAAGTGAACAGAACATTAAAATATGACATTTCCTAAATGTCACTTCTGTCCTAGAACACAGCCATGCCATCAAACATCCTCTATGTTTTCTAATAATCCTAACCCTAACCCTAGCTAAGGGTTTGGGCAGTTAGGGTTAGGGGTCAGATTTTCATCAATGCAACCTAACACTTATTTAAGCTGAAAATAGAACTCAGGGCATCAAAATATTAGTCTGAAAAGACTTAGCAGCCATGCCACAACAAACAAAATGTATCAATGGTAGTACAATTTCATTTTTTGACAAGAATTGTGTTATTGGAAATTTCGTGTCGAATCGCACTCTCCATGAGCATGGGATCAGCCATCAATAGCTTAGGAGTCTGGAAAACCCAATAAATTTTAGCTACAACTGTTAAAATGGCAGTGCATTCAATGCCATATGCAACAGATTGAGTCGTTTAACCACTTTCTTTCATACTGTTGCTTTTTGGGGATTTAGACAACATCCTCGCTTAGGGCAATGCAGCATATAGAGCCATATATGCAAGAAAATAAAAAGTTGAAGAGAACATTAAAATATGACATTTCCTAAATTTCACTTCTGTCCTAGAACACAGCCATGCCATCAAACATCCTCTATGTTTTCTAATAATCCTAACCCTAAACCTAGCTCAGGGTGTGGGCAGTTAGGGTTAGGGGTCAGATTTTCATCAATGCAACCTAACACTTATTTAAGCTGAAAATAGAACTCAAGGCATCAAATATTAGTCTGAAAAGACTTAGCAGCCTTGCCACAACAAACAAAATGTATCAGCAGTAGAACAATTTCATTTTTTGACAAGAATTCTGTTATTGGAAATTTCGTGTCGAATCGTACTCTCCAAGAGCATGGGATCAGCCCTCAATAGCTTAAGAGTCTGGAAAACCCAATACATTTTAGCTACAACTGTTAAAATGGCAGTGCATTCAATGCCATATGCAACAGATTGAGTCGTTTAACCGCTTTCTTTCATACTGTTGCTTTTTGGGGATTTAGACAACATCCTCACTTAAGGCAATGCAGCATATAGAGCCATATATGCAAGAAAATAAAAAAGTGAACAGAACATTAAAATATGACATTTCCTAAATTTCACTTCTGTCCTAGAACACATCCATGCCATCAAACATCCTCTATGTTTTCTAATAATCCTAACCCTAACCCTAGCTAAGGGTTTGGGCAGTTAGGGTTAGGGGTCAGATTTTCATCAATGCAACCTAACACTCATTTAAGCTGAAAATAGAACTCAGGGTATCAAAATATTAGTCTGAAAAGACTTAGCAGCCTTGCCACAACAAACAAATTGTATCAATGG
The DNA here is from genome assembly GCF_040954835.1 of Lepisosteus oculatus. NCBI lineage: Eukaryota > Metazoa > Chordata > Actinopteri > Semionotiformes > Lepisosteidae > Lepisosteus > Lepisosteus oculatus. Next base: position 5,994,471 of record NC_090712.1, on the reverse strand, counting down.
TAGTACAATTTCATTTTTTGACGAGAATTGTGTTATTGGAAATTTCGTGTCGAATCGCACTCTCCATGAGCATGGGATCAGCCATCAATAGCTTAGGAGTCTGGAAAACCCAATAAATTTTAGCTGCAAGTGTTAAAATGACAGTGCATTCAATGCCATATGAAACAGATTGAGTCGTTTAACCACTTTCTTTCATACTGTTGCTTTTTGGGGATTTAGACAACATCCTCACTTAGGGTAATGCAGCATATAGAGCCATATATGCAAGAAAATAAAAAAGTGAAGAGAACATTAAAATATGACATTTCCTAAATTTCACTTCTGTCCTAGAACACAGCCATGCCATCAAACATCCTCTATGTTTTCTAATAATCCTAACCCTAAACCTAGCTCAGGGTGTGGGCAGTTTGGGTTAGGGGTCAGATTTTCATCAATGCAACCTAACACTTATTTAAGCTGAAAATAGAACTCAAGGCATCAAATATTAGTCTGAAAAGACTTAGCAGTCTTGCCACAACAAACAAAATGTATCAGCAGTAGAACAATTTCATTTTTTGACAAGAATTCTGTTATTGGAAATTTCGTGTCGAATCGTACTCTCCAAGAGCATGGGATCAGCCCTCAATAGCTTAAGAGTCTGGAAAACCCAATACATTTTAGCTACAACTGTTAAAATGGCAGTGCATTCAATGCCATATGCAACAGATTGAGTCGTTTAACCACTTTCTGTCATACTGTTGCTTTTTGGAGATTTAGACAACATCCTCACTTAGGGTAATGCAGCATATAGAGCCATATATGCAAGAAAATAAAAAAGTGAAGAGAACATTAAAATATGACATTTCCTAAATTTCACTTCTGTCCTAGAACACAGCCATGCCATCAAACATCCTCTATGTTTTCTAATAATCCTAACCCTAAACCTAGCTCAGGGTGTGGGCAGTTAGGGTTAGGGGTCAGATTTTCATCAATGCAACCTAACACTTATTTAAGGTGAAAATAGAACTCAAGGCATCAAATATTAGTCTGAAAAGACTTAGCAGTCTTGCCACAACAAACAAAATGTATCAGCAGTAGAACAATTTCATTTTTTGACAAGAATTCTGTTATTGGAAATTTCGTGTCGAATCGTACTCTCCAAGAGCATGGGATCAGCCCTCAATAGCTTAGGAGTCTGGACAACCCAATACATTTTAGCTACAACGTTTAATATGGCAGTGCATTCAATGCCATATGCAACAGATTGAGTCGTTTAACCACTTTCTTTCATACTGTTGCTTTTCGGGGATTTAGACAACATCCTCACTTAGGGCAATGCAGCATATAGAGCCATATATGCAAGAAAATAAAAAAGTGAACAGAACATTAAAATATGACATTTCCTAAATGTCACTTCTGTCCTAGAACACAGCCATGCCATCAAATATCCTCTATATTTTCTAATAATCCTAACCCTAACACTAGCTCAGGGTGTGGGCAGTTAGGGTAAGGTGTCAGATTTTCATCAATGCAACCTAACACTTATTTAAGCTGAAAATAGAACTCAGGGCATCAAAATATTAGTCTGAAAAGACTTAGCAGCCTTGCCACAACAAACAAAATGTATCAGCAGTAGTACAATTTCATTTTTTGAAAAGAATTCTGTTATTGGAAATTTCGTGTCGAATCGTACTCTCCAAGAGCATGGGATCAGCCCTCAATAGCTTAGGAGTCTGGAAAACCCGATACATTTTAGCTACAACGTTTAATATGGCAGTGCATTCAATGCCATATGCAACAGATTGAGTCGTTTAACCACTTTCTTTCATACTGTTGCTTTTTGGGGATTTAGACAACATCCTCACTTAGGGCAATGCAGCATATAGAGCCATATATGCAAGAAAATAAAAAAATGAAGAGAACATTAAAATATGACATTTCCTAAATGTCACTTCTGTCCTAGAACACAGCCATGCCATCAAACATCCTCTATGTTTTCTAATAATCCTAACCCTAACCCTAGCTAAGGGTTTGGGCAGTTAGGGTTAGGGGTCAGATTTTCATCAATGCAACCTAACACTTATTTAAGCTGAAAATAGAACTCAGGGCATCAAAATATTAGTCTGAAAAGACTTAGCAGCCTTGCCACAACAAACAAAATGTATCAATGGTAGTACAATTTCATTTTTTGACAAGAATTGTGTTATTGGAAATTTCGTGTCGAATCGCACTCTCCATGAGCATGGGATCAGCCATCAATAGCTTAGGAGTCTGGAAAACCCAATACATTTTAGCTACAACTGTTAAAATGGCAGTGCATTCAATGCCATATGCAACAGATTGAGTCGTTTAACCACTTTCTTTCATACTGTTGCTTTTTGGGGATTTAGACAACATCCTCACTTAGGGCAATGCAGCATATAGAGCCAGATATGCAAGAAAATAAAAAAGTGAACAGAACATTAAAATATGACATTTCCTAAATTTCACTTCTGTCCTAGAACACAGCCATGCCATCAAACATCCTCTATGTTTTCTAATAATCCTAACCCTAAACCTAGCTCAGGGTGTGGGCAGTTAGGGTTAGGGGTCAGATTTTCATCAATGCAACCTAAAACTTATTTAAGCTGAAAATAGAACTCAAGGCATCAAATATTAGTCTGAAAAGACTTAGCAGTCTTGCCACAACAAACAAAATGTATCAGCAGTAGAACAATTTCATTTTTTGACAAGAATTCTGTTATTGGAAATTTCGTGTCGAATCGTACTCTCCAAGAGCATGGGATCAGCCCTCAATAGCTTAAGAGTCTGGAAAACCCAATACATTTTAGCTACAACTGTTAAAATGGCAGTGCATTCAATGCCATATGCAACAGATTGAGTCGTTTAACCACTTTCTTTCATACTGTTGCTTTTTGGGGATTTAGACAACATCCTCACTTAGGGCAATGCAGCATATAGAGCCATATATGCAAGAAAATAAAAAAGTGAAGAGAACATTAAAATATGACATTTCCTAAATTTCTCTTCTGTCCTAGAACACAGCCATGCCATCAAACATCCTCTATGTTTTCTAATAATCCTAACCCTAACCCTAGCTAAGGGTTTGGGCAGTTAGGGTTAGGGGTCAGATTTTCATCAATGCAACCTAACACTTATTTAAGCTGAAAATAGAACTCAGGGCATCAAAATATTAGTCTGAAAAGACTTAGCAGCCTTGCCACAACAAACAAAATGTATCAATGGTAGTACAATTTCATTTTTTGACAAGAATTGTGTTATTGGAAATTTCGTGTCGAATTGCACTCTCCATGAGCATGGGATCAGCCATCAATAGCTTAGGAGTCTGGAAAACCCAATACATTTTAGCTACAACGTTTAATATGGCAGTGCATTCAATGCCATATGCAACAGATTGAGTCGTTTAACCACTTTCTTTCATACTGTTGCTTTTCAGGGATTTAGACAACATCCTCACTTAGGGCAATGCAGCATATAGAGCCATATATGCAAGAAAATAAAAAAGTGAAGAGAACATTAAAATATGACATTTCCTAAATTTCTCTTCTGTCCTAGAACACAGCCATGCCATCAAACATCCTCTATGTTTTCTAATAATCCTAACCCTAACCCTAGCTAAGGGTTTGGGCAGTTAGGGTTAGGGGTCAGATTTTCATCAATGCAACCTAACACTCATTTAAGCTGAAAATAGAACTCAGGGTATCAAAATATTAGTCTGAGAAGACTTAGCAGCCTTGCCACAACAAACAAATTGTATCAGCAGTAGTACAATTTCATTTTTTGAAAAGAATTCTGTTATTGGAAATTTCGTGTCGAATCGTACTCTCCAAGAGCATGGGATCAGCCCTCAATAGCTTAAGAGTCTGGAAAACCCAATACATTTTAGCTACAACTGTTAAAATGGCAGTGCATTCAATGCCATATGCAACAGATTGAGTCGTTTAACCACTTTCTGTCATACTGTTGCTTTTTGGAGATTTAGACAACATCCTCACTTAGGGTAATGCAGCATATAGAGCCATATATGCAAGAAAATAAAAAAGTGAAGAGAACATTAAAATATGACATTTCCTAAATTTCACTTCTGTCCTAGAACACAGCCATGCCATCAAACATCCTCTATGTTTTCTAATAATCCTAACCCTAAACCTAGCTCAGGGTGTGGGCAGTTAGGGTTAGGGGTCAGATTTTCATCAATGCAACCTAACACTTATTTAAGGTGAAAATAGAACTCAAGGCATCAAATATTAGTCTGAAAAGACTTAGCAGTCTTGCCACAACAAACAAAATGTATCAGCAGTAGAACAATTTCATTTTTTGACAAGAATTGTGTTATTGGAAATTTCGTGTCGAATCGCACTCTCCATGAGCATGGGATCAGCCATCAATAGCTTAGGAGTCTGGAAAACCCAATAGATTTTAGCTACAACTGTTAAAATGGCAGTGCATTCAATGCCATATGCAACAGATTGAGTCGTTTAACCACTTTCTTTCATACTGTTGCTTTTCAGGGATTTAGACAACATCCTCACTTAGGGCAATGCAGCATATAGAGCCATATATGCAAGAAAATAAAAAAGTGAAGAGAACATTAAAATATGACATTTCCTAAATTTCTCTTCTGTCCTAGAACACAGCCATGCCATCAAACATCCTCTATGTTTTCTAATAATCCTAACCCTAACCCTAGCTAAGGGTTTGGGCAGTTAGGGTTAGGGGTCAGATTTTCATCAATGCAACCTAACACTCATTTAAGCTGAAAATAGAACTCAGGGTATCAAAATATTAGTCTGAGAAGACTTAGCAGCCTTGCCACAACAAACAAATTGTATCAGCAGTAGTACAATTTCATTTTTTGAAAAGAATTCTGTTATTGGAAATTTCGTGTCGAATCGTACTCTCCAAGAGCATGGGATCAGCCCTCAATAGCTTAAGAGTCTGGAAAACCCGATACATTTTAGCTACAACGTTTAATATGGCAGTGCATTCAATGCCATATGCAACAGATTGAGTCGTTTAACCACTTTCTTTCATACTGTTGCTTTTTGGGGATTTAGACAACATCCTCACTTAGGGCAATGCAGCATATAGAGCCATATATGCAAGAAAATAAAAAAATGAAGAGAACATTAAAATATGACATTTCCTAAATGTCACTTCTGTCCTAGAACACAGCCATGCCATCAAACATCCTCTATGTTTTCTAATAATCCTAACCCTAACCCTAGCTAAGGGTTTGGGCAGTTAGGGTTAGGGGTCAGATTTTCATCAATGCAACCTAACACTTATTTAAGCTGAAAATAGAACTCAGGGCATCAAAATATTAGTCTGAAAAGACTTAGCAGCCTTGCCACAACAAACAAAATGTATCAATGGTAGTACAATTTCATTTTTTGACAAGAATTGTGTTATTGGAAATTTCGTGTCGAATCGCACTCTCCATGAGCATGGGATCAGCCATCAATAGCTTAGGAGTCTGGAAAACCCAATACATTTTAGCTACAACTGTTAAAATGGCAGTGCATTCAATGCCATATGCAACAGATTGAGTCGTTTAACCACTTTCTTTCATACTGTTGCTTTTTGGGGATTTAGACAACATCCTCACTTAGGGCAATGCAGCATATAGAGCCAGATATGCAAGAAAATAAAAAAGTGAACAGAACATTAAAATATGACATTTCCTAAATTTCACTTCTGTCCTAGAACACAGCCATGCCATCAAACATCCTCTATGTTTTCTAATAATCCTAACCCTAAACCTAGCTCAGGGTGTGGGCAGTTAGGGTTAGGGGTCAGATTTTCATCAATGCAACCTAAAACTTATTTAAGCTGAAAATAGAACTCAAGGCATCAAATATTAGTCTGAAAAGACTTAGCAGTCTTGCCACAACAAACAAAATGTATCAGCAGTAGAACAATTTCATTTTTTGACAAGAATTCTGTTATTGGAAATTTCGTGTCGAATCGTACTCTCCAAGAGCATGGGATCAGCCCTCAATAGCTTAAGAGTCTGGAAAACCCAATACATTTTAGCTACAACTGTTAAAATGGCAGTGCATTCAATGCCATATGCAACAGATTGAGTCGTTTAACCACTTTCTTTCATACTGTTGCTTTTTGGGGATTTAGACAACATCCTCACTTAGGGCAATGCAGCATATAGAGCCATATATGCAAGAAAATAAAAAAGTGAAGAGAACATTAAAATATGACATTTCCTAAATTTCTCTTCTGTCCTAGAACACAGCCATGCCATCAAACATCCTCTATGTTTTCTAATAATCCTAACCCTAACCCTAGCTAAGGGTTTGGGCAGTTAGGGTTAGGGGTCAGATTTTCATCAATGCAACCTAACACTTATTTAAGCTGAAAATAGAACTCAGGGCATCAAAATATTAGTCTGAAAAGACTTAGCAGCCTTGCCACAACAAACAAAATGTATCAATGGTAGTACAATTTCATTTTTTGACAAGAATTGTGTTATTGGAAATTTCGTGTCGAATTGCACTCTCCATGAGCATGGGATCAGCCATCAATAGCTTAGGAGTCTGGAAAACCCAATACATTTTAGCTACAACGTTTAATATGGCAGTGCATTCAATGCCATATGCAACAGATTGAGTCGTTTAACCACTTTCTTTCATACTGTTGCTTTTCAGGGATTTAGACAACATCCTCACTTAGGGCAATGCAGCATATAGAGCCATATATGCAAGAAAATAAAAAAGTGAAGAGAACATTAAAATATGACATTTCCTAAATTTCTCTTCTGTCCTAGAACACAGCCATGCCATCAAACATCCTCTATGTTTTCTAATAATCCTAACCCTAACCCTAGCTAAGGGTTTGGGCAGTTAGGGTTAGGGGTCAGATTTTCATCAATGCAACCTAACACTCATTTAAGCTGAAAATAGAACTCAGGGTATCAAAATATTAGTCTGAGAAGACTTAGCAGCCTTGCCACAACAAACAAATTGTATCAGCAGTAGTACAATTTCATTTTTTGAAAAGAATTCTGTTATTGGAAATTTCGTGTCGAATCGTACTCTCCAAGAGCATGGGATCAGCCCTCAATAGCTTAGGAGTCTGGAAAACCCGATACATTTTAGCTACAACGTTTAATATGGCAGTGCATTCAATGCCATATGCAACAGATTGAGTCGTTTAACCACTTTCTTTCATACTGTTGCTTTTTGGGGATTTAGACAACATCCTCACTTAGGGCAATGCAGCATATAGAGCCAATATATGCAAGAAAATAAAAAAGTGAAGAGAACATTAAAATATGACATTTCCTAAATGTCACTTCTGTCCTAGAACACAGCCATGCCATCAAACATCCTCTATGTTTTCTAATAATCCTAACCCTAACCCTAGCTAAGGGTTTGGGCAGTTAGGGTTAGGGGTCAGATTTTCATCAATGCAACCTAACACTTATTTAAGCTGAAAATAGAACTCAGGGCATCAAAATTTTAGTCTGAAAAGACTTAGCAGCCTTGCCACAACAAACAAAATGTATCAATGGTAGTACAATTTCATTTTTTGACAAGAATTGTGTTATTGGAAATTTCGTGTCGAATCGCACTCTCCATGAGCATGGGATCAGCCATCAATAGCTTAGGAGTCTGGAAAACCCAATAGATTTTAGCTACAACTGTTAAAATGTTAGTGCATTCAATGCCATATGCAACAGATTGAGTCGTTTAACCACTTTCTTTCATACTGTTGCTTTTCAGGGATTTAGACAACATCCTCACTTAGGGCAATGCAGCATATAGAGCCATATATGCAAGAAAATAAAAAAGTGAAGAGAACATTAAAATATGACATTTCCTAAATTTCTCTTCTGTCCTAGAACACAGCCATGCCATCAAACATCCTCTATGTTTTCTAATAATCCTAACCCTAACCCTAGCTAAGGGTTTGGGCAGTTAGGGTTAGGGGTCAGATTTTCATCAATGCAACCTAACACTCATTTAAGCTGAAAATAGAACTCAGGGTATCAAAATATTAGTCTGAGAAGACTTAGCAGCCTTGCCACAACAAACAAATTGTATCAGCAGTAGTACAATTTCATTTTTTGAAAAGAATTCTGTTATTGGAAATTTCGTGTCGAATCGTACTCTCCAAGAGCATGGGATCAGCCCTCAATAGCTTAAGAGTCTGGAAAACCCGATACATTTTAGCTACAACGTTTAATATGGCAGTGCATTCAATGCCATATGCAACAGATTGAGTCGTTTAACCACTTTCTTTCATACTGTTGCTTTTTGGGGATTTAGACAACATCCTCACTTAGGGCAATGCAGCATATAGAGCCATATATGCAAGAAAATAAAAAAGTGAAGAGAACATTAAAATATGACATTTCCTAAATGTCACTTCTGTCCTAGAACACAGCCATGCCATCAAACATCCTCTATGTTTTCTAATAATCCTAACCCTAACCCTAGCTAAGGGTTTGGGCAGTTAGGGTTAGGGGTCAGATTTTCATCAATGCAACCTAACACTTATTTAAGCTGAAAATAGAACTCAGGGCATCAAAATATTAGTCTGAAAAGACTTAGCAGCCTTGCCACAACAAACAAAATGTATCAATGGTAGTACAATTTCATTTTTTGACAAGAATTGTGTTATTGGAAATTTCGTGTCGAATCGCACTCTCCATGAGCATGGGATCAGCCATCAATAGCTTAGGAGTCTGGAAAACCCAATAAATTTTAGCTACAACTGTTAAAATGGCAGTACATTCAATGCCATATGCAACAGATTGAGTCGTTTAACCACTTTCTTTCATACTGTTGCTTTTCAGGGATTTAGACAACATCCTCACTTAGGGCAATGCAGCATATAGAGCCATATATGCAAGAAAATAAAAAAGTGAAGAGAACATTAAAATATGACATTTCCTAAATTTCTCTTCTGTCCTAGAACACAGCCATGCCATCAAACATCCTCTATGTTTTCTAATAATCCTAACCCTAACCCTAGCTAAGGGTTTGGGCAGTTAGGGTTAGGGGTCAGATTTTCATCAATGCAACCTAACACTCATTTAAGCTGAAAATAGAACTCAGGGTATCAAAATATTAGTCTGAGAAGACTTAGCAGCCTTGCCACAACAAACAAATTGTATCAGCAGTAGTACAATTTCATTTTTTGAAAAGAATTCTGTTATTGGAAATTTCGTGTCGAATCGTACTCTCCAAGAGCATGGGATCAGCCCTCAATAGCTTAGGAGTCTGGAAAACCCGATACATTTTAGCTACAACGTTTAATATGGCAGTGCATTCAATGCCATATGCAACAGATTGAGTCGTTTAACCACTTTCTTTCATACTGTTGCTTTTTGGGGATTTAGACAACATCCTCACTTAGGGCAATGCAGCATATAGAGCCATATATGCAAGAAAATAAAAAGGTGAAGAGAACATTAAAATATGACATTTCCTAAATGTCACTTCTGTCCTAGAACACAGCCATGCCATCAAACATCCTCTATGTTTTCTAATAATCCTAACCCTAACCCTAGCTAAGGGTTTGGGCAGTTAGGGTTAGGGGTCAGATTTTCATCAATGCAACCTAACACTTATTTAAGCTGAAAATAGAACTCAGGGCATCAAAATATTAGTCTGAAAAGACTTAGCAGCCTTGCCACAACAAACAAAATGTATCAATGGTAGTACAATTTCATTTTTTGACAAGAATTGTGTTATTGGAAATTTCGTGTCGAATCGCACTCTCCATGAGCATGGGATCAGCCATCAATAGCTTAGGAGTCTGGAAAACCCAATAAATTTTAGCTACAACTGTTAAAATGGCAGTGCATTCAATGCCATATGCAACAGATTGAGTCGTTTAACCACTTTCTTTCATACTGTTGCTTTTCAGGGATTTAGACAACATCCTCACTTAGGGCAATGCAGCATATAGAGCCATATATGCAAGAAAATAAAAAAGTGAAGAGAACATTAAAATATGACATTTCCTAAATTTCTCTTCTGTCCTAGAACACAGCCATGCCATCAAACATCCTCTATGTTTTCTAATAATCCTAACCCTAACCCTAGCTAAGGGTTTGGGCAGTTAGGGTTAGGGGTCAGATTTTCATCAATGCAACCTAACACTCATTTAAGCTGAAAATAGAACTCAGGGTATCAAAATATTAGTTTGAGAAGACTTAGCAGCCTTGCCACAACAAACAAAATGTATCAGCAGTAGTACAATTTCATTTTTTGACAAGAATTGTGTTATTGGAAATTTTGTGTCGAATCGTACTCTCCAAGAGCATGGGATCAGCCATCAATAGCTTAGTAGTCTGGAAAACGCAATAAATTTTAGCTACAACTGTTAAAATGGCAGTGCATTCAATGCCATATGAAACAGATTGAGTCGTTTAACCACTTTCTTTCATACTGTTGCTTTTTGGGGATTTAGACAACATCCTCACTTAGGGCAATGCAGCATATAGAGCTATATATGCAAGAAAATAAAAAAGTGAACAGAACATTAAAATATGACATTTCCTAAATGTCACTTCTGTCCTAGAACACAGCCATGCCATCAAACATCCTCTATGTTTTCTAATAATCCTAACCCTAACCCTAGCTAAGGGTTTGGGCAGTTAGGGTTAGGGGTCAGATTTTCATCAATGCAACCTAACACTTATTTAAGCTGAAAATAGAACTCAGGGCATCAAAATATTAGTCTGAAAAGACTTAGCAGCCTTGCCACAACAAACAAAATGTATCAATGGTAGTACAATTTCATTTTTTGACAAGAATTGTGTTATTGGAAATTTCGTGTCGAATCGCACTCTCCATGAGCATGGGATCAGCCATCAATAGCTTAGGAGTCTGGAAAACCCAATAAATTTTAGCTACAACTGTTAAAATGGCAGTGCATTCAATGCCATATGCAACAGATTGAGTCGTTTAACCACTTTCTTTCATACTGTTGCTTTTTGGGGATTTAGACAACATCCTCGCTTAGGGCAATGCAGCATATAGAGCCATATATGCAAGAAAATAAAAAGTTGAAGAGAACATTAAAATATGACATTTCCTAAATTTCACTTCTGTCCTAGAACACAGCCATGCCATCAAACATCCTCTATGTTTTCTAATAATCCTAACCCTAAACCTAGCTCAGGGTGTGGGCAGTTAGGGTTAGGGGTCAGATTTTCATCAATGCAACCTAACACTTATTTAAGCTGAAAATAGAACTCAAGGCATCAAATATTAGTCTGAAAAGACTTAGCAGCCTTGCCACAACAAACAAAATGTATCAGCAGTAGAACAATTTCATTTTTTGACAAGAATTCTGTTATTGGAAATTTCGTGTCGAATCGTACTCTCCAAGAGCATGGGATCAGCCCTCAATAGCTTAGGAGTCTGGACAACCCAATACATTTTAGCTACAACGTTTAATATGGCAGTGCATTCAATGCCATATGCAACAGATTGAGTCGTTTAACCACTTTCTTTCATACTGTTGCTTTTCGGGGATTTAGACAACATCCTCACTTAGGGCAATGCAGCATATAGAGACATATATGCAAGAAAATAAAAAAGTGAACAGAACATTAAAATATGACATTTCCTAAATGTCACTTCTGTCCTAGAACACAGCCATGCCATCAAATATCCTCTATATTTTCTAATAATCCTAACCCTAACACTAGCTCAGGGTGTGGGCAGTTAGGGTTAGGTGTCAGATTTTCATCAATGCAACCTAACACTTATTTAAGCTGAAAATAGAACTCAGGGCATCAAAATATTAGTCTGAAAAGACTTAGCAGCCTTGCCACAACAAACAAAATGTATCAGCAGTAGTACAATTTCATTTTTTGAAAAGAATTCTGTTATTGGAAATTTCGTGTCGAATCGTACTCTCCAAGAGCATGGGATCAGCCCTCAATAGCTTAGGAGTCTGGAAAACCCGATACATTTTAGCTACAACGTTTAATATGGCAGTGCATTCAATGCCATATGCAACAGATTGAGTCGTTTAACCACTTTCTTTCATACTGTTGCTTTTCGGGGATTTAGACAACATCCTCACTTAGGGCAATGCAGCATATAGAGCCATATATGCAAGAAAATAAAAAAGTGAAGAGAACACTAAAATATGACATTTCCTAAATTTCTCTTCTGTCCTAGAACACAGCCATGCCATCAAACATCCTCTATGTTTTCTAATAATCCTAACCCTAACCCTAGCTAAGGGTTTGGGCAGTTAGGGTTAGGGGTCAGATTTTCATCAATGCAACCTAACACTCATTTAAGCTGAAAATAGAACTCAGGGCATCAAAATATTAGTTTGAGAAGACTTAGCAGCCTTGCCACAACAAACAAAATGTATCAGCAGTAGTACAATTTCATTTTTTGACAAGAATTGTGTTATTGGAAATTTTGTGTCGAATCGTACTCTCCAAGAGCATGGGATCAGCCATCAATAGCTTAGTAGTCTGGAAAACGCAATAAATTTTAGCTACAAGTGTTAAAATGGCAGTGCATTCAATGCCATATGAAACAGATTGAGTCGTTTAACCACTTTCTTTCATACTGTTGCTTTTTGGGGATTTAGACAACATCCTCACTTAGGGCAATGCAGCATATAGAGCCATATATGCAAGAAAATAAAAAACTGAAGAGAACATTAAAATATGACATTTCCTAAATTTCACTTCTGTCCTAGAACACAGCCATGCCATCAAACATCCTCTATGTTTTCTAATAATCCTAACCCTAAACCTAGCTCAGGGTGTGGGCAGTTAGGGTTAGGGGTCAGATTTTCATCAATGCAACCTAACACTTATTTAAGCTGAAAATAGAACTCAAGGCATCAAATATTAGTCTGAGAAGACTTAGCAGCCTTGCCACAACAAACAAAATGTATCAGCAGTAGAACAATTTCATTTTTTGACAAGAATTCTGTTATTGGAAATTTCGTGTCGAATCGTACTCTCCAAGAGCATGGGATCAGCCCTCAATAGCTTAAGAGTCTGGAAAACCCAATACATTTTAGCTACAACTGTTAAAATGGCAGTGCATTCAATGCCATATGCAACAGATTGAGTCGTTTAACCACTTTCTTTCATACTGTTGCTTTTTGGGGATTTAGACAACATCCTCACTTAAGGCAATGCAGCATATAGAGCCATATATGCAAGAAAATAAAAAAGTGAACAGAACATTAAAATATGACATTTCCTAAATTTCACTTCTGTCCTAGAACACAGCCATGCCATCAAACATCCTCTATGTTTTCTAATAATCCTAACCCTAACCCTAGCTAAGGGTTTGGGCAGTTAGGGTTAGGGGTCAGATTTTCATCAATGCAACCTAACACTCATTTAAGCTGAAAATAGAACTCAGGGTATCAAAATATTAGTCTGAAAAGACTTAGCAGCCTTGCCACAACAAACAAATTGTATCAATGGTAGTACAATTTCATTTTTTGACAAGAATTCTGTTATTGGAAATTTCGTGTCGAATCGCACTCTCCATGAGCATGGGATCAGCCATCAATAGCTTAGGAGTCTGGAAAACCCAATAAATTTTAGCTGCAAGTGTTAAAATGGCAGTGCATTCAATGCCATATGAAACAGATTGAGTCGTTTAACCACTTTCTTTCATACTGTTGCTTTTTGGGGATTTAGACAACATCCTCACTTAGGGTAATGCAGCATATAGAGCCATATATGCAAGAAAATAAAAAAGTGAAGAGAACATTAAAATATGACATTTCCTAAATTTCAGTTCTGTCCTAGAACACAGCCATGCCATCAAACATCCTCTATGTTTTCTAATAATCCTAACCCTAAACCTAGCTCAGGGTGTGGGCAGTTTGGGTTAGGGGTCAGATTTTCATCAATGCAACCTAACACTTATTTAAGCTGAAAATAGAACTCAAGGCATCAAATATTAGTCTGAAAAGACTTAGCAGTCTTGCCACAACAAACAAAATGTATCAGCAGTAGAACAATTTCATTTTTTGACAAGAATTCTGTTATTGGAAATTTCGTGTCGAATCGTACTCTCCAAGAGCATGGGATCAGCCCTCAATAGCTTAAGAGTCTGGAAAACCCAATACATTTTAGCTACAACTGTTAAAATGGCAGTGCATTCAATGCCATATGCAACAGATTGAGTCGTTTAACCACTTTCTGTCATACTGTTGCTTTTTGGGGATTTAGACAACATCCTCACTTAGGGTAATGCAGCATATAGAGCCATATATGCAAGAAAATAAAAAAGTGAAGAGAACATTAAAATATGACATTTCCTAAATTTCACTTCTGTCCTAGAACACAGCCATGCCATCAAACATCCTCTATGTTTTCTAATAATCCTAACCCTAAACCTAGCTCAGGGTGTGGGCAGTTAGGGATAGGGGTCAGATTTTCATCAATGCAACCTAACACTTATTTAAGGTGAAAATAGAACTCAAGGCATCAAATATTAGTCTGAAAAGACTTAGCAGTCTTGCCACAACAAACAAAATGTATCAGCAGTAGAACAATTTCATTTTTTGACAAGAATTCTGTTATTGGAAATTTCGTGTCGAATCGTACTCTCCAAGAGCATGGGATCAGCCATCAATAGCTTAGGAGTCTGGAAAACCCAATACATTTTAGCTACAACGTTTAATATGGCAGTGCATTCAATGCCATATGCAACAGATTGAGTCGTTTAACCACTTTCTTTCATACTGTTGCTTTTCGGGGATTTAGACAACATCCTCACTTAGGGCAATGCAGCATATAGAGCCATATATGCAAGAAAATAAAAAAGTGAACAGAACATTAAAATATGACATTTCCTAAATGTCACTTCTGTCCTAGAACACAGCCATGCCATCAAATATCCTCTATATTTTCTAATAATCCTAACCCTAACACTAGCTCAGGGTGTGGGCAGTTAGGGTAAGGTGTCAGATTTTCATCAATGCAACCTAACACTTATTTAAGCTGATAATAGAACTCAGGGCATCAAAATATTAGTCTGAAAAGACTTAGCAGCCTTGCCACAACAAACAAAATGTATCAGCAGTAGTACAATTTCATTTTTTGAAAAGAATTCTGTTATTGGAAATTTCGTGTCGAATCGTACTCTCCAAGAGCATGGGATCAGCCCTCAATAGCTTAGGAGTCTGGAAAACCCGATACATTTTAGCTACAACGTTTAATATGGCAGTGCATTCAATGCCATATGCAACAGATTGAGTCGTTTAACCACTTTCTTTCATACTGTTGCTTTTTGGGGATTTAGACAACATCCTCACTTAGGGCAATGCAGCATATAGAGCCATATATGCAAGAAAATAAAAAAATGAAGAGAACATTAAAATATGACATTTCCTAAATGTCACTTCTGTCCTAGAACACAGCCATGCCATCAAACATCCTCTATGTTTTCTAATAATCCTAACCCTAACCCTAGCTAAGGGTTTGGGCAGTTAGGGTTAGGGGTCAGATTTTCATCAATGCAACCTAACACTTATTTAAGCTGAAAATAGAACTCAGGGCATCAAAATATTAGTCTGAAAAGACTTAGCAGCCTTGCCACAACAAACAAAATGTATCAATGGTAGTACAATTTCATTTTTTGACAAGAATTGTGTTATTGGAAATTTCGTGTCGAATCGCACTCTCCATGAGCATGGGATCAGCCATCAATAGCTTAGGAGTCTGGAAAACCCAATACATTTTAGCTACAACTGTTAAAATGGCAGTGCATTCAATGCCATATGCAACAGATTGAGTCGTTTAACCACTTTCTTTCATACTGTTGCTTTTTGGGGATTTAGACAACATCCTCACTTAGGGCAATGCAGCATATAGAGCCAGATATGCAAGAAAATAAAAAAGTGAACAGAACATTAAAATATGACATTTCCTAAATTTCACTTCTGTCCTAGAACACAGCCATGCCATCAAACATCCTCTATGTTTTCTAATAATCCTAACCCTAAACCTAGCTCAGGGTGTGGGCAGTTAGGGTTAGGGGTCAGATTTTCATCAATGCAACCTAACACTTATTTAAGCTGAAAATAGAACTCAAGGCATCAAATATTAGTCTGAAAAGACTTAGCAGTCTTGCCACAACAAACAAAATGTATCAGCAGTAGAACAATTTCATTTTTTGACAAGAATTCTGTTATTGGAAATTTCGTGTCGAATCGTACTCTCCAAGAGCATGGGATCAGCCCTCATTAGCTTAAGAGTCTGGAAAACCCAATACATTTTAGCTACAACTGTTAAAATGGCAGTGCATTCAATGCCATATGCAACAGATTGAGTCGTTTAACCACTTTCTTTCATACTGTTGCTTTTTGGGGATTTAGACAACATCCTCACTTAGGGCAATGCAGCATATAGAGCCATATATGCAAGAAAATAAAAAAGTGAAGAGAACATTAAAATATGACATTTCCTAAATTTCTCTTCTGTCCTAGAACACAGCCATGCCATCAAACATCCTCTATGTTTTCTAATAATCCTAACCCTAACCCTAGCTAAGGGTTTGGGCAGTTAGGGTTAGGGGTCAGATTTTCATCAATGCAACCTAACACTTATTTAAGCTGAAAATAGAACTCAGGGCATCAAAATATTAGTCTGAAAAGACTTAGCAGCCTTGCCACAACAAACAAAATGTATCAATGGTAGTACAATTTCATTTTTTGACAAGAATTGTGTTATTGGAAATTTCGTGTCGAATTGCACTCTCCATGAGCATGGGATCAGCCATCAATAGCTTAGGAGTCTGGAAAACCCAATACATTTTAGCTACAACGTTTAATATGGCAGTGCATTCAATGCCATATGCAACAGATTGAGTCGTTTAACCACTTTCTTTCATACTGTTGCTTTTCAGGGATTTAGACAACATCCTCACTTAGGGCAATGCAGCATATAGAGCCATATATGCAAGAAAATAAAAAAGTGAAGAGAACATTAAAATATGACATTTCCTAAATTTCTCTTCTGTCCTAGAACACAGCCATGCCATCAAACATCCTCTATGTTTTCTAATAATCCTAACCCTAACCCTAGCTAAGGGTTTGGGCAGTTAGGGTTAGGGGTCAGATTTTCATCAATGCAACCTAACACTCATTTAAGCTGAAAATAGAACTCAGGGTATCAAAATATTAGTCTGAGAAGACTTAGCAGCCTTGCCACAACAAACAAATTGTATCAGCAGTAGTACAATTTCATTTTTTGAAAAGAATTCTGTTATTGGAAATTTCATGTCGAATCGTACTCTCCAAGAGCATGGGATCAGCCCTCAATAGCTTAGGAGTCTGGAAAACCCGATACATTTTAGCTACAACGTTTAATATGGCAGTGCATTCAATGCCATATGCAACAGATTGAGTCGTTTAACCACTTTCTTTCATACTGTTGCTTTTTGGGGATTTAGACAACATCCTCACTTAGGGCAATGCAGCATATAGAGCCATATATGCAAGAAAATAAAAAAGTGAAGAGAACATTAAAATATGACATTTCCTAAATGTCACTTCTGTCCTAGAACACAGCCATGCCATCAAACATCCTCTATGTTTTCTAATAATCCTAACCCTAACCCTAGCTAAGGGTTTGGGCAGTTAGGGTTAGGGGTCAGATTTTCATCAATGCAACCTAACACTTATTTAAGCTGAAAATAGAACTCAGGGCATCAAAATATTAGTCTGAAAAGACTTAGCAGCCTTGCCACAACAAACAAAATGTATCAATGGTAGTACAATTTCATTTTTTGACAAGAATTGTGTTATTGGAAATTTCGTGTCGAATCGCACTCTCCATGAGCATGGGATCAGCCATCAATAGCTTAGGAGTCTGGAAAACCCAATAAATTTTAGCTACAACTGTTAAAATGGCAGTGCATTCAATGCCATATGCAACAGATTGAGTCGTTTAACCACTTTCTTTCATACTGTTGCTTTTCAGGGATTTAGACAACATCCTCACTTAGGGCAATGCAGCATATAGAGCCATATATGCAAGAAAATAAAAAAGTGAAGAGAACATTAAAATATGACATTTCCTAAATTTCTCTTCTGTCCTAGAACACAGCCATGCCATCAAACATCCTCTATGTTTTCTAATAATCCTAACCCTAACCCTAGGTAAGGGTTTGGGCAGTTAGGGTTAGGGGTCAGATTTTCATCAATGCAACCTAACACTCATTTAAGCTGAAAATAGAACTCAGGGTATCAAAATATTAGTCTGAGAAGACTTAGCAGCCTTGCCACAACAAACAAATTGTATCAGCAGTAGTACAATTTCATTTTTTGAAAAGAATTCTGTTATTGGAAATTTCGTGTCGAATCGTACTCTCCAAGAGCATGGGATCAGCCCTAAATAGCTTAGGAGTCTGGAAAACCCAATACATTTTAGCTACAACTGTTAAAATGGCAGTGCATTCAATGCCATATGCAACAGATTGAGTCGTTTAACCACTTTCTTTCATACTGTTGCTTTTTGGGGATTTAGACAACATCCTCACTTAGGGCAATGCAGCATATAGAGCCATATATGCAAGAAAATAAAAAAGTGAACAGAAAATTAAAATATGACATTTCCTAAATGTCACTTCTGTCCTAGAACACAGCCATGCCATCAAACATCCTCTATGTTTTCTAATAATCCTAACCCTAACCCTAGCTAAGGGTTTGGGCAGTTAGGGTTAGGGGTCAGATTTTCATCAATGCAACCTAACACTCATTTAAGCTGAAAATAGAACTCAGGGTATCAAAATATTAGTCTGAAAAGACTTAGCAGCCTTGCCACAACAAACAAATTGTATCAATGGTAGTACAATTTCATTTTTTGACGAGAATTGTGTTATTGGAAATTTCGTGTCGAATCGCACTCTCCATGAGCATGGGATCAGCCATCAATAGCTTAGGAGTCTGGAAAACCCAATAAATTTTAGCTACAAGTGTTAAAATGGCAGTGCATTCAATGCCATATGAAACAGAATGAGTTGTTTAACCACTTTCTTTCATACTGTTGCTATTTGGGGATTTAGACAACATCCTCACTTAGGGTAATGCAGCATATAGAGCCATATATGCAAGAAAATAAAAAAGTGAAGAGAACATTAAAATATGACATTTCCTAAATTTCACTTCTGTCCTAGAACACAGCCATGCCATCAAACATCCTCTATATTTTCTAATAATCCTAACCCTAAACCTAGCTCAGGGTGTGGGCAGTTAGGGTTAGGGGTCAGATTTTCATCAATGCAACCTAACACTTATTTAAGCTGAAAATAGAACTCAAGGCATCAAATATTAGTCTGAAAAGACTTAGCAGTCTTGCCACAACAAACAAAATGTATCAACAGTAGAACAATTTCATTTTTTGACAAGAATTCTGTTATTGGAAATTTTGTGTCGAATCGTACTCTCCAAGAGCATGGGATCAGCCCTCAATAGCTTAGGAGTCTGGAAAACCCGATACATTTTAGCTACAACGTTTAATATGGCAGTGCATTCAATGCCATATGCAACAGATTGAGTCGTTTAACCACTTTCTTTCATACTGTTGCTTTTCGGGGATTTAGACAACATCCTCACTTAGGGCAATGCAGCATATAGAGCCATATATGCAAGAAAATAAAAAAGTGAAGAGAACACTAAAATATGACATTTCCTAAATTTCTCTTCTGTCCTAGAACACAGCCATGCCATCAAACATCCTCTATGTTTTCTAATAATCCTAACCCTAACCCTAGCTAAGGGTTTGGGCAGTTAGGGTTAGGGGTCAGATTTTCATCAATGCAACCTAACACTCATTTAAGCTGAAAATAGAACTCAGGGTATCAAAATATTAGTTTGAGAAGACTTAGCAGCCTTGCCACAACAAACAAAATGTATCAGCAGAAGTACAATTTCATTTTTTGACAAGAATTGTGTTATTGGAAATTTTGTGTCGAATCGTACTCTCCAAGAGCATGGGATCAGCCATCAATAGCTTAGTAGTCTGGAAAACGCAATAAATTTTAGCTACAAGTGTTAAAATGGCAGTGCATTCAATGCCATATGAAACAGATTGAGTCGTTTAACCACTTTCTTTCATACTGTTGCTTTTTGGGGATTTAGACAACATCCTCACTTAGGGCAATGCAGCATATAGAGCCATATATGCAAGAAAATAAAAAGTTGAAGAGAACATTAAAATATGACATTTCCTAAATTTCACTTCTGTCCTAGAACACAGCCATGCCATCAAACATCCTCTATGTTTTCTAATAATCCTAACCCTAAACCTAGCTCAGGGTGTGGGCAGTTAGGGTTAGGGGTCAGATTTTCATCAATGCAACCTAACACTTATTTAAGCTGAAAATAGAACTCAAGGCATCAAATATTAGTCTGAAAAGACTTAGCAGCCTTGCCACAACAAACAAAATGTATCAGCAGTAGAACAATTTCATTTTTTGACAAGAATTCTGTTATTGGAAATTTCGTGTCGAATCGTACTCTCCAAGAGCATGGGATCAGCCCTCAATAGCTTAAGAGTCTGGAAAACCCAATACATTTTAGCTACAACTGTTAAAATGGCAGTGCATTCAATGTCATATGCAACAGATTGAGTCGTTTAACCACTTTCTTTCATACTGTTGCTTTTTGGGGATTTAGACAACATCCTCACTTAGGGCAATGCAGCATATAGAGCCATATATGCAAGAAAATAAAAAAGTGAAGAGAACATTAAAATATGACATTTCCTAAATTTCTCTTCTGTCCTAGAACACAGCCATGCCATCAAACATCCTCTATGTTTTCTAATAATCCTAACCCTAACCCTAGCTAAGGGTTTGGGCAGTTAGGGTTAGGGGTCAGATTTTCATCAATGCAACCTAACACTCATTTAAGCTGAAAATAGAACTCAGGGTATCAAAATATTAGTCTGAGAAGACTTAGCAGCCTTGCCACAACAAACAAATTGTATCAGCAGTAGTACAATTTCATTTTTTGAAAAGAATTCTGTTATTGGAAATTTTGTGTCGAATCGTACTCTCCAAGAGCATGGGATCAGCCCTCAATAGCTTAGGAGTCTGGAAAACCCGATACATTTTAGCTACAACGTTTAATATGGCAGTGCATTCAATGCCATATGCAACAGATTGAGTCGTTTAACCACTTTCTTTCATACTGTTGCTTTTCGGGGATTTAGACAACATCCTCACTTAGGGCAATGCAGCATATAGAGCCATATATGCAAGAAAATAAAAAAGTGAAGAGAACACTAAAATATGACATTTCCTAAATTTCTCTTCTGTCCTAGAACACAGCCATGCCATCAAACATCCTCTATGTTTTCTAATAATCCTAACCCTAACCCTAGCTAAGGGTTTGGGCAGTTAGGGTTAGGGGTCAGATTTTCATCAATGCAACCTAACACTTATTTAAGCTGAAAATAGAACTCAGGGCATCAAAATATTAGTCTGAAAAGACTTAGCAGCCTTGCCACAACAAACAAAATGTATCAATGGTAGTACAATTTCATTTTTTGACAAGAATTGTGTTATTGGAAATTTCGTGTCGAATCGCACTCTCCATGAGCATGGGATCAGCCATCAATAGCTTAGGAGTCTGGAAAACCCAATAAATTTTAGCTACAACTGTTAAAATGGCAGTGCATTCAATGCCATATGCAACAGATTGAGTCGTTTAACCACTTTCTTTCATACTGTTGCTTTTCAGGGATTTAGACAACATCCTCACTTAGGGCAATGCAGCATATAGAGCCATATATGCAAGAAAATAAAAAAGTGAAGAGAACATTAAAATATGACATTTCCTAAATTTCTCTTCTGTCCTAGAACACAGCCATGCCATCAAACATCCTCTATGTTTTCTAATAATCCTAACCCTAACCCTAGGTAAGGGTTTGGGCAGTTAGGGTTAGGGGTCAGATTTTCATCAATGCAACCTAACACTCATTTAAGCTGAAAATAGAACTCAGGGTATCAAAATATTAGTCTGAGAAGACTTAGCAGCCTTGCCACAACAAACAAATTGTATCAGCAGTAGTACAATTTCATTTTTTGAAAAGAATTCTGTTATTGGAAATTTCGTGTCGAATCGTACTCTCCAAGAGCATGGGATCAGCCCTAAATAGCTTAGGAGTCTGGAAAACCCAATACATTTTAGCTACAACTGTTAAAATGGCAGTGCATTCAATGCCATATGCAACAGATTGAGTCGTTTAACCACTTTCTTTCATACTGTTGCTTTTTGGGGATTTAGACAACATCCTCACTTAGGGCAATGCAGCATATAGAGCCATATATGCAAGAAAATAAAAAAGTGAACAGAAAATTAAAATATGACATTTCCTAAATTTCACTTCTGTCCTAGAACACAGCCATGCCATCAAACATCCTCTATGTTTTCTAATAATCCTAACCCTAACCCTAGCTAAGGGTTTGGGCAGTTAGGGTTAGGGGTCAGATTTTCATCAATGCAACCTAACACTCATTTAAGCTGAAAATAGAACTCAGGGTATCAAAATATTAGTCTGAAAAGACTTAGCAGCCTTGCCACAACAAACAAATTGTATCAATGGTAGTACAATTTCATTTTTTGACGAGAATTGTGTTATTGGAAATTTCGTGTTGAATCGCACTCTCCATGAGCATGGGATCAGCCATCAATAGCTTAGGAGTCTGGAAAACCCAATAAATTTTAGCTACAAGTGTTAAAATGGCAGTGCATTCAATGCCATATGAAACAGAATGAGTTGTTTAACCACTTTCTTTCATACTGTTGCTATTTGGGGATTTAGACAACATCCTCACTTAGGGTAATGCAGCATATAGAGCCATATATGCAAGAAAATAAAAAAGTGAAGAGAACATTAAAATATGACATTTCCTAAATTTCACTTCTGTCCTAGAACACAGCCATGCCATCAAACATCCTCTATATTTTCTAATAATCCTAACCCTAAACCTAGCTCAGGGTGTGGGCAGTTAGGGTTAGGGGTCAGATTTTCATCAATGCAACCTAACACTTATTTAAGCTGAAAATAGAACTCAAGGCATCAAATATTAGTCTGAAAAGACTTAGCAGCCTTGCCACAACAAACAAAATGTATCAGCAGTAGAACAATTTCATTTTTTGACAAGAATTCTGTTATTGGAAATTTCGTGTCGAATCGTACTCTCCAAGAGCATGGGATCAGCCCTCAATAGCTTAAGAGTCTGGAAAACCCGATACATTTTAGCTACAACGTTTAATATGGCAGTGCATTCAATGCCATATGCAACAGATTGAGTCGTTTAACCACTTTCTTTCATACTGTTGCTTTTCGGGGATTTAGACAACATCCTCACTTAGGGCAATGCAGCATATAGAGCCATATATGCAAGAAAATAAAAAAGTGAAGAGAACACTAAAATATGACATTTCCTAAATTTCTCTTCTGTCCTAGAACACAGCCATGCCATCAAACATCCTCTATGTTTTCTAATAATCCTAACCCTAACCCTAGCTAAGGGTTTGGGCAGTTAGGGTTAGGGGTCAGATTTTCATCAATGCAACCTAACACTCATTTAAGCTGAAAATAGAACTCAGGGTATCAAAATATTAGTTTGAGAAGACTTAGCAGCCTTGCCACAACAAACAAAATGTATCAGCAGTAGAACAATTTCATTTTTTGACAAGAATTCTGTTATTGGAAATTTCGTGTCGAATCGTACTCTCCAAGAGCATGGGATCAGCCCTCAATAGCTTAAGAGTCTGGAAAACCCAATACATTTTAGCTACAACTGTTAAAATGGCAGTGCATTCAATGCCATATGCAACAGATTGAGTCGTTTAACCACTTTCTTTCATACTGTTGCTTTTTGGGGATTTAGACAACATCCTCACTTAGGGCAATGCAGCATATAGAGCCATATATGCAAGAAAATAAAAAAGTGAAGAGAACATTAAAATATGACATTTCCTAAATGTCACTTCTGTCCTAGAACACATCCATGCCATCAAACATCCTCTATGTTTTCTAATAATCCTAACCCTAACCCTAGCTAAGGGTTTGGGCAGTTAGGGTTAGGGGTCAGGTTTTTATCAATGCAACCTAACACTTATTTAAGCTGAAAATAGAACTCAGGGCATCAAAATATTAGTCTGAAAAGACTTAGCAGCCTTGCCACAACAAACAAAATGTATCAATGGTAGTACAATTTCATTTTTTGACAAGAATTGTGTTATTGGAAATTTCGTGTCGAATCGCACTCTCCATGAGCATGGGATCAGCCATCAATAGCTTAGGAGTCTGGAAAACCCAATAAATTTTAGCTACAACTGTTAAAATGGCAGTGCATTCAATGCCATATGCAACAGATTGAGTCGTTTAACCACTTTCTTTCATACTGTTGCTTTTTGGGGATTTAGACAACATCCTCGCTTAGGGCAATGCAGCATATAGAGCCATATATGCAAGAAAATAAAAAGTTGAAGAGAACATTAAAATATGACATTTCCTAAATTTCACTTCTGTCCTAGAACACAGCCATGCCATCAAATATCCTCTATATTTTCTAATAATCCTAACCCTAACCCTAGCTCAGGGTGTGGGCAGTTAGGGTTAGGTGTCAGATTTTCATCAATGCAACCTAACACTTATTTAAGCTGAAAATAGAACTCAGGGCATCAAAATATTAGTCTGAAAAGACTTAGCAGCCTTGCCACAACAAACAAAATGTATCAGCAGTAGTACAATTTCATTTTTTGTCAAGAATTGTGTTATTGGAAATTTCGTGTCAAATCGCACTCTCCATGAGCATGGGATCAGCCATCAATAGCTTAGGAGTCTGGAAAACCCAATACATTTTAGCTACAACGTTTAATATGGCAGTGCATTCAATGCCATATGCAACAGATTGAGTCGTTTAACCACTTTCTTTCATACTGTTGCTTTTCAGGGATTTAGACAACATCCTCACTTAGGGCAATGCAGCATATAGAGCCATATATGCAAGAAAATAAAAAAGTGAAGAGAACATTAAAATATGACATTTCCTAAATTTCTCTTCTGTCGTAGAACACAGCCATGCCATCAAACATCCTCAATGTTTTCTAATAATCCTAACCCTAACCCTAGCTAAGGGTTTGGGCAGTTAGGGTTAGGGGTCAGATTTTCATCAATGCAACCTAACACTCATTTAAGCTGAAAATAGAACTCAGGGTATCAAAATATTAGTCTGAGAAGACTTAGCAGCCTTGCCACAACAAACAAATTGTATCAGCAGTAGTACAATTTCATTTTTTGAAAAGAATTCTGTTATTGGAAATTTCGTGTCGAATCGTACTCTCCAAGAGCATGGGATCAGCCCCCAATAGCTTAGGAGTCTGGAAAACCCGATACATTTTAGCTACAAGGTTTAATATGGCAGTGCATTCAATGCCATATGCAACAGATTGAGTCGTTTAACCACTTTCTTTAATACTGTTGCTTTTCGGGGATTTAGACAACATCCTCACTTATGGCAATGCAGCATATAGAGCCATATATGCAAGAAAATAAAAAAGTGAAGAGAACACTAAAATATGACATTTCCTAAATTTCTCTTCTGTCCTAGAACACAGCCATGCCATCAAACATCCTCTATGTTTTCTAATAATCCTAACCCTAACCCTAGCTAAGGGTTTGGGCAGTTAGGGTTAGGGGTCAGATTTTCATCAATGCAACCTAACACTCATTTAAGCTGAAAATAGAACTCAGGGTATCAAAATATTAGTTTGAGAAGACTTAGCAGCCTTGCCACAACAAACAAAATGTATCAGCAGTAGTACAATTTCATTTTTTGACAAGAATTGTGTTATTGGAAATTTTGTGTCGAATCGTACTCTCCAAGAGCATGGGATCAGCCATCAATAGCTTAGTAGTCTGGAAAACTCAATACATTTTAGCTACAAGTGTTAAAATGGCAGTGCATTCAATGCCATATGAAACAGATTGAGTCGTTTAACCACTTTCTTTCATACTGTTGCTTTTTGGGGATTTAGACAACATCCTCACTTAGGGCAATGCAGCATATAGAGCCATATATGTAAGAAAATAAAAAACTGAAGAGAACATTAAAATATGACATTTCCTAAATTTCACTTCTGTCCTAGAACACAGCCATGCCATCAAACATCCTCTATGTTTTCTAATAATCCTAACCCTAAACCTAGCTCAGGGTGTGGGCAGTTAGGGTTAGGGGTCAGATTTTCATCAATGCAACCTAACACTTATTTAAGCTGAAAATAGAACTCAAGGCATCAAATATTAGTCTGAAAAGACTTAGCAGCCTTGCCACAACAAACAAAATGTATCAGCAGTAGAACAATTTCATTTTTTGACAAGAATTCTGTTATTGAAAATTTCGTGTCGAATCGTACTCTCCAAGAGCATGGGATCAGCCCTCAATAGCTTAAGAGTCTGGAAAACCCAATACATTTTAGCTACAACTGTTAAAATGGCAGTGCATTCAATGCCATATGCAACAGATTGAGTCGTTTAACCACTTTCTTTCATACTGTTGCTTTTTGGGGATTTAGACAACATCCTCACTTAGGGCAATGCAGCATATAGAGCCATATATGCAAGAAAATAAAAAAGTGAACAGAACATTAAAATATGACATTTCCTAAATTTCACTTCTGTCCTAGAACACAGCCATGCCATCAAACATCCTCTATGTTTTCTAATAATCCTAACCCTAACCCTAGCTAAGGGTTTGGGCAGTTAGGGTTAGGGGTCAGATTTTCATCAATGCAACCTAACACTTATTTAAGCTGAAAATAGAACTCAGGGCATCAAAATATTAGTCTGAAAAGACTTAGCAGCCTTGCCACAACAAACAAAATGTATCAATGGTAGTACAATTTCATTTTTTGACAAGAATTGTGTTATTGGAAATTTCGTGTCGAATCGCACTCTCCATGAGCATGGGATCAGCCATCAATAGCTTAGGAGTCTGGAAAACCCAATACATTTTAGCTACAACTGTTAAAATGGCAGTGCATTCAATGCCATATGCAACAGATTGAGTCGTTTAACCACTTTCTTTCATACTGTTGCTTTTTGGGGATTCAGACAACATCCTCGCTTAGGGCAATGCAGCATATAGAGCCATATATGCAAGAAAATAAAAAGTTGAAGAGAACATTAAAATATGACATTTCCTAAATTTCACTTCTGTCCTAGAACACAGCCATGCCATCAAATATCCTCTATATTTTCTAATAATCCTAACCCTAACCCTAGCTCAGGGTGTGGGCAGTTAGGGTTAGGTGTCAGATTTTCATCAATGCAACCTAACACTTATTTAAGCTGAAAATAGAACTCAGGGCATCAAAATATTAGTCTGAAAAGACTTAGCAGCCTTGCCACAACAAACAAAATGTATCAGCAGTAGTACAATTTCATTTTTTGTCAAGAATTGTGTTATTGGAAATTTCGTGTCGAATCGCACTCTCCATGAGCATGGGATCAGCCATCAATAGCTTAGGAGTCTGGAAAACCCAATACATTTTAGCTACAACGTTTAATATGGCAGTGCATTCAATGCCATATGCAACAGATTGAGTCGTTTAACCACTTTCTTTCATACTGTTGCTTTTCAGGGATTTAGACAACATCCTCACTTAGGGCAATGCAGCATATAGAGCCATATATGCAAGAAAATAAAAAAGTGAAGAGAACATTAAAATATGACATTTCCTAAATTTCTCTTCTGTCCTAGAACACAGCCATGCCATCTAACATCCTCTATGTTTTCTAATAATCCTAACCCTAACCCTAGCTAAGGGTTTGGGCAGTTAGGGTTAGGGGTCAGATTTTCATCAATGCAACCTAACACTCATTTAAGCTGAAAATAGAACTCAGGGTATCAAAATATTAGTCTGAGAAGACTTAGCAGCCTTGCCACAACAAACAAATTGTATCAGCAGTAGTACAATTTCATTTTTTGAAAAGAATTCTGTTATTGGAAATTTCGTGTCGAATCGTACTCTCCAAGAGCATGGGATCAGCCCTCAATAGCTTAGGAGTCTGGAAAACCCGATACATTTTAGCTACAACGTTTAATATGGCAGTGCATTCAATGCCATATGCAACAGATTGAGTCGTTTAACCACTTTCTTTCATACTGTTGCTTTTCGGGGATTTAGACAACATCCTCACTTAGGGCAATGCAGCATATAGAGCCATATATGCAAGAAAATAAAAAAGTGAAGAGAACACTAAAATATGACATTTCCTAAATTTCTCTTCTGTCCTAGAACACAGCCATGCCATCAAACATCCTCTATGTTTTCTAATAATCCTAACCCTAACCCTAGCTAAGGGTTTGGGCAGTTAGGGTTAGGGGTCAGATTTTCATCAATGCAACCTAACACTCATTTAAGCTGAAAATAGAACTCAGGGTATCAAAATATTAGTTTGAGAAGACTTAGCAGCCTTGCCACAACAAACAAAATGTATCAGCAGTAGTACAATTTCATTTTTTGACAAGAATTGTGTTATTGGAAATTTTGTGTCGAATCGTACTCTCCAAGAGCATGGGATCAGCCATCAATAGCTTAGTAGTCTGGAAAACTCAATAAATTTTAGCTACAAGTGTTAAAATGGCAGTGCATTCAATGCCATATGAAACAGATTGAGTCGTTTAATCACTTTCTTTCATACTGTTGCTTTTTGGGGATTTAGACAACATCCTCACTTAGGGCAATGCAGCATATAGAGCCATATATGTAAGAAAATAAAAAATTGAAGAGAACATTAAAATATGACATTTCCTAAATTTCACTTCTGTCCTAGAACACAGCCATGCCATCAAACATCCTCTATGTTTTCTAATAATCCTAACCCTAAACCTAGCTCAGGGTGTGGGCAGTTAGGGTTAGGGGTCAGATTTTCATCAATGCAACCTAACACTTATTTAAGCTGAAAATAGAACTCAAGGCATCAAATATTAGTCTGAAAAGACTTAGCAGTCTTGCCACAACAAACAAAATGTATCAGCAGTAGAACAATTTCATTTTTTGACAAGAATTCTGTTATTGGAAATTTCGTGTCGAATCGTACTCTCCAAGAGCATGGGATCAGCCCTCAATAGCTTAAGAGTCTGGAAAACCCAATACATTTTAGCTACAACTGTTAAAATGGCAGTGCATTCAATGCCATATGCAACAGATTGAGTCGTTTAACCACTTTCTTTCATACTGTTGCTTTTTGGGGATTTAGACAACATCCTCACTTAGGGCAATGCAGCATAAAGAGCCATATATGCAAGAAAATAAAAAAGTGAAGAGAACATTAAAATATGACATTTCCTAAATTTCACTTCTGTCCTAGAACACAGCCATGCCATCAAACATCCTCTATGTTTTCTAATAATCCTAACCCTAACCCTAGCTAAGGGTTTGGGCAGTTAGGGTTAGGGGTCAGATTTTCATCAATGCAACCTAACACTTATTTAAGCTGAAAATAGAACTCAGGGTATCAAAATATTAGTCTGAAAAGACTTAGCAGCCTTGCCACAACAAACAAAATGTATCAATGGTAGTACAATTTCATTTTTTGACAAGAATTGTGTTATTGGAAATTTCGTGTCGAATCGCACTCTCCATGAGCATGGGATCAGCCATCAATAGCTTAGGAGTCTGGAAAACCCAATAAATTTTAGCTACAACTGTTAAAATGGCAGTGCATTCAATGCCATATGCAACAGATTGAGTCGTTTAACCACTTTCTTTCATACTGTTGCTTTTTGGGGATTTAGACAACATCCTCGCTTAGGGCAATGCAGCATATAGAGCCATATATGCAAGAAAATAAAAAGTTGAAGAGAACATTAAAATATGACATTTCCTAAATTTCACTTCTGTCCTAGAACACAGCCATGTCATCAAATATCCTCTATGTTTTCTAATAATCCTAACCCTAACCCTAGCTCAGGGTGTGGGCAGTTAGGGTTAGGTGTCAGATTTTTTTCAATGCAACCTAACACTTATTTAAGCTGAAAATAGAACTCAGGGCATCAAAATATTAGTCTGAAAAGACTTAGCAGCCTTGCCACAACAAACAAAATGTATCAGCAGTAGTACAATTTCATTTTTTGTCAAGAATTGTGTTATTGGAAATTTCGTGTCGAATCGCACTCTCCATGAGCATGGGATCAGCCATCAATAGCTTAGGAGTCTGGAAAACCCAATAAATTTTAGCTACAAGTGTTAAAATGGCAGTGCATTCAATGCCATATGAAACAGATTGAGTCGTTTAACCACTTTCTTTCATACTGTTGCTTTTTGGGGATTTAGACAACATCCTCACTTAGGGCAATGCAGCATATAGAGCCATATATGCAAGAAAATAAAAAACTGAAGAGAACATTAAAATATGACATTTCCTAAATTTCACTTCTGTCCTAGAACACAGCCATGCCATCAAATATCCTCTATGTTTTCTAATAATCCTAACCCTAAACCTAGCTCAGGGTGTGGGCAGTTAGGGTTAGGGGTCAGATTTTCATCAATGCAACCTAACACTTATTTAAGCTGAAAATAGAACTCAAGGCATCAAATATTAGTCTGAAAAGACTTAGCAGCCTTGCCACAACAAACAAAATGTATCAGCAGTAGAACAATTTCATTTTTTGACAAGAATTCTGTTATTGGAAATTTCGTGTCGAATCGTACTCTCCAAGAGCATGGGATCAGCCCTCAATAGCTTAGGAGTCTGGAAAACCCAATACATTTTAGCTACAACGTTTAATATGGCAGTGCATTCAATGCCATATGCAACAGATTGAGTCGTTTAACCACTTTCTTTCATACTGTTGCTTTTCAGGGATTTAGACAACATCCTCACTTAGGGCAATGCAGCATATAGAGCCATATATGCAAGAAAATAAAAAAGTGAAGAGAACATTAAAATATGACATTTCCTAAATTTCTCTTCTGTCCTAGAACACAGCCATGCCATCAAACATCCTCTATGTTTTCTAATAATCCTAACCCTAACCCTAGCTAAGGGTTTGGGCAGTTAGGGTTAGGGGTCAGATTTTCATCAATGCAACCTAACACTCAGTTAAGCTGAAAATAGAACTCAGGGTATCAAAATATTAGTCTGAGAAGACTTAGCAGCCTTGCCACAACAAACAAATTGTATCAGCAGTAGTACAATTTCATTTTTTGAAAAGAATTCTGTTATTGGAAATTTCGTGTCGAATCGTACTCTCCAAGAGCATGGGATCAGCCCTCAATAGCTTAGGAGTCTGGAAAACCCAATACATTTTAGCTACAACGTTTAATATGGCAGTGCATTCAATGCCATATGCAACAGATTGAGTCGTTTAACCACTTTCTTTCATACTGTTGCTTTTCGGGGATTTAGACAACATCCTCACTTAGGGCAATGCAGCATATAGAGCCATATATGCAAGAAAATAAAAAAGTGAAGAGAACACTAAAATATGACATTTCCTAAATTTCTCTTCTGTCCTAGAACACAGCCATGCCATCAAACATCCTCTATGTTTTCTAATAATCCTAACCCTAACCCTATCTAAGGGTTTGGGCAGTTAGGGTTAGGGGTCAGATTTTCATCAATGCAACCTAACACTCATTTAAGCTGAAAATAGAACTCAGGGTATCAAAATATTAGTTTGAGAAGACTTAGCAGCCTTGCCACAACAAACAAAATGTATCAGCAGTAGTACAATTTCATTTTTTGACAAGAATTGTGTTATTGGAAATTTTGTGTCGAATCGTACTCTCCAAGAGCATGGGATCAGCCATCAATAGCTTAGTAGTCTGGAAAACGCAATAAATTTTAGCTACAAGTGTTAAAATGGCAGTGCATTCAATGCCATATGAAACAGATTGAGTCGTTTAACCACTTTCTTTCATACTGTCGCTTTTTGGGGATTTAGACAACATCCTCACTTAGGGCAATGCAGCATATAGAGCCATATATGCAAGAAAATAAAAAACTGAAGAGAACATTAAAATATGACATTTCCTAAATTTCACTTCTGTCCTAGAACACAGCCATGCCATCAAACATCCTCTATGTTTTCTAATAATCCTAACCCTAAACCTAGCTCAGGGTGTGGGCAGTTAGGGTTAGGGGTCAGATTTTCATCAATGCAACCTAACACTTATTTAAGCTGAAAATAGAACTCAAGGCATCAAATATTAGTCTGAAAAGACTTAGCAGCCTTGCGACAACAAACATAATGTATCAGCAGTAGAACAATTTCATTTTTTGACAAGAATTCTGTTATTGGAAATTTCGTGTTGAATCGTACTCTCCAAGTGCATGGGATCAGCCCTCAATAGCTTAAGAGTCTGGAAAACCCAATACATTTTAGCTACAACTGTTAAAATGGCAGTGCATTCAATGCCATATGCAACAGATTGAGTCGTTTAACCACTTTCTTTCATACTGTTGCTTTTTGGGGATTTAGACAACATCCTCACTTAGGGCAATGCAGCATATAGAGCCATATATGCAAGAAAATAAAAAAGTGAACAGAACATTAAAATATGACATTTCCTAAATTTCACTTCTGTCCTAGAACACAGCCATGCCATCAAACATCCTCTATGTTTTCTAATAATCCTAACCCTAACCCTAGCTCAGGGTGTGGGCAGTTAGGGTTAGGGGTCAGATTTTTATCAATGCAACCTAACACTTATT
The DNA here is from genome assembly GCF_040954835.1 of Lepisosteus oculatus. Classification (NCBI taxonomy): domain Eukaryota; kingdom Metazoa; phylum Chordata; class Actinopteri; order Semionotiformes; family Lepisosteidae; genus Lepisosteus; species Lepisosteus oculatus. Next base: position 5,961,755 of record NC_090712.1, on the reverse strand, counting down.
TAAGCTGAAAATAGAACTCAAGGCATCAAATTTTAGTCTGAAAAGACTTAGCAGCCTTACCACAACAAACAAATTGTATCAGCAGTAGTACAATTTCATTTTTTGACAAGAATTCTGTTATTGGAAATTTCGTGTCGAATCGTACTCTCCAAGAGCATGGGATCAGCCCTCAGTAGCTTAGGAGTCTGGAAAACCCGATACATTTTAGCTACAACTGTTAAAATGGCAGTGCATTCAATGCCATATGCAACAGATTGAGTCGTTTAACCACTTTCTTTCATACTGTTGCTTTTCGGGGATTTAGACAACATCCTCACTTAGGGCAATGCAGCATATAGAGCCATATATGCAAGAAAATAAAAAAGTGAAGAGAACACTAAAATATGACATTTCCTAAATTTCTCTTCTGTCCTAGAACACAGCCATGCCATCAAACATCCTCTATGTTTTCTAATAATCCTAACCCTAACCCTATCTAAGGGTTTGGGCAGTTAGGGTTAGGGGTCAGATTTTCATCAATGCAACCTAACACTCATTTAAGCTGAAAATAGAACTCAGGGTATCAAAATATTAGTTTGAGAAGACTTAGCAGCCTTGCCACAACAAACAAAATGTATCAGCAGTAGTACAATTTCATTTTTTGACAAGAATTGTGTTATTGGAAATTTTGTGTCGAATCGTACTCTCCAAGAGCATGGGATCAGCCATCAATAGCTTAGTAGTCTGGAAAACGCAATAAATTTTAGCTACAAGTGTTAAAATGGCAGTGCATTCAATGCCATATGAAACAGATTGAGTCGTTTAACCACTTTCTTTCATACTGTTGCTTTTTGGGGATTTAGACAACATCCTCACTTAGGGCAATGCAGCATATAGAGCCATATATGCAAGAAAATAAAAAACTGAAGAGAACATTAAAATATGACATTTCCTAAATTTCACTTCTGTCCTAGAACACAGCCATGCCATCAAACATCCTCTATGTTTTCTAATAATCCTAACCCTAAACCTAGCTCAGGGTGTGGGCAGTTAGGGTTAGGGGTCAGATTTTCATCAATGCAACCTAACACTTATTTAAGCTGAAAATAGAACTCAAGGCATCAAATATTAGTCTGAAAAGACTTAGCAGCCTTGCGACAACAAACATAATGTATCAGCAGTAGAACAATTTCATTTTTTGACAAGAATTCTGTTATTGGAAATTTCGTGTTGAATCGTACTCTCCAAGTGCATGGGATCAGCCCTCAATAGCTTAAGAGTCTGGAAAACCCAATACATTTTAGCTACAACTGTTAAAATGGCAGTGCATTCAATGCCATATGCAACAGATTGAGTCGTTTAACCACTTTCTTTCATACTGTTGCTTTTTGGGGATTTAGACAACATCCTCACTTAGGGCAATGCAGCATATAGAGCCATATATGCAAGAAAATAAAAAAGTGAACAGAACATTAAAATATGACATTTCCTAAATTTCACTTCTGTCCTAGAACACAGCCATGCCATCAAACATCCTCTATGTTTTCTAATAATCCTAACCCTAACCCTAGCTCAGGGTGTGGGCAGTTAGGGTTAGGGGTCAGATTTTTATCAATGCAACCTAACACTTATTTAAGCTGAAAATAGAACTCAAGGCATCAAATTTTAGTCTGAAAAGACTTAGCAGCCTTACCACAACAAACAAATTGTATCAGCAGTAGTACAATTTCATTTTTTGACAAGAATTCTGTTATTGGAAATTTCGTGTCGAATCGTACTCTCCAAGAGCATGGGATCAGCCCTCAGTAGCTTAGGAGTCTGGAAAACCCGATACATTTTAGCTACAACTGTTAAAATGGCAGTGCATTCAATGCCATATGCAACAGATTGAGTCGTTTAACCACTTTCTTTCATACTGTTGCTTTTCGGGGATTTAGACAACATCCTCACTTAGGGCAATGCAGCATATAGAGCCATATATGCAAGAAAATAAAAAAGTGAAGAGAACACTAAAATATGACATTTCCTAAATTTCTCTTCTGTCCTAGAACACAGCCATGCCATCAAACATCCTCTATGTTTTCTAATAATCCTAACCCTAACCCTATCTAAGGGTTTGGGCAGTTAGGGTTAGGGGTCAGATTTTCATCAATGCAACCTAACACTCATTTAAGCTGAAAATAGAACTCAGGGTATCAAAATATTAGTTTGAGAAGACTTAGCAGCCTTGCCACAACAAACAAAATGTATCAGCAGTAGTACAATTTCATTTTTTGACAAGAATTGTGTTATTGGAAATTTTGTGTCGAATCGTACTCTCCAAGAGCATGGGATCAGCCATCAATAGCTTAGTAGTCTGGAAAACGCAATAAATTTTAGCTACAAGTGTTAAAATGGCAGTGCATTCAATGCCATATGAAACAGATTGAGTCGTTTAACCACTTTCTTTCATACTGTTGCTTTTTGGGGATTTAGACAACATCCTCACTTAGGGCAATGCAGCATATAGAGCCATATATGCAAGAAAATAAAAAACTGAAGAGAACATTAAAATATGACATTTCCTAAATTTCACTTCTGTCCTAGAACACAGCCATGCCATCAAACATCCTCTATGTTTTCTAATAATCCTAACCCTAAACCTAGCTCAGGGTGTGGGCAGTTAGGGTTAGGGGTCAGATTTTCATCAATGCAACCTAACACTTATTTAAGCTGAAAATAGAACTCAAGGCATCAAATATTAGTCTGAAAAGACTTAGCAGCCTTGCGACAACAAACATAATGTATCAGCAGTAGAACAATTTCATTTTTTGACAAGAATTCTGTTATTGGAAATTTCGTGTTGAATCGTACTCTCCAAGTGCATGGGATCAGCCCTCAATAGCTTAAGAGTCTGGAAAACCCAATACATTTTAGCTACAACTGTTAAAATGGCAGTGCATTCAATGCCATATGCAACAGATTGAGTCGTTTAACCACTTTCTTTCATACTGTTGCTTTTTGGGGATTTAGACAACATCCTCACTTAGGGCAATGCAGCATATAGAGCCATATATGCAAGAAAATAAAAAAGTGAACAGAACATTAAAATATGACATTTCCTAAATTTCACTTCTGTCCTAGAACACAGCCATGCCATCAAACATCCTCTATGTTTTCTAATAATCCTAACCCTAACCCTAGCTCAGGGTGTGGGCAGTTAGGGTTAGGGGTCAGATTTTTATCAATGCAACCTAACACTTATTTAAGCTGAAAATAGAACTCAAGGCATCAAATTTTAGTCTGAAAAGACTTAGCAGCCTTACCACAACAAACAAATTGTATCAGCAGTAGTACAATTTCATTTTTTGACAAGAATTCTGTTATTGGAAATTTCGTGTCGAATCGTACTCTCCAAGAGCATGGGATCAGCCCTCAGTAGCTTAGGAGTCTGGAAAACCCGATACATTTTAGCTACAACTGTTAAAATGGCAGTGCATTCAATGCCATATGCAACAGATTGAGTCGTTTAACCACTTTCTTTCATACTGTTGCTTTTCGGGGATTTAGACAACATCCTCACTTAGGGCAATGCAGCATATAGAGCCACACCTGGCAATGCAGCATATAGAGGTCACACCTGAAGAAGGCTCCACGGCCGAAACGTTGTGTTCTCTTTCTTCTTTTTTTCAGCATGGAATAAACCTATTACTTGTTCCTTTGCAGCCTACGCATGCTGACGCAGCTACCCACCTGAATTTTTATTACAATATATGGCTGTGCTATATCCAGACAAAGAAAAGGAGTTTTGCTTTTGACTGCTTGCTCACATTGTAAAAACTGGATTCATTTCATGAATAACATCTGCGATAATTGGTTTCCTTGTTTGCATTGTGTCTGCGCTATTTTTCCAGCTGCAACAACACAACAAAAGAAGCGAATTGTTTGAAGAAGGCATTGTTTTTTGAACGAGTATTCATATTGTTTATTCCAATTAATAACCCAGGTGCATGATATTTCTGAGCTCTTCTTTGAAAAGAAAAACAACCACGAATGACAGTGAACTGAAATGTGGGTGAATGTATTGCCATGCCTTTAGACACTCTTGGTAGTATTTCCCTGACTAAACTAAGCTTTCATGTATTCTGAAGATATCGATGAATTGGGCTTCCTGGCTATAGATCTGTGGGAGGTCTCGTCTATTTTGTTGTGACTCGCTATGACTTGCAGCGCTGCTAGAGCTATTAGGAGGGCTCAATAAGTCTACAGTCTAACATAAGCGACAAGACTACTCGGTAGCAGTCAAGTTTAGTCTGCCTCCAGCTTTGAAAAAGAAGATTTACAAAGCTTCAGAGTATGAGACTCCATAAAGCCAGGAGCTCATAAACAAGTCTATTTCTTATAACTTGCATTTCTTGATTTGAGCAAAACAAAGTGTTGGCAGTGGTATGCAAAAGTATCAGAACACTTCAAGATGTTATTTATGGAGTTTCTTGCACATGCCGATGTGCATGACAATACAGACTATTTCATTTTCTAAAGTTCATGCTATAGTAAGCGAAACTGCTCATTGCACAGGCCCTCCTTTCTGTCCTGCACTCCAGCAAACGGCTAGTTGAAAATCTCTCCTTTGCTAAAGTTTCATCAAGTATGTGCAAATACTTCTAACAAAGAATCCTGCCACCTTCTAATGAGATGGTCTGTCTGTTAGGTTTTTAAAAGAACTGTCTTGATCACATAGTGTGATACATTATCCAACTAATGTCTCATTATGACAATTTACTGCAGGCAGATCAAGGCCCAGCCTGACTGATGAATGGCAGCGCCGACTTGGCTCAGTAATTCATCATGCAAGGGTGAAAGCTGTAAATATCTGATTAGGTTTTAATAATTCACCTCCCCAAGACTCTAATGTGTTATTTCTTAATCACGTATGACATACGTAAACACAATCCATCTTTAAGTTGGCAAATCAAGTGAAAACACGGGCCACAACTCTTGTCAAGTTTTCTTAGACTTTTAAGATTTAACAATTTACAGTACAACATAAGAAAAAAACTTTCTTTTTAATTTATTAATCTATCTTATGATTAAGATCATAATCATAAGATAGGTAAATGGGGCAGAGCGGTGGCTCTGTGGCTCAGGATCTGCGCCTGTGGCTGGAAGGTTGCCAGTTCATATCCCGCAGCCGGCAGAGGAATCCTACTCTATTGGGCCCCTGAGTAAGGTCCTTAAACCCAACTGCTCCAGGGGCACTGTACAATGGCTGACCCTGCACTCTGACCCCATGCTCTCTCCCTGTCTGTGTGTCTCATGGAGAGCAAGCTGGGGTATGCGAAAAGACAAATTCCTAATGCAAGAAATTGTAAAGGGTTAATAAAGTGATGTTATTATTATTATTATTATTATTATTATTATTATTATTATTATTATTATTATTATTATTATTAGTAGTAGTAGTAGTAGTATCATCTTAAAATAACTATTTGCAATAGGGGTACAATATCAAATTCGGATTTATGTTGTAATGAACAATATTGTTTTCATGTTAAATTATTTTAGGTGTACAGTATGTGCTGCTATAAAGTTACGTGCACTGCGATTAGATACAAAACTAGATTTGGTACAAGGCCTTAAAGTTGTCTAACAAGGATGTGCAGTACTAGATAAGGTCCTTAAGGAATAGAAAAAGACAAGGGCTCAGCTGACAACAGAGCTGGCAGAATGCTGAGGTGTCGTTGTTCATCCATCAACAGGACGAAGGTCACTATTGAAACTGGGCCAATCTGAACCGCGCAAAGTAAGTCAACTGCAAGAAAGGAAAGGCGGAACAAGACTAAAAGGATACAATTTACACAAGAACACAGAAACTGGAATATGAAACAATGGTCAAAGGTGCTTTGGATTGACAGGTCAAGGTTTTAGATAGCTTTGATGGAATTGAAGATAGATAGAGCCTGGTTTACATCCAGCAAGGTGAAAGGTCCATTTAAGTTTGGGGGTGTGTATCCTCAAGTGGTGTTGGAAAATTGTTAGTACATTGACTGCAGCAAGGTCCTAAGAAATCTGAATCCACAATGCTGTCCTCAGTTGTGTAAGTCCAACTTCATCTTAATGTAAAATAATAATCTAAAAACGATCTAAAAATTTGCAAAAGAGAGGATGCAAGAGTCCTTTGGCACACGGAGGCCAGCTCAGAGCACAGATTTCAATATCATTGAAGCCATCTGGGTCTGTCTGGACAAAGAAGAAATATAAAAGAATCCCAGAGACTTAAATGATCTGTGAAGAAGCAAGCAACATCATGCTACAGGAGTTTATTACAGTATTATTTGCAATTCCCTCTTAAAGGCAGAGGCTAGACATACTAGCTGTTCCTTTATGTTCAGACATAAGAAATTGTTCTTGTTCATTAAGGCGTTTATACAGTACAGTTTCATTTTCCTTCCACAGTGGAACAGAAGATTGGAAAACTTCTTGCTCAGGACATATCTTTCCCCTCCCATGAAATAGAGCCTGACAAATATGGTGAATTTCCCAATTTTGTGATTCAGATATTGTACACAACCAGACACTTTTCACATGACAAAGTAACAAGTCACTTGGACTTCTGGTAACCAGGGAAAGTGGTCAGACAAGCAGAGTTCTTGGATGACTTGACAAGTGTGCTGATGGCATGGGAAAAGTGCAGACACAGTTTATTCTTCAGAGCATTTTGTTTGAGAGGATGCATAAGTAGCTGTAAATTCATACAGTACACCATGAAGTGATGAGTGTAATCAAGCTTGCTTCAGGGCTACTTTGTGCTGGAATGTCTAAACGAACTGTTGCAAACCATTTTAAATGTTACAGAAATAGTTACTATACTGCTGAGGTGTAGTACCAATCATATTTTCAGCTTTAGGTAAGCTTGGATCTTTTCAATGTGTACATTTTGTGTGCAGAAAATAGTATAAGAAAACACTTTTCTGGCTAACTTTTATGCCTGGTAATTACTGTACCTTACTGTAGCTGGGGTAGAGCTTTTCTATTGAAAGTGATACTGTTAATTAAAATTATTTTATTTTGTGTTGTGCGGATTAACCTCATAATTAAAACAGAAATTAGCAGGTCTTAACACTATGTTATTAGGAGAAGAATATATTTCGTTCTTTTGTAAGATCTGGGGAACTGGGACACAGTAAAATGAAAGCTTAAAACAGTGTGGCATCTGCTCTTTAATTACAGCAAAAGAACAAGGCACAGTCTGAAAGCAGCTGCAGTATTCTCATCACACTCCAGCCAAATCCCAACCTGCCAGTCAAAGGGGGGAGGTGACTGTTCATATCATTCCCACCCCAAGTTCCAAGGTTAACTAGTCAACCCCATCTGATTGGTCTGTGGCCACTCCAGTATTTTAAATCAAGATTTGGGTGATCAAGAATTGGGTTAAACTAAACACACTGGCACCACACCTTTAGATGAAAAGACTTTCATTATGGTTTTCTTTTCAGCAGAAACAAACTGAGCATCAAAAGAAACTTACCACTTGTAAGTGCAGCAAATTCCCAAAAGTGATCACCAAGCAAATGACAATCATTTGTGTTACAGGTGAATCTGACATTTTATTGAGCAGGCATGATATAGGTTATTTCAGTATGATGATTACTACAGGTACATGTCATCAACAGCTGTGAGAGACACAGGCTAGTAGTGTGTGCAGCCACTACTGGAAGCAGTACAAGCTGGACATCTGCTTTCAATCAGGTTACTGATGAAATCTTATGCGATTCTGTCCCATTACTCTTGTACAGCCTGGGCAAGCATGAGTCTGTTCACTAGTCTCTGAGTCCTAGTTACCAGAGCCTGTTTCAACCCATTCTACAAATGTTTAAGATGGTTTAGAACGGGATTATAGGCCTTCTGCAGCACACCTGTGACTTTTTAACGTTCCCATCTTGCAAGAAAGCCATTGTTATGAGAGCGTGTTTGTCCTGCTGGGACATCAGCTCTTTCACTAATGAGTCCATTTAGTGCTCATGCAAAGTCACCCAGTAGGTTGAATGAATGATCAATTAACCAAAATGATGCCAAAAATATATCCCATTCAGCCAATACCCCAGAAATCTTTTTAGGTTATTTTCAAGTGTACAAACTGCTAGGTCCACCTTCATTTGTTGATTCAGTTCTTGTACAGTACATCTTATACTGTAGCTCAACAGAGGAATTGGCCCATTCATCCACAGTTTGTGTTTAGCACTGAAAACCAGCACTGAAGTACAGTAGCTGCCTGTGTTCCTTGTTATCTTTATTTAAACACTACTGTACTACTGTTTACAAAAGTCTAGATTGCTTTGTTCTTTTTCTCTGCTTTGTCTTATGGGTAGATCTTCACAGATACTGAAAATAAAAAGCCCAGCGCACATTTGCATGCATGTGAGCACTGAACTAAAACAAATTTATGTATGCATGTCGAATGTGTCCTTTAGGGTATAAACCTGGACACTTGTTATTTACAGTAGATTTTCAGCATCCATTACAGATGTAATAGGAGCAGAATAATCTGGAGTATTGTGACATGGCTTTTCTAGTATAGTGAACATGGAGTATAAAGCAGATACAACACCAGTGGTCATTACTGTTTTCTCCTGTGCTTAGAGCTCTTCTATATTCTTATAATAAAATTGACAAGAAAATCTCTTGAATTTATTGTTTGTGGATTGTTTGAGCCTCATACAGAGGAATCTTATACCAAAACACTCTGCCTTTATGGTTTCTTTTATGGGTGCCCACCGCTAAGAGTTCATTCCTTAAGGCCACTTTTAATGTGTTTATACTGTATATATTCATTTAATTTAGTGTCATAAAATTGAAAAAGGCTTTTTTGGACTTTGTTTTTTCTATTCAAAAGACATCTGAAATGTAGGTAGTAAATTGTCAAGAACATTGATAAATGTTCTGTCAATTAATAAATCAATAATTACTATAGTGCCCATTGTAACAGTATGCCACAAGGTGCCAATAAAGAATTACATGCGCTAATTATAGTTATAGTACATATTTCAGTTAGATAAAAAAAATCATTTCGAAAATAAATATTTCACATCTCAAATGGTGTGTTTTTAGGGAATGTTGTGTACTGCACTAAGTACACCACTTATGTTATCATTGCATTTTACTTTTGTTCCACAAATCTTTAACTTATTTGTAGCTAAAAATAAATGTACTGATACTTTTAAAAAAAGGCTGACACATTGGTTTGTAAAAGAAGTGTGGCAAATGTTTTCCATTTCCAAGAAACAGTGGGCTACGCAGAAATGCATGAACTGTACACAAAGAACAGCACTTCATAATATGGCCACTTGGTGGAGATGTTAACCAGCTGTTGTGTAATGTGAGTTTCAGATGGAGAAGCTCTCGCTTTATAGTGGAATAAAAATTAATACTTTGTCTCCTGGATGAAGTTCCTGAGATAACGTGCCGCATTTAACCAGCGTTAAAAACAATCATCTGTAATGATAACACAATGCATATAGTGTATGTTATTAATCCAATAACACAATACATCTGTAATGATCAAATAAATGTCTGTGAAAACTTCCATGCTTTCCTTATCACTGAGCCTACATAAAAACACAACAAAAATAACAAACCGCAGAAGGCCCTTCAACCCTTTCAACCTGTGGATAGTCAGTAACTAATCCAAGGATCTCACTTAGCTCCAACATCATGTTTCTACAACACCATGGCTGGGCAGCTTGTTCCAGATTCCTGCAACCATTTATGTTAGGAGGGCTTCCTGTGCTCAGAGTTCAACGCACTTTAAAACCCCACCTTTTCCCTCTCTTGTTCCCCGATTTGCATTTCAGCAACTTTGTCAGAGGATCCTGCTTAGCTTTTGATAATAGAAATCGTAATAATGATAATAATGTCAATTTTTATTGGTTTCAGGACTTGTCTTTGACTGTTCTCATCTAATGTGCTCCTACTGTATTAAAATGTTTATTTCTGATTGGTTACTTTATGTATCTTAAGATCCATTTCACTTCTTCCTTGGTTGATTAAGCAGCCATATCACCCTGCAACTCACAACTAGTAACCCACTGAAGCTAAGCAGGTGTGAGCCTGGTCAGTACCTGGATGAGAGACCTCCTGGGAAAAACTAAGGTTGCTGCTGGAAGAGGTGTTAGTGGGGCAAGCAGGGGGGCGCTCACCCTGAGGTCCATGTGGGTCCTAACGCCCCAGTATAGTGACGGGGACACTATACTGTAAACAGGTGCCGTCCTTCGGATGACACGTAAAACCGAGGTCCTGACTCTCTGTGGTCATTAAAAATCCCAGGGCGTTTCTCGAAAAGAGTAGGGGTGTTACCCTGGCGTCCTGGCCAAATTTCCCATTGGCCCTTACCAATCTTGGCCTCCTAATAATCCCACTCTATGAATTGGCTACATTACTCTGCTCTCCTCCCCACTGATAGCTGATGTGTGGTGAGCGTTCTGGTGCACTATGGCTGCCATCGCATCATCCAGGTGGATGCTGCACATTGGTGGTGGTGGAGGGGAGTCCCCATTACCTGTAAAGCGCTTTGAGTGGAGTGTCCAGAAAAGCGCTATATAAGTGTAAGCAATTATTATTATCCCATACACTAGGATATGTTATTTGTCCATTTGATAGGGTTAAAAACCAGATCTAGCATTTGTGCCTTAATAAAACGAGTCCTAGTTTTATCAAAAGGTTTTGTCACTTTGACACCTTCTGTTGAGCAGGAAGAGGAAAAGGAAAGTGAAGACAAAGTATGAGTCAAAGTCAAAGCCTTGAAAAATCCGGCAGTGAACATCTGGGCTACAGAAAACAGATATGAGATTTCAGCTGAATGCCATCAGGAGACAGAAGACAAAGTGGTGCTAAGTCAATAGAGAAAAAGTCTTAAAAGCCAGCAGAAGCTACACTTGACACATGGTGCAAACCCAATTTATAGGAATTTGCGTCATCTGTCCAATTAGGAAGACACATGGCATATCAACTTTTGTGATCAAGGGGGTGATGCTGAAATTAAAGATCTTAGTAGAACATGAACATGATAGAACTAGAGCAGAGAAGTTCTTTGCCAGAGGGGTACTTGAGTTTATAATGGCATCATGAGTGTTCATCTCTTCCTTTCTGAAGTTAACCTCCTTGACTCATGAAGTTTTTTAACTTGGCAAGATTACAGCTACTGCTCAATATCTGCGAAAAGAAAATGACATTGGATTGGTGCAATTCAAGTAGGTCAGACTGTGTTAAATTTTATCTCTCTCATATGGCTCAATACCCCTCGTTTGACAATACTATTTCATTGCACCTGTGATTTTGTTTCCCTTCCAGACACAAAATAATAATAGCATATTCGTATATTGATGCAGAAAAACAATGTCACACCTAGGTCAGAATTAATAATTAAGATGGGAAAGGTACAGTATATGTAAATAAAAATCACAAAAAATGTGAAACGCAAAAACTGAAATCAAAGAATCATGATAGGATTCCAGTATGGAATCTGGCACACTGTCAAAATGAAAACCCTATAGAGTATCTGGTATGAGTTCACTGAGAATTAACACAAGCCAGCCCACCTCCTGACACGGATAATACAGACTCTGGATAGACTGCTGTGGGTGGTTCAATGAGCAATATTTCATTCACATATTCTGAGGCAATTTATGAACCAAAAAGGGTCAACAGAATGGTAGCTTGAAGCTGGGTAACCACAAGCTGGAAAAGGCTGGCACAGATTTCACAGTATTTGTGCAGCCAGTCTGTATTTATTGTATCTGAAAACAGCAATGAAAAAGAAGCCTTAGGCATTCTACCATAAAGAATGCACAAGCAGGACAATCAGGGTTATCTCGAGGGTAAGGAATGACGATCTAACAACAGCGAAATGTGTAAAATCGAGTTTGAATGCATTTCTAAAAGTCTTACTGAGCTGGCAAAATCTTAAGTGTTAGCAAATGACATCACTGCTAGGATCTGACGGAACATAACTGACTGTAAAGGAGTCAGGTTTAGGTATCAACTAATATAGGTAAAGCATGAAAAGAGAATGAATTCCTGCTGGCCACAAGCTGCTGTCAGACAGCTTTAGGAGTCATATAAAATTGCTGTAAAAGTATACTGTAAATAAAAGTGAATAGGAGCCTGCAGATACTGTACCTCAGAGTTTTAAAGGCAGTAACTGCTTTAAATGAAGTCCTCTGGGGGCTGTGTGAGCAGTGTACCGATCATTTATTGTCTTTGTCTTGTTAATGTCCGTTTCATTTATGTTGGTTATATCATTTTTTAACTTTCAAAAACCTTTTAAGTGCGTTACATTTTGTATTCCAGCAGTCTAATTGTGCTCACGGTTGGAATTTGTAAGAAATTAAAGGGAGATTTTTTTTCCCCCTTCAAGATATCCAGGGCTTGTTTCATTAATGAACCAAACCCCTTGCACAATACCGTGTGAGACATCCTTTCTTGGAAGGGCATGGGTATCTTTTCTTCTTGGATTCATTAATATACTTCTGCAGCAGGAGGAAAACACAAGCGATGGTGCATTTCCTTTGAAATCGGTAAGTTTCCTCTATTAAAGCAAGAGGCATTCAAACAATTTATTGTTCTAGGAAAGGTGTCACATCCTTCTGTGAGGACCTTGGTCATCATTTCTACTAGATGTATTCTGCGGATAGCAGAAAAAAAAAGTTAGGAGCTTTAAAATAAGACCTTACGCTAGAAAGAGTTTAAGGGCTTATGCTGTTGCTTCAGCCGTCAAATGTCAGCTGTCACGATTAATTTATGAGACAAATTACTACATTTGATCAAGTACACAACTACATTAAAACTTTGGCAAAAGAAATTGAATTTGAAAACAGATAAGAACAAAAAGTGCATCCCACACCGTTTTTGGGTTGGATTCAATAACAGCATGCTAATGATTATATTTGTAGAATAATTGGTCTCTTATGATACATTCTGTAGGTTTTAAATCCATTATTTCTTCATAATCCCTTGAACAGATTGCAGCATCCTCAGATGTCTAGGATTACTTCCTTTACAAGATAAGACCAATGCCATGAATACTATTATAATACCAGGTCAAGCAGAAATATTCACAAGGTACAAATAAAGTATGTACACAACTGGATAGTGTAAATGTATACTGTTCATAGAATTAATCATCTGCACCTGAGATGTTCTGTAGCTCAAAAAGAGCTTTTATGGAGATAAGTAATGAAAGATTTTATATAACCCTTTTCAAGAAGACCATAAAACACAGTTGTATGGTCCTGAGGGAATATAGCAGGTCTGGTTGTAATGTTGATGCAGTTTGAAACTACCTGTCAAACTGTGAAGAAATTCATTTATAACAGGACCCTCTGAATTGTGAGGCTGTTGAGCATCATTAGAGCCTAAGACAAAACAGATGTGATTAGTTTCTCTAAGCTAGGGAGTTCAATTGCTTAATTGAAACCTTAGTTTAACTGACAAGTTGCTTGATTGGAACGTATACTGTAATTTGTTTTTCTACTCACAAGCTGGAAATTGTATGTTACTTACGGAACACAGTAGTTGAAAGGTGACCTCCACCATGTTTAAGAGCAGAAAACAATGAGACAGTTCAAATAAATCCTGTTATTAAGCCAATTATGGATTCAATTGCGTTTCTGAGTGTTTGGCTGGACAAAAGCCAGCAGGTGTGCAGGCCTCCTCGCTCGGGATCGGGAACCCCCTGTTCTGAGCCATATTGTGTCTCAGACTTCATTGAATCAGCAGAGAGCTGGCAATGAGCTGGCACCCGTACACAACATCCCACATTGATGCACTGATTGCCAAGAACTACAAACACAATCTACAGTATCTGATGTACAGGTCTTCAGTAAGTAGCAGAATTAGCATATCACAATGTTCATAGCGAAAGCAGTTTTGCTTTATACACTTATTTTGAAGCTCAATAGTTTCTCACTGCATTTTTTCTAACTTCACTCTGTGTAATTTTTTCATCCTGGGGTTAAAACATCCACAGGAGCCTGTGTAATATTTGGTAAGTGGAATAAAGATGAAACCAGAAACCACTCATGAGCATTGAGAATTGAGATGCTCTGAAGGTTGGACATTGATTTCCTGTATCCCTAAGCCATTGGTTTGGCAATTAAACCCACATTTTGGACATTGATTTTTTTTTCAAGTGGAAAGATAGAAATCTTTTGCTAGTAGGGAACTCTGTCCTTAATACTGATTTCCCCCAGCCTCCTGAATGAACCAGTAGTGTCAGTAACAGAGCTCAGTCAATGCTCATCATGCATCACACAGAGCTCGGACTGTCTATCAGAGAGCTGCATTCTTGTGAAGAAGGAAGATGGCTTTTCTGGACAAGCACTGCATTTTCATTACCGCTGAAACTTGGCATCTCCTTCCTTAACCAGGCAGATGTCTAAGGATCTCCTGAAGGAGAAATCCCTGCATCACCCTGTGGTCTTTACTTATTTTACTGGGTAAATGCACTGACGTTCACCCATTGCTTCACATTGCTCAGCCCATTGGTGAAAAGATAGCGAAAAGAAACAAACTCCAGAACCAATCAAACATACAGAGGATGTCTTATCGAGGTTCTTCAGGATTGCCAGGCCTTCAGTCACACAGCGTGAGTGAAATGATTTTGGTTGAAATAGTGAAGAAACCCATTAACAGTCATGGCAGAAGTGCAACACAAGCTTTCTCCTCCTCTGCGAATCCCCCAAACAATCACCTGCCATTTTCATCACTGTGTAGCCCTTGATCCAGAAAAGAGATTTATTTTCACAGATGTGAAGCACAGTTCAGTATCTCCTGTGTTACTGCATCTTGGCTGCACTTAAAATTTTGAAAGGTAAATTGTCTTTTCAGCTGTAATGATAGAACCACCCTAGCCCAATTGGCTGAGTAATAGCTCAAGTTGAATAAAACTTACACCTACGGGTACAAGAGAGACAAAGTGTAACTTTGCAATAAGATAATTAAAGGTAAGGTAGGATGGTACAACTATGTTTAAACATGGCATTTTTCAATAGCTACATTAATATAGGAATTTGTTCTGAATGCAGGTTTTGCCTTGAAGTCCAGATATCACTGATATGAAATGAAATTCCAGTGAGTACTAGTTCCAGATCGGTATACAAGGGAAAATGGATCAGAGACACAGGGGCATGGCAATTAGCTTAGGGTTCCGGACTGGGGCACCTTCCGTGTGTTCTGATAATGAATAATAAATACAAAATGCAATTGTTTTCACACTACGTTCAGATCCTATATCGGAGTGTTCTTTTAAAAACGTTTTTGTTTTTTTCTGTCTTTTGAGGCCTGGATTAAAGAAAGCAGAAGGAGCTTCCTCTGTATTTCAATAGTCTGATCAGACTCGTTACAAGACAAAAGGCTAATTGGGAGTCACATAAAAACAGCAAGATAAAAGTGAGTACATCGGGGAAACTGCATTCCTTTAAATTAGAAGGGCCGTAAAATTAAAAGCAATTTAAGCAAAGATTAACCTCTTAAATCTGATGCTTGTGATAAAGAATATAAAGGTGTTCCTCATACTGACATCGTTAATACCACTGATATTGATAATAAGAGCTAAAAGTAGCAGAAAGTCCCATATCCTGATTATTACTATATCATAGATCACTTTTTTACATTTGTTCTGAGTTGCAGTCAGATAACATAAATGCTGAAGCAGAATTGCCTATATTTTCTATTTCCTTTGTTATGCCAGACATCATCTAAAGAAAGGATTCTTATCACCTCTAATTCAGGCACGTTTGGACCTGAGTGCTGCAGTTTGCCCCTCACTCTTATCATCTGTCTGGTACTCCACCGTTGTTCATTAATGCCAAGTCCATTAAACATTTTGAATCGCTGACTTATTACGAACAGCTCTGCTGAGATGCATGAGATGAAGTCCTGAAGTCACCGAGTCTGATATCAAGAGTTAGCAGGATGTAAAGGGACATTCATGTGCTCCTTACAAAAGCACGGCAGAAATTCAGTCATTAAACGATATCTAATACAATACTGGGGCAAACGTGTCTAAACTTTTAACTCTATTACTTGCTGTGCACACAGCAATAGATTAGGTATGTTGTGTAGAGAGCAGATTTTTTCAATCCATAATTTCAGTATCCTAGTGACACTGCAGAATTGCATGTCAAAAACCAGTCTTTGAGAAAGTGTCACCATGTCAAATTTTAAAGTACTTGTACCCTCTCCTTTGGTAATTAGAAGACAGACTGTAAAATAAAATAAATGTCAAGGCACAAAATACATTTATTTAAAGCATTGTGAGTGGTGATGAAATGCAAAATGACATGAACATTGCAGCCCTTGAATTGCTTTTGTAATGCCAGGGTTGTGCCTTGAATTGAATTATACAAAAATCTGACCTGAAACTTTGCTTCTCAGAGTCAAGAACAGAAAAGACAACATCAGAAAGAGCATGAAATAACTTCAGATTTTTACTAAGAGAAATTTGCTCAAAGAAGCGAAGGTTTAAGATAGCAAACCATTTTAGGTTTTCATGCTGATAATTTTGCATCTATCTGCAAGCCAACACAGCCACAAAGTACGATTTTCATGGCAGGTTTTCAGGAAGGCAAAGTCTCTAATATTTTCCCTTTAACAGTGTTTTGTTTATTTCAACTTCATATGGATTTTGTATGACAATGACTTCAAAATGTTTCCATTCAAGTTCTTGATGTCTAAGATTTCAAAATCTGAAATGTGAGTAGTTTCACAAATAACATTTTGTATATGTCCAGCAAAAATGTTGGTAAAATTTTGCATACTGTTATGAGCAGTTCAGGATACAATTAAACATTTCAAATACAGTTGCAAGAAAACGTTTGTGAACCCTTTGGAATTACTACCTGGATTTCTGGATTAATTACTCATATAAATGTGGTCAGATCTTCAACTAAGTCACAATAATAGACAACACAATCTATTTAAACTAATAACACTCAAACAATTCTACTACTTCTTCCCAGAACTGAACACATCGTTGAAACATTCACAGTCTAGGAGGTAAAAAGTATATCTTTAGCATGAGCCTTGCTGGTCACATACTGTAGAAGGTTTAGTGCCTCAGGGGAATTTCTGCAAGAACACTTTAATGGATTTTCATAAAATGCCTGACTGAGACCCTAGTCAGGATTTGTCAGAAATCACTAGTCAGGATTTGATGAAGGAGGACACACACTGAATGGCTTTCAACCAATGATCAATATTAAAATCGTTGAACTGTCTCCAGAGCTTTTCTAGTCCAGTTTTATGGTCAGGAAATACAGTAGCATGGCAAAATCTGCTACAGAGAGCTTTCTATAAATTCACATTTCTATTGTATATTCTTTTCCAATTAGCTTTCAGATGATTGACACTTGATTATCTGGTGTGTTATTTGTTCTGCACCTCTTGTTTCTTCACTATATTTTCCATATAGGCGCCTTTTCTGAATCCAAATAGGCAACATAAGAATGAGGCTATAAACAAGAGGAGGATGTAATTGAGGATGGACATTAAGTCATTATTTGCTGATTTGTTTTTGTCATAGCATATACAGTATACCGAGATGCATACTGTACCATCACATTGTATTTTCATAATTGTCTTTTGAAACTACCTTGGAAGATCACTTTATTTAAGCATGCCGTAGAATTGTAAAGTGCCTTTCAACACAGTGTACATTAGATTGAGAGAAACAGTGGGAATCTATGACCCATCTCTAAGGTCAGCAGCTGGAAACTTAAACCAATTTAGACCCTTCTTAAGAGTTATGGAGTGAATTAGTAATTCTGTGCAAATTCACTAGTGTTTCTGGGAAAACCTTACTTCTGTATAAAAAATACTAGATTTGTAGCTTTGGACTGAAGCCCAGCACTAGATCTGCTGCAGTTCATAGTGCCATGAATAATAGGACACAGGCAAACTGAAAAAGCCAGTAAAGACCTGAGAATACATAGCTCTAGCTAGCACATGCTGAAGCTGAAGTGCACAGTCCTTTAAAATGATATTTTGATTTGACATAAATTACACTGAATCTGACTGTAGCTTTGCCCTCTTCCCCAAACAGCCTTAAAAAAGATGAGGAAGGATTATTTTGTTATTCACTGTGAGAACATAAAACTGACTGCATGGTTACATAATACCATCATATAATATTCTGATTAAAAAGAAGCACAATAATGTATGTTCAAAACACTGAAAAATAGAATGTAATACAAAAAGATTTGCTTAAATATAATTTAGTGAAGAAGCAAACAACAATTATGCTCAAAGTCATATAATGAATGCGCTCAGTAAAGGAATAGGAAATTAGACAGATTTAAATTCAGAGAATTTTGCCAGAAGGCATACATCAAAATGTTTTATTTATAATCTCAAAATACCTGTATATCTTTCCAATGCACACCCACATATGTCTGGATGTATGAAAATAGGGAGACTAAAAATGGGTGCAAATTACAGGTTTCAAAGCAGCATATTTTTCTCAGACACGGGTTGGGGCAGATCTGGATTGTTGCTACAGAATAGTTCTCAATCCTCATGAACTGCCCATGGAAGTGTGTGTTGGGGGTGTGTGAGGTGCAGGACATTTTCAGTCTTCACAGGACAGGGACTCATGAGTTGTTGACGCCCATCAACTTGATTCTAAACCTGTTCCCTGCTGTGCTCAAAGACATACTTCTGTGCCTCAAATTGAGATTGATAAGGTGCCTCCACTTCTCCTTCTAACCCCTCATCTCTATATATCCACCCGTTATTAGAAAGCCTCTCATTCTTGGAGAGGACGTTGGCCAACCCCGACTCTGTCTCGGAAAACATGTGACACAAGGCAGGCCTATGACCAGTTCACCCCAGGGTACACAAACACGGTCACAAATACAGGTAGAAGCAGAACCTCAAAGAGAAAAACTCTGTGAACATAGTCAGAACACGTATACTCCCCAAAGAAAGGAACCCAGGCCAGAATTGAACAGAGGACCTAAGAGCTTTGAAGCAGCAGCACTGCTTTTGCTGCCTAAGACCTACAACCACTCACATGAGAAGGAAACTTCCAACTCACTTTACCCACGCTGGGTCCAAGTCTCCCACTATGAAACAATATGCAACATCCCTGATATGCAAGGATACAATGATCTTGAAAGACCTGGACAGGGTAAATCAACATAAGAACCTACAATAGAAACAATATTTTTATATATCTAAAGTATTAAAAGTGGCACAGTGGCACCGTGGTTAGCATTGCTGCCTCGCAGTGCCAGGGCCCTGAGTTCTGTCTGCAAGGAGTTTGCATGTTCTCCCTGGGTTTGTGTGGGTTTCCTCCCACAGTCCAAAAAACATGCTGGTAGGATTGTCATGGGAGCCGGTTTTGACTCCCGTGGAGTGCGTTATTAAAGACCCTATGCGGACGGTATAATCGGTAAAAGACAACAGAGGAAGCTACAACAGGGTTAGGATGGGTCGACAAGACAGGGGGCGGTGACTGTAGTGAGCAGGCGCACTGGGGGAAATGTGGTAGCAACGAAGTCCAAGGAAATCCAAAAGGGAAGTCGGGGCGCAGTCCATAATCCAAGAGCTGGGAGATCCATCCAAGACAAATGGTTAAAAAGGGGGAACCGGGTCGGAACCGGCACAGGAACAGGAACTAAAAACATAACAGGACCAGGTACTCTGCATCCCGGACCCAGGGGGTCAGGACACTGGGGGAAAGGCTTGCCTTCGGAGAACCCAGAAAATAGGCGAGCCTTGTGGCGTCTATCTTCCAGTACTGAGCCCAGAACTGCAGAGACGCTAGGCTTTTAACCAAAAAGCAAACGAGACACACCTGGAAATAATAGAAACTAATCATAACAGAAAGGGGTAGGAGCGCCCTCTTGAGGAAGGATGTGGAATGTAACAATAATTGGCTTATGGGAAACTGGCCCTAGGAATGAGTGTGTGCATGACTGTGTTCGTGTATGTGTGTGCTCTGCAATGGACTGGTCTCCTGTCTAGTGTGTACCCTGCCTTGCGCCAGTTACTTGCCAGGACAGGCTCAGGCTCCCCTGTGACCCTGTATTGGATAAAGTGGTCAGAAGTTGGATGGGTGGATAGACTGTAAAATAAATATTCTGCCTTTCCTAATATTTTTTAGACGCAACTTAGAAAAACTCACAATCTTTAGACACAATACAATACCTTACTTCCTTGAAGTTGTGTCATTGTTCATGCCATATGCTTTCAGATCAGGTCTAGAGAATTTCAGATCTTCAAGCGGAATATTGCTCTGGAATAGTTCTCGGTCCTCAAGCTGTTCAATTTATGTGCGTAACGCTCTCCTGTCAATTTAACTGAGCGCTGGGCAAAAGAGCAAGGGCTCCATTCAAAGCAGCACCAAGGCTGTGTTTTCTCCCTTCAACAATTCAGTTAGATTTAATTCGCTCAGAGGGACATAGGAAAATAAAAAGGATAAAAGTCTTTGCTACACTCTAAGACAATTACTCTCAAATTAACCCTAAGCTTTGCCATTTTATTTGGTTTGTGGGAGTTGAGTGTGCTGACCTTGTTAAAAAAAGAAAGCTGTAAACTTTCTGTAAACCAACTGAGCTGAGTTGTAGTCAGTAGTTAACCTGTAACAGAAATGCAATTTATGCATACATTACACGTGTTACGAGAAAAATACTTTGAAGAAGTACAGTGAGATTAATATAATTAAATGTAGTATAATTTGTCATTATTGCTATCTCAATGCCTTTTATATTTTACTATGCAGGGAACAAAGTATTCTAGAAATTGTATGTATGAAATGTTTTATATGTCATGAAGGGGTGAGCTGTCTTTAGAACCCTGAAAAGGGGCATTTTATTTGAAGAACCAACTGAGGTTTGAATATAATCAAGCAAATAGTGTTAATCAAAATATCTAAAAGTCTGTTGGAAAGAAAAACTATTAGAAGGATTATCAGCAATAGTGATAAATTGGACTGTGGCTAGCTTAAGGCTGCCTTAGCATTATGTTAACTTAGCATTTCTGCCTTGTCCTGCTGGGGCCCTGGGTTCAATTCCAGACCTGGGGTGCTATCTGCGTGGAGTTTGCATGTTCTCCCTCAGTTTGTGTGAGTTTCTTCTAGATGCTCCAGATTCCTCCCACAGTCCACAAGAAGTACCAGTCCTAGGTATGTCCTAGGTCCAAAACCAATTGGCCCTAGTGTGAGTGTGTTTGTGTGTGCCCTGTGGTGGACTGGTGTCCCAGCCAGGGTGAATCCTGCCTCGTGCCCAGAACTTCCTGGGTTAGGACCTGGGCCACTGTGACACTGAATTGGAAGAAGAGGTTAGAAATTGAATGAACAGAAGATGGAATACATAGGGTCTGGTAATACAGACTTTTCCTGGGGAGGAATACATACTCCTTGTATCAGATACTACAACCAGTGCTTCAGTTTGATGAGCTGTGCCAGTTAGGAACTGAACTTCATCGATAAAGCACTTGACAGAGAGACAGCCAAAACTGTAACGTACATTACACATGTAATACTGTAGTAAGGTTGTCATGTGTTGGCTTTACTCATCACTGTTTCTCACTACCTTAACACTGGAGTGTTGTGACCCCTGGGCGGTCTGGTTACCACAAGTGAGTTCATCCTGGCCTCTTCTCTGCTAGACATATATTCACTCGAGGTTTTCAAAACTGCCCCATATGGTACGGCAGTATCAATGATCACGAAAACAGGCCAGAAAGCCCCCAGAACTCTTTCATTTGGCGGGGTGCCTTTTTTGAATCCTAACTAACCTGTATGTGATTAAAAGAAAAAAAAAAGGACAAGGTCTTTAATTCCACTTCAGTTCAATATTCTCATCTCATCTATTCTCATCTAAAAAAAACCTACAGTTCTCAGAACAGCTACATGGTCTTGAATCACATACCCTTCACGCCAGTTTGCTATACCTTTAGATAAACTGAGCACAGGCCTTCATTGGCAACACCTGTGCTCAGTTAATTCAGTTAACTCGGGAAAGCCCAGGAACTGGCACAAATTTTCCCAATGTAGACCATTGGGAAATGGAGTTCCAGCGCCTTATTATGTGCTCTTTCTACCACAAACTTGTAAAGGGGAAAGTTACAAGGAGTAAAGACTATGTCATGTCCTTGGCCTATAATAGATGCCCCACACAACTTTAGAACATATTCTATCACTGTTTATAAAATCCAGTACCCTCCAAAAATTATTGGACTGCAAAGTAAAAATGTTTTGCTCTTCATTAGCAATTTGTACTTGTTATCATGAGATGAATATGAATGATAAGAAAGACAGTCATAAATGTCCATATCTTTTGGGGGGGGGGCTGTATATATAGATCATTATTTCCTGTCCTCCACAAAAGAATTATTTCTCCAGAATCATGGATGATATGATTTTCTTTCTTACAAAATGAAAACAAAACACTAGCCCCAAATGACTTACATTTAGCACAAAAACAAATACATAGTGAAACTGAACACACTGGGAAAAAAAAAAATCTGACTTTTATGTGCATTTCTGAGCATTTGGCAAACCTAGCAGCAGATTAAACAGATGTTAGCTAATACATAATGTTCTATTACATTGAAAATGAAAACACCTTAAAATGTTGCACTGATTTTCCCTAATTTTCTGCTGTGCTGGTTTGAAACTGGTGTCTTCATCCGTCATCTAAAACCACGACGATCAGTGTGGTAAATATGCCTGTGATTTCTGATTTCACAAGCCATTTATTTCAACACTGATGCTAGTTAATTAAATTGTTCCCACGTATAATGCCCTTCCATTAAATGCAATTAGGGTCGAGTCAGGTCATGCATGAAACGAAGCTGTCTGGTAAGGAAAGAGAGATGTCACTTTGATGACAAGAAGAAGCTGAATGCCACCCAACACTAGATTTGGCGACCATGATCTTGGCAATTCGCCCTCTGCTGCATCTTCACAATCGGCACATACTGGAGGCCATCAGCTGTGAACCAGATCATGCACCTTCAAAGGCTGACAGAAACAAGGTCTCCCTTCTGTAGAAGAACTCTGCTTCTGTATTACTGAAATGTCTGCATGCATGGCTGATGTGAGCTTTATAACCCCAAGCAGGGCACCATGTACAATCCACCCTGCGAAGGAGTGATGTACAGTATATAATGTGCTGTATAGACAGAAGCCATTCCTGCTACAATAATACTGTAATCACTTCAGTTCTGTCTATGAGAGAAAAAACAAACCTATGGCACTTAAAAACAAACCTAAATCATGTTTTGCTTGTGAATATCATTGACATTACTCCTTCCAGTCCTTTGTTGTGCAGAATTGTGAAGCCTAATCCTCTGACAGGCCAGAGAAGCATGTTCCAGAGAGCTTGGTGACCAATCAGATGACACTTGACTGAATGTTATGGCTGTCAAGGAGTTTGCATGTCACCATGCTGTTCAGGGCTACGGGCTGTTGGTGAAATAGTGGGACAGGCTGTGTCTCATCTGACCCCAGCATGCTTGTGGATGGCTCTCTGGGACAGGGGTTACCAAGGGCTAATTGAATTATTAGGTGCCTCACACATTCAATTTCAGCCCAAATGGATGCACTTGGTGGCCATCTCTCCATGAAAAATAATTTTGTAAGAGTATGGCAATCGATGACAAGGAGGCCAGTGGGTCAATAGCCATGGCTTTGAGCATAATAATTAGGTTGCAAATCATTATGTGAATGATCAGATTTATTTATGCACGTCTAAAAGAAAGCACAGGTCCCAGGTGGTATCATTGTATTGACCTGCATTGACAACACTAACCTTTAGCTGTGATGTCTCAGCTAGAGAATGTATTTTTTAGATAAAAAAGAACAAAGAAGTATTTTTTAAATCCAACACAAACAATGATTTCACTGATGCTAGTTTAAGCTGCATTCTGCTTACAAACATTTGTTTCAAGAAAATCTTTCCAAATCCAATTACTTGGAATACTGTGGGGAGCGGTTTCTCCTAGGGAATTATTATTAGGATTTCTTAAATTGTAGTTTCAGTTTTGGCAAAGCTTCTAAAGAGTGGCGCAGCCTGTTTCGGATGATGTATCAATTCCGCATTACTTGCGTTCCTCTGGAAGACGATATCTGATTTTGGAAGCAGAAGATAGAAATGAAGAAACAATCCGGCAAAGCCTCACGAAGGAAAGCAAGTCAATCATACACTGACACGCTCCACAGACTTTTCACATCAATTGAATTTTTCTTGGAAACGAAAGCACCTGCTCTCACACGGGCCTAACCTTCTGAACCTATACGCCTGGGCTGTGGTTCTTAAGTGATTAGCCCTGTATTGGTTATTGGCCATGCTGCACAGGTCACACAGACCTTAGAAAACGAAGAGATCCTAAGGTCTGTGAGACCTCTCCAGCAAAGAGGAGGGAAAGGAGACTGGGTTTGAGCCTGATGCAGGAATATAGAGTGTTGTGATGTTCTTTTCTGTTACATGGTATGTTTTCCCTCCCCTCCCAATTTAATGTTGCGCTGTTTTTCTTCTCAAATTTAATGTTCAGAAATATAACATTTTAAGAGACTCCTCTCTTGATATTTTATTGCTTGTCAGCGCTACGGGACTTTATGAAACAGACAATATTATTTTTCTGCAGTTGGGTCAGGAGGACTCTCAAGATGATGCTTACATTGGGTACAAGCAGGAGTCTCTGGCAAAGCACAATAATTGAGCTTGGTCAAAGGTCACAAACCAATGTTCTGTTAAAACGAAGTGCAGCATTGAAAGATGGAATTCCTATAATATTTGTTTGTAAGACTTTATCTGACAAATGTCTCCACCTTTGCAAATAATAAGTCAAAGCATACAGCATACTATACCTTATTTCCCCCCTATTTGCTGTAATGTTTAATGCAGTCAACATATTTAGTCTTGCAAATACTGGATTAGCTTTTCTCTTAACATAAAATGAGGTTAATGTATTCAACCACTTATGGACCTTTTAGAAATGAATGTCAATCCTCTCCACAGACAAAAAACTGTTACGACTTTCTGAGTGTTTGTAATGGCTTAGAGTCTGCTCAGCTTTGATAAATTCAGAATCCACTTAGTTTCCCTGTAAAAAATGAATATCCGGCAGTACATTAAAACTATAAAAAAGCAGCACTGTGTATTCCACAGGGTTAGAACAAAAATGCAGATACAGCATAGTTATTCTGTATTTAGTTACTGCTACCAAGAAGTTTTTTAATAGTCACTATTCACTGCTTCAAAAAAATTGCTCATTAAGGTGCAAGACATGAGCGCACTCTGGACAGATGTCAAACAAAAGGCACCAGGCTGTTTACTGGTCAAAACATATTGTAACATACAATGAAGCAAAAGAAATCTCTTTGATTGCAAGGAAAACTGAACCTAATCATTCAAATCATTTAAAAGTGTTAAAGGCAAACACAAAGATGATTTCAAGCCCGGGTCACACGTGGGAAAACAAGAGCAGGTTAGCAGGGACTGAAAATGGGAACAACCTTCACAGCCCTGCAGCTGAAGATGACTTTCGTCAGGAAATGGCAGCCTAAGATTCAGGGATTGCTTTGCTTATTAAACCAAATGAGCAAGACGGGCAGAAGGAGATGATCAAAAGTGTTCAGATTAATGACATGCGAAATATAGACCGACAGCAATGCATTATTAAATTTGTGAAAAAAAATTTTAATAATGGAATTGAACAGTAGTCACAATGTAACTGCAGTGTAAAAGTAAGTATTTAATGTAATGGGGGTTTGATCACCAACGGCTTTATTGACATGGAAGAAAGTTTAAATTCAGGCTGGACTCAATTAATTCTGCTCGTAATTTTTGGTTCAGAGTAACATATCAAATGCTTGCAACAGAACAGAAATAACATGTCATTAAAATCTTGCCTGTCTGGACTGTTAGGACTTCAGAAATGTACACGGTGTTGCTGCCACAAGCTGGTCTGGCAAAAGTGAAACGGCACAGACTCAGGTTCTTCATTTCTTCAGGTAAGCAATGTAGCTCCACTGCAGAAGACAAAAACTGAAGAGTGTGTAGTGCCCCAGCTTCCTTTGTTTTACTCCTGACGGCACTGTTGAGTGTCAGGCGTTATGGCAGCTTTTAACATTCTGGGCCTTTTCCAGCCTCACACCCGCTCAGAGGGACTAATAAATAACCCCACTGCACACTAAGCTGCTAGTCAGCAGTTCTTCAGGGATTTTTTAAACCCCTGACTAAATAGCAGAGGGAAAGTGGATCCTGTCGTCCTGACAGATGTCACTATTCTGCCAGGCCTGACAACCTGGCGCAGTTAATTTGTCAGGCCTGGCCGAGCCTCTCCCCTCTTCCCCCAGAAACCTTCCCAGGAGCATTTGATAACACTTGCAGAGTAGAGGCCTTTCACGGGGCTTGAAGGAGCAACTCCGCAGTTCATCTGACGCTGGCTTCCCGCAGGTGTCAGGAGCGTGCGCGGTTGGCTGGCTGCTCGATGTATTATTTAATTATTGTTGAGAGAGGATGTGCACCGCCTTGCTGATGAAAGGGGTTGAAACCACGCCACCTGCTGCCATCTCAATGAGAAGTAATGAAGTCAACCGATTGGCTAGATGGCTTCTTAAGCTTCCTCTGCTGTCAGAGGACATTATAAAAATCTATAGAAATAATTTCAGCAGCCCAATATTTCTTACCCCAGCTCAGAGCTTGGATCGCCTCGCTCTGAATGAGACCGCTAGGACCGGGGGTCTATTTTTCATAACGTAGGTTTATTCATAAGGCCGGCACAGCTGTGTTTATCAAAGCGTTGATTACCGGAGCTTTAATTGAGGTCGTCCATCATAAATACCTGCGTAGTTCGTATCAAAAGGAGTTGGGGGGTGGGGATGGCGAGGGAAACTGCAAGGCTGTGTGATATCACTTCACATCCACATGCAATAACGTCATTTTTTCTTCGAGAAAACGTGTCATGTTTGAAAATTAATGTATGTGCCCAATGTAAAATTAAGGACTAAACCCAAAACAGTTTAATTGAACTAAAGGAATGCTGTTGGTAAATAGAGACTTCTTATTAAATGCCTTGCAAGAGTATGCACCCTCTTCCAATGATGTCCAATTTTGTGGAATTACAACTTTTTAAATAAAAGACACTGCAGAAAAGGAGATATGAAGTCAGAAGAACTTGCAAGTTGAAGGCTAGCTTTAAGAAGGCAAACTTACCTGTAGCATTATGAAATGATGTTTTTTTACTTTATACTATCCTGTTGTAATGTTTTTTGTTTTATAACTACAGTTTGGTGCTTTATAACTGGGGTTTGCAACTGCAGTTTGTTAACTAGTAACTATTGTTTTTATACTTTTTAACTACAGTTTACAGTTAGTTACTTTGTACCTGTTGTTTGTAATTGCTGTTTTTATGTACAATGATATTGTTTAGCCAAAGCCATAAATGACTACAACAGCCAAATGTGTTTGTCTTTTATAAAGCAGATTAAAATTCTTTTAATCGTTTTTCCTGCATCACAATTTGTACATTGTAGAATGATTTTCCAATTTTTTTTTCTGAACACGTTTTAATTTGATCTTTTTTAATGTAGTTATACTGTATAAAACAACATATCAATGTAAAAGGGAGGTCATAAATGGGAAAAACAAAAAGGGAGGAATGGAAACAGAATGAACCACTTTTTAAAACACATCTGATCGGGATAGCAACCTTTTTGCGCTGTGTAGGAATGTAGTTTGGCTACTGTATACTCAGGGGCAGGTCTGACAGACCCACCAAGAGAAAAAACATGTTTAACGTTAGAAAACCTGGACTAGACACTGATGTCTGAAAACAAATAAGTAAAGCACACAGGGAAACCCTCCCAGTCCAGAACATTTCAAAGGGAAAGCTCCAGTTTGCCAAGGACATGTACTGTACATCACATCATCCCATCACTGTCAATGACCATCACTCCGAATCAGGATCATGGTGGCCTTGGGAAACCGAATAAAATGTAATTTAAATTTAATTTAAGTATTTGTTTTACACACGTTACATTACATCTGCCCCTTTGAAAACAAAATCTAAAAAAAAATTGCAGCCGCCCTTTTCAGTTTTCAATGATTTCCGGAACCACAGGTGGAGGTTTTTGAATCGCAAGCTTGATTTCCCCCCTCATTATCTTAAATTCAAGGCGATAACAAAATTGCAGCAAACTCCTAGAAAGATAAGCCTGTTTGCAGGCTTTATCTCAATGTGCCTGCTCTCCACACCTCCCAGACACAAGGGCATAATTTAACACTGGCACAGTGTCTTGTTTTTCAAATAATGTACTGATGTAAGACAGCACGCTTACAGGAAAAAAACTCAATGTCATGTTCTAATAATAATAATAATAATTATAATAATACAGACAACAATACACATAATGACAGGGTATTCTGGTATTGAACTGGACACCAGCAACCAGTCTGCATATTCTTAAACTGTTTCTGATTTACTGTTGAAGAAGACTAAGAGATATTCATGAACAGATTAAGACAAGATTATATTGTACTACCATATTAAGTTTTCAGGCAAGTTTTCCTTGATTAAACTGATTAGAAGAGCTTCAGACTGCTCCTGCAGCTCCTTTTTTCAGCTGAATCAGAAAATATAACCTCATGTATTCATGTGTTCACCTAATCACAAATGGAGAAATTCTTTTCAGAGTATTTATAGATCTTAGTGCCCCCGACCATTCGGCATCTAAACCAATTTTAAATGTCCAATTACTCATCAATTACCATTTCTGAAGTCTTCTTTGCTGTTGCGTTTTCTCAAAGTCTGGCTGCCAGGAGATGTTACCGATGCAATTACTGCGGTACTGAGCAACGCACAGGTGATCTCAGCCAGCACCGCCAGGAATAAGGGCGTCTTGTGACTCCTGCAGTGATGTCTCAGACACCCCGGCAATCCAAGCAAGACATTGAAAGTTGTATTTCTGTGCTGTATTTCACCGGCCACTTGAGCCAGAAAACAGCAGCTGTGTGAGAAGAGAAAGGAGAACTTGGCTCCCCCAGACTCTCTTTCGGACGGATGGTGCAGCCCTTGTTAAGGATTCTGCAGGGGAAGATCTCTAGGAACATGTCCATCTAGCCCTTCTGTGAAGGGGTTACCATGTGGCTCCTAGGAGCACACCCTTCTGGCAAACAACCCCAGTTCAGTTTCAATGTGCCGTTCAGTGTTTGTAAGTAGTGTCTCTGCGGTATGCATTTTATTAATATTTCTTTCCTAGATCCTGCATTTTGCTTTTTTTTATAGGCTTTAATGCAAAGATCAATGAATCTCAAAGAAAAAGTTGTGCAACAGCTTCGAAAGATCTGACTAATAAGAAAAGAGCAGGCACCTGGAGAGTGACCCTTTCCTCATATTAATAGTATCTGTCTTTGTTAAGTTAACAGCAAGGTGGAAAGCATGGAGAGAAATCATTCGCCCTAGTGCTGCTGAAACTCATAAAGCATAAATGTGCAGGCAAATGCAGAACACCTCAATTTATCATTCCACCATTAAATGACCATGGCCTGTTGTATCCTGGTGAAAAGAGCTGCCGTCTTGTGTTTTAGGTCCATTATCTATAAGGACCAACATTCATCAGCAATATAAGTTTTTTTTAACAAAGAAATCTATCTAAAGAGTTCTCTTAGGAAAAAAGCATGCCACTTACAGTGGGTCCTTTTTTAACTTCCCCTTGTTGCTTCAGTCAACCTGATCCAGAGAGTGTAAAATTGTGATCTCATCTCATATGCAATCTTGTTAAAGTTCAACTAAGGGATTATAGTAGAGACAGCAGCAAGACATACTGTAACTGAGATGTAGTACAATAGAATACATGACTATCCTCTATGAATTGGCTACATTACTCTGCTCTCCTCCCCACTGATCGCTGATGTGTGGTGAGCGTTCTGGCGCACTATGGCTGCCTTCGCATCATCCAGGTGGATGCTGCACATTGGTGGTTGTGGAGGGGAGTCCCCATTACCTGTAAAAGCCCTTTGAGTGGAGTGTCCAGAAAAGCGCTATATAAGTGTAAGCAATTATTATTATTATCCTATACACTAGGATATGTTATTTGTCCATTTGATAGGGTTAAAAACCAAATCTAGCATCTGTGCCTTAATAAAACGAGTCCCTGTTTTATCAAAAGGTTTTAATTTTCTTTGTTTAGAATTGCAGAAGAAATACTTCTCTAGCCAGGTATTATTCTGAGCTGAGGTTAAATCTGTATTTCTAGTATTTATGGCTGCCTGAGAATAATCTGCAGCAAAGAAACTTTTCAACGTTTTAATCAAAGTATTGACATGGGCATGTAATTATCTCTTCACCCCAACATAATCAGAGAGGAATCATGCTTTTGAAACACAAGGCATTCATTGCTAATAACTTTTACTAATTGCACTGGATTTCAATTAGAGATTTAATGATTGAATGTGCACCTGAAATCTACACTTCTTTTTAATAGCAAAATAATTCTGAATTGTTAACATCCAGATTTTATTGATCTATTGAAGAACCAGACACTCATATAAATAAATCATTCTTATACCAGCGAACATGTTTTATGAGAGAGTCAACATGTGAAATAATAGAAAAAAGATTTTGCACTCAGATGAGGAATTAAAAAAGGAAGACAAAGCAAATATAAATACACACACTTACAGATTATGGTTGTTAAGAGCATATTATTGATCTTACTGAGCTGTGAATAAATCAATTGACCTTTCTTGCACTTCCAGTTTATCTTCCTTTATGTCTCTTCCAGTAGAGATTTCATTCACTCTTAAAAAGAGACAATTACATGTATTTATTAGGCAGTAAAAATAACCTAGATTTTGTTCTCAAACTACCTGTAGTTACACCTACAAAACGTATACAAAAGCAAAACCACAAGCCTGTTTAATGCATACTCTAACAATGTGAATATTTTACATTCTTTGATAACCTCAAGGATAAAAAAAGAAATTGAAATTGTACAGAAAGCACTAAAAGATCTGTCATCATTTTACCTTGTTAAAGATTTCACTTGCTGCAACTAAGATTAAGTATTAAAATAATATTTCTACAAATGGCATCCATACCAGCTCATCTGTACAACACGTTTGCAGACAAGATGCTGTGGTGGTAATGCTCCTGACAAAATTAACTTTGTTGACAGAAACAAATGATGCTTTTGATAAAAAAAAATCACCAATCTCTACCACTTTAAAAAACATCCAGGTACACAGAAAGTATTTCATACACTAACAGAATAGAGGGAAGGTACAGTAAACTGTAGAGATATAGGAAAATGTTTTCCCTTTTAATTTTTGCAATATATTATGTACTGTATTTGACAGGATTATGAAAGTTTAGCGTAACCTGCCTGTGAAGTGACAAACATCTTCCATCTGATCCACTTTTTTTAGCCGAAATAAAGCGCTTATTGGGGACATTCAAACACAGCTGCTCTCTGACTTGTGTTTCTCGCTAGGATAAGTGGCCTCGATGCACAAAAGATTGATGGTGGACTTGTGTGACTGCATATTCCCCTGTGGAAGCCTATTCATTATGAAGAGCATTATGGAGAGCAAGGTGGCAAAGTTCCCTCTTAAATTAGGAATGCCATACTCTAAACCCACAGATGTTTTTTTGGGGATTGCAATTGCTTTTGCCAATCCTGTAGATTGGATGTGTTATTTTTAGAACTAGGTTTACTAGGTTGCAAAATATAGGAGCACCAACATAGGGGCAGTCTAGAGCAAGAATGCAATTCTAGGATTATGTAATCCTTCACAAGACGACTTGCATCCTTGTGACACATGAGGCACAATGGACCCAGGCTCTGCACCTCTTTATAGAGGGAGAAGGAGGCGAAAGTTGAGCAAGCGAGGAGAGGGGAGGGCAGGAAAGTCAGCCCAGCAGTCTAACTCTGGGGGCGGAAGGTTACAGCATTTTAAATACTGACGGTTAATAATGCAAAAACACATTCCCTGCTCACAGGGTAATGACTATGTTTTGCTAAATTGGCATCTGCTGAAGATGTACAGTAATTACTGCCAATTGCATTTTTAAGGTAAGTGTTTCATTGTAAAATAAAACACCAGAAATGCGAAACACCACATGCCTTAGTGTTTCAATAAATTAAGGCTTGCTTGAAGTAAGCTTTAAATCAAATCTGGCACACCACAGCAAACAAGTACAGTACATCCCTGCTATACCCTATGTACTTCTAACACAGCACATGACTGGGCTTTGATAATAAAAGTGTATGTGCATCAGCAGCAAGGCTTAGCAATCCTGTCCTAAAAACAGACACCTTTTATGTAAGACGTTAAGCAAAGCAATGATTCAGAGGGAGAATTAATTTTTACCCCATTGAACATAGTACGTGACTTCAAAGCACATTTGCCTCATGAATATTTCAGCTCAATTTGCACCACAAATTTCATCGTCTTGAAGGGTCAGCCACACATCAGATGACCTGGTAGGAGAGAGGTTTTTTTAAAAGGTACTTCAAAATACACCTAAATCTTGCCATGTAACCGATCTGCACTCTTTTCTATATTTTGCTGTCTTTGGACAGACAAAGCCTCTGTGGAGGGGGTAAGTACTATAGATGGGGCAGATCTCCCTTGATTGTTGTCCCTCTTCCAGAGACTGAAAATTAGCAACATCTACAATATTCCTGCCACCTCCTTCCAACGCCAACAAAAACATCCACTTTTCCTCAAACCCAGGGTTCCGTTAGTTTGTGTTAGTGGATCTTATACAGTACATCTATGACGCGTGAAACAAAGCGCTTGTGTATTTATGATAAGCAAGGCACAAGACCAATTTTCATATGATAAAAAATAAATCCAGAAAGCATGAATATGTCTCATATAACCGTGTTTTTGTGCTGAAAAAAACATCATACGTGACTTAATGGATATTCTGCAACAGTGGACAGCCTCTTCCCCTCATTAGCCCATGAAATGAGGGTGGAGTGTACTGGGGCTTCTACAGCCACATCAGCTCCTCCGGTGGAACTCCACAGCCTCTTTGCTTGGCTGTGTCAGACGAGGAAACCTGCAGCGATTTTGGCCTGGGGAGGTGGGATGGGAAGATTAAAAGGAAGCCATGAAAAAGTAAGGAACTATGTTGAATTCCAGAGGATCATCAGCCATACATTTGCGTAGGAAATAATACGCTTTTGTATCCCTAACCTACATATAAGGTTTATAATGTACAGTATATGGTCCTTTATCATTTAAGTCAGGTTCTTTTATGTGACTTCAGATGAAGTGAATGTACTGTATGTCTACCCTTCTTGAAGAAGACACTTTTTCTTACAGCACAAAAACTGTGTCCTTTGAAAGGTTCTTTATACATCAGTATGTCTTCACAGAGAACAGTTAATGGTGGAACTCGGGTTAGCAGGGTTCTTTGTTTCCATGAGAGCACTGACAAAATCCGCAAGGCCAGGAGAAGAGGCCCCAGTTCAAACCTGAAGGTCTCACATTGCTCACATTGTCTGTCTTACTGTCAACAGGGACCATGTGTGTTTGAGAGGCACTTTGTAAAGGATCGTTAAACCTGAGTATCTTGACTTCGGATACGCAGCAGCTGGGAACAGCCAAGGCAAACCACAGGCAGTTGTTCTGGTGAAGAGTGGGGCACTTGTCACAGAAAATCAAATAACTTTACATGGGACCTGTAAACTGTAATTTCAGAAAAAGGCACCGTTTTGCTGGGCCGTTTTATTTGTCGTAGCAATTCTTTTTCATGTTTTAATCTGTGACACGCCCTCAGGCGTATTTGCTTTACATTCATGAAGTCCTCAAAAAATCATGACTTATAAATGTCCAAGACTGCTTTGGAACTGAAGACACAAACAGAGTTCATTAGTGAACCTAATGGCTGGAATATTAAATTTTGAAAACTCCTTTATTTCAATGTCATGCATTATTCAAGGTTCTTCTAATGGTTTAAATACTGTATGTGCCAAAACAAAATCCATCATCACCACTGGCAGAGAGGTGCTATTGTACTGTTTCTTCCACTGAATGCAAAACTAAAACTCAAGCAAGCATCTTTGCAGAACTGTGTGCATTGTAGAGGATGCTTTGTAGAGGATGACAATTTCAGAGTAGAGAATCATAACATTTCCCTTACATGGGAACAAGTAATAGGTTTATTCCATGCTGAAAAAAAGAAGAAAGAGAACACAACGTTTCGGCCGTGGAGCCTTCTTCAGGTGTGAAGAAGGCACCTGAAGAAGGCTCCACGGCCGAAACGTTGTGTTCTCTTTCTTCTTTTTTTCAGCATGGAATAAACCTATTACTTGTTCCTTTGCAGCCTACGCATGCTGACGCAGCTACCCACCTGAACTACATTTCCCTTACATGTTACCTTTCAAATATGAATCTACCGTGTGATCACTGAACTCCCAGCACAGAGACAACTGAATGATAACCCTTTGGACAAAGCAAACTCTGAAGACTACCTGTAAGTATTTTCTATTAAAACAAACTATTAATAAAATAGTTTTATTGGGGTTTTTAGGTATCAATAAAAAAAATAAGAAACAGATCACACACCGAGTTTCAAAATATTTTTAGGAACAATGTGTTCAATTTGAGAAAAGTGTATTCTGTCCCTGTTTAAAATGAATGTGGCACTTGGAATTTAAAAAGTGTATTTTGGGAAAACCATTTCCTTCAAGACAAATATACTTTCCTGGAGAACTCAAACTCAGTTTGACAATTTTCCTGTGTCAGATTTTAATTTTCTTTTTACTTGTTGTTTTTCTAAAAAACATACAGTATAATCTATTAAGTATGCAAAATGGCACAATCATGAACAATGGAAATTTGTAAATATGGAAATAGTCTAGATAATTTCTGTCATGTACAGTATGGACCTCCACAGGGAATTGTGAACTGTGGGGTAACTGAATTAACTACTTCTAAAGGCCAAAATTCTATGGAAATAAGACAGTATGTGAAGGAATTTTGCAAATTAGAGGTGCTTTTAAATTATATATATATCTATTTCTTGTTTTTGAATATCCACAGATGCTTCTGATTGTTCTCCAATTATGGAACTTTCATATAACGTAGTAAAGGCTACTGTCATTTATGTTTTTTTTTGCACCTTTATACCTGTGCTTGGATGTTTTAGTACCATTGCCCTTTCTTGAGTTCTGTTCAATTTCATTGCTCAGAAATACAGTTCATCTGTAGTTGAACCACAAATTTACACCCCACCCTCCAAAATTACAGAATCTCCGCAGTGTTTCCTTTATCTGTTGCAATTAGACTTTCTGCCCTATTTTTCGGGCATATTTAAATAAAGGAAATATACTGTAAATCCAACAGTACAAATTTCAAAGCACAGTTATGTTTTATTATATTGCTATCTCCAGCCCATTTCTTTCTCTGCCAGGAGGCCTGACAGAACTAGGCCTTATCTCTGGTGGCACGGTGACACAGTTAATTTACTTTGTGTGTCAAGCATATCTACACTGCCTAAGACAGTGTGGTAAAGGGAGGTTCACCTTCAAAAGCCAAAATCATGCTGAGGTTAGAAAACAATGGCTACAACTTAAGTGTACGTCCCAGAAAATCTGACCATGTAGCAGGCAATTCTTTTTTCAAAAGGATGAAGATTATACTTTTAAAACACAATTTGTTAGTTTGTTGGACTATAATTATAATGGTATAGACGCTGATTTATCTTTTTATCGTTCTAGCCTGGGATGTCTTTTGCTCTTCAGTCACACATACATCTACTTGAAGAACAATCAGTGCCTCGATATTTGCAACGCTGAAGCCTAAATCTCCTTCACAAAGAAACTTGGAATATTGAGAATGGTCTGAATTGTCACAATAAAAATGTATTCCTTTTTATTTGGGGAGAATGCTTAGAACTCTTGCTTAAAGTGCTTGTCTGCTTGGGATGATTGTATTAAGTAACTATAGTACCTGGCCATGGCACTTTATAAAAATGACATGATTATAATAAGTAAGAAAACCGAGTCAAATAGTGAGTAGGTTTACACAAAATAATTATCTGAAATGCCAATGGTACTGTATGTGGTAAAATTCAGTTAAACCAAGCAAAATAAGGCAACGGAACCGGTGGCTTACTGTATTTCTTTGAGCAAAGGCCACTATTGGTACAATTGTAATTTCTAAGAATCATATAGTACTATATGTCACAATTACTGTTGCTGCTTGACATTGCATGAACAGAGAACTCCATACAAAGAGGTCAGCACAGGGTCACTGCTACCTGTTTTGCTTGGATGACCAGCTCTGACACAAAGGGGTTTGCCAGAGGTGCTGTAAATGCAGGACTGCAGGTTATCCTGACAGGAATTCCTCTGGCTCAGTGCACTGCTTCATATCTTCCCTGTTTTATTTCTCAGCTTTGAGGTGGCTGTCTTGGCGGTTAGGGTTATGTGTTGAGAAGTCCTTTTTATTCCTGGGGCTCCTCTAAAGCGCTATTCTTAATGGATGTATCAGGGGCCAGGCTCAGCATTTTCGGTTCAACTGAGCCACTGTCAAGAACTGAAAGCAGAACTAATGAAATCAGGCAACACCACCCCTTTGTAGGAAGTGTGCC
Organism: Lepisosteus oculatus; assembly: GCF_040954835.1. Lineage (NCBI taxonomy): Eukaryota > Metazoa > Chordata > Actinopteri > Semionotiformes > Lepisosteidae > Lepisosteus > Lepisosteus oculatus. The sequence continues at coordinate 5,925,182 of NC_090712.1, read as the reverse complement.
TTTTCCTCACCAGCTTGATTACATATCAGTAGTTTTTCCAACTTTAGATTTTGAAATGAGCAAAAAATGATTTATACAGTACATATGAGTAACTCCTGTAACAGCTGGAATTGGCTTTCACTAGTTCCTGTATTCATGTTGCATACATGTATACATGTACTGTACACAACGCACAGTTTGTGCTTTATATAATGACGCTAATGTAATGGTTACATTGAAAGGTGATTAGAACTTTTTACCTGAGCTCAGCAGAAGTGAATTATATGACTTCCTTACATCATAGTCTGCTGCAACCACGGCTGCTGGTGCTGCTGTACATGCCATTGTGTGTCTCTATGTTGGCCCACTAGGTAGATGCAGTACATCTGTTCTGTCCAAACTATCCTATTCTCCTCCCCAGATGTCTGGATGGTGCCAGGGCTGGGCACCATCTGAGTTGGATGCTGAATCACTGCCATGGATCCAAGAGGGACATCGTGGATATAGCTATTGTTTAGGAGGATTCCAGCACCTGTACATTAAGTTTTGTGATGCATCAAATAACTGAAAAGCAAGTCTACAGTATAAGCATAGCTACCAGACTCTTGTAGTGAGTCTAATATTTGAAACAATCCATGTTTTCAGGAACTTTCAAAGGTCATCCATTTGTTTACAGTCTGATTTTCCTGGTGAGAATCAGTGACTTTCTATTGCTTTGGAAATATTCTTCCTTTTATCTCTTAATACAATTTCTTTAACCTGATCAGTAACAGATGCAGGACTGATTGGGCTATAGTTACTGGGACAGTAACTATATTTTTATGAATTTCCATGAATTTCCATTTGTCTTTACAAAAGACACAGCTCCCATCCAAATTTTTTTATGGATGGCTAGGAAAATCCTACAGGACACGGTGATTTATTAGTATTAAGCTGACCTAGGCCCTGTATAAACCCAGTGTTAGTTACACTAACATGACCCAATACTGACCTTCTGCTGTAACATAATATTGTGATGTATGTCCTCTATTGGAAAAACTTATTCACATGCTTTCTACTCCTTCTGCATCTTCTGTCATTAACTCCCTGTTATCTATTCAATTTCTTCAGCTTCAACTTCTACATTTCTTTAACTGTTCATTAGAATATGAAATACATTTCTTCACATGATTTTTGTCTACCTGGCAATGTTCTTGTCAGCCTCCCTCTTTGCGATCCTAATGCCTTTTTCAGCTGTGCCGTAGCGCAATGTACTCTTCCTGTCTTTGAACATTGGGCCATTTTATTCCATCTGGAAAGTGCTCTCTTACTGCTGCTTTTTTTGCCCTGCTTTCTCCATTATAGCATTTTGGCCATGATTTCTTTTATTTAACCTAGGGATACATTTGTTTGCACCACTTAACATTATGTGTTTGAAGTATAACTACCTTTCTCTTCAGGACTCTTAATGTGTCTGCTTCCAGATCACTGCTTGTAAGCTCTGCCTTATTACTTCACAGTCCGCGTTCCTGAATCTAATATATCATATAATCATATACTTTCTTAGTGGATTTGTCACAACTATTTCCATATTTATATCAGGTTCATTTGAAAAACCAGGTCAATTGCAGCCAAGCAGGTTGCTTTACAAACTGGCACAAGAGAATTATTAACCATTTTAAACATATCAATTCTAACTTGAGGGGAAGATCAGGAACAATTCCTCTTGGGGGTAATGAGAGAAGACAGGTTGATGAATGAAGAGAGCTCCAAAGCCATGAACAAAGTAAGCTAGTGGACAGCTACTGCCCAACATTATGAATTTATTGCTTTTGAACTTTGGTCTGTTTAATCAAAACTCCTCCTAAGAGAATCCACTGCATTCCAGCCTAAGAAAACAGAAACTGTACATGGATATTTAGGGTTACTCTTTCTATTTCATATTTCATATCTTCTTATGCCCCCCTTCATCTTGACAAGAGCCATCAAACAGCCATATGCAATTGAACAGAGTTATGAATGCAATCCACTTGCAGGAGCTGGGACAGCTCTCAAAACAGAACAAATCTAAACTGGATTTCTTTTTGTTCTGCAAACAAACACACTGTGCAATCATGGTGTGATTATCTATTGTCTTGTAAGTTATTTTAGCAGTCTTTCTAACTGTCCATGGCATTACAAAACAACATTGAGAACTGTATTTGAATATATCAGCAACGCTAGTTTAAGAAGGTCAGATTAATGTAAAAATAACTTTTGGAAAGATTCCCAAAAGATCTTTCCTTCAGCCAGTGAGCAACACCATTCAGCTTTACAACAAATTTGAAACAGGTACAAAGTGCAATTTTGGGTTTTCAACTGTGTATTTAAGTCAAGCACGTTTTTCCTATCATTTGATGAGCAGACCATTAGGCTCCTGTACCGCTGACTTAAAAAAATTAAGTTCTAACATAATGCAATTCTCATTTCGGTAGCTTTATTTCAGTGATCTATAGGGCCATTAGAATCAGCCTGAAACATTAAAATGCCATGCCCATTTTAAAAGTGCTCTCCTAAATTACAACATAGCAAGATTTGTGAATTAAGATAATTAAAAGCTTTTTTTAAAAACAATCTTAGCAAAAAATGGTTCAATATATATCCTTCAAAATTATATCCTTCAAAATATTATATACAGCAATAGTACAATGGAGTTTTCAGGTAGTAGGAAAGTAAAAACTTCTGATATTATTATTATTATTATTATAGATGAGCAGATACAAATAACATAATAGTGTTATATATTAAATAGAATCATTTTACAGAGGTATACTGCACAAAGACACGGATAACACTGCTAGATCTCTAGAAGAAATCGCAAATGGAAATTTTCAACAAAATAAAAAAAAAGAAAATAATTATATACTTTCATTTTTCAAACAAATCAAATTAAATATAAGATGTTTGGAGGAATGGAATGTATAAATTATTTGTAACGACATAAGATACATGTATGATATATTCATATTCAATCTATTTAGAATTCAGCAAATGCAACATAAATAACTGGCTCCTAAAACTGGAAATAAATAACTGCCTCTGCATCTCTCAGGGAAAATATGCTGTTTTTCAAAAACGCAAAGCTGGAACATAATGACAGTGTTACTATAGTTCATCACTGTTCAAAGAGGCAGAGAAAAAAAAGCCATGTTGATGAACCACAAGCTCATCAGGGATTTAAGAAAGCATGAGAAATTTGACAGCAGTTTTGGGACTACCTAGCCTTGTTCTGAGGTAGCAAACATTTTGATGACAGTCTGACAGATAGTGTCCAGATACTGTATATTGTTCTGAAAAGAACATACAGACCAAAGTTGAGAAACCACAATGTGCTGTAAATGTATGCAGTTCAGTTTTTCACAATGCCCAGAACTTAATATGCATGCTAGTGGAATTAAGTCTGCTTACGCACAAGCTCATGCTGCATGAATTCCAAGACTTCATCAACACTACTTCATACATGGGTGTAGGAAAGCTTTCAGGCATCCCTATAGGCATACTAACTGGCCCGCAAGCTTACATGCAGGGTTAGAATTGTCAGTGGAAAATTTATAAAATTTACAAAACTCTGAGAATTACATTTGGATGGGTTCTACTTCTGTGCAAGATTATTTCTCTTGAAATAATTATTTTGATTGCACAGCACTTCAGCATCTCTGAGTGAATTTCTGTCTTCATTACTGTAATGAAGATGTGAAGGTCATATTTGAAGAAATGTAAATTTTCAGTTAGAATCTGATTAATGTATTTTGATAACATAGATCTAGATCATTGCAGTCAGTGCACTGCTGAGCACTGAAAATAGATCCTTCAAAATTGTAAATTAACAAATGAATACTAAACCAAATATTTCACATACTTAATTATCTATTGTTTAGATAATTATTTACTTATCTCCTGGATTAACTGTGAGAAGAATTGTGATATAAAGAAATGGATTGGTTCAGTTGTAAATAATCTTTAAATGAATGAACAGTGTTTCATGAGACTGTGAATAAGAAAGTAGACATTTGACAAAGACAGTGTCCCACATTGTGGAAGAGCTCAGCTCAGCCTGCCTCAGGCTCCTTATCCATCTAGCAGAAAATTATAGCCGTGTGTCTCTGGGAAAGACAAAGCAGTACCAAGAGAGGAACCGAGGAGAGAAAACATCTTTGAGGGAGAGCCTGAGACCTCTCTGTGACAGCAAGTGCCCTGCAGCTCTTGGTTCTGTAGTCACATTCTGAGTGTTTTCCTCACAAATCTTTTTTCTGTATGAACACCTGGGGCTCGAAAGGAAAACAGTGTTAAACAACAATAAAAGAGAAGTACAAATATATCAAAGTCCTCATCATAAAGAATCCTTAGGCAAATAGTCTTTCAACTCTGTGGCACACAGACATTTGTCTGAGAGGACAAAAAGTGACCTTTGTAGGTCAAGCTCTTTAATAACTGCAGTTCCTCCCAGCTCATCTGGGGAAAAAGATTCTACATCCGAGCTGGGCTTTGCCTTCCACACGGATAGATAAATATCTCCAGCAAGGTTTCTTGCTTTGCTCTGGAAACAGTTACTGAGATCAGCCTTGAATCTGAACTTGAATATACAATAGTACCTCTTTCATGATCACACTTTTTTCTGGGGTTGTTGTTTACTGTAGGTCATAAAGGATCAAGCACTATTTGGCACCTTACAATGCCTGTGAGCTGCCAATCTGCGCAATCAACAGCACAGTCACCAGATGTGATCAAATTGCAAAAGCCAACTGACTGGGATGGTTTTTTCCACTGCTGACTTTGAAGAGTGTACAAATAAGATGTCAAACACCTGCTGCCTCCACAAAAACGATTTAAACTTTTGCTACATTGATCATATAATCTAATCACCTCATACTAGTTTTTGGTTCATTTTTTTAGTTTGCCCTTTATTCTGAAGCATCAGCAGCAACTCTTGCAGGATTTCATTGCTCATAAAGAACACTTACGATTATTTATTTTTGGATGACACCATGGGATCTCTAACAACACCTTCAGTGTCACTTAAGGCAAATCCATTGTTGTTTTCCACCCCAGTGACTTCAAATATCAATGATATTAACTGCTCTTCTTCCCCTGGGTCCTCACAATTAATTTTTGTAAAGAAAATTGTTTAAGAAAGATCACTAGGAACTGAGAGAAAGTAGCAGTTTTTTTCCTGTACCTTCAGTCAAAATATGTTAGCTCCAGCCTATACCTACTTACAACCTGCCAGCCTGACTCATTGCACCCAGCACTCAAAGATGAATTGTTTTGTAAATGTACTGTTTTCTCCAGTCAGAACTGATGACATTTTACAGAACACTGAAATCCAGTAATACAGTTTTTATAACTTTACAATATACTCTCAGTGCATGCAGAAGAACTCAGCTATCACCTTCCCATGCCTAAAACACATGATGGTTTCTTATTAAAGATTTACTTCTTTGCTTCTGTTAAATACATTCTTTGTAGAAGCATACCATCCATAGAAGATGCCAACATAAGAAAATAAATGCATCATATGTTAAACAATAAAACAATACATTGTGTAATATACAATACCCTAGCTTGAAACTTGGGGTTAGAAAATTCTATTCAAGGTCAGTTTAAACTTGCAAGTGCATGAGGAGGAATAGGCTGGAACTTCAGCAAAGCATGCATCTGACAAGAATAAGCACATAAGGAGATACTGTACAAAATATTATCTAAAATAGCATGCATTTAAATTAAAGGCATGCATTGGTTGCAAAAACACTGTCTACATTTAATTAAAAGGGAGTATATATAATGTAATAAACAAAGACTCTTTGAAACACTGGTATGACCAAACTACAATATTATGCACTGATCTGTTTAAACCTGACCAGGCTGTTTTTGCATGATGGTTTGATTTCTGAAGTGTGTACCTGCATCCTTTAATCCTTGTCTTTTACAATATCTGATAACGCAAATTGATGGTGATAACCTATTGTTTATACATTATTCTGATAACCAGGGTGAGTGGTTCGGGGATTTTGATGTGCAGGATTATAAACACAAGTGATGCTAAAGCCTGTCAATACTGGCAGTGTGTAACGTAAGAACAGGGAAAAGCTATAAATGGGGCCATTCAGCTTATGTGGCCCATTTAGTAGTTAGTGCTTAATTGATCTGTGGATCTCATCCAGCCATTTACTGAAAGACGTCAGGGTATCAGCTTCAACACCATGGCTGGGTAGCTTATTCTACACTCCCTCAACACCGGCTGCTGGCATAATAGGTGAATTTGCAATGATATAAAAATGGAGCCTAATCTCAACAAGCAAAAGGCAGCAGTCCATCACAGGGCACACACAGAAACAAACGCACATGTACTCACACCAGGGCCACTTTTCTCAGAAGCCAGTTACCCTCCCAATATGTCTTTGGACTGTGGCAACACTGGGAGAACGTACAAAATCCATGGAGTTGCATAACAGGTCCAGAACTGAACCCAGGGCCCAAGAGCTACAAGACAGCTGTGCTAACCACTGCTCCACAATGCCACCCATTAAAATTTATAATAGATCAAATATATATAGGAATATAAGTAAACGAGGTACAGTAAATGATAAATCTAACAAGATGGTACAGATACTAAAGTCACAGGTAAGGAATCATCTTTTTGTATTTTTTTTGTATTTGTCTTGAGTATTTTAAAAGTACATGGACCATAATACAGACTTCACGCTTTTCGCACTCGACACCTCATGCTGTCTGAAGTGTATATCAGGAGGTTGAATAGCTGCAGTTTAGATGATCTGCAGCATGATCTCTGATCAATACCAACACTGGATTCACAAAACCACAGAGCAAAAATGGTTAAAACTACCGAAGGTCTTACAAACACTGTGTTATACCCCACAAACGGCGACAACAGCGAGGTACGAAATAAAGATAATTGCACAATAAACTGAATCTGCTTTCAAAACATTTTGTTTAATAGGCAGGCAAGGATAGGCATCTTCAAACACTAACGATCCTTCCATCCCAATGAAAAATATTTATACCAACAGCTGTAGCTAATTAAACTGCATTTACAGGTATGCAAATGTATGCAAATGACCCAAATCCCTCACTGACAGCTCTGAAGTGCTGAAGGGGAAGCGATTTGTGGAGGGTTTGGACTGCAGAAACAAACATCTGCTCACAGGACCTTACTATTTTATGTCCCCTTTTAGACAGTGAAACTGATTTACATTTAGTCAAGTAGGCAGTTAATTATATAAATTTCCTAATAACATTTGTTTTACAGTAATTACATATGGCTAAGAGGTGTACTATATCTTATAGTAGTTCAGGTGGGAAGCTGCATACTATATCTTACATACTCTGCAGACATGCATTTAAGGATATGGATTGTATGTAGAGTTGCAAACAAGAGAAGAACATAAATAACATCTCGCTTGATATCTAATGGCTAACGAGTCCTCTAAATACAGGAAAATGTGTGGCTACATTTTTCTTTTCTTGAACTAAAGTATATTGCTCAAAATGAATAATTGACTCAATCACCATGAACCACTGATTTCTAAATAGACTGTACAGAGTAGAATATGTACATGGCTTAATTTTATTTGCAAATCTATTAAAATCCAAAAGTATTTTTTGTAGCAAACAATTATTTCATGCTAGCATCAGCCCTTGAAAATTCTGATTCAATTGTTCAATGCAAAAAACGAGGCAGAGGCTTCTGGAAATGTGCCCTCTAAAAGAATGTAGTCCAGGAGGCAGTGTGCAAGGATTGTGGGGTGGAGAATGTTTTGGATTTCCAGGTTTTCCATGATAAATGAACAGACTCCAGCAGGCTGGACTTCACCTCAATTTCTCATCAAGCTATGAAAAAAAATACAAGTCTGCATTCGGCCAGTCATTGCTCAGATGACTCATCACATATCATAATAGTCAGGTAGAATGGCTTCTTTTCTTCTTACAGAACAGGAAATGCAGACTATCCACAGAGTACAAATCAGTTCATATTCAGTTCGGCTGTATATCTTCTTGACCCTTAAAAATCTAGATTCAGAAGCATATGAAGGCTACAACAATAAAGATGTTTACCTCCCAAGCCTGGCCTCGAGCTTTTCATTTCACTGGCACAGAATTAACTTCAGAGGTTTCTTTTATTTTGTGTGGACTGTGGAAAAGGTGTCTTTTTTTTGCAACTTTGATGATACTATCTCCTGAAGAATGCCATTGTGTATTGGTGCATGATAACTCCACTGTGGGGATATTGAGCTAGAATTGTTTCAGATGGGACTGCTGGGTCATGCTATATGACCAAAACCAAATACACGCCGTGCACTTTGATTGAATTATTTGTGCAAGTGAAAGCCACAGTCTTGAAATAATTAATATAATCTCAAGAGTAGTTTGTGTTTTAAATATTGCTCATGACATGTCAGCTACAGTATGTTACACTGACATGCAAAATGCACATGTGATTTTGCAATGAGGTAAACATTGACTAAGATGCTTATCAAATTAATAATAATTTGGCAAAATATGAATGTGTGAGCCAGGAAAAAGCCACTTTAATCCCCTAATAATGTTTAGCACAAAACGTTCAGGAGGTGAAATGAAAGGGAGAATGAAAGGCATATTCGTCATTAGAATAGACTTAAAGAATAGGTGCTGCTATAATTATTTGACCAAGGATGAGAAAAGGTAGATCTGCCATCATTTATTACAGGTACTGTCAGATTCTCATTTGTTAAAGCAGGTACAGTAATTGTCATGGAAAATTACCCTGTTTAAAACGTTTCTAAGGAATTAATTTCTAGGTCATTATCAAAAGTTCTGCAGTAGAACATTAAATATACTGACTGTGATAAAGTATCAAACGACACTTCTCAGTGATTTCCTTCCCATGGGGGAATTTATCTGAAATTAAATTGGTTAAACAACATCAAAACTACTTTTCAGTAATGATCAGAATGATCATTGAACGAGACCTGGAGTAAAAACTATGTCTGTAAATCTATCTTTTTAGTAGTGGGAGTGAGCTGAGTGTAGGTGTTTTTAACAACACCCATGACATTGCAACCTTCTCTGACTTTTAGTGCACTGGAATGGAGAATGAAACAAGAACACCCTCTTGAATAAAATAAACTCAAAGCCCTGTTTTCATACTGTAAGTTTAATGAAGGTGATCACGTTGCACCCACACAATTACAGTATATTTGAACTTACTTTAAGAGGAATTGTATGAAATAAAAAAACAAGGAGTTCCAGTATGTTCTTTTTTTCAAAATGAATCATGTTCACAGAAATGCTTTTTGCCCAGTTTAAACCTACAATATCACATCTGTAACAGTAAAAAAAATTGTCCTAAGTTTAAACGTACCGAGTAAAAAATGCTTGCCATGCTATCAGAATGAAAAAAAAAATGTATCTGTGAAACATGAACCTTCAAAGGACATGTAAAAGGATTTGGCTTTGTACAGGTAGGTTTAGAAGTGTTAGGTATTGGGGTCTAAGATTTTTACTTCTAATGACTGGTTCACTCTAGTTCTTTTAGTTGTTAGTGAGCACATTGAAGCTGTGAAGTGTGAAGCTGCCCTACTGTAAGTCTAAGTTTAGTGAATTTCCATATGTGAATGGCATTAGTTCAAGTGTTGGGCTTGTCCGAGGCTAAGGTCAGACTGTAGATCATGAGAGAAAGGGCAAAAACTGCGATGATAACTTTTCTCATTGACCCCAGTAGAGGAGATAGCAAGCTGAGCCGAATATGTTCCACTAATCCTTCTGTCTAATGCATCAGCACTCATTTTAGACCGCAATGAATCAGTTTGCTAATAAGAGGGATTCGATAGCATTATATGATGAATGAATGACTGCAAAAAAAATTTAAAACCTGCAATTTTGAGCCATAAGTTTTAGCACTTTAATATTAATAATCTCACTTTTCTCAGACTAGTACAAAGAAAAAGGCAGATGTCAGAAATAATGTATGCCATTAAATCTCTCTGTCCAATAATAATTTTGAGTTGCTCTTGAATACAGTATATGTCACTCAGGAAAAGTATATGAAACCCTAGTGTCGTCAGATTTATATATGAAATAACTAATAATGGTTATAACAACCAGCTCCTGTTGCAGACTAATCGCATGTCTGTAACAAAACCCTAACCTTGATCATGGCTGCTAACCTTGTTTTTTATAACTGTATATTATTGTATATTGTATATTTATCACCTCATATGTAATTTAAACATCATTAATAAAATGTTGATAGATAGTATACAGATTGTGACACTGATCACACTCAACATTTACCTGTGAATCCTCAATGTGGTTTCTAACTGAGAGGGCTTGGCATTGGATTAAAGAGAGCTAAAGAATCATTTCCAATACATAGCAAAATGTAAGAAAAAACAGGACAATTTAAGAGAGATATCCTTGATACACCACTGACAACTTTTTCAAAAGCCTGTTGTCTTGTTAGCAGTTTTTCCCATAGGATCAATTCTATCTCCCACAGCATACATCAGTACTCAAAGCTTGAGAATAACCTGACCTGTACTAGAAAACACTGCCAGAGGGTTTGCTAATCACTTTTCAAGCACCAAAAGAGGCACTGTTATACGTCTGCAGCTGTTTTCAGGTGAGACTGCATTATTGACAACTTTGCAGTATTTTTTGCTATAAGTCAACCCCTCTCACTGGGGAATAAAGTAAACACACTCAGTGGAAGTAGTGGGTGGAAACATGGCTCAGCTGTGCTTGGGATTAAGATGTTTACACTGGAGATTGGCTGTTCAGGGGCCTTCCCACAAGGCCCTTGTGGTTCACCGAAGCGTCTTTATCCAAAGTGCTGCCTCGACCGTTCGAACTTTAACCAGAAGTTCAACTTTCTGTGTGTGTGTGTCATACCTACAGTAACAATAGATACTGTAATACATTTTACTTTAGTGACAAGAAAACATCTTAAGGCAGTGTAGGCAGAAAAGACAAATTAAAAGAATGGAAAAAAGAACATGAGGAAAACAATTGATAAACCCGAGTCTTAGAAAATGCCATCCTCTGGCACAATCTGCCTCTCACAATCTCTGTGTCTGTGTGCCCTGAGATGGACTGTGCGTACTGTATCTCGCCTTGCGCCTGTTGCTTGCAGATAAAGGCTCTGACTGCCCCATGAGCCTGGATTGGAAGAAGTGGTTAGAAAAAGGACACTGGATTTGTTGTTTGATGAAAAAGTTATGAAGTAACTGAAAGAAAAAAAATGTTCTTTACAGAATCAACTGTTCATTTCTATTCTTTATCTTTGCTGTAGAGTTTGCCACCCACAAGCCTTTTGAAATCAATAGACTTTTCCTTCTCTTTCTGAATCAGAAACTATGACATGGAGCTCTGTTTTTTTCCTTCAAAAGCAAGAACAAAGTACAGAACTGCAAAAGCAAAATAGTTTTTTTTCAAACAAATCACTTGCTTCCAGTTCATATCACACTGAGACACTGCCACTTTGTATAGTAAGTGACAATTAATCTCTCAGCACATCAAAGTTGGCAATTATAAAAGAACAGGTGTTGCTTTTTTAAATATTGAAATAAAACTAAGTTTTAAAACAGTTCCTAAATAAAACAAATAGTATAAAGTGATTTATTTCTTTAGAATTTATAAAAGTCTCAGTATACTAGAAAACTTTGTTATTTTCATGTTGAATGATTTTAAACATTTTTGACACAATGTTATGTTTACTATAGAAATGTAGATGCTTCACATCACAAATGCAATTAACTTCAAGAAATTTACATTGATTTTTAAGTTCCTCCATGGAATGACTTGGGAAGTGTGCCTCTGGGTCCTATTCCCAGGACAACCCTCACTGTAGCAGGGGACTACTGCACACAGTGGCCTTTGTTTGTCCTGTGTAAACTTTCCCACAAAACAGCAGGTTGAGGGAACAGCCACAGCCACTGGCCGCCTGAGCAAACACACTTGGGAGAGGCGAGAGGCAAAGGCCTCGTTCGGCATTGTCAGGTTTGTCATCTTCTGGCGTCCCCCTTGGGGAAAAATGGGAAAAAAAACAGCAGAATTCTGAGACGAGTGAGTGGCATTGCACGACGCACGGAAAACATCATTTAACGAGCCAGTGACTTTGGGGAACTGTGGGGAAAGGAAGGCCTGATTGCTGTGTGTCTGAGAGGCAAACGCTCTGCCGCGCGACAGCGCTGCTCAGACACTGACAGCAACAGCTGGCACAGAAAATGGTCCAGAGTGCAAACATTTGAGGCAATTATACAGCAATTACGGTGCACCTCTACCATATGGACCCCAAGGCAGTGCAATATATCTTCATATTATTTAGAGCCTCTAGATAAGGGCTCTTTTGTGGCTGCTATCCCCTCCCTCTGTGAGCAGCCACAGCAGAGCAGTGATCAACACCTGGAAAAACACGCTCCTGGTAGCAGCTAGGTTTGACACAGACCGCACTCCAGCTCCCACTGTGGTTTTGTTTGCGTAGGGCATCTCGGAGTTAACAACTGAAGTGCTATTTATCTGATGTACTCCAATAACTCAGGAAAGAGGCCAGGAGTTTGTAAGGCAAAAGTTGTCCCTTTGAGGAATCAGTTGAAGAACGGGGGCAATTCTGTTTTGAAGATAGAGGAAGTCATAAAGAAAGAATCACTGCAAATCAGCTCGTTTTTCTTTAAACATATTGGACTTGAAAGGCAGCTCCATATTTTCCCCAAACAGTTTCGAGCCAGGTCCTCGATAAAATACATTTTTATGAAAAGTCAAATGCCACCTTCTACACAAATGGCAAACAGGTGCTTCAATAAAGAACTCATTTTTATTATACAGACAGAAATACTTTATCTGAGCAAACTTTAGACCAAGCCTAATAAACAGAAACAAGAAAAAAGATAAAGCTGAATATTAAAATATTTCCTATGACTTTATTTGAACACAACCTTATGTAATGTTGTTTTAACAACATATGTAAGCTTTCACCACCATTTGACACAAAGATTGAACAGTCAGACAATTTTTTGTACAGTACTTGTGTACTTGTAAATGTGTACTTGAACTAGTGTTCGAGTAAGGTCACTTATATATCCGTTATGTCTTTTGGATGTAAGACACACGTTCAAGATACCACTGAGGAGTCTTTGAGAGTCCTGCCATACTGTCTTTCAATACTCAATAACCAGCTGTATTCATGTCTCTAGACCATTTCACAAGGACAAGAAATGAATTTCAATAAAAACCCCACTTTCCCTCCTAAAGCACTGTAAATGTTCCGTATGTGGTAAGTCCAGGGCAGCTTTAATTACCAGGGCTTTTATTTAATAAAAAATAAAAAAAATAAAATAAAAAGTTCTAGCAATTAGCTAGAAATGGTTCTCATTAAAACACAGCCCATCATTAAAATTGCTTTTCAAATATGCTTGAATTACAAGCTAGGGGCAACAGGAGTACACAACACTACTCATAGTGGAAACAACCAAAAGTTAGAAAGAAATGATAGCTCAGAGCATGACATGAGTGATCTGGAGCCATTAAAGTACCTGAGCAGCTGCTCTCCTCTTTGGGAATGTCGGTGTCAGGGATTCAGTTCTTACAGACAAGACAGGGGGTGGGAGATGGCTTCCTTTGCTTTCTGTGATTCGTCCTTATTCTCTAAACACTATACAGTCTGCAGGGCATGCAGGGTCATTTGAAAATGAAAAATTAAATTGAGTTCCCTGCTGTAGTCTAGGAAACGCAGAAGTGGCAAATGCGTTTATGAAAAAAACTGAAAGAACTATTTTATGAGACGGTTGTGTTTGAAATGCAAGTCCTCTCAGAAGACAGTGGGCGTGGGAGTTCCTGGCAGAGGAGACAAAAAAAGGTATGAACTGTGGGACACCGTTGATGTGATGGGAGACAAAAAAATCAAAATGTTCTGATGTGAAAATCAAGATGGAGGTCAACAAAGAGTCTAAATGCCTCTTTCTAAATGACGGTTAAAAAACTGAAGTGCATTTGGTCATGTATACTGTATAATGTCAGATATTGTGCTTCAACACATGGTTTTTGAACAGAATTAATTGGCCAGAATGCCTTTTAGCAGACTTCATCCATCTCTTTCAGTTCTGTGCACTTCATATTTCTGAGCTACTGACATCTTTAGTCTTTATTTTTAGGCCTTTCAGTACCACTTGACTCCTAGTAAGACTGGGGGCTCCTAATTTCCCACATCCTGGGTCTGGATGCTAAAAGGAAATAGGGCTTTTGTTGTTTACTGTTCACCGAGTGTGTGCTCTTTTTACTGCAGGTTTTAATTTTCTAATATTGCACTGCAGGCTATTTTTGTAACTCTGTGGAGCTCAGAGTGCATGACAAAGCACTTTATTAACTCAATTTTTTGTACTGTTGCTGTCATTGTGATTTGTTCGGAAGTCTCTGTCTCTGCACTAAGATAACTTTTTATAGATTTCTGGGGAGAGTTGGGGGGGGGGTTGGAGGAGTGGGGTTGTTCATTGATGGCAATGTTTCACGTCCTCAAAAAAGAAAGAAAATGGTGCTAAAATAACACAAAATTTCTATCTGGAATTTGCACACCATTTAAATCTCACCAAAAAAATAAAATAAATCATCAGTGTTAACTAATGTGCATTCTTCCTTTATTTGTATTCTACTTTACTGAAGATACTTTGCACAAGAAAAGCTCAGTGTGCTTTGTCCACACCTGGAATAGCTATGTGCTGTCTTTTTTCAGGACTGTTTGGAATGGTTCTTACTGTACATCCCAGTGTTCTGTTGCAAAAAAATGAGGATTTCCCGCCATCCCCATCGAAATCAAGACAAAGGTGACAAAAAGGAGGCACAAGTATTGAAAAATAACCGGTTAGTGGGGAAAAATAACTTAAAAATGTTATATCTGCTCTGAAAACACAGACTGACTGAAAGTCAGACTTTAAATTCTAATATCATTTACAGTATTTACTTTGTATCCTTTAGTGCCCCTGTGTCTGCCTGTCTGTCACTAGCTAGTCACTAGATATCTGTCACTAGATATTATGATTTTCAGTGAATACTATACTTATGTTTTTCATTCACATTCTTCAAATGGGTATCAAAATAAAGCATAAGGGAATTTATTTCTGCAAATGATATACACTGTATATGAATAATTTTCACCATTTTAATATTCCACTGCATGGCTGGATAGCATGGCATGCTTTGATTTATTTTATACAGAATCAGTTATTTGTAGATCATGGGCCTGTTTATGCATGTTTAGAGAGAACTCCGGTTAGCTAAAACATTAATTAAAAAGAGAAGTACTGTCTACTGGGCAAAACATAGTTTGATGCAATATAACATGAAAATAGACTAAAACATGAAAACCTTATGGACATCCTTTGAGCTTTTTTTGAAGTTTGTGAATTCTTCACAAAAGTGAAAGATAAATGGAATTTGAGCCCATTATAAGAAAGATTTACTGGCTCGTAATCTAGAGAACACATTTATTCTAGTTAATGAGAATGCCATTGTTATGATTTTTACTTTCTTTTACTTTTGACTGCTTTTGGGGGTTCAAGCCATGACATCATAAAAAGTTTCAGTCCATGAATTAAAATGCCAACTTTTAATTAACAGGCAACTCAATGAGAAGCCAGTGTATGTGCAGAAGGCATTCTTGTGCTGTTCATGTACTATTCTCCCAAAATGAATTTAGAGTTTCTGCCCATTATAAGAATAAATTACCAAAACACTGCATAACACCCAGTGGAAAAAAAAAAAACAACTTTGAATTTGGGATGAGAATACATTGAATACATTTTAATCAGTATTAAAAAAAATTAAATATACAATTCATGGCACCATGGAGACTACGGGGTGTAAACTCTTCCAGGTTTTCTGCAGAACTGTGGAGGATTACAGGAATGCAAACAGAAATTCCAAATTTTTGCATTAAGGATGATAAATTCAACAGTAATTTCACCCTGTTATACCCACTAGGAGACACACTTTAGATCTCTGCCTCACACAGCGTTATGTGACTTCACACCTTTAACCAACACGTTCTGAAACGTAGTCAGCGCTGCTGGAAAACATGAATGAGCTTTGAATCAGCAGGAAAATGCTGCACTGTCATTCATCAGCTGTGCCACAGGACTTTGACATGCTTGGCATATTTTGTGATACCACGAATTAAAGCAAATAGGTTGAGCAAAAACTGGTCTATTTCTTCCTTCTGTCCTACAAATGATCTGCTTCAAAGAGAAAGCAAAAATTAAATCCCTCAAACCTAATAGGAAAGAAATTTACTTCTAACAAGGGCGACTGCATTCATTTATTTTAGCTTTGTTTTAATGATTCATAGCTCTGTAAGTTATAAGAGCCTTACTATTTATATTTAACTGAAAATGTGATGGTGTTACACATCTCTTGGCTGTCCTACAAATTAGACCACTGCATGTTGTCCGGATGAATAATTACTGATCCCAAATGATTTTTACCTGCAACCAGCAAAAGAAGATATATAAAAGACAAAACTGGTATAATTAAAAAGAGAGAAGAATGTATAATAGGAATTGCTGCTTATTGTATTTTCCATTGGTAGGTAGGCAGTAAGATGCAAGAAGAAATCAATTATCTAAGTAATGGAAAAAGACAACTTGATTTTAAAGCACCGGTACAATATATTGTATATTTTTGTTTCCAATATGAATAAGCTGTTAAAAATAACCATTTGCTATGTTCTGATATAAAATGTGCCTTATATAGCCACAGTGAAACCAAATTCTAATTAAACCAAAAAGACTAATTAAAATATCCTTGATCTCAAACCTGTCTTATAATCTGCAGATAATGTATTTGTCCTTTTTAGGAATTTATATGTTAGAAAAACCCATACTAGAACTATGCACTTATAAGAGTTTCTGACAGGAACAGAAGAAAATAGTTCTGCTTTATAAAGAAGCTACCAATAGTGGTTTTACTTTCCCTAGGAGTAACACATTATAATATTAATGTGATGGCAGTACATCTTAAGGACGATATTAAAATAAAACTTTAAAAATGAGGGTCTCCGGGGTCTTGAAGCTTTTTCAGATAATGCTTAGTAACACAGAAAAGAAGCTGTATCAGGATAAAGACAAGAAAATAACCTTAAACATGACAAATGAGAAAAGCCTCCAGAAAAACTTTCAAGGGATTGATGTGCAAAAGAATTATAACTTAAGAAGCTCTGCACACATTCCTGTGGTTTATGTGTTGGGGAATTTAACACACCATGGTTGTCTGGGTGAAACACTCCATCTCAATTTCAATGAGGTCCTAGTATTAGTCAGTGTGAACTCATTCATACATTTCTCAAGCAGTCATGAAAGCACCATGCACCAAGCATTACTGTATGTCTTTACCAGACAAAACCTTCCAATCACATGGCTTCTAAACAAGACTAACTTTAAGCAAAAGAAACTCACTGACTCCTTTATATGAAGAGACAAAGAATTGCCAAAATATACCAAAACTAGTGTTTCTTAATCTGGTCTTAATCACTATACAGTATGCATATACAACAGCATGGACGCTTCATCAAGCAGACATACATCAGAAAAAAGGTTTGAAGGTTGTTGTTGTTTTTTTTATTCAGTGGTGCAGATGAGCAAAAGTGCCCATAAAAGTCAATAAATCATCTCTAATAATGAGCTAAGAGTACTCTGTGGACAACGTTGTTTTCTTTATTCAATGTCTGAAATGCTGTATGTCTGTTTTGAAGAGAGAAAGAGAATGAGTGATGGTAATGCATATTGCTACAGGTTGGATAGTTGCCTTCTATTTGAGTCACATCATTTATTTGCTGATGATTATAAGATCTTCCTTCTCTCTAGGTTCACTCCCCCTCTGTGTGACAAAACAGTAGTGATGCTCTCTTTTGTTAGCAGCTCAGCTATAGGTGAAGTTGCACTGTATGTTGTAACAATCTGTAGAACACCTAGAATACATGGGTTTAGGTGCACTTACTGCTATAGTGTTGCAATGCTGTACCAGGTTCAAGAACAGCAGGAAAAGGCGTTGTAGAACCCAAATTGTTTGGTCATCAATGTCCTGTGGAAGGGATGACCGAGACGACAATCAGCAGCAAAATATTTTTTTTAAAAAGTCAATGGTCTCTTTGTAGATGATTTAAGAAGAGAATGCAGTTATTTTTAAATGCTTCCACATCTTGTGATATGGGGAATACTTAGCTGTGCTTCTTTTCACAAGGTAAATGGCTCCCAAATAGGCTGCAATTTGAGCTGTGATCAGGAGACATCAGGAGTTTAGAAACCATTACACATGTACAGTATCAATAGACTTCCGATGTCTCAAAAAAAGCTGTCTTTTACAGAACCTCAACATCAGAGTTGAGAAGGGTGTGATGTCAAATCTAACATGATTTCCTCTCTCTCTCTGAGCATAAGAGATGATGGATGTCTCAGTTTTGCCTGTACAAACATTATCTCCAACAGCATGTGGCACTTCTGAACTTTGGGAACTTATTTGGAATGATCTTGTGGGTATGGATATTTAAGTCTGTTAACTTGTGTTATTGTTTGTGAGTTATGAGTAATGTAAGAAAAGTAATCTAAGGCAATATCTTGAAGTAATTCCCAAGCACATAAAACTGTCTGTCTACTGCCTGTTTACAGCGTCCAATGAGAGTGATGAAACATTTCAATTGTCTAGCGTATTGTCTTTCCATTCAGACATGTGTTGACAGGATTACTGCTTTAATTAACTGCAACATATACTTTGCATTTCGCAGATGACATCTCTGAAGGTCAGTCAACAGCTTGATGAGAAATATGAAATGAGAAAATGAGAAGTGAGCAAAAGAAAAAGCAAGGCACAGGTGCTTCATTTCTCAAGCTGTTTCTCATGATGCTTATACAGTTTTAAGTTAAGAAGCTGCTGTTTCTTTCCCAACAAACCTTCCCAATATTTTATAAATCGAGTTTGATCACTACACTTATAAGCCTCTTAAGTAGCCCCTGAGGAGTGGCCAATTCCTCACAGAGCTTATCCTGATAGCTCCTTTCCCTCAGATCCCACTTCCGAGTGGGAAAAACTCATTTAGGCCAGCTGTGCCTCATTCTGCACTTGTCTCAATTAACAGGCAGATCAAGGCCACACCACTGGGCCAGGGTTTTGAGCATCTCACCATCACAGCCACACCTCTCACTAGATCACAATGCCAATAACATAAATATATGTCAAAACCAATATGATTGGGACTGAAATCTCAACATACAGTAGTTTGTTTATGCTTGTAAAAGGTGAATTAACTACCACATGGCCTACTTCAGCAGAAATGGCAGTCTTTCCTTTGCCAATCAAGAAAAGATTCTAAAAATTCCTTTCCCGTCCAGTTCTGCATACAGCGGACATTCCTGATCATGTGAGGAAAAGAGAATATTTACCCTTCCTTACACTTATTACATAGGATTTTTTCTACAAGATGTCCAGGGCAGTACTAATGTGGATACACGAAGATTTTTTTTTGTCTATTAAAAAAATTCAAAGCACACGAACTTCAGGCACCAAGCAGGTTGGTAGAAGACAAAGGGTTTGTCAGACTTTTCAGAAAAACAAGTAATGCGAAAGACTGAGGCAAAGTATTAAATACTGTATATAACTGACAGAAGACAGGGAAACAAAAAGTGCAAACAACCCCAAAGCATCTCCCTGACACCAGATGTCTGATGAAGGAATTCTAATCAGACCCTAGAAGTAACCCAGAAAAAAATGAAAGCCTGCTAATCCAGGGAAGAGCTCTTTGGATGTTTTCTTTAACATTGCCTGCAGGGTTTCGGAAAGAGAAGCAAAGCAATGTGCTCCAGGCAAACTCCAAAACTCCAGGCAAAACAAAACTCACAGGAACTATTATTTGCAATAACCTCCTAAAATAAGTAATGAAAAAGTGTACAGATTGTGGTCATGCAGTAATTACATTATTTCCTATGGAGTGAACATAAAATACACTTTTGGTCTCCATGTGTTCATGGGCAACTTATATACTTTCTCTACAAATTATATATGAACTGCCATTTGTTGTGAAGCATTGCCAAATCACAAACCATTTGAGTATGACTGACTTCTACAGTCAGTTTAAACTACAGTTTAAACAAGTTTTACCCTTTCTAGTCTGTACTTACATAGTTCCAGTTTTCCTTCGGCTTTATCCACAGATTTATAACATGATTGCGTGTGTCTTGTTCTGTACTTGTTACTGTTACAATTGTCTGGTAGAAACATTTTTAAACTAGCTCTTCATCTGATTTCTTAGCTGAATTCAAAAGGGAAATATTTTGTCTTCTTAGTGTAAAACAGTGCACTGGACATTTCCTGCAGTTTAATAACAGAATAAATTACAGTACATAATGTAAATTGTTTAAATATGTAAGAAAAATGAGTTTGCTTTTGCAGCTAGAAGTAAAAAACAGAATTTTTAAAAATGATTAAAGGATATATTATAATTAGTCTGAATTACACTGCAGTTATGAATTGTGGGAATGAATATTAATTAGTTTCACAATGCTGAGGGCGGCAAAACTGTCTAAAGAAACTTCTAATTCCCTTCCCATAATTCAGAGCAACTGCATGCTCTTAAAAGACACTGGAGGTGTTCTTTGCAAAATATTACAGTTGTTGCTTTAAAGAAGACACTGTGTAATTCCAATGTAATTAGTTTTGCATATGATAAAGCAAAAAATGTTGCACACTTTCTTATACAGCAGGCGAATAATGACTATCAAGTATTCAGGCTGTGTACTTGTCAAAACAGTCAGTTATGTTCTCTGTACACATTTGCAAAAGAGGTGGTTGCCTTGAACCCTATTTTTTTTAATGTACCAAAAATGGGATCACCAGAGGATGTTCATTTTAGAGCGAATTCATTACATCTATTAACATAAATTATTGCTTACTGTTCCTAATATACCCATTCTCTAGAAGTAGTTGTACAGTTTATTTCTAACACTGATTGGTCTCTCAGTTAGGCAATGTAAGTGAGCTATTTAGTGGATTATTACTGTACGTCAGGAATGTGAAGGTCGACACAAGAGCCATCCAAAGGATTTCTGTGACACAGGCCTTATAGGATCAGGTTCAAAGTAGCCTTTGACTGTTAAAGTGCCTCTGGGATACAAGAAAAAGTAATCTGAATTGGCTGAGTACTGTATAGGATAATTGTAATGGATAATTAAAGAAGGTAAAGTAACAGCTAACCTGGTATTATTTACCTGGAAATATACATATTATTAACCTGGTATTATATGGCATTAATATTCCTACAGCAGTATACTATTAGCTTAGATGCCTTACTACCTTCTCCCCTTTGGCTCCTTTTAAGTGTCTGTCATAGCTTATAAAATATTCATTTAAGCAGCTATAGGTATCCAGAGAATAGCAGATTAGCAGAGCTATAACTCTATTCAGGTAGAAGCGAAGGTTTATCCTCTATGTTTCCCAAAGAAATAGGTTAAAAACAATGGGATTAAGATAATGATAAATAGATTACACCAAGTCTGTGGGGGGGGAAAACAAACAAAACACACAAAACAGATAAATACATTAATTGTAAAACACAGTGGGCAGTGGCCCATGGGAATTTTCTCGCTGGCTAAGATCACCAGTGAGAAAAGCACTCCTACCAGTAATTACCTGCAACCTGCTAAACAGGGAAGCTGACTTATTAAAATCATGAAAGATAAAAACCAAAACGGTACAGGTCAGTAATGGGTAGTTACAGTACATATTTTAACTACCTGAGAACGGAGGAAGCATTTCAACTAAAAAGCAACATAGTTGTTCAACAGGTAAAGTTAGATGGCATATCTGTCCCTCCTAAAATTAATATATGCTTCAATTAGCACCAATTAGTACTGTAACTCTCATCCATGGGACAGAAATTGACTAAATACAACAGTGCCCCACAGTGCTGGCATCTGTCCAGGCCTCCAGCAGCAACCTCTGTGTCATTTTTAGATGCCAAACACATCTAAAGACCTGATAGGAAGATTCTGAGTAGGATGATGCTAAACTTACACCAATTTTTGCATTTTACACCTTACTTTATGGGAAATGCTTTCACTGAAAGCAATTCAGCATAGATTCTAGCGTGCCTGTAATTGTACATTCTGACTGCTACCACCAGCAAGACTGAACCTAATGCTGAGCCCTTCCATGTCCATTTAATTAAAGGAAAAATTAAATTGCCCTCTCTTATCTCTCATTTTATCTTGTGACAATAATCTGAATCAAGGTAAACATACAATCTATTCAGGACATTATCAGAGCTTTATCTTGTCCCAAAAGAGCTGTAATGAATAAACCCAATCAAAATTCTATTTCAATATCTACAATATTTATGCTCTAATTATAGTGCCCTCCATGCCGGGAACTGAATCACACTTATAAAAGCAGAACTTTTAGGTTATGTTGACTCATTTGTGAAGTTAAGTCATTAAGGTAAGGCAGAAAAAGCGCATGAAAACAATCACACTGCTGTGTCACCTTTGCAGTCCAATTTTTAAGAAGGTGACATCTTCTATCATCTTTTTCTTTTTTTCTACCTGCTCCTTTTCCTCTCTGGTCATCCTTAAATATATGTATGAGTGTGGCTTCTGCCCTTTTCCATTCAAAATGATAGAAGCATCTCTCATCTGGTTGGTACAGTACATATACAGTCTCTTAGCTCCCTATCACATTATTATTATCACATTTTTCATTCTTTGTGCCTGAATGCTGTACGTACAAAAGGAAGGAAAAAGATAAAAATTAACCTTTCCTCTTGGTTTTTAAACTAAAAAAACACAGAGAGATCATAGATAGGCTATTTCAAATAACCTAAATATTCTTGTTTTATTATTTCTGCTACACAATACATTATGTATTCACAATTATTCTTTTGGATGGATGCACATATGATAGTAATTCAGTAAAGTGAATTTATGAATTAACTGTCACTCTTCATAGACATCAGTACCTGGATGGAAGATCTCCTGGGAAAAACTAAGGTTGCTGCTGGAAAAGGTGTTAGTGTGGCCAGCAGGGGGCGCTCACCCTGCGGTCAATGTGGGTCCTAATGCCCCAGTATAGTGACGGGGACACTATACTGTAAACAGGCGCCATCCTTTGGATGAAACGTAAAACCGAGGTCCTGACTCTCTGTGGTCATTAAAAATCCCAGGGCGTTTCTCGAAAAGAGTAGGGGTGTAACCCCGGTGTCCTGGCCAAATTTCCCATTGGCCCTTACCAATCATGGCCTCCTAATAATCCCCATCTATGAATTGGCTACATTACTCTGCTCTCCTCCCCACTGATAGCTGGTATGTGGTGAGCGTTCTGGCGCACTATGGCTGCCGTCGCATCATCCAGGTGGATGCTGCACATTGGCGGTGGTGGAGGGGAGTCCCCATGACCTGTAAAGCGCTTTGAGTGGAGTGTCCAGAAAAGCGCTATATAAGTGTAAGCAATTATTATTATTATTAACATTGCTTTGTTCCCAAGACTTGTTGTAATCGCTGACTGGAGACCTACAGGCACAAAATAGGTGAAAAGGTGTTTTATTGTTTGAGCCCTTCCTTATGTCATCCTATAGTTTAGGGTCTGTGTGGATCTGGAACATATCACCAAAGATGGACGAGATGTCTGAATTTGAATGGGTTTCTACCCATTCTACTACCAACAAAATGAATAAGATGGTTCAATTGGCCTCCTCTTATCTGTAACCTTTCTTCCACTCTTGTAATAATCTAAGTAGAGGTGCATCTATAAAGCACTTGCTCAATGTGGTAAAAATGCCAATTCTTTAAACATACTGATATTCTGACACGTTTCTCAAGTGTTAATCTAAAGAATGTTTGTGTGGGAGGCGGGGAATAATGTCCACAAACAACAGTTTGTATATGCACAGACAGCCTGAAATGAGAAAGCAGAGCCTGAAAACCTGCGTGCATTCTGAAACACGGAGGAGTACACAGATACTCAGCATCAGACCAAGAAGCTGCTGTTTTTTTTAATATTACTAATAACCAGAGCAGTAGACATTACCTGCTTGTTGACTGACCATGACAGTAGCAATTATCTACCATGCAGTGCCTTCTGAGAAGCACACTTGGCTTATGTGGAACTGGAAAATTTGTTTCTGACTGGGGGCCAAGATTCAGCCATGCAGTGAGTAATAAGGCACCAAAAACACGTTCTTTGTAGGGGATGATTTGTTGCAGAGAAGATGGAAAAATAGGCCACAGCTGATACTAAGAGATATGCTTACATTTCCATAGATTACTTTGATACCACAACAGGCATGCTGATTTGACCATTTGAATACTTACAGTACTGTGACCAGCTAAAACTCAGGCATTCTCTAGAATGGGGCTATGTGACTCACCAAATCATTTTCATGAAGCCTTGCTTGCGTTGTTCTGTTGTGATCCATCCAGCCGGTTTCAGTCTGGTTATTCTGCAGCCACTCTCTGTTCAGGTGTTCAGAGCAGAAATAGACTGGATTGACCATTTCCCATAAACAGGTCCACTATCCCAAGGCCTGGGAAGAGACGGTATCATCATCCCTCCTGAATCCAAGGTTTAACTAATGGATAGGGCTTCACCTCCCACACTATGTACTGTTTAACCTTTTTTAATGCTGTTTGTCAGTAAGCAGTTTATGTGGACAAACTCTCAAAATTGGCCATTTACTTTCAGACCACCTGTAGACCTAAAATGATGTGCAACATGACTGTTGAAAGCTGCTATAGTCCTACAAAGGGACAAAAGATCTTTATTTTTTACATGTAGTCCATAGTGATTGATATTGTCACATTACAGATGCTAGTCTATAATTAAAAACATACAGCATATCCATTGAGAACAGAACTACTCAAATTACTATCTGTCAAACCATCCTTCTTGATGATCCCAGAGTTGAGGAATATTATAAACCTGAACAGGCACAAACTTTTAGCCAGGGATAACACCTTGAGATGAAGCTGATTAAATACTTGGCTCTCCTACATTCCTTGGCCTGCATAGTTTGGAGCACAATACTTCCAGAAGCATTGTGGCACTGAATTTTAAGCAATAAATATATATAGGAACAAGTAATAGGTTTATTCCATGGTGAAAAGAGAAGAGATATACTATATATACAAACCCAAAAATCACTTAATACTGAAGTGAGCTAACTTGACAGATTACCTTTATGGTCTTGTTGCTCTCCTTAGCCTTTCATGTGAAATTCTGATATTAGCTGACTGAGAAGGAAGGCAAATGGGATCAAAGATAAAGCTTTTTATCTTTTCCTTTTTTATCTGCAAAAGCTACAGTTTCTTAGTGGGAAACGCTATGTGAACAGAAAGAAACATCATATATATTTCATACAGGGTTTACTTTATATCCCTGCATAACGTCTAAACATGTTACAGGAATACTAATAGATTTATAGAGCCTGAATTGCTGGAGGTTTTAGGCCACAGAAGAAAAAAAACTGCATTGCATTTTCCAGAAGATCCAAAGACGCACTGACACACGAACAAAACTCATGCAAGCAAAAATCAGAATTTACAGAACTGATTTTAAATATATAATTTAAAAGAATAATCTGAGCTTTTCACCATTCTATTCTATGGATATCATACAAAACCCAGAAATACTTGTTTCTGCAACCTGTCCAAGTCTCACTTTACTCCTTCACTGTTTGCCTGGTCAGTCATGAGTTTGTAAAATGAAGTTCAATTTACACCTCTGAATGAAAGTCAAAAGAAAGTACTGGAGATCTTACTTGTTGCGAACAAGGGCAGTCCATTATTTACTCACATTGTTCAAAGAATATGATGAACTAGCTATACAATTAGGGAATCCCTGTTTACCAGTCATGTACTTTAAGTGAATCCATTCCTTCTGAAGATCACAGATTATTTATCATGAAAGAGGACATCCTGGCTCCTAACCTGTGAATATCCACTATTCAATGTCATTTAGGATGATATATTAAATCAATACTCCAACTGCTTGGGGGATGTTAAGAATCCCGTGATGAATTTTATTCAGATGACCAGTTTCTAACCTTGAGGCCATGAGTAAATTCAGGTTTTCACTGTCTGGCCTGCCAAAATGCCCCTCCAGTTATCCTAAGTAACTCCCCATTTTCTAATTTATATGCTGTGTTTGTGGGCTGCTGGGGCAGAATAGCTTCTGTGTCCCATCACTCAGCAGAGGATGAAGCACATCCTCTCCTACCTGTAAAGTCCTTTGGGATGAAAGACTGTAAAAGTGCAAGGAAATATTATTTAATTTTACCTCTGACTGAAGTTTATTCAAACACGGGAAAGATGAAGGACTCATACTGTATATTAAGTGAAAGTAAGTGCCTCTACCACAGGACACTGAGTGAGATAATTTCTAATAATAAGGGCAGAGTTATTTTTTTCTTTAACATCTACTGCTGTTTCCTTTTAA
Source organism: Lepisosteus oculatus (assembly GCF_040954835.1). Taxonomy (NCBI): domain Eukaryota; kingdom Metazoa; phylum Chordata; class Actinopteri; order Semionotiformes; family Lepisosteidae; genus Lepisosteus; species Lepisosteus oculatus. Next base: position 5,898,731 of record NC_090712.1, on the reverse strand, counting down.
ATTGTGGCCAATTTCCAAAGTCCATTTTCTACCATGAGGATGGACTTGCTAATATTTCAGCCCAAGGGTGTGAAACGATCATTTATTAATATAAATGCAATACGAAAACAAGATTAAAACAGAATCACACTTTAATAGACCCAATTATAAATGGTAAAATAAGCACTTTATTAATCAGTTTAAAAAAAACAATAATGGTTCTAACATCTCAAATTTATTGGGCTTATATACAGTAAATGTACATTTGCAAAACCTTTAAAAAAATGCTATTAAATGTGTGATCTATAACTGCTTACATTCAAATATAGTCATGCTGTTTAAGCTTTTAATTTTTCAGATGCACACAGAACACACACAAGTCAGAGAGTAAAACTGAAGGCTGCTTGCCTAAATTAAAATCTTCATTGAATTTGTTCCTGAAAATCATTAGCAGGCATATATTTAGAAGTCACAGTGTTCTGCACAGCTAATCTTTTTATAAGTCAAAACCACAAGTTCTGTCAATATTATGTTTTTATTTTTTTTAAGGTCTGTTTGAACTATAAATCACTTTTTTTCTCTTGTGTGCTATTTGTCAAAATGAGGCAATCATTTAGACCACTAGCATATCAACCTGGGTTCTCTCGTGTTTCTCTGCTTGCTTTATGTTTACAATGTTTTCTCTTCCTCTAGCACACCAGCTAATCCATTTTAAACTTCAACATTGACCATGTGCAACACCATACTGGTGTTTCCAAAGGAAGAAGCTCCAGACCTTCTCTCTCACACAGGTACACTTGGGGTGTACAGTACCTGGTATCTTCCTACCTTCCTGAAAAAGCACTTTTAGGTACATGTCTGATGAACATGCTTTTGGAAGTGACTGGCCTCACTGCTAAGACTTACACTGCTCCTTCTTGACAATCATCTCTAAGTTACTATCAATTGTTAACCAGAACATATTTTCCTTGCAAGTTAACTTTAGCTAAAAATTCAATTATATGAAGTTTGGCGGATACCTTTGAAGCATACTGTACTTACTTACATTTATTATATTTCTTAAAATTGGCTTCTTTCCACAAGGACATAGTACATTCTATTTTTGGTAGTACAAAAAGAAGTGATTTTATTATATTCAGAAATTTGTTAATTTCGCGTTTTTTGTGTAGACTCCCTGTTTCTGCATTGCTTTTTACCCATTTTGTGTATTAACAGGGGGTCTTAATGAAAGCTCGAGAGGCATGATAACAATAAAGTTGTTTTCATCCAAGCTGACCTAAACTGTAAGCACAACTGATATCTCTATCCAAAAACCCATAAACACCATGACTAAGCTTTTTCTACTTTGCATTTATCTTAATCATCCCTCCTCCAACCCATCTCTACCCCTGCAGCTGCCCCTTGGCCACTCCTCACTCTGCAGGGGGGTCCCAGCCTCCTTGTCCCGTGGTCAGGGGGCTGGCCTTCAGTCATCCAGGTAAAGAAAAATCCGCAAAACCTATGCACTCGATAAACATCTCTCAAACACACATCTCTTGTTTTTATTCCTTGTGAATGCTGCATTGCATGAAAGTTATAAAAAAATGATTTGGGCAACCAAGAGATACAGTGCACGCATACAGTAATCCCAATCCGTTAAAGCAGCAGAAAGTCTCTATTGATCTGAGCTGAAACTTATATCTAACAATAATAATAACAGGAGGCATATCAATCAGATAAAATCAAGTAATGATTGTACCGACCATTTGTACTGTAGCGATTCTACCCAACGTTTAACAAGCCAACGTTTTAAAAGACAGTCAGATTTTCCCTAACCAGACATTAGGAGCAGCCTGTTTTATTTGGCAATATTTTTTCTGTGAACTTTTTTTTATTTGTCTGACAAATACGACAACAGCACGTTTACAATGTACAAACGACACACTCTCTCTAAAGGGTAAGGTATTGTAGAGGTTTTGTCCGAGTAAAAATGTTTTTCATTTTTCAAAAGATAACCTTCATATTCACATGCAATTCTAAAAAGTCCTTCTGCAAGTACAAAAAAAAACCCAACCCTACAACCCAAAGCAATATTTTTCCAGGTCACCCAACGCCACGGTGCATCTTGCATTGCTCATCAGAATAAAAGCAGTGGTTCTGTAAGTCTCATTGCTTCAAAGTCCCTGGATACACAGCAACTGTGTAAAACATGCAGACAAGAAGTGCATTTTCCCTTGCATAGGCACGAGCATTTAGATTTCCAGGATATATTCCGATTCAGAAATCTGACAACCAGACGTAAGGGGATAGTTTTGATTTGTTTGGCTGGATACACCCCTTTAAATTAATTATTCAGCTGAAAAAATAATTTTAAGAGGAGTGATGAAAAATTAAAAGGCTGTCCTATTAAATGCTTCCTATTAATGCCCTATTAAACTCCAGCAGTCATTCAAAGCTTATATATAGTATGCATTCGCAGTAAGTGTAAACATTAGTCTCTCATTGATAAAAGGTAAGGTACTATAGAAACGTTCTTTTTAAAGGACAACATTCTTTAGATAAAAAATGAAGATTGACTTTTCACTGAAAGTTTCACACTGAGTGTGAAAAATTGATTCCAGTCAGTAAAATAGTCATGTTATTGGAGGGATTTCTTGGGTGGTCACAGCATCGGTGTTTGATATGTTGTGTACTTTGCATGTTAAAACCAATTGTTTTGGTTTCTGGGCACCACTTTCTAAACAAATACGGGTCAATATTTTTCTCCAAATGGTAATGAAGATGAACAGATTTAGAAAATATACATTTCTATATAAGCCAGGGTTTTAAAGCTCTGTTTTGATTCTGTACATAATCTGTATTTCTTGAGAGTATTTGATTTTGTGTACTGTAGGTTTCATGCATATTACATATTGTAAAATAAGTAATTATATTTACAAAAACAGAATAACAAATTTTATTGGCTTTAACTTAATGACTTTTATATATTCTATATATTCAACACAGCATACACAGCAATAAAGCTAAAATCTATAAGAAATATTTATATTGAGGTTAACAGGGATATACCGTATAGAGATCTTGCAGAATGTAACCTTGTGTTGTGTTTGTGTTGAGTAAAGATTAATACTGTTCAAATAAATCTTTTATCTCATTATGAATGTATTCTTGTAACAGAAAATTCAATGAAAAAGGGCTTTAAAAATTTGTTGTATGCATTGCCTGAGAAGTGTTCTGTGTAATGGCTTATTTTTCCCATAATGTAAAGACCTTCTAAAAATCACCAATGTGCCAAACAATTAAGACCTCACACACTGAATAACCAAGGGTAGAGAGAGGGTGCGTGATGTATGAATAAGTTGTTTTTAAACACATGAAACTGTCTCAAAATACAGCAAATATATTTAATTAGATATTAAGTAATGAATGGATGGATTTTGAATGCCTCCCATAAAAAAATAAAGCTATTATTTTTTACTTCTGTCATAGTGAGATTCAGCAGAGTGAAAGCAAACAAGCAGTACAGCAGCTACATGGAAACATAACACACTGAGCTTCAAAGGCAACATCACTATTGATGTGTGTATGTTTTTTTTAATACTGACTAATGTCTTGGCATCATTATGATTAACTGATCATTGACTGACTGGCATACATTTGAGTGACATTGAGTGCCTATTGCATACAGTAAGTACTGTACTTAATCACCACATTAAGAGAGCTGTGGCATCAGTATACTGTACAGTAGGTGAAGAGATGATTTAAAGAGCTCAATGTCAAGCCTGGTGAAGAGTACAGAAAATAAAATACCAAAAGAAATCCACTGATTAAGAGAACAACAACTTCACTCCATCACTATATTAGAACCTGGAGTTATCCCAGATGGCAAATGACACTGCGCTCTCTAACCTGGAAAGACTTTAGAGCCATGTGCAGTCTGCCAATGATAGACTATGATGTGAGAGAGACCATGAGCCTTGACCTCACCAAAACTGCTCCAAGTTCATGGGAACCTGGCTGCATGGCACAATGTAGATCACTTCACCAGTTGCAGTTTTTGTTAGATCATTCTGATACTCCAGTAGGACAGCACACGTCCTTATGCTCCTCCTGTAAAAACTGCTTTCGTGCGTGATGAAATACTGACAGTTTTACCTGGGAAGCCCCATCAACTGGACCATCAATGCCAAGCAACCACACTGAGATGACAAGTGACATCAAGGGCTCAGAGACAAATGAACACACACATACCTTTCCAGCTTCTACAAGAGGAAAGCGACAGCATCTGCAAGCTAGTGCAACATACATTGTAGATGTACTGTACAACTGAGTGCTTCCAGCACTGGCTACACAAACTAGCAGTTGTATGTTTTTATGAACAGTATATAGTTATTAGGACTGAGAACAAGAGGCACATTTTACACAAAGGTGGAATGTGTCTAGAACAAGTTGCCTAATAATACTGCAAGACCAGTTCCATTTTAACTTTCCTGAAAAGGCTAGATGACATCTTTGAATCAATAAGCTACTTGCAATCAAACAAGGAGGTTTCAGAAGAAAGGTGACATATGACACATCCAGCTTGTTTTAGAAGCCTCCCCAGTTAGGGGTCAGTGACCACTTCACATTCCCGAGTCTGGTTTGTTCCCATTTGAGAACTTTTTAAATATCTGACTCCATTTCAACCTGCTATTTCATAATTCTCTTTAGACTGTCTTTGGGAGAAAGAATTTTAAGATCAGGTGCACCACCCTACTAAACTTTGATCATTCTGGTTTGATTTACAGTAGTCTTTACATGCTTGCTGTTGATGTATTCTTATTTATTTATGACTGCTCTATATTTTTTCCCCCGGGCTGTTAAAATCCTGCTTTTTTTATATGCCTGATAGTTCAATTTTAAAGGATCCGGCTTGTTTCATTAATACCTTCCAGATTAGTCTCTGCCTTCAATAAGCTAGTTTTATGCATGTTCCCAGCCATGATCACAAAATGCGGATAAATTGGTTGTTACAAAAAAAAAAGCCTCAATCAGAAGGCTTAATCAGGCAATCCAAGGAACACCTCCTTGTGTAAGATTGGGTCATGGGGGGCACTACAGTCTTTTTGAAATGCTGTTTATATACTACAACTGGTTTACCTTCTTTGTAATTTTGTGCAGTACTCCGGGGTACTATATAATAAAGGAACTGAATAAAAGTGAGTTAATATTGTACAATAACTGCAATAATTTTCCAGGAGCACTTTCAGATGAATAAAATGAGTTAAGTTTACCAACACCTAATTCAGTAGGGCCTTGAAAAGAGCTCACTCTAAACTGTATAAAAACAAGCTAAATAGAGTACTATGCTATCGGCCTTTTCATCAAAAAGTTTAGTGGTTATTTGCCATATTTGATCAATATTGCCTTCCGATATGAGATTCTGACATTCGAGGCCAAGAGCTAGAAGCCACACAAGTGACCTAAGGAAAGCAGAATCTGCTTTCGCTATTTTTTAGTTTATTTAAAAGCAGAGTTTGGTTTGTTTTGGAGTTTTGGAGGTGGAGGGAAATAAAAATGTGGGGTAGAAAAGGAAAATGGACAATTTGGTTTTTGATCAGGAAGGGGATGCTGTAGTTAGTCCCTGATGTGTTCAGAGGAAACATGAGTGAACTGTCACTGCTGATGATAATAATAATAATAATAATAATAGTAGCTTACACTTACTTGCGCTTTGAGTGGAGTGCTTTTCTGGACACTCCACTCAAAGCGCTTTACAGGTAATGGGGATCCCCTCCTGGATGATGCGACGGCAGCCATAGTGCGCCAGAACGCTCACCACACATCAGCTATCAGTGGGGAGGAGAGCAGAGTAATGTAGCCAATTCATAGAGAATAGAGCCTTTTAAGGCAAGTGTGAACATTTACAAATCTGCCTTCACTGTTAATATTACATTCATACAGCTCATATACAGTACACTGAGTTTTTGTTATGCAGTACTTCCAGTATTTATACAACATTTCAAATTGGTTTTCAGAATAGTCCTTTACGAACACACAAAGCTGCATACTGTTCACGTTTTGTCCTTAAGCATTCACCACAGTAAGCATGCTTCCAGGTGCAGCACACAAAACTAAAAAGCAAAAGATGCTACAAGATTCTAAATCTGTGGATTTACTGCACAACAATAAATAAAAAGTCTGTCCATCATTCCAAGCACATGCCTATAAACAGGTGTTCTCATCTTATTCAGAATGCATTTCTGTTCTCTAAAAGAATGAAAGTGCAGTAAATAAAACTGCTACACCATCTTGGCCCTTGTCTTGCTTACAACTGCGATCAGACGCTCTCTGGACAATTCAGTACTTAACCAACAATGTGTAATTTAAGAGATTTGAATTCCTCTGAATGGAAGTATGCAACAATGGGCTCTGTGTGCTGTCTTATTTCCATTATCTCTAATTCACAGCTGGCCCAAAGACACCCTCTTCCCTCTCTTCAAATCTTTTGCCTCTGTGTTTCCTGAATATCCCTCCTAAAGTTGCTTAGCCAACAGCAAAAATAGATACAGAAGGCCGCTGGCATGGATAGCAATCATGTTAGGGCAGTATAGTGGTGTCACTAGGACTTTGGCTAACTATCAAGTCAGCACCACACAAGCTGTTAAAAGCATTTTAAGGAATGCACACTTATTCTGCTTGAGAGCCAAATAATGTCCCCTTTCCTTGTAAAGAAATCATTCAACATTGAACAGACTAATACTCTTTTCTGAACGAAGGTTTTTTATTTAAATCGAAATCTTGAGGATGTTCTGGAACACATGTAAGAATGATGGCTTGAAAAGAGATTCCTTGCCCCATGGAGATAAATTGGCTTGAAATTGAAGATTAGAAAGTTGCCGGTTAAAAACCTGAACCCTGTCTTCCTGTCTTTTAGACAGCTCTGGATCAAACTGTTATTTGACATGTTAATTAACTGGTGAATCCAGCTGCTTGCACAACATCTGTGTGACAGGACTCGGCACTGTGAATGAATGGACACAAATGTTCTTGGCCTGCAACCTTCCAGGCAGTCAGTGGTCCACTTAAAAGATATGTCTGCTGTAATATTTGTATAAGGTTACAAATGTAAGCTAAGGAACAACACAAAAGATTGACAAAATATTGATTGTAATGTAAACAAAGCCTTCACACATTGCTCAACTTCCTAAATGTCACTGCAAAGCAGAAAACCAGTCTACGGAGCAATTCATGTTTTAATTGAAAAAACACTATCACGTACTGTAAATATCAGTAAAAAAGAAGGTCATTTTAATGTTGTTCTTGCAAAATTCATCCATATACACCATATGACATCCATCATATAGTCCAAAGCCCACATATGCAAAGAATACCTGCTCATTGTTTAATGAGCTACTTAAAAAGAGAAAGAAAAGCTTTACTAACAATTGGAAATTCACATAAGGGCGTTAATGGCATTTTTACTGCAAATGTGCAGCCCTGAAAGTGTGTCACACCGAGAAAAATCAAATATAAGTGTAAAAATGAATAAACCACCTGCTTGTGTAATTTTTATTTTAGGTATAGAACACAGATCAAAACAAATCTTAGTGCTCTGTCATAATTCACTGAGGAATACCTGGAATGGTATAACATCATTTGTCCACCAAAAAAAGTCAGCTGTTTTGTTCTCTTCCCCTCTGAAGTTACCTCTTGATATGACTGAGCAGAAACAGACTATACTGTAGTTTCTATAGACTAACCTGACAGTGCAGGGGCAGAAGAAGGGGAAAGCGTGTGTGTCCTGTCAAAATTACTTTCTTAAAATTAGCCGTGCCTGAAAATTGAACCCTTCACTCCCTTTCCCCGAGGACGCAGCTCTCACACGAGGCGACAGGATGTGCCTCTCTGCGAGAGGCGGACGCCTATCCTTATTTCTTCACTGCCGTCTCTCCTACCCCCCAGCCTGAGGGAGCTCTCCGGAGGATAGCGCCGTCCCGTTTCTTCACGCGTCCCACTGGTCGTTAGGTTCACCATGTAGATTTGCAGCGACTGTAAGCTTTAATGTTCCCATTCATTTTCCTGTGGATAATCGATGGAGGCTCAGGGTTACAGCTAATGTGATTTATGTGTCCTATTTCCAGTGTTATGCTTCATGTACAAATTGTCTTTGGTGATGTAAATTCACCATCTTGGCGCTATTTGCTGACTCTCGTCCTGTCTACAAAACAGATTTAATTTGCTTGTGTTTTTTTTTTTAACCCTGGAATACTTTTGCACTGGACACCATGAAATCGTGGCACCTGAATGCCAAACTACTTTATATTTCAAACCCTCCCCCCCTGCACACACCATCCTCAATACACAAAATGATGCAAACAGCCTTGTGAATTCCTAATTATTCCCCTGTGCAGTGGGAGGACTGCCTGTTGTACCGGCAGCGTGTTCCATCTGATTGGTTCAGAGGTCATTCCGCTGTGAGCGGTTCTTCTCTCATCCTCAGCTAGACTTCTCTCTTTCCCTGTCTGAAAAGCAATGATCCTTCTACTGATACATAAACCAGAGCAGAAGTGAGCAGTCAGACTGAGCCGCACTGTGGCCAAACATTACATTTTTAATTCATATGAATCGAGTATCTCCCTCTTTTTGTTTCTGGGCTACAGAATTCGTTAACATATTCTCTGCAGTATTACCTAAGCATTTGAAAAGCAGTCAAATACTTAATTGGAAGTAATTCTTAAGGCGATGCTTTGATATAGAAAACGAATTTGTTTGTTTATTCAATGCACATTATGTATATGGACATTTAGTGCAGACAAAATCAAAGGTTATATGAACATCAACAATTTACACAAAGCCTCCACAGGGGTTGTCTGCCATTATAACAATTTTGATTCAACTGAGCCAGTTCAGTTGGCTCAGTTTCAGTGAGAAGAAACCAGGTTTGTCCAATCTGTCATCTCCTATTCGTATCTAAACTCGTACTACATGATTTCCTTATATGAAATGATGTCTATGAAAAAAACTCCAGTCATGTTTTCAGAGAAACAGCGTTAATCAGACTGGCGAGTGATGTGCCTCTGTCTTAGGATACGGATGACTCTTCTTGTCCTTCTAGATCAGTGCAGCTTATGACACTATTGATATCACCAGATATCAATTAATCGTTAAAAAACCTTAGCGGCTGAAGATTTAACATTTACTTATCTTCCTTGTCTAACATTTAAACACCTGAAAACAGCATATCATCCAGCCCTGAAATAAAAATTTGCCCTTTCATTTCCAATATCCTGTACTTTGTCTCTGTTAGACCTTGTGTGGTGATCGGATTTTGATTAAAATTCCATCTGCTGACAAGTATCACAGAAATATATTTATATACGAGTTAGATACATGTCAGGTTCAATTCAGAGCATACTGTCTATTTGATATAACAACAAGTGAAAAGCTTTTTTTTTTGCATTTTTCCCCCGTGATCCATTACAACAATGGGTTTCCTGAAAATAAGGACTGTTTATTGTGAATTTAATGAATGCTAAAAATAGAACAGGGTGTGCTTTATATCATTACATAGTTTGGCATTTGCTAGTAGTGAAATTCAATTATAATGGACAGGAGATTGCATTATTGGAACTTGTCACTTTTAATATTTCCTAATTACTCATCTTTCTTAAATGACTATATTGTTTGTAAACCATCCTCCTTCCTCCCTGAACCACAAAGGAACAAGGACAAGAGATCATTTCTTATGGTCTCAGGGGCTGGACTGAGTGCAGTCCTTTCAGTGACTTTGAATTCATAGGACCTTCTATCCTCCCACTCATCAATAGTATCATTTTCCTGATTATCTTGACGTTGGCGTTGACCGCTGACCCGGGACGTCTAAAAAAAAATCTAAACATCTCCACTAGCCAGTAAGCTGACCCAAGAATATTAAAATAGTCTCTGGAAACCTGAAAGCCACAATAAACATGGGTGAAATTATTTAGGTCCAATTACAAAGAAATTAAAATGATGATCGATGCTTAAATACAAAAAGCAATTGTTTACTAAACAAATCCAAGTACAATTTTGCAGTTAATTTAGACACTATAGCTAATGAATTACGCAAGCTCCATTTAATAATGCGAAGTGTATTTTTCTCTTTGAGATACAGTGCCACGAGGGATAGCCATCTTTTCTGCCTTCGCTATGCTTCTGAAGGAAGAAAATTCCCATTTCTTTAAGTAGCTCAAGGCTAAACATGAAAAGAGCATCCATGAACCATATTCTGAGCGTAGCCCCCTGTTTAAAAAAAACAAAGTGTTTTTAAACTCCCAGGTGAGTCTGCTGGTCTAAACATAATCAGAGAATAACTTTTCATCCCTATCTAATATATATATATACGTATGGTAGATATTTAAAACTCGTAAGTATTGCCTTATTTGTACTCTGTGATGCTCATTTTTGCTTTCCAGCAGCAGTGTGGTGCTACAGCTCAAAAAGAGAGGCAGCCTGGTCGATACACCAGTGCTTCGATCCCCCCCTCTCTCACACTTCCATCTCCCCTTCCCATTCCCTCATTTGGAGTCCGCAGGTGTGTGCAATTCCCTCCTCCCATCCTCAACTCTATGGGCTCCCACATATCGATAGCTCTGGCATTCCTTCTCTCCCACGGCAACATCTCGGCTCACCCCAGCAGCAACAGTCTGGGATGGGGAGAGATTAACAGCTCACCCCCAGGCGGCTCTGAAAGAGCTCAATGGTGGGGGGAAGTGTGGGAAGGAATCAAACAGGAACTTGTTAAATAAAGATTGATGAACCACATAAGAGTATGCGGGATGTATATTACCCATGCTGCTCCTGTGCAGCCTTCAGATCAGGCTGTCTTCAAAATGACGCTAAACTGGCCTGCCAGCTTTTACAGCCTTCCATGAAGATATCGACTCTGTGTCTGCTAGTGATGTCTAGTAGCCATCCAGCCAACTTTTCATGTCCCAGTTCAAAAGCTCTATGGACCATCGTCAAGAATAACCACCTGGGAAAGCAAACAGGAGACTGACCATGTAGTTTGTGGACATACTGTACATCCACAGAAGTGTGCCAGTTAAACCCTAATGTATCACACAGATTGAAGTGTTAAGATAACATTCAATTAACAACAGAGGAAAATACATCCTGGCATTCCATTTTTTTACTTGAATGCACACAATAAAGCTCTCTGAGGGAAATATCATGTTCAAAAATGTTCACAAATCTCATGTTCACTCTTGAGGGAAATTGTCCATAAATTATGGATGCAAAAATGCTCAGTAGGAAAGCAATTGTTTGAAAGATTTCAATACCTGTTTAAGACAAAGTGCCATTTTTTGCAAGTGGAATTAAAGTGTATTTTTCTTTCTCAACATTTGTCTTTACGGATACATGAAGACCTTGAAACACAGGTATTACGATTTCTTATGAACAGAAAGAACTAATGGGAATATGTGATCAAGGATGCAATAGTGTTGAGGTCAGGCACAGAATGTTCTTCTTTGAAGAATCTGACACATTACATAATATTACCAAATTGCATGTTGTTTGCGTACGTTTGCGTACAGTTACTCAATTACACTCATTCTTAGTATTTGAATTTTACTGCATTCAATTTTCCTTTTATTCACTATCCATGCCCTCAAAACTCATTTTAGATGAGAGCACAGAGGCACATTCAGATGGTGTTTGACCATTACACATGCAATACTGTAGGCTAAAGGCTTTACCCCTGCTTTAATTCTACAGTACAAATACAATACAAGGGTGGCTAGGACTGGGAGAACCCATTAAGTTCTAGGAATGCCATCCTTTTGAGATGATGAAACTACCAAATTTGATGTAAAAGTTTATATTCTGGAAATATTCTATTACAAATTTAGATTAAAAGCTATGAAAATCAAGAAATGTTTCCAGGCAATCTGCGTAGGTTTGTGAATGGCTGTAAACTGAAATTGCTCATTTTCTGGGTGTTAGACTGAGCCAGTTGTCTGCTGAACGTTCTGCACAATTGGTTCCCATATTTACAGGACAAAACAGTGGCTAGGTGATGTCAGTTTATTTCAAGTTCATATATGATTTGAGTTATTCAGCATCTTCTCAATTTCCATTTTTTTAATTTAATAGCTCATATCTTTTTTGCGTTAATAAATCACCTTTAAATGCATGACCTGTGCTATTCTACTGCTTAAAACTTCATCTTATGCTTGTGCCATGTGCTATCTTATGCTTGTGCTTTTAATCTTCATCCCCCAGATTAAAAGCACAATTTACAAATTAAAATAAAAAAAAAACATGAAATAACTATTTGTAAATTTTTACTTTCTTAGGGTTTTTATTAGTAGCAGACCTTGGAATCAAGTTACGTCATAATAAATATGGTATTATAACACTATGACAAACATGGCAGTTTCATGTTCTTCAATTTTATAGAACAAAACAATTAGCATGTCTAATCATCACTACAAATGACTTAATTAGTGGCTTTATGGCAATTTTCTTCTAAGCTATTTTTAAACAGTAAGCAGGCATTTGTTACTTTTCACCTACTGTATATCTTTAAGGAATGAGCAAATAATAATCATAATAATTGCTTACACTTATATAGCGCTTTTCTGGACACTCCACTGAAAGCGCTTTACAGCTTTGTAAAGCTGTATTGGAACTCCCCTCCACTACCACCAAATTGCAGCATCCACCTGGATGATGCGACAGTAGCCATAGTGCGCCAGAACGGTCACCACACACCAGCTATCAGTGGGGAGGAGAGCAGAGAGAAATTAAGCCAATTCATAGAAACAACAGAAAACAAAACCTTGCATTCTTTAACAAATATAAACTAGAACAAATCCAGCTTAAGGATAACTTTTTACACATTACCACTGTATGTATATATATAAACACTGAAAAGGTTACAAAATGTGCAAAATTACTGCCTAAAACTTATGAAAAGTATTCACCTTGAACCTGGTAGTTGATTACAGATATATACTGTATGTACTGTATGTATGCACATTGGGTGGTACTTTCTTTTAGTATCCTTACTCAAATTTGCATTAATTAGCTTTCTCTTTTGCTGCACTAGCCAGTAAGAGGAGACGCTCTCTCTCTCTTCTTCTCCCCTCGCTCCTTTTTTGCTCTCTCTCTCCCTCCCTCCCTCTCTCGGTGGCTCACTCAGTCTCCTGATTCACTGCTCTGTCACACAATCAATGCAAAAGCTCTAACAGAAGCAAAGTGCCTCACCCTCACTGCCTTCTTCCTTGGACTGCAGTGCAATATACGACCGAGCTTCTTAAGTATCTACGTTCTCACTGACTGGACGTTTCTGTTTCTTTTATTCAGTTTCCAAAAGCCAAAGCAAAACATTCCGTGGCCGTAAAGCAGATCGATAAAGTGAGAAGCACTCTCGCAAGGCTCAAAAGAAGGGGGAGAAACACAAGAAAGGTGGATTACAAAAAAAAGAGTTTGACATTTATTTAAAATAGGCACGGGGGGGTCTCTCCCCCACCCCTTTCAGATGAGTATGAGTTCGCATTAGAGCCTCTCCGCAGCTGTGAAGAGTGGGAGCCCAGGCAGACAGAGAGCGCCTTTACACGGGAGAAGAAAAAAAAAAAACAGTTTAAAAGCTACAGGCAGTTTTCACGCAGGACAGCCAGAGAGCTCGAACTACACAAAGGAGGATATTGTGGGAGTTTCAGTTTGACTTGGGCCGAGCGGTTCTTTCTATCGGAGGATGCCGTGCGGGGAGGATGACGGGTGTTTGAGGCACATCGTTTTTAATGCTTACAGCTGGAGGTGAGACGGAACAACTGTGCTGCTCCTTTGCCAGGAGGGGCTGCTTCCCCGCCGAGAGAAGGCAACGCAAACAGCTGAAGGATTTGCATTTGCCGCTGAAAGGACTGGGGACAGCTCTATGCCTCCAGTGTTGTCAACGTTCAGAAAATCAAATCCCCCTCTCACAATGGATAGATGCCTCTTGTTGTCAGAGAGAAGAATTCTTTGAAGTAAGAAAGATCTTTCTTTCAAAGAGAAGAAGCTGGTCCCCCCCGCCCTTGGATTTCAGTTCAAACAACTTCTTTTTTAACACGTGTCTGCGTGCGATTTTATTCGGTTCCCCCATTCAAAGGAAAGTGTTCCAATCTACTGTAATATTAAACTCTTTAACTTCCTCAGAGCTGAAATTTAAAACTGTCTTAAAGAGAAACCTTTTCACGGTTATCTGAGCTAAACTGGATTACATCTTAGTGAGTGATTTTTTCCTAATACATTTTTGCAATTACTAGTATGCATTCTTTCCTATACTGGATTATACTCCCATCCATAAAGGGTTTTCTTTCCTGCAAGTATGTTTAGCCTTTAAATGGATTATTCCGGACTTTGCAGTTTCAAATGAGCCTAATGGAAAACCGTCCACTGCCAATCATAATGGTAAATTATAAAGGGGAGAAAAGTAAGTACACAACTGACCTTTTCTATTTTTCCCATGTTTTGATGTATTCCATGTAACAGAAGCAGAATTTTAAAACTATTTACCTGTCTTACGATACCCTTAAAATTCTGTATGTGAAGATACAGAAAAGAGAAAGAATCATTTGCCTTGGAAATTAAACACCAGCACTCCGAACACTGGGAAGCTCCCTGAATCAGTGTTGCTGTACACAATTATTACAGACAGGCATCCTCACGCATGGCAAGCTACAGATTGAGCGATTGTCACACTATTTTGCATCTTTGTTCGCCGATGCTTTGAGAGCAACAGTACCGAGGAGCTGCGAACTGTAGAGGAAAGTGGCAAAACATGAGCCAATTCAGAAAGACTAATATCTAACCAGCAGCTCTCAGCAGCTGAACAGCTCTGCCCAGGGAACTGAGCCTCCTCATTCCTGCTTTCCCCTGGTAAGCAGAGCTGCTCAGAAGCTCAGAATGGTACCACCCCCGCCTGCTAATAAGCCACATGTGTGCCTCTCTACGATCATCATCATGAGCAGCATGGCTCTAATGGATGCTTATCTCGTGGAACAAAACCAGGGGCCTCGCAAGATTGGCATCTGCATCATGGTGATGGTGGGGGATATCTGCTTCTTGATCATTCTTCGCTATGTAGCCGTGTGGGTGGGAGCAGAGGTCAGGACAGCCAAGAGGGGCTACGCCATGATCTTGTGGTTCCTGTACATCTTTGTGCTGGAGATCAAAGTGTACTTCATCTACCAGAACTACAAGGCAGACAGAAAGAGCTTGGACACCATTGCTCGGAAGGCCCTGACTTTGCTCCTCTCTATTTGCATTCCTGCCCTGTACATCATCTTGGTGGCGATCGACCACATGGAGTATGTGCGCGCGTTTAAGAAGAAGGAGGAGATCAGGAACCGACTGTTTTGGGTGGTGGTGGATCTCCTGGACATTTTGGATATACAAGCCAACTTGTGGGAACCTCAGAAAAAAGGGCTCCCCCTATGGGCTGAGGGGCTAATGTTCTTTTACTGCTATATATTGTTACTGATCCTTCCTTGTGTGTCATTAAGTGAGATAAGCATGCAAGGAATTAACATTGTACCCCACAAGATGATGCTCTATCCTATCCTGAGCTTGGTCACCATAAACATCATCACCATCTTCATCAGAGGGGGCAACATGATCTTTTATCGGGATGTTAGGGTTTCAGGGATCTTAATGGGGAAAAACGTTTTGGCCATAATCCTAAAGACCTGTAGCTTTGTGCAGTACAGGAAACAATTGCAAAACGCCCCACCAGCTTTTGGAATTGAACTCCAGAAGAATTCAGTTCCTCACAATCAGACTTTGCAAGCACCATCTCCAGTGGTGATTCAGAATCAGACTCCCATGCCTGAGGTAACTGGGTGTGAACACACATGACAAAGGCTGGATTGGAGCGAGCCGGAGAATTGACTGTTGCAATCCAGCAAAGGGTCAGATTTCATTTGGAGACAACACAGAAATAGTTCTTTCAAGGGACAATAGTTCCAGAGAAAAATACAACATTTTTAGAACTTGCTGGGAGAAAAAAAAAGAGATATATACAGTTGTATATATATTTTTAAGCAAATGGTATGTAGTGCATTCTGACAGCAGAAAAAAATGAATGGTATTGTTGTAGTGCAAAGATGTTCCTTTTCTTCTTGACATTTTCTATTACGTTAATCAAAGGTCAGGATTGTTACTGGTATTGTGAGAATTATTTAAAGTGATTATCTGAAGTAATAGAAAAACAATTTGAAAAAAAATGTTTTCTAACTGGATGTGTTTTTTTTTATATACAGTATGTAATTCTTTGATAAAGTATTGTGTATCTATGGAATGTTTGTCTTGTTTGTGTTATTTTAGTCCGGTGAGTTGTGGTAGGAGACTTGTGAGGGCTTATTCACCACATGCTATGTGAACTTCACCAAAAAAACATTTTACACACCTAATGTTACAGAATAGAATCCTGTGGTGGCCATTTAATAAGTTATAAAACAACCACTGCTTGTTATTTCTATTCAAATATCCATATTGGACTGCTAATTTCCAAGTGATTATACAGTACCTCCTGCATAACCTTACCTGACCACAGTGCCATTTCTTACACAGTGTCAAAAAAAAAAAACTCCTCGGATGTCCTAAACATAATTTAAAAACACTATCTCAGTCTCATATAACTACTGTATGTCGATTTTTTACATGACAAAAATCATAGGAGTATAGCACCTTGTTTTTGTTATCGATGTTAGCTTCGTTTATGGCCTGTGGTGTATTGATTATTTGAAAGGGAACCACAGCTTATCTGAGGTGGTAAAAGCAATGCCTGCTGGGACGCGACATCGGCGGGGCATGCTAGAGGAGAGAGAATGGCCGTCATGGCGAGGAAGGACTTTGGCCAACACTCACAGCGCAAGTCCCGCTGGCACCTCTTCTGATACAGGAGCCAACCTGCCTCTGCTCAGCAGCACGTTTATAAGACTTGCTTGCCAAATATTTGATGTCTGATGCCACAGGTACTCTGCACTGTCACTGGGGACTCTCAGCCGGTGATAGCGAGGACCTCAACTTGATTATGACCCTGCATTCCCTAGGCTACGGCCAGAAACATTATCAATCACCTGTGAGTCCAACAAAGCCTAATTCCTGTACTTTATTTTTGCCAGAAAACCCTTTTACAGAGTCCTGCTCTCTAGTTTCACTCAATGGTAACAAAGCATACAGTGCACGTCTCTGATGATCCAGTGGGGATACAAGAAGTTACAGGGCCATTCAGTGCAGTGTTAAAATAAAATTGTTATGGAAGCCCCAGGAGAGCTGAGCAGAAAGAGACCAAGGTACTGTTATGCACTCACCTCTAAAGCACAGGCATTTCTGAGAGCTTTTTTTTTATCTTGGATATGGTCATGAACGACCTCCTATGCTGCCATAAATGTCACGTTAGGAGAGTCGAATTGGCATGGATATATATTTAACCTTATGACAGAATACAAATTACATAGATTGTTCAGCAGCTAAGAAAATGTCACTCATCCTACAGGGGCCCTAGCCAGCTAAATAAAGATTTCTCACAGACACAGAATTACAACAGGTGGTCTGTCGTCTTCTTTGCACATAAAACTCAACCCAAATCAAGTCTAACAAAAGCCTACAAATAATTGCGTGTACCCAACAATTTGAGCCGAGAGTTCAGTATTAAATTTGCTGATGCCAACCACAGATTTAGGGGAAAATGCTGTTCCTTTGTGTAAAGAAAAGGCTGTCTCAGTCTACCAATCTAACATAAGAACTATTAACAGAATCTGGCTAAAAGATCAGATCTTTTAAAATGCTTTGGATGCAGGGGTCAAGGAGATCTCTGATTAAAACCCAAAGGACAAGAAAATAAAGCAAAAGGAATCGGACAGTGTGGTGATGTACAGTATAAAAACCGAAGAAAGCAGGATAATGTTTTATACAGAAAATGAGGATTGCCTATTTAAAAGGACATTGATGAAACAGGCAAATGTAGACCAAATTCATTATCTTGGACACAGGTCACGTACAGTTTGGTGGATTAGACATCACCCTTATATTTTTATGGCAGATGCATCTACAGATGAAAGGAATAGCCCTTTTATGTAATGCAATACGTATCAATAGTCAGGCATACTGTACATTCACTTCCAAAGAGATGTGTTATTCCCTCTTCTGCAAGCCGAAATTGATTTCTGTTGAGTCTGGAGTTATTGTTCATTAAAATGTAAATGACTTTATTTTCACAATGGGGTTAGCTAACTCCTTTTATTGAAACGTGCAAAACTCCAGTGCAATCATTTAAATTACATTCAGTATAACAGATCGCTTGAACCTTACTGGCTTAGCCATCATTTTTTGCTCCATTTTTTTTTTGTTTTCACCAACCGTACGTCTTATTCTAAAATTCATCGTCTTTTCTATTTGTTTTCCCCTGACAATGCCCTCTACTCTTGGTTGGTGGCTTTTACATCTCTTCCCAGGACCACCTCTTTAGACTGAGGGACTGCAGCCGTAAAATGGGCTGGGTAGTTCAGTGGGAATTGAAATTTCTTAAAAGCAGCTTCCTGCTAATTAATGCTATGCCCATGCCAGTAAGATTTCTGAGAAATGGGCAGAAAAATTCTTCCCAGGTGCATTTTTCATCCTGAAAGCACAATTACCAAGGCCAGAAATACACTAAGTCACAAGTAAAGTTTTTTTATTACAGAAAAGGAAGAAAGGTCATGAAGGAGATGAGGCATTTTGGCAGTTTTGAAAACATGGCTGAGTAGCTTCCCGATCAACACTTCTGGCGAAAAAGGGCCTCCTGTTCTCTAAACTCACTTTTACCTTGTGTTTTTCTAAAATGGAGTGTGTGAAATGGGTTGCATACTGTATGAAAATAAATGTTTCTTAGACGACAACAGAGATGGTAAGAAAATTGAGCTCCGGCAATCCAAATTACAGATCCCAGTTCTAAAATGAATTGTTTCCCATGAACATACAGTTCCTGAGCCTGTAGCTGTTTTATTTTCTCCCCTCCTGAAATGCCACCAATCATACTGTATCAGCACAGAAAAAAAAATCTGTATTTCCTTGTTGACTCTGTGATTTTCTGTTTTCTGGAAGTGTTTTTCCCCTGTTTGAACTGAGCTGTTTTATCTGGACAGATGTAAAACACATTCACTCTGACAGAAGAGCCGAAATCATTTCAAAATATCTGTTCAATCGTGTCCTTCACGGTGGAACTTCATTTCTTTGCAAAAGAATAACATTCGGATTAGATCTGCAGCGATTGCCACAGAACAATAACGAATGCTCAAGGTTTGCTGGTTTGTGTGCATTTTAAATCGTTTTAAAGTACATTTCCACGCAGTTGCTTTGATTTTTTCAATTGAAAGCCTGAAAACATACTGTACTAAACAGTTACTCGCAATCAAAGAAATACATACTGATTGTACAACGATGGAACAGTGAAAGCTTTTCACCACTACTGAATGTTTTGAGTCATGTCATTAATGCATCATACACTGCAATTTATTCTTTTGTCTGCTGATTTATTGGAATGTTTTCACCGATTCAGACTCTGATTAACGACAATTAAAGCATTTTACTGTAATGAACGAAATAAATTACACATCATGCTGCCCATCTGTCTGTTAGCCCCTGTTTTGTTTTGCATTTTTGAATTTAAAAGAGCTAACAGGAGCCCAGCATCCCAGTTCTCAAGCTGCTCTCTACGCCCAGTATTCGGGCCAAACGCCAAACGGCCAGGGATAACAGGTACTAAACTCCAAAAGATTTCAAACAGGAAGTCACAGATCGGGATTCCGTGGTACAGCAAAGAATACAGCCATCGCGTAATCCCAAATAATGAAGTAAAAAAAGTAATATAGAACGCAAATTGGATACTGTTTTCACTCTGAAGGTTTTCCTCCTGAAGGACTACCATTCCCTTATAAACCTGTCTTTAGCACCTTTATAATTCAGATTATTCAATTTAAGATCAACTGAATGATAATACGAGTTTGGTGGGCTGGTTGGCTTGCACTGGGCTCGCTTGAGAAGACCGCAAGTTGTAAAATAGCATCCAAGTTCCTTGTAATACGTTTTCCTTTAGACTCAGTCCAAGCCTGCCCTGTTTTGACTGTAAATTCAGTAGAAGGGAATCCACAGCCAGGACATAGTAATAGTAATTACTATGGCAATATCAGCGAGACAGCTTTAGCTAATGTGACGCCATTGAAAAACTGAAAACATAAAACTCTTTACTGGGGTTTACCCCAGAGCGGGGTAAAACGAAGAGTATGAACAGTCAAGTGCACAGAAAACACGAGGGAAAATGGCTTTGAATGACGAACAAATTAAAAATATTACAGTATTTGTCTGGATTACATTTGGGAATAAGTTAGATGTTGAGAAAAAAACTTTAAAAAAAATCTCCTGCACAAATGTTGCACAATTCTGTGAAAATCACAAGACGTTCTTTTTCCTTTCAGTAAAGCCTTTGAATAAAGTGACAAAATATATTTATCACGGTAGCTAGAGAGGTAAATGCCTTTACTTGACATGCCATCCACTTCTTTGAAGAAAAATAAAGCAAAGCAAACCTTGTCCACGGGTATTCCCCCAAAGTTTAAATGCGTTAGTTCCCGATGAGAACAAAAACAATAATAACATAACATGGCAAAGTTTTGATATCTCAACAAACTATCTTCTTTTCCAACTTCACAGTACTTTTCAAGCTACAGGCTAAGGAACACACCTTTGATTACATCACATTTCACACCTGGTGGCATTTATCAGGCATTTCCTTTTAATTTCTTCAAAATATAAATATCAGCATCGGCGAAGGAGAGACGTACTAAAACCATCCTTTAAATGAACTTACTCTCTTGAGACGTAAAACCGAGGTCCTGACTCTCTGTGGTCATTAAAAATCCCAGGGCGTTTCTCGAAAAGAGTAGGGTTGTAACCCCAGCGTCCTGGCTAAATTTCCAATTGGCCCTTACCAATCATGGCCTCCTAATAATCCCGATCTATGAATTGGCTTTGTCACTCTGTTCTCCTCCCCACTGAGAACTGGTGTGTGGTGAGAGTAACGGTGCACTATGGCTGCAGTCGCATCATCCAGGTAGGGCTGCACATGGGTGGTGGTGGTGGAGGGGAGTCCCCATTACCTGTAAAGCGCTTTGAGTGGAGTGTCCAGAAAAGCGTTATACAAGTGTAAGCAATTATTATTATTACTCTGCCATTTCTAGTGTTTTTTTTTGGTGAGCGATGTCACGGAGCTTTAAGCTTTAAAGTAGCAGAGGTGTGGTTGATATAATCGCATGCGAACATTTTCTCCTATTAGTTTATTGTGGCGGAAGCGTGGGGGTGGTGGCAAGGACTGGGGATACACGGCGAGGGGTGTGAATTTAAAATGCGCAAATTAAAATAGTATGACCGAGCAACTGCTGTTGTACCCCAGAGGAAAATGTTTCAGCTGGAATGCCCAGCTGTAGAAAAGGATACAAGTGTTAACTGCGTGGGGTAAAAGCGTCGGCCGAAAGCTTGAATGGGCCTGTGTGGAATGAGCATTACTGTTAAAAAAAATAATGAATTAATGTCTTATTCTAACACTGATCCATCACAAACATTAAAAGTGGTTTCTGGAAAAAAAGCCTATTCATGCTGCACACTCGCTCTGCTGGTTCACAATTTAACTAAAACCCATGTTTTTCCCACAGTTCATTTAAATGATGGTTTTAGTCTCAATAAATTACACAGATTCACGAGTTTAACGTCTGAAAATCAAACACTGAAACGCTACGAAGAAGAAATTATCAATGTCAATCTAGTTTTCAGTTTTGTTATTTGAAAAAAGTCTCTACAGATTGACAAGCATTGTACTGTACTCCGCTTTTAAGTAGAAAACAAATTAAAATAATGTGAAGGAACTAAGCACAGAGCAGATCAAAATAATGCTTCATTTTCAATAGCCTTATGGAGCAAAGCTGGCCAACGCTAAAAAAACAACCTGTTTAGTTTTCTGCCTTCATCTGAGCACCCAATCACTTCACGAACAACTTGTTACCTTACAGTTAGTGTTCAAAATGAACTTTTCAAAAGACAGTAATGATTTTCAAACACCTGTGGTGTTTAACATGCAGAATACTGACTCAAAAAGCATGCTATTACTTCTATTCTATTAACACTGTTATTGTTAGCTAGAAGATGCTAAAACTAATACATTCCTCCTGTACCTTGCAGCAGCAGATCAAGATTCATTAGAGAAATTGTTTTGTGCATGTTGTCCATGTGAATGGAGGTGTTTCGAAGAGTTGTTTTCGTCAGATTTTACTACACAGTGATATTTGATGCATCTCTCTAGAGACTCAGACGATACTTACAAAAAAACAATTAGCACATATCGTACCATACGTGACTTTCAGAAAGGTTGCAGTAATGTCTGGAAACCGAGGCTGCCCTAATGTGGAAGCACATTAAAAACCCAGTGAGGCAATTTGGGGGAAAAACTCCTGGCTGTACTGTACTGGAGGAGGATTAAAACCTCTGAGGAGCGTTTGTTGACCGGGAATATGCTTCCAGTTGCTTTTTGTGAATAATGTCCGTGATGAAAAATGTACATTAAAGAAGGCAAAACAAGAAAAAAAAAGATTAAAGCATGTAGGCGTCCAATTTTCAGAAATCTTGAAAGTTATGTTGCTCTGGTAATGAGATTAATCCGGCAGATTTGATAGAATTAGAGAGGAGGAGAGTCATATGTCAATTCCGACCTAGAGGTGACAGAAAGGCAGTGCATTGCTGTTGCTCAGCTAACTATCTTTCAGGCTGTGCTAATTGTTTAACACCATTGATTTTCTTTGTTGAAATGTCACTTGAACTACATATATCCTCCCTCCTCACCCCTGGGACTTTAATATTGACCTCATACTCGACAAATAAAACACTGAGATTTTAGGAGAATATTGCAGACTGAAAACAATCTTAAAAATCACAGAACACTTAATCCCTTCAAACATACTCACACAATCCACCCTCAGCTGCTTTCATTAAGCAAGTATTTACAATACCAATGCATACACAAAACACAGACTTATACTTCATTTTAATTAAAAACAACAAAACTGTAGATTCCAGTTGAATTGTATACTTAGTAACTGCCAAAAACCATGTAGCAATAATAAAATATAAATGGTTACACATGTCCATTGATATGAATAGATCCATAGACAAATTTGAAGTCCCAATACCTAATGTGTGTATATAAACTTTAGTTTATACTGTATATTGCCTTGAAACGATATATGTAATGAAAAAAATAATTTCCTAAACACCTCTTGTGGTGTTTTTTAAGCACCATATGCTATTTATTTTTATTTTGCAGCAGGAACAGATCAGTGACCTCACCCTGAAATGAATTCAGTGCGGACATCGTGATGCACATCACGGATTTTAAAAATGAAGTAAATAAGTCAGTCTGCTGCCGAGGACGGTCTGCTCCTCTGCTGAGGTGTGAAGAGTACCATATATCTCTTAACAGCACTAAACAATAGGCTTCCCAGTACTAAACATTACAGGGCTGCTGTAAAGGAAGTCAATTTACATTGCTACCTTGGAAAGTGGAGAAAGCGCCTCCGGCATCTCTTACTGTTTTTTAGTGGAAGTTTTACAGGAAGAGTCACAATTCGTGCAGTGTTTAACAGTCTGCTTTTTACAAAGTCAGCATTAATTGAACTGGGGCTGTGAAACAGAGTGAAAATAGTGCAGTTTGGGCAGAAGATGAAACAAGGAGAGGAGAGCTTTTTGGAGCTTAACTGTTATCAACACTTAGCAGTCAAAGAAGAGGTGGGGTGAGCATTAGGCTGAGCTTTTGGAAATCACAGCACATATGCTGGTGCTCAAATATAGCAAAGCATTTACAGTACAGTATAAGATGGCATATTCAATCAGAACTGATAGACATAATATTGCACTGTATACCTTGGTTACCTTCACTGCTATAATATTTTTTTTATATAAAATATTATATATACAGTATATATTACATAAAAAAAATATTTTTTCAGTAAATATTGGTTTTGGGCAGTTATTGCCAAGCAAATGCTGATTAATTAATCAATGAACACGTCCCAGTACTTATGAAATCACTGGGCTGAACACAAAATATGTTTTTGTTTTAATATGATTAAATGCATGCATGGAATTACCCAATAATAAATCATATACAGTACTGTATTGTATGTTACTCACAAATACAAATTGCTGTGCCTGTAAAGCAAAGACCAGCATTTCTGAATTAGCTACAATACTGTTGGTGGGTATTGGTGGGTTTCTATGGAAATAGAAACAATAAGGAAGGAAAGCTTACTGGTGTTGCAATTTTCTTCTCTACAACTCAAGAGTATCGAAAAAGCTTCCCAAATGGCTTTGACACAAAATAGCCGGACAAAATAGAAACAATTCAGGTGGAAAAAAAATTGCAGTGGGTAAATGCCCAGCAAAGTGATTTCAGAGACTATTTGCAAAGCAGGAGTGTACACAGTGACATGTGATTGCGGCCAGAGTGGGTCTTGTCTCTTGTGTCTGGGGGTAATTCTGTCAGGATTGATGTAGTGCATTGAGTGGTAGCAGGCACACATGGTTTCCCCTTCAGTTTCTCCTGGGAAATCCCAAATTTTGTGTTTGCTCTGGTTTACCCTCCGAGAAAAAGTCATCTACTGGATTCAAACCATGCCACAGATTTAAAAAGGTCAGTGACAGGAGCCTTCTCACATACAGTCCACTGAATGAGGTATGAAGGCAGAGATGTACAGTTCATACAGTATGAGAGAACTGCATCAGAAATACCTGAAGTATTTATATATACTGTAACTTATAGAGACTAAAATGTGTATTTGTACTGAAACAAAAAAAAGACTTTGAATTTTTATTTTTTACTTACCTATTTTTTATCATATCTATTGCTTCCACAGGCTGCTTTAAAGCCCAGATACTTCTTGGATATATCGATGTCCATGTGAACAGTTGCTCTGAGTGGAGTGCAGTCTCTTTATCAATTCACACCTCCTCCAATAAACCACACCCTTAAAAAAAAAAAAGGTAAGTTAACTACACTATCTCAAGATGACCACCCCTGCCCCTCAAATTTCACCTATTAAAGTCCTACCGTGCTGTAATACAGTGCTACACAGAGGGGTTGGTGCTATAGACCTGATAATCTACTGCAGCCCTAGAGGAAGAGCTGAGAATCAGTTGATATTAGAGAAACAGCCCCTTATAGAGAGAACCGTAGGCTACAATCACTGCAAAGGACATCTAACAGGCAATGATATGTGTGACATTTCCATTTCTAAAAGTTTGTCCCATGGTGATTCAATCATTTCCCTTTCCAGGCCCTATGGACAATTCTTTCCCATGTTCTCTGGTACTGTAGTAAATATTGCCTGGTTTCAGCAATACTGAAGCACTGCTTTTAGAATCAAAACAGTGGCATGTAATGCCCCAGGAACACAGAAAAAAAAACACTTTCATGGAGTTTTTTAATGCAGAGTGGGCATTTTGACAATATGAATTAATCAGTATTTCCAGACTAAAGCATAATGGAGACCCTATGATTAGCCAGTCATATTCCCATCTCCTGTAAACTCCTTCATTCCCTCATGCATCCACAGTACACAGAACATCTCTGCATCTGTAGGAGCAGAAAAAAAGAATAATTGGATGGAATTACCTCCCTTCTGAGAATCTTCTGTATCTGCATTGCTAGATTTTGCCTGTTCAAACTGTTGTTTGTAAGATAAAGTTTGTAAGAAAATTCTACCCAAAACTAAACATCTGCTTTCTGTTAAAAGGGAAGAAAGAGCAGTGAGAACGTCTTTCCCAGAACAAAAACAAGAATAATCATAATTATGGGGTTGCCTGAAACAACAGATATGTGAATTTTAGTTTTACTTCACTAATTTTCTTAGTGTGTTTTGGAATAAACGATTTTTTAAATCACCTCAGGAAAAGTTACCTAAATCATCTTCTAAAATCACAGACACGTGTAGAAGTGCATCAATATAAAATCTATACAAAAATACAAACTGGTTTTTGCCAGAGTTTCTTACCTGTATATTACTATTACTGCTCCTCCTATAAAGGTATAATGCTTTTGACTACAGTTTAGGATATATTGTGTCTTGCATACCTTTGCAAATTAACTGTTTACCTCATTATGTTATACTATTCTTTCAGTGGCAGCCTGTCAAAAGATTGGTACTCAGGGGAGTGGTGCTTAAGCCAGATTTCATGTAGCTGCTTATGTCCTTTCAATCCAATGTACTGAAATGTAGTGAAGAATATACTGCGCACAGATATGACATCTTGTCTATAAAGAGCAATGTCCCATGAGCTCTGTGGTGAGAAATGTTCAGTGGAGCACAGCAGGTTCAAGAAAGGATTGACATGCAAGAACCTTTGCAAAATAACAATGACCTCAAAGCAAAAAAGATGGTTTATCTTGCTACACCACGTCTGCTGTTGATGTCGCAAGCTAGTTGCGTGTGTAGAATTAACACAAACTGTACTTCTGTGACACAGGCTCTGCACCAGGTTAAAGATGCTGTTTTGTGGAATTCTGTTCCATTCTTGTAAAAGAACGTGTACGGTCTCTGACCCCTAGATGCCATATCAGCCCAACTCATCTCATAGATATTCAATGGTGTTTAAGTCTGATGAGCAGGACATCTGTAGCATAAGTGTCACATTCTCATTTGTCAAGAAATGCTTTATTCAGACATCTTCATAAGCTATTTTGTGAAATCTTACAAATGTATTTAGAGTGATTACTCACTATAGACAGATCTTCAAAGATAGTAAAAAAAACTACTGTGAAATGCAGGATAGATTCTTGCTTCTGGCTGGATGTTCTCTCTCAATATGACTCAACAAAAACATCACCACCTGCAGGATGTCTAAGAGATATCTTTAAAGCTTTAAGGAACACATTTTCCAGTAGTCGGCAACATGTGCTTCTTTTTGCATATTAAGGCCAAGACAGCAAACTGTGTGACTTTTAAAGAACTTATATTCCTGTACTAACTACAGCTAACTGAAACAGTTATTCTTAGTATCTGTTCTAAAGATTCATTCTCATCTATTTGCACCTGGATTCCACAATCCAAAGCAGTTTTATCATTAAAACTTTAACTGATATTGACCCATTTTGGAATTGTATGAGTTAGAACTCCTTTGAAACAAGCTACTATTGCACCTCAGTGAGCAGAGGAACTCTGAGCTTTCCTGGCTCAGACATGGACGACAGCAGAGCAGGGAAGAGTGCTTAAACTAAAGAAAAAAAGTAAAATAATAAAAGAAATATATCGAGAGGGACAATAAATAACATTTACAAGGATTTTGTAAGTAATGGATGAGCACATCGATTTCAAGGCACAATTACAAGTTGTGCATTTTCCTTTTAGTCATTTCTAATTAAAAATCCCCCTCCTTGCACATCCATGATACCAGTACAGTAGCTGTCATTGAAATTTTAGTGCCCCAGCCAGATAAACTTTCCCATGACTAATAAAGACTCAGCTGAGGGTAACGAACCAAGCAAACCAATTTGATTTTTATTTCTCCCCTTACTGAAGAGTAACGATCTACAGCAAACCTTTTCTCTCCCCATTTAGTTTTCCAAACTCTATCTCCCAGCCGCCACATGTATATCTGCTGTAAGCAAAACTCTCACCACCTGCCTGCTATATCAGTGTCTAATATTGTTCCCATAGTAACGCATAGGTAGTAGGTAGGAAGTCACCCACCAAAAAGGAAATACTTTGCCACATTTGGTTATATTTATGTTATGAGTAATGTCTTTAATTACATATACAGTAACAGTGCATTTTGTTTGGATTTCAACATTTCACACCTTCCATTATGTTTATGATTAAAATGGAGTCATGCTCGACGGAGACAGTAATTACAAAATACAAAATGTGAAGAAGTTAGCAATGTGAGGTGTTGAAGTTAACTTCAATGTGGTGCAAAAACACAGGAAATCACGAGTCGTAAAGAGCATAAAATCTAAACCCAATATTAATGGTGATTAGATTCTCACTCTTACATACTGAATGTTGATGGGTCCTTATTTTAGGATAGTTATTTTTTGCCTAGAGAAGATCAGCTGTTTAGTTTTCTCTAAGAAGATAACTAGGCATTGCTCTGGAAGATCCTTGACAATTAATACATTTTGCTTTCTGATGGTCCTTTTTTCCCCTCTATGTGAATGCTCCTTCCTAAGTACTGTTAGAACATTTGTAGCAATGTTGTGCTACAAATCAATATAGGCCTGTTCTTTAAGGTTTACCTGAAATAATGTATTTGCCTATTTTCGTCTTAAAAGTATGTTATTTTTTGAAGAGGAAGTGACATTCATAGAAAGGAAAGGAATCATTTATGATTTCATGACCCTCATTCAAATAAAATTCAGATAAAATGAACAGTTTTTGACAAGGGTCCAACAGCCTGAGAAGGGAATATGGTAGAAAGTACAGTTTGTATTTAAACCACCCGGTGAGCAACACTAAACTGAAGCAACATCATGCCCAGGTGAAGATTAGATTTAAAAAAAATAACAAAAATGACAGATACTTCTGGATTTGGGGAATCGCACATGGACAGAACTACATTGTTTTCTCCACATAGTTGAGGCATCACACTGATGTGTGGAATAATGTATGGAAGGGAGGAGCCTTTCATAAATTCACCTAATTTATACTGTTGTATGAAAACTAAACCAGGGCACTTACTGTATATGAACACCCAACCCTTCCTACTATATGTGAAAAAGGTGTTCTGTTTATCTGCACACTGAGGTTATCAATTGGATACTCTACTGGGTTTTAATGCATCCATTCCCTGTATATAGGTGGATGCTACACATTGTTGGTGGATGGGGGAGTCCCCATTACCTGTAAAGTGCTGAAAATATGCTTTACATTTATGGTTATGTACTTCCAGGTCTGTACCAAATGTAAATTAGGCTTCATTTCGATTCTGAAATTCCCCAGAAGCACAACCTTACTATGTAAAACAATGATATACTGTATCAAGCTACCGCTCTTCTCCTGTACTTTAAAACTCATTTTCCATAACTCTCTGTATTGAGTGGTACAGTATATAAATAGCTGTTGCAGATCACACAGTCATATATTCTTCCTATTGATCTGTCTAACCACCTATCATTCTGACCATCTGTCTTCCATATGACCAAATGAGTTAGCAAGCAGAAAAAAAATGACTATGTACTGTATAACCAATTTTCCTATGCCTGGCAGACTACAGTTCGCTTACAATGCATCCTGTCAAAAATCGGGAAAAGGATCTGCATAAGTAAAACAATGCAGCCAAGTGCTTTCTTTTCAAAATCCGCACGGTGGTGCTTGCCAAGCTGAAACAGCATGGTGTTCTTGCACCTCGGCCTGTCTGAAACAGAAGCGGACCCTACAGTTCTGTTCAGAAGGGCCGTGCTGGATGCAGGCTGTAGGCCTCTCCCTGTCTTGGCCCCCCGTTTTAATTCGGCTTGATGCCCTTTGTCTGGTAATGATGGATGGGCACTGTGGCCGCTCCTCAGTGGCGTGGCAGCCGGGTGATGTATCTGCCGGTAGCTGGATGTCCCCCGAGCTGCCCAGTGCTTGCTGTCTCTGTGATTTACTGTGGGGTATAAATTAGTGTGGCAGTCCTGCCCAGCTCATTTCAATCTCCCTACAAATCACACCAGAGCTGCGAAAATACTGGAAAATAACAATGGTTTTGGACTTTCTCAATTAATTCATTTTCAGGCGAAAGCGGATCTGCGTCAAACTTTCATCACTTTGTCTCCCTACCCAGCACTGTCCACTTGCCATTCTGAATGTGTGCATCTTGCTATCTGGGCAGTGCTGCCATTACGAATCAGCACCAGTTAACTGCAGCAGCTGGGCCCCCCTTTGCTTATTAAACTGTTCCATTTGGAAGAAATCTAAAAGATCCTAAATACTGGTAGTTGTTTTCTCTCTCAAACATGTTTTATTATATGGACATATATAATTATTTTTAGTGTCTGCAGCAGTGAATATAATGCAGCTAGCGCTCTGCGTCTATGATTCAATGCAAACAGATGCTCCTCCTCTTGTATGGAACTGTTGTAAAGTTTTTATGCTCTAATAGCTACCATGGCATTTAAATCAGCCTGTATCTGAATTCATCTCAACGAAACATCAGTTAGTGATTTCTTCCCCGTTACCTTTCGATTACAAAAAACAATCCGGAAGCGTTCGCAAGGAGGGGAGCTAGAAATGATGTGTTCTTAGTACTGCCTTTGGACTTTTGTGCGGATGCTCATGTCTTAAAACGCTGCGAAGAGGTGCTGTAACAAACCCTAACACATTTGATCCCCCTCTTTCAGACAATGTATTACACCACAACTCACACGTTGTGCAGTAGCTTGTTTTAAAAAATTAAAAAATAATTTGTGAAAACTCTAAAATAGCTACAGTTGCCAGCAGTTACTGTAAATTCTCAACTGCATGTCTGACATTTGTAGCTAGTATTTAATTCGCCCAATAATAAAAGAACTCTTAGTCATGCTTCATGTGAATGGGGTACTGTGTGTAAAACCTTCACAAGCCTTCACAAAAATGCTATGCAAAATAACTGCAATTCTAAACTTTACTGACACTATCAGCAGTTGCCTTAGTCAGAGATATGTACACTACAAAAATCCTAATTGTTACAGCTTTTATTATCCCATTTCCACAATTTTTATTCCCCCCTAGATGGCATATAATGCCTTTGATTGATAAAAATGATTTACTCCATTTACATCAATTTGGTTGATGTACTCTTCATTGGGCTGTGTGGATTACATTATCTGTGTGACCAAAGACTTCTGTAATCCTACTGTAATGACCCAGACACATAGCATTTGTGACACTTAACATATATTGTAGGCAGTGGCTATGTCTCTAAATTTAATTTACACCAAATACTTCATTGAGCAGTAATGACTGTGACAGTAAGGACTGTGTCAGAAACACTGAAATACCATGAGGATTTTTAGAGGCAAAAGAGAAAGCATTTGTTTTTAAACCTTACTTTTGCCTCAAAATAACCCATGGATTCAGATTTACCCAGTATACAAACTTAATAAATACAAAACTTAACATCATAACACGATAAAAGGGATATCTTAAGTGTGGCATGAATATTTGTTGAGACTAATAAATAATATATCTTTGTGAGGAGATCTAAGGAGTATCATAAATACAAACCTAAGTAATAGTCAATGCAAACTGAGTCTTGTTCAAAAGTATCACTGAAATGTACTGCTATTTTTTTCCCCACTAAGTGTTGCCTTTTTATTAGCCTTTAGAAAATGGTAATGTACCGTGAAGATATTTGTTGTGCCAACACTGTCATAACGGTTATAGTGAAGTCATGTTTTTGTTCCTTTCAAACCAAATAAGACAAGCTCTGGGTTAATCACCTAGGCATGAGGCAACCAAATCTGTTACATTTATTGTAACGCTACCAGAAATATTATGATTTGTAATGAAAGCTAATAAAGTTAATCTCTTTTGGAAATATTTACAGAGAACTGCGATATCTTATTTAGCCTTTATACTGCAGGCTAGATACACTGTAGTGCTGGATTCCAATAAAGTGTTAGCAAGATAAATAGCATACATGTTTTTATTACACAGTACTGTCTATTTTTATTCTAGACTCAATTTTGTTAACACCAAACATTTTTTCTAGGTACAGCTCATTGGAGCTAGAATAAGGATTTATTTAAAACGGTATAGAGCACTGCCAAAAACTTGAAACAAAAAATTTAAGCAAAGCATCAAAAGTGAGCCAAATGTTTTTTTTCAGTGATGAATATACCATCAACTAAGTGTTTACGTGTCTTACTGACTCAGGTAACAAATTAGAACACCATAACAAAAGGGAGATTTTAATGTGCACCATCTTCATAGCTTTTAAAATATTTGTGTTTGTAGTCAGCCTTGCTTCTACACTTCTTAGAATTCCACATTATTTAATATTGACCTTCTGAGCAACTCCCACTGTGATGCTATATTTTTACAAGAATTTGTATGAAGTTTTGCCAGGCTGCTTTATCTAGAAAAAAAGCGGAACAAGATTGCCGACAGCAAAGAGTTAATTCGTATGGGTGCTTTATGTCAATGGGCAATGAGTTAGACTAGTGTGTTCTTCCTCAACATGTCCCATTTATCTATCTATGCAAAAATGTGTCAATATTTTAATGCCTTTAAAAGACAGCTTCTTGCTTACAAGGCGGGCCTGAAATGGATTGATTTCAGGAAATCGAACAGTGTTAGCACAGCCTCTGAAGCATGTCAGATCATGCAGCATACAGTTGAGAAATAAAGATTGCTTACTGTTCTGCCTTAAATTGTTTTTTGAGATTTCTTCGGTTGCAGCTGAGCGCATGATATTTATTCTGTGCAGGTCCGTGTTTGTGTGTGAATACTGTATGAATTCTTCTCTTCAGCCAATTTGTAAATGATGCTTTGGTGGAAAAAACAAAAATAAAGCAGTATTAATGAAGTATAGTATATTTAAAAACATCGTCATTACACACTTTGAATGCTTTGAAAATTTAAACTAGGAAGAGCATTGTTTTTTATTCCTTGAACACAGTCTAAACGTTTAGATGTTTACTTCCTTAGCATAGTCTGACTGGGCATTTTAATATGCGTCCAACACCCATACAGTATACTGTCATGTTGTCATGATGGGAATTTCACCAGCTTCGGGTCCCATCCTTGCAAATGGACAAGCGAGCAGGGCGCATCTGTCCCAGTCAGCGAGAATAAGACGAGCTTGTTTTCAGTCGCAATTAGCATTACCCACACCGACGAGCCATTCATTTCAATCACAATTATCAGAGTGGCTGTCCAGCGGTAATAATCATGACGAGAGATGAATCCCTTGGTGACTGTAATGGAGGCAACCCCTGGAGAGAACACAACACTAAGAGGGGAAAAACGAAAACGCCTTTGTGTCGCTTTCCATTACCAAAACTGGACATCTGGTGACTGAGAGCTTAATAGGGATTTGCTCCTAACTACTGTTGTCATCCTACCTGCTGTGTCCACTGTAAGCCTGCAAGCAGCCAAGCCGATCTTGCCCATGTTACTGCAGAAGGATTGGGTGTTACTTGTCATGAACATGGGTGGACATGTGACTGGAGCTACCAGGCTGTTCTTTTACGTGCTAGTATGACCAAGACTTGCTTGCTTTTCGGCTATCCTGAAGGTTTCACAAAAACCCATGCCAGATGAACAAGATTGTAAGAAATGAGACTTATTTCCCCCTCCGCATACAGTGTGTTTGCAGATGAGTGCCAGGAGGAAAGGGGATGGGGTCAAATGTGATAAATGTGTTGGCGGCTGCAACACGAGAATGACCTTGCAGCACGCGGATGAGGCATGGGGCTCGGGCTAGGAGATTCAGACAGTGCTGGCAGAGCAGCAAAGTGGAAAGAAAACTCCCTGGGAGGGTGAAAAAAGACTCACAAAAAGATGAAAAAAACACTAAAAAAAGTGCCATTCAGAAGGAAGCTGGCTGAATCTGAGCTTCTTTGCAGATCTTTTGTGACACTCAAGCTTCTTTTCCTTTGAAACAGGGTAGGCTGTTTTACTTTGGCGATGTAGAAAGTAGAAGGAACTACAGTAAAACCCAATTTATCCTGGCAAGTCAGTCTCTCAAGGGTTCACTTAGGTTATCTGTATATCCAACTTGACCACATATTGGGCAGTATATTAACCTGACATTGACAATACACAGCCTGTAAAGAAAGAATAGCTGACTACAGTATATAGAAATAGTGTTAACATTGCCCTTGGATCCCTTTGCTCATATAATTGTTGTACATGGGATAAAGACTAAAAACAAATCACTTAGTACTTATCATTTTAAGACTAGGGACTTAATTATAGGAGATTACAAAATGAGGAGCAATACTATATAGAAGGAAATGTATAACACTTCTAGAGTTAAAGGGACTGATTTTTCCCTTTGATGTGATTAGAGAACAGAATGCCCACAGAGATACGATGATCGGTGTCCATTTATCTAACACTTTAAAAGGTAGTAATGACCGACAACGAAAACTTTCAAAAGCTAATCTGCTCACAGAAGAGGCAAGACTCCGTTCTAGATGTTATAAAATGTTCCAGTCTGCACAAAAGTTCATTTCCATACTTTACGCAACAGCTCTTCTTTGTCACTGTTTATCCTTGTTTCGAAAGTGTTAAACGTTGCTTTAGCAGTGTTTTTTCCCCACTTTGTTTCCAAGGAGTGTTGCTTCACCAGATTGTGAACGAAATTCACAGACAATGAAAGAGACATACTGTAGAAACAGAGACATACAATAGTACAGACTGCCTAGTCAAACAATTTCCTTAAATCACTTAAGGATTTATTATAAAGATGTGAACAGAAAGGGATTTTTCTTCTCTTGGCCCAGGGTATTGCAGGACAGTCATGCCTACCAGCAGCTACAGTATCATGTCTTCCTAATGAGTCTGTTTTTGTGCTGAACTGCCTGGGTCTCGCTGTAATTAAATCTTCATAGGA
Organism: Lepisosteus oculatus; assembly: GCF_040954835.1. Taxonomy (NCBI): domain Eukaryota; kingdom Metazoa; phylum Chordata; class Actinopteri; order Semionotiformes; family Lepisosteidae; genus Lepisosteus; species Lepisosteus oculatus. The sequence continues at coordinate 5,864,171 of NC_090712.1, read as the reverse complement.
ACTTGATGGCTCAGCTCATACAGATTTTATCACAGTCCCACTAGGGAACCATTGATATGAAGACATTAGAGCTATCATTTATAGGTCTATACTTGTAGGAGGACAAAAAAAACAGCAGTTGGCACAGAAGATGCAGAACCAGAAAAAATTAGACTATTTTCATGAGCTCAGATCTTTGCATTAAAGGAACTAGTTAGCTTAAATCATCCAAACTTCTATAAAAACTGCATAAATATTTATCAGTACATAAATATTTAATTTACAGAAAAATACACAATTATTTTACCATTACAAATCAAAACATGTTACTGGTATTTGAGGATGTGAGCGACTGAAGAGTGAAAGATATTATGTTAAATTCCCATATACATCTCAGCAACAGACCCCCTTAATTCTGTTTAAAATCTTTCAAATAAAAGCAAAAGCTTTTCCACAGAGCAAAACAAGCAAGCGTGGCCTTGCTTGCTTGCTAGTCTTCTTGATGTACTGTCACCCGTGGTCCTGACACAGATTAATGATGATGGATCATTATCCCAATAGGCCCACTAGTGTCTTACTGTACGTCAGGAGTGAAACAAAGGAGCCTTTGGATCATGAAAGGGAAAAATCATATACTTAAACACACCACATACTGTAGATGGATCCAATGGCTAAAAGAAAGGCATAAACAATGCAATGCTGTTTAAATGCGAGGTGAAGCGCCAATTTTTTTTCCTAGATTCGTTGTTTCAAAAATTTTCCTTTTCATTCAGTGTGTATTTAGCTCAGCAGAAGATCCTAAATGACTTCGATTACCGCATGAAGTACAATATGTGGAGAGGACCTTCTGGAACATAGCAGCTCTAGATGGAGGTATGCTGTCTGAGCAGCCATTGTTGCATTGCAATGTGCAATAATGCTGTGAATGGGTCTTAACACCTCATTAGGCTCGTGTGTCACGGTGGTGATACCTTCTCTGTCAGCAGCGCAGGATATCAGATGGACAAGCTGGCACCATGACAAGGGTAAATGGGCTCATTCACACCCAGCTGATGATGATGGCTGCTCCGTTCCCAGGTTATAGATCGTTGAATCTGGCACAACACTGACACAAAATCATTTGTCTCCTACGACAGCCTTTCAGAACTGAAACTGCAGGTTTGACTATTGAGAGAGCATTTTGTTCAACGGTGTGCTGTGGCTAAGCTTTTCACATCTTCATTAAATAAGTTATTCTAAAATCTCATTATGTACTATGGACAGACGGGGTCGAACAGACCAGTTGAAACGCAAAAAATAGAAGCGACAGTGGCTGTCTCCTGGGGGCCGAGTGTGCTGGTGTCATCCCAATAATGTAGGAAAACACAGCTCCTAAACTGAATTTGTTTTTAAAATATTCCATATACTACAGTTGATATATGTGTAAGGGTTGTTATACCAGTAGGCAGAATGTCTTACTACTTTGCAATTCACTGCTGTGCAATACCTGAAGTGTAGGCAGAATATTTACTGTTTTACTGCTTTGCAATTCATTTATTGTTATTCCTTTATTTTAGCAAGTAAACCCATTCTCATTTGCAAAGATGTCCTGGAGACGTGCAGTACAGTATGTATACCATAGGGTCTAGATGTGCATCCCACAAGGGACTCAAACCCAGGAGCCTCTGGTCTGAAGCACTAGCCACTACTCCCCACTGCTGCCTAATCTACCAACCTCCTCGAATTACTGATTAGTTTTTGAAAATACAAAAAACAAAAGCTTCAGAAAACTTGGAATACTTCCATTCCCTCAAATTTAAACAATACATTGTTGACTATCACCAGCTTGTAGAGTATAAATTAACACTACCCTACAGGCTTTGCAGTCAAATTTGCTACTAAAAGACCATTACAAGAATGCAAGCCTGTTGTTACTGGCGTTATGTAAGAGCTGAAACAGAAGAATCATTTATTTAATAGGGTTCCAAGCACAAAAAAGGTTAAATGACTTTCACAATTAATAATGCTTGAGTTTACTTTTATATAAGATAATGGCTCCTAAGCTGACAGAGTGAAGAGACTCATTTGTGGAAACTTCTATTGATTTAAAGCTGTGTAAACAGTAAAGCTAACAGCTCTGGCCAAAGGGGGAAAATGTCTAGTTTTTTTAGCTTTATGTAATTACCACAGTGTTGCACATTCTCAATGGACATTCATAACCCGTTTTCCAACAACTGCCCCAAAGCACTTAGGAGGCTACAAGTGAGTGACATTAAAAAGCACAGTCACGACTGAATGCTGTTTTTATCCCCATTTAAAAAATCAAATCCGATTCATTTGCAGTGTAGGTATAAAAGACTAAACTTGACCATTTAAACCTTATTTCGGCAAGAAAAAACAAGGAAGACCAGAATTATGCTTCCTGGTGAGTTTGGAGTTCACTGGATGCATTGCAGTAATCAAGCGACGACCTGGGTGTCACTGCAACTTATGATGAGATGCAGATCTGAAGCAGAGTTTGGTGAGGTGAAAGCTGCCCACTTTCACACCAATCATTGTAACCGCTCCCACAACAGCGGTAGTTAAAAGAACCTGGGCTGCCATCTTGATTGCATTAGAACACCATTCTGATATGTGTTGATTATGTTGTCACTGGAAAGATAACTGGACAAACAGTGTTGCTCAGGAGTATTTTGTCATACAGGATGCTGGATGCCTGCAGAGTAAAGCCTGATGCAGGCAGTTGGGACTGAAGAACCAACTTATATAGCATCCTCTTATTTGTAACCTTTCATATTTTTAATGTTCTGTCTTTCCCTCCTTATAATGCATTAATTAAGAAAACAAATGGCAGTCAGGTGGCCTTTTTGGATTATACAGAAAACTTGTTTCACTATGTTACAATTACATTCACACAATAGTTAAATAAGCATTTCCCCCCCTTATAAAACTTAATGCAGAGAAATCAAAATAATTTATTGCAGTTTTTATGTCTTTACCATGTGAAAACCATTGAGCAGGTGTTAATTTTCAATCAATTTTATTGCATGAATGCTTGCGGTTTCAAAATGAAATTTAATGAAAGCATCTAGGGCATCACAAATTGACAGGGATTTATATAAAGTACAAAGTATCTTGTTGTTAATTACAAGGATTTACAATCTTGCCTCCAAGAAAGAAAAGCAAGTTATAAATGTTCATTTATTACTATAATACTGAAATAGTGGATGGTTAAGTATACATATAGATGGAATATTATGACATTTAAAAAAGTAAGAATGGACTGCATTAGTCTACTTAATCTTAATTTGTGCTAATCGGGGTATGTGAAACTTGTCAAACTCCATAAAACACAAGAAATAAGTTTTTCTTCCCCTCAAGATATTCAGTCTGTCTCCCAACAAGTGAGCTGTACATCGTTCCACACTATTTCCTGTTTAAGAGAGAAGAGTGCAAAGGAAAATTGTCCCCCTGAGATGCAATCAACGGACACAAGCACGGAGAAGCCAACCACATGCATTTGAAATGCTGGTTAACAATCCAGATTTCTTGAAAATGCAGACTATGTGAGGTTGACAGAAAAGAGCAAGCTACGGGTTGCTTAAATTCATGAGATGAATTATAATTTATGTGCATTCACAGTCTTTCACTGTGTGCTTGGAAAGTTGATCATTAAAAGAGTTTAGTCGCTCTCTTCCTGATTTCTAATGCACCACCACACAGATTTAAAACCTGCATAGCGCTGTTTTGAGTAACCTGTGATGGGCTGCCATTGCTAACACATTAAAGGAAGCTTTAAGCCAGTCATTGAGGAAAATACCCCCGTTCATCTTGCCTAGTTAGTACACATAAAAGCCTATTTTGTCTTGGAGACTTTCCTGGATTTTCTTTGAACAATCTTACCATGAAGTCAGAAGGGAGAGACTGTAATGAGACTTAAGTGCAACTACTTGTTGAAAGCAGTCCAGCCCTTGTGACAATGAGATCAGAAGGGAGAGACACGAATGCCAGTCTGGCTGCACTGCTGCATTGACCTGAATGCTCAATGAATTCTGCTTTGGCTGTATGCAGAGACTTCAGTGGGAGGGGAGGTTTGGGGTGCTCAGCTGTAATTTGCAGCTGTAACAGCTAAATCCGAGTCTTGTACTTTTGGCAGGGCAGGCAGCCACTGCCCTCCCTTAAACAACTGTTTGGATAAGCAGTGGCCAAAATGTTCACTGGGAACCTGTGTAAAGCTGCTTGTTCAATCATGCGATTCCCTCCATGATGCTATGCTTTAAGCTGTACTGTATGTAAGAGAAGCTTTCTAAATTTCAGACTTGAGCACATTTTCATTCCAGTCAATTCTTAACAATAATGGATAGGGTTTCACCAATAATTTAATTCTAGTTTCATCACCAGTATTGTAACAAAGCAGTTTTTCTGTATCCTTGATAGGAATACAACCCTTCATCATTCATTGTGACAGGAACTCGCAAGCTGGCTCTTGTGAAAAGCAGTATTTACTGCATCAAAAACTGTGAAGTTTTAGTGAAACAATCTAAGAATGGAAATAACTATGAAAAACTATACTGTGTACTTATGGTGTGCGTAGTGCATCTGTATTTTGAAGCTAGAGAGAACAAGAAGAGCTGAAAATGGCAAGTCACTAATACATGGCACAGAGTGTTTACTTATCCATATGGATACATCACAAACTGTGCTTAAAATGCAGTTCAGAGACTGTTTTAAAAAAGCACAATTAATGATCGCTGATATTTGAAAATGATTATGAAGTTTCTTTCTTCTTACATAAAATTATTAGGTTCAATCAATTAAATGAAAAGACCTTACTGCAATTCAATTTACAGTAGTTTCAGGGTCTGCTGAATCATGCAGCACACTCTTGAATAATGGATACAGATTCAGTTCTGAGAGAGAACAGAAGTTCCACATAGAATTGTATAGCTAAGCATATGCATTAGGATTTTAGGATTTTACCAATGGCAGTGCATTCAATGCAAAATGCAACAGATTGAGTCGTTTAACCACTTTCTTTCATCCTGTTGCTTTTCGGGGATTTAGACAACATCCTCACTTAGAGCAATGTAGCATATAGAGCCATATATGCAAGAAAATAAAAAAGTGAAGAGAACATTAAAATATGACATTTCCTAAATTTCTCTTCTGTCCTAGAACACAGCCATGCCATCAAACATCCTCTATGTTTTCTAATACTCCTAACCCTAACCCTAGCTAAAGGTTTGGGCAGTTAGGGTTAGGGGTCAGATTTTCATCAATGCAACCTAACACTCATTTAAGCTGAAAACAGAACTCAGGGCATCAAAATATTAGTCTGAAAAGACTTAGCAGCCTTGCCACAACAAACAAGATGTATCAGCGGTAGTACAATTTCATTTCTTGACAAGAATTGTGTTATTGGAAATTTTGTGTTGAATCGTACTCTCCAAGAGCACGGGATCAGCCATAAATAGCTTAGGAGTCCGGAAAACCCAATACATTTTAGCTACAACTGTTAAAATGGCAGTGCATTCAATGCCATATGCAACAGATTGAGTCATTTAACCACTTTCTTTTATACTGTTGCTTTTCGGGGATTTAGACAACATCTTCACTTAGGGCAATGCAGCATATAGAGCCATATATGCAAGAAAATAAAAAAGTGAAGAGAACATTAAAATATGACATTTCCTAAATATCACTTCTGTCCTAGAACACAGCCATGCCATCAAACATCCTCTATGTTTTCTAATAATCCTAACCCTAACCCTAGCTAAGGGTTTGGGCAGTTAGGGTTAGGGGTCAGATTTTCATCAATGCAACCTAACACTTATTTAAGCTGAAAATAGAACTCAGGGTATCAAAATATTAGTCTGAGAAGACTTAGCAGCCTTGCCACAACAAACAAAAGGTATCAACGGTAGTACAATTTCATTTTTTGACAAGAATTGTGTTATTGGAAATTTTGTGTTGAATCGCACTCTCCAAGAGCATGGGATCAGCCCTAAATAGCTTAGGAGTCTGGAAAACCCAATAAATTTTGGCTGCAACTGTTAAAATGGCTGTGCATTCAATGCCATATGCAACAGATTGAGTCGTTTAATCACTTTCTTTCATACTGTTGCTTTTTGGGGATTTAGACAACATCCTCACTTAGGGCAATGCAGCATACAGAGGCATACTGTATATGCAAGAAAATAAAAAAGTGAAGAGAACATTAAAATATGACATTTCCTAAATTTCACATCTGTCCTAGAACACAGCCATGCCATCAAACATCCTCTATGTTTTCTATTAATCCTAACCCTAACCCTAGCTCAGGGTTTGGGCAGTTAGGGTTAGGGGTCAGATTTTCATCAATGCAACCTAACACTTATTTAAGCTGAAAATAGAACTCAGAGCATCAAATATTAGTCTGAAAAGACTTAGCAGCCTTGCCACAACAAACAAATTGTATCAGCAGTAGTACAATTTCATTTTTTGACAAGAATTCTGTTATTGGAAATTTTCTGTCGAATCGTACTCTCCAAGAGCACGGGATCAGCCCTCAATAGCTTAGGAGTCCGGAAAACCCAATAAATTTTAGCTACAACTGTTAAAATGGCAGTGCATTCAATGCCATATGCAACAGATTGAGTCATTTAACCACTTTCTTTCATACTGTTGCTTTTCGGGGATTTAGACAACATCCTCACTTAGGGCAATGCAGCATATAGAGCCATATATGCAAGAAAATAAAAAAGTGAAGAGAACATTAAAATATGACATTTCCTAAATTTCTCTTCTGTCCTAGAACACAGCCATGCCATCAAACATCCTCTATGTTTTCTATTAATCCTAACCCTAACCCTAGCTATGGGTTTGGGCAGTTAGGGTTAGGGGTCAGATTTTCATCAATGCAACCTAACACTCATTTAAGCTGAAAACAGAACTCAGGGCATCAAAATATTAGTCTGAAAAGACTAAGCAGCCTTGCCACAACAAACAAGACGTATCAGCGGAAGTACAATTTCATTTCTTGACAAGAATTGTGTTATTGGAAATTTTGTGTTGAATCATACTCTCCAAGAGCACGGGATCAGCCCTCAATAGCTTAGGAGTCCGGAAAACCCAATACATTTTAGCTACAACTGTTAAAATGGCAGTGCATTCAATGCCATATGCAATAGATTGAGTCATTTAACCACTTTCTTTTATACTGTTGCTTTTCGGGGATTTAGACAACATCCTCACTTAGGGCAATGCAGCATACGGAGGCATACTGTATATGCAAGAAAATAAAAAACTGAAGAGAACATTAAAATATGACATTTCCTAAATTTCTCTTCTGTCCTAGAACACAGCCCTGCCATCAAACATCCTCTATGTTTTCTAATAATCCTGACCCTAACCCTAGCTAAGAGTTTGGGCAGTTAGGGTTAGGGGTCAGATTTTTATCAATGCAACCTAACACTTATTTAAGCTGAAAATAGAACTCAGGGTATCAAAATATTAGTCTGAGAAGACTTAGCAGCCTTGCCACAACAAACAAAAGGTATCAACGGTAGTACAATTTCATTTTTTGACAATAATTGTGTTATTGGAAATTTTGTGTTGAATCGCACTCTCCAAGAGCATGGGATCAGCCCTAAATAGCTTAGGAGTCTGGAAAACCCAATACATTTTAGCTACAACTGTTAAAATGGCAGTGCATTCAATGCCATATGCAATAGATTGAGTCATTTAACCACTTTCTTTTATACTGTTGCTTTTCGGGGATTTAGACAACATCCTCACTTAGGGCAATGCAGCATATAGAGCCATATATGCAAGAAAATAAAGTGAAGAGAACATTAAAATATGACATTTCCTAAATATCACTTCTGTCCTAGAACACAGCCCTGCCATCAAACATCCTCTATGTTTTCTAATAATCCTAACCCTAACCCTAGCTAAGGATTTGGGCAGTTAGGGTTAGGGGTCAGATTTTCATCAATGCAACCTAACACTCATTTAAGCTGAAAATAGAACTCAGGGTATCAAAATATTAGTCTCAGAAGACTTAGCAGCCTTGCCACAACAAACAAAATGTATCAACGGTAGTACAATTTCATTTTTTGACAAGAATTGTGTTATTGGAAATTTCGTGTCGAATCGTACTCTCCATGAGCATGGGATGAGCCTTCAATAGCTTAGGAGTCTGGAAAACCCAATAAATTTTAGCTACAACTGTTAAAATGGCAGTGCATTCAATGCCATATGCAACAGATTGAGTCGTTTAATCACTTTCTTTCATACTGTTGCTTTTTGGGGATTTAGACAACATCCTCACTTAGGGCAATGCAGCATACAGAGGCATACTGTATATGCAAGAAAATAAAAAACTGAAGAGAACATTAAAATATGACATTTCCTAAATTTCTCTTCTGTCCTAGAACACAGCCCTGCCATCAAACATCCTCTATGTTTTCTAATAATCCTGACCCTAACCCTATCTAAGAGTTTGGGCAGTTAGGGTTAGGGGTCAGATTTTTATCAATGCAACCTAACACTTATTTAAGCTGAAAATAAAACTCAGGGTAACAATATATTAGTCTGAAAAGACTTAGCAGCCTTGCCACAACAAACAAAATGTATCAGCAGTAGTACAATTTCATTTTTTGACAATAATTGTATTACTGGAAATTCCGTGTCGAAGCGTACTCTCAATGAGCATGGGATCAGCCCTCAATAGCTTAGGAGTCTGGAAAACCCAATACATTTTAGCTACAACTGTTAAAATGGCAGTGCATTCAATGCCATATGCAATAGATTGAGTCATTTAACCACTTTCTTTTATACTGTTGCTTTTCGGGGATTTAGACAACATCCTCACTTAGGGCAATGCAGCATATAGAGCCATATATGCAAGAAAATAAAAAAGTGAAGAGAACATTAAAATATGACATTTCCTAAATATCACTTCTGTCCTAAAACACAGCCCTGCCATCAAACATCCTCTATGTTTTCTAATAATCCTAACCCTAACCCTAGCTAAGGATTTGGGCAGTTAGGGTTAGGGGTCAGATTTTCATCAATGCAACCTAACACTCATTTAAGCTGAAAATAGAACTCAGGGTATCAAAATATTAGTCTCAGAAGACTTAGCAGCCTTGCCACAACAAACAAAATGTATCAACGGTAGTACAATTTCATTTTTTGACAAGAATTGTGTTATTGGAAATTTCGTGTCGAATCGTACTCTCCATGAGCATGGGATGAGCCCTCAATAGCTTAGGAGTCTGGAAAACCCAATACATTTTAGCTACAACTGTTAAAATGGCAGTGCATTCAATGCCATATGCAACAGATTGAGTCGTTTAACCACTTACTTTCATAATGTTGCTTTTCGGGGATTTAGACAACATCCTCACTTAGGGCAATGCAGCATATAGAGCCATATATGCAAGAAAATAAAAAAGTGCAGAGAACATTAAAATATGACATTTCCTAAATTTCTCTTCTGTCCTAGAACACAGCCATGCCGTCAAACATCCTCTATGTTTTCTAATAATCCTAACCCTAACCCTAGCTAAGGGTTTGGGCAGTTAGGGTTAGGGGTCAGATTTTCATCAATGCAACCTAACACTTATTTAAGCTGAAAATAGAACTCAGGGTATCAAAATATTAGTCTGAGAAGACTTAGCAGCCTTGCCACAACAAACAAAAGGTATCAACGGTAGTACAATTTCATTTTTTGACAAGAATTGTGTTATTGGAAATTTTGTGTTGAATCGCACTCTCCAAGAGCATGGGATCAGCCCTAAATAGCTTAGGAGTCTGGAAAACCCAATAAATTTTGGCTGCAACTGTTAAAATGGCTGTGCATTCAATGCCATATGCAACAGATTGAGTCGTTTAATCACTTTCTTTCATACTGTTGCTTTTTGGGGATTTAGACAACATCCTCACTTAGGGCAATGCAGCATACAGAGGCATACTGTATATGCAAGAAAATAAAAAACTGAAGAGAACATTAAAATATGACATTTCCTAAATTTCTCTTCTGTCCTAGAACACAGCCCTGCCATCAAACATCCTCTATGTTTTCTAATAATCCTGACCCTAACCCTATCTAAGAGTTTGGGCAGTTAGGGTTAGGGGTCAGATTTTTATCAATGCAACCTAACACTTATTTAAGCTGAAAATAAAACTCAGGGTAACAATATATTAGTCTGAAAAGACTTAGCAGCCTTGCCACAACAAACAAAATGTATCAGCAGTAGTACAATTTCATTTTTTGACAAGAATTGTATTACTGGAAATTCCGTGTCGAAGCGTACTCTCAATGAGCATGGGATCAGCCCTCAATAGCTTAGGAGTCTGGAAAACCCAATACATTTTAGCTACAACTGTTAAAATGGCAGTGCATTCAATGCCATATGTAACAGATTGAGTCGTTTAAACACTTTCTTTCATACTGTTGCTTTTTGGGGATTTAGACAACATCCTCACTTAGGGCAATGCAGCATATAGAGCCATATATGCAAGAAAATAAAAAAGTGAAGAGAACATTAAAATATGACATTTCCTAAATTTCACATCTGTCCTAGAACACAGCCATGCCATCAAACATCCTCTATGTTTTCTAATAATCCTAACCCTAACCCTAGCTCAGGGTTTGGGCAGTTAGGGTTAGGGGTCAGATTTTCATCAGTGCAACCTAACACTTATTTAAGCTGAAAATAGAACTCAGAGCATCAAATATTAGTCTGAAAAGACTTAGCAGCCTTGCCACAACAAACAAAATGTATCAGCAGTAGTATAATTTCATTTTTTGACAAGAACTTATTACTGGAAATTCCGTGTCGAAGCGTACTCTCAATGAGCATGGGATCAGCCCTCAATAGCTTAGGAGTCTGGAAAACCCAATACATTTTAGCTACAACTGTTAAAATGGCTGTGCATTCAATGCCATATGCAACAGATTGAGTCGTTTAATCACTTTCTTTCATACTGTTGCTTTTTGGGGATTTAGACAACATCCTCACTTAGGGCAATGCAGCATACAGAGGCATACTGTATATGCAAGAAAATAAAAAACTGAAGAGAACATTAAAATATGACATTTCCTAAATTTCTCTTCTGTCCTAGAACACAGCCCTGCCATCAAACATCCTCTATGTTTTCTAATAATCCTAACCCTAACCCTAGCTCAGGGTTTGGGCAGTTAGGGTTAGGGGTCAGATTTTCATCAATGCAACCTAACACTCATTTAAGCTGAAAATAGAACTCAGGGCATCAAAATATTAGTCTGAGAAGACTTAGAAGCCTTGCCACAACAAACAAGATGTATCAGCAGTAATACAATTTCATTTTTTGACAAGAATTGTGGTATTGGAAATTTTGTGTCGAATCGTACTCTCCAAGAGCATGGGATCAGCCCTCAATAGCTTAGGAGTCCGGAAAACCCAATACATTTTAGCTACAACTGTTAAAATGGCAGTGCATTCAATGCCATATGCAATAGATTGAGTCATTTAACCACTTTCTTTTATACTGTTGCTTTTCGGGGATTTAGACAACATCCTCACTTAGGGCAATGCAGCATATAGAGCCATATATGCAAGAAAATAAAAAAGTGAAGAGAACATTAAAATATGACATTTCCTAAATATCACTTCTGTCCTAGAACACAGCCCTGCCATCAAACATCCTCTATGTTTTCTAATAATCCTAACCCTAACCCTAGCTAAGGATTTGGGCAGTTAGGGTTAGGGGTCAGATTTTCATCAATGCAACCTAACACTCATTTAAGCTGAAAATAGAACTCAGGGTATCAAAATATTAGTCTCAGAAGACTTAGCAGCCTTGCCACAACAAACAAAATGTATCAACGGTAGTACAATTTCATTTTTTGACAAGAATTGTGTTATTGGAAATTTCGTGTCGAATCGTACTCTCCATGAGCATGGGATGAGCCCTCAATAGCTTAGGAGTCTGGAAAACCCAATAAATCTTAGCTACAACTGTTAATAAGGCAGTGCATATAATGCCATATGCAGGAGATTGAGTCGTTTAACCACTTACTTTCATAATGTTGCTTTTCGGGGATTTAGACAACATCCTCACTTAGGGCAATGCAGCATATAGAGCCATATATGCAAGAAAATAAAAAAGTGAAGAGAACATTAAAATATGACATTTCCTAAATATCACTTCTGTCCTAGAACACAGCCATGCCATCAAACATCCTCTATGTTTTCTAATAATCCTAACCGTAACCCTAGCTCTGGGTTTGGGCAGTTAGGGTTAGGGGTCAGATTTTCATCAATGCAACCTAACACTCATTTAAGCTGAAAATAGACCTCAGGGTATCAAAATATTAGTCTGAGAAGACTTAGCAGCCTTGCCACAACAAACAAATTGTATCAGCAGTAGTACAATTTCATTTTTTGATAAGAATTGTGTTATTGGAAATTTCGTGTCGAATCGTACTCTCCATGAGCATGGGATCAGCCATCAACAGCTAGGAGTCTGGAAAAATCAATAAATTTTAGCTACAACTGTTAAAATGGCAGTGCATTCAATGCCATATGCAACAGATTGAGTCATTTAACCACTTTCTTTCATACTGTTGCTTTTCGGGGATTTAGACAACATCCTCCCTTAGGCAATGCAGCATATAGGGCCATATATGCAAGAAAATAAAAAAGTGTAGAAAACATTAAAATATGACATTTCCTAAATTTCCCTTCTGTCCTAGAACACAGCCATGCCATCAAACATCCTCTATGTTTTCTAATAATCCTAACCCTAACCGTAGCTAAGGGTTTGGGCAGGAAGGGTTAGGGGTCAGATTTTCATCAATGCAACCTAACACTTATTTAAGCTGAATATAGAACTCAGGGCATCAAAATATTAGTCTGAAAAGACTTAGCAGCCTTGCCACAACAAACAAAATGTATCAGCAGTAATACAATTTCATTTTTTGACAAGAATTGTGTTATTGGAAATTTTGTGTCGAATCGTACTCTCCAAGAGCATGGGATCAGCCCTCAATAGCTTAGGAGTCTGGAAAACCCAATACATTTTAGCTACAACTGTTAATATGGCAGTGCATTCAATGCCATATGCAAGAGAATGAGTCGTTTTACCACTTTCTTTCATACTGTTGCTTTTCGGGGATTTAGACAACATCCTCACTTAGGGCAATGCAGCATATAGAGCCATATATGCAAGAAAATAAAAAAGTGCAGAGAACATTAAAATATGACATTTCCAAAATTTCTCTTCTGTCCTAGAACACAGCCATGCCATCAAACATCCTCTATGTTTTCTAATAATCCTAACCCTAACCCTAGCTAAGGGTTTGGGCAGTTAGGGTTAGGGGTCAGATTTTCATCAATGCAACCTAACACTCATTTAAGCTGAAAATAGAACTCAGGGCATCAAAATATTAGTCTGAGAAGACTTAGAAGCCTTGCCACAACAAAAAAGATGTATCAGCAGTAATACAATTTCATTTTTTGACAAGAATTGTGGTATTGGAAATTTTGTGTCGAATCGTACTCTCCAAGAGCATGGGATCAGCCCTCAATAGCTTAGGAGTCGGGAAAACCCAATAAAGTTTAGCTACAACTGTTAAAATGGCAGTGCATTCAATGCCATATGCAACAGATTGAGTCATTTAACCACTTTATTTCATACTGTTGCTTTTCGGGGATTTAGACAACATCCTCACTTAGGGCAATGCAGCATAGAGAGCCATATATGCAAGAAAATAAAAAAGTGAAGAGAACATTAAAATATGACATTTCCTAAATTTCTCTTCTGTCCTAGAACACAGCCATGCTATCAAACATCCTCTATGTTTTCTGCTAATCCTAACCCTAACCCTAGCTAAGGGTTTGGGAAGTTAGGGTTAGGGGTCAGATTTTCATCAATGCAACCTAACACTTATTTAAGCTGAAAATAGAACTCAGGGCATCAAAATATTAGTCTGAAAAGACTTAGCAGCCTTGCCACAACAAACAAAATGTATCAACGGTAATACAATTTCATTTTTTGACAAGAATTCTGTTATTGAAAATTTTGCGTCAAATCGTACTCTCCAAGAGCATGGGATCAGCCCTCAATAGCTTAGGAGTCTGGAAAACCCAATAAATTTTAGCTACAACTGTTAAAATGGCAGTACATTCAATGCCATATGCAACAGATTGAGTCGTTTAACCACTTTCTTTCATACTGTTGCTTTTCGGGGATTTAGACAACATCCTCACTTAGGGCAATGCAGCATATAGAGCCATATATGCAAGAAAATAAAAAAGTGCAGAAAACATTAAAATATGACATTTCCTAAATTTCTCTTCTGTCCTAGAACACAGCCATGCCATCAAACATCCTCTATGTTTTCTAAGAATCCTAACCCTAACCCTAGCTAAGGGTTTGGGCAGTTAGGGTTAGGGGTCAGATTTTCATCAATGCAACCTAACACTTATTTAAGCTGAAAATAGAACTCAGGGCATCAAAATATTAGTCTGAGAAGACTTAGCAGCCTTGCCACAACAAACAAAATGTATCAACGGTAGTACAATTTCATTTTTTGAAAAGAATTGTGTTATTGGAAATTTCGTGTCGAATCGTACTCTCCATGAGCATGGTATAAACCCGCAATAGCTTAGGAGTCTGGAAAACCCAATAAATTTTAGCTATAACTGTTAAAATGGCAGTGCATTCAATGCCATATGCAACAGATTGAGTCGTTTAACCACTTTTTTTCATACTGTTGCTTTTCGGAGATTTAGACAACATCCTCACTTAGGGCAATGCAGCATATAGAGCCATATGTGCAAGAAAATAAAAAAGTGAAGAGAACATTAAAATATGACATTTCCTAAATGTCACTTCTGTCCTAGAACACAGCCATGCCATCAAACATCCTCTATGTTTTCTAATAATCCTAACCCTAACCCTAGCTAAGGGTTTGGGCAGTTAGGGTTAGGGGTCAGATGTTCATCAATGCAACCTAACACTTATTTAAGCTGAAAATAGAACTCAGGGCATCAAAATATTAGTCTGAGAAGACTTAGCAGCCTTGCCACAACAAACAAAATGTATCAGAAGTAGTACAATTTCATTTTTTGACAAGAATTGTGATATTGGAAATTTTGTTTCGAATCGTTCTCTCCAAGAGCATGGGATCAGCCCTCAATAGCTTAGGAGTCTGGAAAACCCAATACATTTTAGCTATAACTGTTAATATGGCAGTGTATTCAATGCCATATGCAACAGATTGAGTGGTTTAACCACTTTCTTTCATACTGTTGCTTTTCGGGGATTTAGACAACATCCTCACTTAGGGCAATGCAGCATATAGAGCCATATATGCAAGAAAAAAAAAAGTGAAGAGAACACTAAAATATGACATTTCCTAAATTTCTCTTCCGTCCTAGAACACAGCCATGCCATCAAACATCCTCTATGTTTTCTAATAATCCTAACCCTAACCCTAGCTATGGTTTTGGGCAGTTAGGGTTAGGGGTCAGATGTTCATCAATGCAACCTAACACTCATTTAAGATGAAAATAGAACTCAGGGTATCAAAATATTAGTCTGAGAAGACTTAGCAGCCTTGCCACAACAAACAAAATGTATCAGAAGTAGTACAATTTCATTTTTTGACAAGAATTGTGATATTGGAAATTTTGTTTCGAATCGTTCTCTCCAAGAGCATGGGATCAGCCCTCAATAGCTTAGGAGTCTGGAAAACCCAATACATTTTAGCTATAACTGTTAATATGGCAGTGCATTCAATGCCATATGCAACAGATTGAGTGGTTTAACCACTTTCTTTCATACTGTTGTTTTTCGGGGATTTAGACAACATCCTCACTTAGGGCAATGCAGCATATAGAGCCATATATGCAAGAAAATAAAAAAGTGAAGAGAACACTAAAATATGACATTTCCTAAATTTCTCTTCCGTCCTAGAACACAGCCATGCCATCAAACATCCTCTATGTTTTCTAATAATCCTAACCCTAACCCTAGCTATGGTTTTGAGCAGTTAGGGTTAGGGGTCAGATGTTCATCAATGCAACCTAACACTCATTTAAGATGAAAATAGAACTCAGGGTATCAAAATATTAGTCTGAGAAGACTTAGCAGCCTTGCCAAAACAAACAAAATGTATCAGCAGTAGTACAATTTCATTTTTTGACAAGAATTGTGTTATTGGAAATTTTGTGTCGAATCGTTCTCTCCATGAGCATGGTATAAGCCCTCAATAGCTTAGGAGTCTGGAAAACCTAATACATTTTAGCTACAACTGTTAAAATGGCAGTTCATTCAATGCCATATGCAACAGATTGAGTCGTTTAACCACTTTCTTTCATACTGTTGCTTTTCGGGGATTTAGACAACATCCTCACTTAGGGCAATGCAGCATATAGAGCCATATATGCAAGAAAATAAAAAAGTGAAGAGATAATTAAAATATGACATTTCCTAAATTTCTCTTCTGTCCTAGAACACAGCCATGCCATCAAACATCCTCTATGTTTTCTAATAATCCTAACCCTAACCCTAGCTATGGTTTTGGGCAGTTAGGGTTGGGGGTCAGATTTTCATCAATGCAACCTAACACTTATTTAAGCTGAAAATAGAACTCAGGGCATCAAAATATTAGTCTGAGAAGACTTAGCAGCCTTGCCACAACAAACAAAATGTATCAACGGTAGTACAATTTCATTTTTTGACAAGAATTCTGTTATTGGAAATTTCGTGTCGAACCGTACTCTCCAAGAGCATGGGATCAGCCCTCAATAGCTTATGAGTCTGGAAAACCCAATAAATTTAAGCTACAACTGTTAAAATGGCAGTGCATTCAATGCCATATGCAACAGATTGAGTCGTTTAACCACTTTCTTTCATACTGTTGCTTTTCAGGGATTTAGACAACATCCTCACTTAGGGCAATGCAGCATATAGAGCCATATATGCAAGAAAATAAAAAAGTGAAGAGAACATTAAAATATGACATTTCCTAAATTTCACTTCTGTCCTAGAACACAGCAATGCCATCAAACATCCTGTATGTTTTCTAATAATCCTAACCCTAACCCTAGCTAAGGGTTTGGGCAGTTAGGGTTAGGGGTCAGATTTTCATCAATGCAACCTAACACTTATTTAAGCTGAAAATAGAACTCAGGGTATCAAAATATTAGTCTGAGAAGATTTAGCAGCCTTGCCACAACAAACAAAATGTATCAGCAGTAGTACAATTTCATTTTTTGACAAGAATTCTGATATTGGAAATTTTGTGTCGAATCGTACTCTCCAAGAGCATGGGATCAGCCCTCAATAGCTTAGGAGTCTGGAAAACCCAATACATTTTAGCTATAACTGTTAATATGGCAGTGCATTCAATGCCATATGCAACAGATTGAGTGGTTTAACCACTTTCTTTCATACTGTTGCTTTTCAGGGATTTAGACAACATCCTCACTTAGGGCAATGCAGCATATAGAGCCATATATGCAAGAAAATAAAAAAGTGAAGAGAACACTAAAATATGACATTTCCTAAATTTCTCTTCTGTCCTAGAACACAGCCATGCCATCAAACATCCTCTATGTTTTCTAATAATCCTAACCCTAACCCTAGCTAAGGGTTTGGGCAGTTAGGGTTAGGGGTCAGATTTTCATCAATGCAACCTAACACTCATTTAAGCTGAAAATAGAACTCAGGGTATCAAAATATTAGTCTGAGAAGACTTAGCAGCCTTGCCACAACAAACAAAATGTATCAGCAGTAGTACAATTTCATTTTTTGACAAGAATTGTGTTATTGGAAATTTTGTGTCGAATCGTACTCTCCAAGAGCATGGGATCAGCCCTCAATGGCTTAGGAGTCTGGAAAACCCAATACATTTTAGCTACAACTGTTAAAATGGCAGTGCATTCAATGCCATATGCAACAGATTGAGTCGTTTAACCACTTTCTTTCATACTGTTGCTTTTCGGGGATTTAGACAACATCCTCACTTAGGGCAATGCAGCATATAGAGCCATAAATGCAAGAAAATAAAAAAGTGAAGAGAACATTAAAATATGACATTTCCTAAATTTCACTTCTGTCCTAGAACACAGCCATGCCATCAAACATCCTCCATGTTTTCTAATAATCCTAACCCTAACCCTAGCTAAGGGTTTGGGCAGTAAGTGTTAGGGGTCAGATTTTCATCAATGCAACCTAACACTTATTTAAGCTGAAAATAGAACTTAGGGCATCAAAATATTAGTCTGAAAAGACTTAGCAGCCTTGCCACAACAAACAAAATGTATCAGCAGTAGTACAATTTCATTTTTTGACAAGAATTCTGTTATTGGAAATTTCGTGTCGAACCGTACTCTCCAAGAGCATGGGATCAGCCCTCAATAGCTTAGGAGTCTGGAAAACCCAATAAATTTAAGCTACAACTGTTAAAATGGCAGTGCATTCAATGCCATATGCAACAGATTGAGTCGTTTAACCACTTTCTTTCATACTGTTGCTTTTAGGGGATTTAGACAACATCCTCACTTAGGGCAATGCAGCATATAGAGCCATAAATGCAAGAAAATAAAAAAGTAAAGAGAACATTAAAATATGACATTTCCTAAATGTCACTTCTGTCCTAGAACTCAGACATGCCATCAAACATCCTCCATGTTTTCTAATAATCCTAACCCTAACCCTAGCTAAGGGTTTGGGCAGTTAGGGTTAGGGGTCAGATTTTCATCAATGCAACCTAACACTTATTTAAGACGAAAATAGAACTCAGGGTATCAAAATATTAGTATGAAAAGATTTAGCAGCCTTGCCACAACAAACAAAATGTATCAACGGTAGTACAATTTCATTATTTGACAAGAATTGTTATTGAAATTTTTGCGTCGAATTGTTCTCTCCAAGAGCATGGGATCAGCCATCAATAGCTTAGGAGTCTGGAAAACCCAATACATTTTAGCTACAACTGTTAAAATGGCAGTGCATTCAATGCCATAGGCAACACATTGAGTCGTTTAACCACTTTCTTTCATACTGTTGCTTTTCGGGGATTTAGATACCATCCTCACTTAGGGCAATGCAGCATATAGAGCCATATATGCAAGAAAATAAAAAAGTGAAGAGAACATTAAAATATGACATTTCTTAAATTTCACTTCTGTCCTAGAACTCAGCCATGCCATATAACATCCTCTATGTTTTCT
This sequence comes from Lepisosteus oculatus, assembly GCF_040954835.1. Classification (NCBI taxonomy): domain Eukaryota; kingdom Metazoa; phylum Chordata; class Actinopteri; order Semionotiformes; family Lepisosteidae; genus Lepisosteus; species Lepisosteus oculatus. The sequence continues at coordinate 5,844,999 of NC_090712.1, read as the reverse complement.
AATAATCCTAACCCTAACCCTAGCTACGGGTTTGGGCAGTTAGGGTTAGGGGTTAGATTTTCATCAATGAAACCTAACACTTATTCAAGATGAAAATAGAACTCAGGGCATCAAAATATTAGTCTGAAAAGACTTAGCAGCCTTGCCACAACAAACAAAATGTATCAGCAGTAGTACAATTTCATTTTTTGACAAGAATTCTGTTATTGGAAATTTCGTGTCGAACCGTACTCTCCAAGGGCATGGTATCAGCCCTCAATAGCTTAGGAGTCTGGAAAACCCAATAAATTTAAGCTACAACTGTTAAAATGGCAGTGCATTCAATGCCATATGCAACAGATTGAGTCGTTTAACCACTTTCTTTCATACTGTTGCTTTTCGGGGATTTAGACAACATCCTCACTTAGGGCAATGCAGCATATAGAGCCATATATGCAAGAAAATAAAAAAGTGAAGAGAACATTAAAATATGACATTTCCTAAATGTCACTTCTGTCCTAGAACACAGCCATGCCATCAAACATCCTCTATGTTTTCTAATAATCCTAACCCTAACCCTAGCTACGGGTTTGGGCAGTTAGGGTTAGGGGTCAGATTTTCATCAATGCAACCTAACACTCATTTAAGCTGAAAATAGAACTCAGGGTATCAAAATATTAGTCTGAGAAGACTTAGCAGCCTTGCCACAACAAACAAAATGTATCAACGGTAGTACAATTTCATTTTTTGACAAGAATTGTGTTATTGGAAATTTTGTGTCGAATCGTACTCTCCATGAGCATGGTATCAGCCCTCAATAGCTTAGGAGTCTGGAAAACCCAATAAATGTTAGCTACAACTGTTAAAATGGCAGTGCATTCAATGCCATATGCAACAGATTGAGTCGTTTAACCACTTTCTTTCATACTGTTGCTTTTCGGGGATTTAGACAACATCCTCACTTAGGGCAATGCAGCATATAGAGCCATATATGCAAGAAAATAAAAAAGGGGAAGAGAACATTAAAATATGACATTTCCTAAATGTCACTTCTGTCCTAGAACACAGCCATGCAATCAAACATCCTCCATGTTTTCTAATAATCCTTACCTTAACCCTAGCTAAGGGTTTGGGCAGTTAGGGTTAGGGGTCAGATTTTCATCAATGCAACCTAACACTTATTTAAGCTGAAAATAGAACTCAGGGCATCAAAAAATTAGTCTGAAAAGACTTAGCAGCCTTGCCACAACAAACAAAATGTATCAACGGTAATACAATTTCATTTTTTGACAAGAATTCTGTTATTGAAAATTTTGCGTCAAATCATACTCTCCAAGAGCATGGGATCAGCCGTCTATAGCTTAGAAGTCTGGAAAACCCAATAAATTTTAGCTACAACTGTTAAAATGGCAGTACATTCAATGCCATATGCAACAGATTGAGTCGTTTAACCACTTTCTTTCATACTGTTGCTTTTCGGGGATTTAGACAACATCCTCACTTAGGGCAATGCAGCATATAAAGCCATATATGCAAGAAAATAAAAAAGTGAACAGAACATTAAAATATGACATTTCCTAAATTTCACTTCTGTCCTAGAACACAGCCATGCCATCAAACATCCTCTATGTTTTCTAATAATCCTAACCCTAGCTACGGGTTTGGGCAGTTAGGGTTAGGGGTCAGATTTTCATCAATGCAACCTAACACTTATTTAAGCAGAAAATAGAACTCAGGGTATCAAAATATTAGTATGAAAGGACTTAGGAGCCTTGCCACAACAAACAAAATGTATCAACGGTAGTACAATTTCATTTTTTGACAAGAATTGTTATTGAAAATTTTGCGTCGAATCGTTCTCTCCAAGAGCATGGGATCAGCCATCAATAGCTTAGGAGTCTGGAAAACCCAATACATTTTAGCTACAACTGTTAAAATGGCAGTGCATTCAATGCCATATGCAACAGATTGAGTCGTTTAACCACTTTCTTTCATACTGTTGCTTTTCGGGGATTTAGACAACATCCTCACTTAGGGCAATGCAGCATAAAGAGCCATATATGCAAGAAAATAAAAAAGTGAAGAGAACATTAAAATATGACATTTCCTAAATTTCACTTCTGTCCTAGAACACAGCAATGCCATCAAACATCCTCTATGTTTTCTTATAATCCTAACCCTAACCCTAGCTAAGGGTTTGGGCACTTAGGGTTAGGGGTCAGATTTTCATCAATGCAACCTAACACTTATTTAAGCCAAAAATAGAACTCAGGGTATCAAAATATTAGTATGAAAGGACTTAGGAGCCTTGCCACAACAAACAAAATGTATCAACGGTAGTACAATTTCATTTTTTGACAAGAATTGTTATTGAAAATTTTGCGTCGAATCGTTCTCTCCAAGAGCATGGGATCAGCCATCAATAGCTTAGGAGTCTGGAAAACCCAATACATTTTAGCTACAACTGTTAAAATGGCAGTGCATTCAATGCGATATGCAACAGATTGAGTCGTTTAACCACTTTCTTTCATACTGTTGCTTTTCGGGGATTTAGACAACATCCTCACTTAGGGCAATACAGCATATAGAGCCATATATGCCAGAAAATTAAAAAGTGACGAGAACATTAAAATGAGACATTTCCTAAATTTCACTTCTGTCCTAGAACACAGCCATGCCATCAAACATCCTCTATGTTTTCTAATAATCCTAACCCTAACCCTAGCTATGGTTTTGGGCAGTAAGGGTTAGGGGTCAGATTTTCATCAATGCAACCTAACACTTATTTAAGCTGAAAATAGAACTCAGGGCATCAAAATATTAGTCTGAAAAGACTTAGCAGCCTTGCCACAACAAACAAAATGTATCAACGGTAATACAATTTCATTTTTTGACAAGAATTCTGTTATTGAAAATTTTGCGTCAAATCGTACTCTCCAAGAGCATGGGATCAGCCGTCTATAGCTTAGAAGTCTGGAAAACCCAATAAATTTTAGCTACAACTGTTAAAATGGTAGTACATTCAATGCCATATGCAACAGATTGAGTCGTTTAACCACTTTCTTTCATACTGTTGCTTTTCGGGGATTTAGACAACATCCTCACTTAGGGCAATGCAGCATATAGAGCCATATATGCAAAAAAATAAAAAAGTGAAGAGAACATTAAAATATGACATTTCCTAAATGTCACTTCTGTCCTAGAACACAGCCATGCAATCAAACATCCTCCATGTTTTCTAATAATCCTAACCCTAGCTACGGGTTTGGGCAGTTAGGGTTAGGGTTCAGATTCTCATCAATGCCACCTAACACTTAATTAAGCTGAAAATAGAACTCAGGGCATCAAAATATTAGTCTGAGAAGACTTAGCAGCCTTGCCACAACAAACAAATTGTATCAACGGTAGTACAATTACATTTTTTGACAAGAATTGTGTTATTGGAAATTTTGTGTCGAATCGTACTCTCCATGAGCATGGTATCAGCCCTCAATATTTTAGGAGTCTGGAAAACCCAATACATTTTAGCTACAACTGTTAAAATGGCAGTGCATTCAATGCCATATGCAACAGATTGAGTCGTTTAACCACTTTCTTTCATACTGTTGCTTTTCGGGGATTTAGACAACATCCTCACTTAGGGCAATGCAGCATATAGAGCCATATATGAAAGAAAATAAAAAAGTGAAGAGAACATTAAATATGACATTTCCTAAATGTCACTTCTGTCCTAGAACACAGCCATGCCATCAAACATCCTCCATGTTTTCTAATAATCCTAACCCTAACCCTAGCTAAGGGTTTGGGCAGTAAGGGTTAGGGGTCAGATTTTCATCAATGCAACCTAACACTCATTTAAGCTGAAAATAGAACTCAGGGTATCAAATATTAGTCTGAAAAGACTTAGCAGCCTTGCCACAACAAACCAATTGTATCGGCAGTAGAATAATTTCTTTTTTTGACAAGAATTCTGTTATTGGAAATTTCGTGTCGAATCGTACTCTCCAAGAGCATGGGATCAGCCATCAATAGCTTAAGAGTCTGGAAAACCCAATACATTTTAGCTACAACTTTTAAAATGGCAGTGCATTCAATGCCATATGCAACACATTGAGTCGTTTAACCACTTTCTTTCATACTGTTGCTTTTCGGGGATTTAGACAACATCCTCACTTAGGGCAATGCAGCATATAGAGCCATATATGCAAGAAAATAAAAAAGTGAAGAGAACATTAAAATATGACATTTCCTAAATGTCACTTCTGTCCTAGAACTCAGCCATGCCATCAAACATCCTCTATGTTTTCTAATAATCCTAACCCTAACCCTAGCTAAGGGTTTGGGCAGTTAGGGTTAGGGGTCAGATTTTCATCAATGTAACCCAACACTCATTTAAGCTGAAAATAGAACTCAGGGTATCAAAATATTAGTCTGAAAAGACTTAGCAGCCTTGCCACAACAAACAAAATGTATCAACGGTACTACAATTTCACTTTTTGACAAGAATTGTGTTATTGGAAATTTTGAATTGAATCGTACTCTCCAAGAGCATGGGATCAGCCCTCAATAGCTTAGGAGTCTGGAAAACCCAATAAATTTAAGCTACAACTGTTAATATGGCAGTGCATTCAATGCCATATGCAACACATTGAGTCGTTTAACCACTTTCTTTCATACTGTTGCTTTTCGGGGATTTAGACAACATCCTCACTTAGGGCAATGCAGCATATAGAGCCATATATGCAAGAAAATAAAAAAGTGAAGAGAACATTAAAATATGACATTTCCTAAATTTCTCTTCTGTCCTAGAACACAGCCATACCATCAAACATCCTCTATGTTTTCTAATAATCCTAACCCTAACCCTAGCTACGGGTTTGGGCAGTTAGGGTTAGGGGTCAGATTTTCATCAATGCAACCTAACACTCATTTAAGCTGAAAATAAAACTCAGGGTATCAAAATATTAGTCTGAGAAGACTTAGCAGCCTTGCCACAACAAACAAAATGTATCAACGGTACTACAATTTCATTTTTTGACAAGAACTGTGTTATTGGAAATTTCGTGTCGAATCGTACTCTCCATGAGCATGGTATCAGGCCTCAATAGCTTAGGAGTCTGGAAAACCCAATACATTTTAGCTACAACTGTTAAAATGGCAGTGCATTCAATGCCATATGCTACAGATTGAGTCGTTTAACCACTTTCTTTCATACTGTTGCTTTTCGGGGATTTAGACAACATCCTCACTTAGGGCAATGCAGCATAAAGAGCCATATATGCAAGAAAATAAAAAAAGTGAAGAGAACATTAAAATATGACATTTCCTAAATGTCACTTCTGTCCTAGAACTCAGCCATGCCATCAAACATCCTCTATGTTTTCTAATAATCCTAACCCTAACCCTAGCTAAGGGTTTGGGCAGTTAGGGTTAGGGGTCAGATTTTCATCAATGCAACCTAACACTCATTTAAGCTGAAAATAGAACTCAGGGTATCAAAATATTAGTCTGAGGAGACTAAGCAGCCTTGCCACAACAAACAAAATGTATCAACGGTAGTACAATTTCATTTTTTGACAAGAACTGTGTTATTGGAAATTTCGTGTCGAATCGTACTCTCCAAGAGCATGGGATCAGCCCTCAATAGCTCAGGAGTCTGGAAAACCCAATAAATTTTAGCTACAACTGTTAAAATGGCAGTGCATTCAATGCCATATGCAACAGATTGAGTCGTTTAACCACTTTCTTTCATACTGTTGCTTTTCGGGGATTTAGACAACATCCTAACTCAGGGCAATGCAGCATATAGAGCCATATATGCAAGAAAATAAAAAAGTGCAGAGAACATTAAAATATGACATTTCCTAAATTTCTCTTCTGTCCTAGAACTCAGCCATGCCATCAAACATCCTCTATGTTTTCTAATAATCCTAACCCTAACCCTAGCTACGGGTTTGGGCAGTTAGGGTTAGGGGTCAGATTTTCATCAATGCAACCTAACACTCATTTAAGCTGAAAATAAAACTCAGGGTATCAAAATATTAGTCTGAGAAGACTTAGCAGCCTTGCCACAACAAACAAAATGTATCAACGGTACTACAATTTCATTTTTTGACAAGAACTGTGTTATTGGAAATTTCGTGTCGAATCGTACTCTCCATGAGCATGGTATCAGGCCTCAATAGCTTAGGAGTCTGGAAAACCCAATACATTTTAGCTACAACTGTTAAAATGGCAGTGCATTCAATGCCATATGCTACAGATTGAGTCGTTTAACCACTTTCTTTCATACTGTTGCTTTTCGGGGATTTAGACAACATCCTCACTTAGGGCAATGCAGCATAAAGAGCCATATATGCAAGAAAATAAAAAAAGTGAAGAGAACATTAAAATATGACATTTCCTAAATGTCACTTCTGTCCTAGAACTCAGCCATGCCATCAAACATCCTCTATGTTTTCTAATAATCCTAACCCTAACCCTAGCTAAGGGTTTGGGCAGTTAGGGTTAGGGGTCAGATTTTCATCAATGCAACCTAACACTCATTTAAGCTGAAAATAGAACTCAGGGTATCAAAATATTAGTCTGAGAAGACTTAGCAGCCTTGCCACAACAAACAAAATGTATCAACTGTAGTACAATTTCATTTTTTGACAAGAATTGTGTTATTGGAAATTTTGTGTCGAATCGTACTTTCCATGAGCATGGTATCAGCCCTCAATATTTTAGGAGTCTGGAAAACCCAATAAATGTTAGCTACAACTGTTAAAATGGCAGTGCATTCAATGCCATATGCAACAGATTGAGTCGTTTAACCACTTTCTTTCATACTGTTGCTTTTCGGGGATTTAGACAACATCCTCACTTAGGGCAATGCAGCATATAGAGCCATATATGCAAGAAAATAAAAAAGTGAAGAGAACATTAAAATATGACATTTCCTAAATTTCTCTTCTGTCCTAGAACACAGCCATACCATCAAACATCCTCTATGTTTTCTAATAACCCTAACCCTAACCCTAGCTACGGGTTTGGGCAGTTAGGGTTAGGGGTCAGATTTTCATCAATGCAACCTAACACTCATTTAAGCTGAAAATAAAACTCAGGGTATCAAAATATTAGTCTGAAAAGACTTAGCAGCCTTGCCACAACAAACAAAATGTATCAGCAGTAGTACAATTTCATTTTTTGACAAGAATTGTGTTATTGGAAATTTTGTGTCGAATCGTACTCTCCAAGAGCATGGGATCAGCCCTCAATAGCTTAGGAGTCTGGAAAACCCAATACATTTTAGCTACAACTGTTAAAATGGCAGTGCATTCAATGCCATATGCAACAGATTGAGTCGTTTAACCACTTTCTTTCATACTGTTGCTTTTCGGGGATTTAGACAACATCCTCACTTAGGGCAATGCAGCATATAGAGCCATATATGCAAGAAAATAAAAAAGTGAAGAGAACATTAAAATATGACATTTCCTAAATTTCTCTTCTATCCTAGAACACAGCCATACCATCAAACATCCTCTATGTTTTCTAATAATCCTAACCCTAACCCTAGCTACGGGTTTGGGCAGTTAGGGTTAGGGGTCAGATTTTCATCAATGCAACCTAACACTCATTTAAGCTGAAAATAGAACTCAGGGTATCAAAATATTAGTCTGAGGAGACTAAGCAGCCTTGCCACAACAAACAAAATGTATCAACGGTAGTACAATTTCATTTTTTGACAAGAACTGTGTTATTGGAAATTTCGTGTCGAATCGTACTCTCCAAGAGCATGGGATCAGCCCTCAATAGCTCAGGAGTCTGGAAAACCCAATAAATTTTAGCTACAACTGTTAAAATGGCAGTGCATTCAATGCCATATGCAACAGATTGAGTCGTTTAACCACTTTCTTTCATACTGTTGCTTTTCGGGGATTTAGACAACATCCTAACTCAGGGCAATGCAGCATATAGAGCCATATATGCAAGAAAATAAAAAAGTGCAGAGAACATTAAAATATGACATTTCCTAAATTTCTCTTCTGTCCTAGAACTCAGCCATGCCATCAAACATCCTCTATGTTTTCTAATAATCCTAACCCTAACCCTAGCTAAGGGTTTGGGCAGTTAGGGTTAGGGGTCAGATTTTCATCAATGCAACCTAACACTCATTTAAGCTGAAAATAAAACTCAGGGTATCAAAATATTAGTCTGAGAAGACTTAGCAGCCTTGCCACAACAAACAAAATGTATCAACGGTAGTACAATTTCATTTTTTGACAAGAATTGTGTTATTGGAAATTTTGTGTCGAATCGTACTTTCCATGAGCATGGTATCAGCCCTCAATATTTTAGGAGTCTGGAAAACCCAATAAATGTTAGCTACAACTGTTAAAATGGCAGTGCATTCAATGCCATATGCAACAGATTGAGTCGTTTAACCACTTTCTTTCATACTGTTGCTTTTCGGGGATTTAGACAACATCCTCACTTAGGGCAATGCAGCATATAGAGCCATATATGCAAGAAAATAAAAAAGTGAAGAGAACATTAAAATATGACATTTCCTAAATTTCTCTTCTGTCCTAGAACACAGCCATACCATCAAACATCCTCTATGTTTTCTAATAACCCTAACCCTAGCTACGGGTTTGGGCAGTTAGGGTTAGGGGTCAGATTTTCATCAATGCAACCTAACACTCATTTAAGCTGAAAATAAAACTCAGGGTATCAAAATATTAGTCTGAAAAGACTTAGCAGCCTTGCCACAACAAACAAAATGTATCAGCAGTAGTAGAATTTCATTTTTTGACAAGAATTGTGTTATTGGAAATTTTGTGTCGAATCGTACTCTCCAAGAGCATGGGATCAGCCCTCAATAGCTTAGGAGTCTGGAAAACCCAATACATTTTAGCTACAACTGTTAAAATGGCAGTGCATTCAATGCCATATGCAACAGATTGAGTCGTTTAACCACTTTCTTTCATACTGTTGCTTTTCGGGGATTTAGACAACATCCTCACTTAGGGCAATGCAGCATATAGAGCCATATATGCAAGAAAATAAAAAAGTGAAGAGAACATTAAAATATGACATTTCCTAAATTTCTCTTCTATCCTAGAACACAGCCATACCATCAAACATCCTCTATGTTTTCTAATAATCCTAACCCTAACACTAGCTACGGGTTTGGGCAGTTAGGGTTAGGGGTCAGATTTTCATCAATGCAACCTAACACTCATTTAAGCTGAAAATAGAACTCAGGGTATCAAAATATTAGTCTGAGGAGACTAAGCAGCCTTGCCACAACAAACAAAATGTATCAACGGTAGTACAATTTCATTTTTTGACAAGAACTGTGTTATTGGAAATTTCGTGTCGAATCGTACTCTCCAAGAGCATGGGATCAGCCCTCAATAGCTCAGGAGTCTGGAAAACCCAATAAATTTTAGCTACAACTGTTAAAATGGCAGTGCATTCAATGCCATATGCAACAGATTGAGTCGTTTAACCACTTTCTTTCATACTGTTGCTTTTCGGGGATTTAGACAACATCCTAACTTAGGGCAATGCAGCATATAGAGCCATATATGCAAGAAAATAAAAAAGTGCAGAGAACATTAAAATATGACATTTCCTAAATTTCTCTTCTGTCCTAGAACTCAGCCATGCCATCAAACATCCTCTATGTTTTCTAATAATCCTAACCCTAACCCTAGCTAAGGGTTTGGGCAGTTAGGGTTAGGGGTCAGATTTTCATCAATGCAACCTAACACTCATTTAAGCTGAAAATAAAACTCAGGGTATCAAAATATTAGTCTGAGAAGACTTAGCAGCCTTGCCACAACAAACAAAATGTATCAACGGTAGTACAATTTCATTTTTTGACAAGAACTGTGTTATTGGAAATTTCGTGTCGAATCGTACTCTCCAAGAGCATGGTGTCAGCCCTCAATAGCTTAGGAGTCTGGAAAACCCAATACATTTTAGCTACAACTGTTAAAATGGCAGTGCATTCAATGCCATATGCTACAGATTGAGTCGTTTAACCACTTTCTTTCATACTGTTGCTTTTCGGGGATTTAGACAACATCCTCACTTAGGGCAATGCAGCATAAAGAGCCATATATGCAAGAAAATAAAAAAGTGAAGAGAACATTAAAATATGACATTTCCTATATTTCACTTCTGTCCTAGAACACAGCCATGCCATCAAATATCCTCTATGTTTTCTAATAATCCTAACCCTAACCCTAGCTAAGGGTTTGGGCAGTTAGGGTTAGGGGTCAGATTTTCATCATTGCAACCGAACACTCATTTAAGCTGAAAATAAAACTCAGGGTATCAAAATATTAGTCTGAGAAGACTTAGCAGCCTTGCCACAACAAACAAAATGTATCAACGGTAGTACAATTTCATTTTTTGACAAGAACTGTGTTATTGGAAATTTCGTGTCGAATCGTACTCTCCATGAGCATGGTATCAGCCCTCAATAGCTTAGGAGTCTGGAAAACCCAATACATTTTAGCTACAACTGTTAAAATGGCAGTGCATTCAATGCCATATGCTACAGATTGAGTCGTTTAACCACTTTCTTTCATACTGTTGCTTTTTGGGGATTTAGACAACATCCTCACTTAGGGCAATGCAGCATAAAGAGCCATATATGCAAGAAAATCAAAAAGTGAAGAGAACATTAAAATATGACATTTCCTAAATTTCTCTTCTGTCCTAGAACACAGCCATGCCATCAAACATCCTCTATGTTTTCTAATAATCCTAACCCTAACCCTAGCTAAGGGTTTGGGCAGTTAGGGTTAGGGGTCAGATTTTCATCAATGCAACCTAACACTCATTTAAGCTGAAAATAGAACTCAGGGTATCAAAATATTAGTCTGAGAAGACTTAGCAGCCTTGCCACAACAAACAAAATGTATCAGCAGTAGTACAATTTCATTTTTTGACAAGAATTGTGTTATTGGAAATTTTGTGTCGAATCGTACTCTCCAAGAGCATGGGACCAGCCCTCAATAGCTTAGGAGTCTGGAAAACCCAATGCATTTTAGCTACAACTGTTAAAATGGCAGTGCATTCAATGCCATATGCAACAGATTGAGTCGTTTAACCACTTTCTTTCATACTGTTGCTTTTCGGGGATTTAGACAACATCCTCACTTAGGGCAATGCAGCATATAGAGCCATATATGCAAGAAAATAAAAAAGTGCAGAGAACATTAAAATATGACATTTCCTAAATTTCTCTTCTGTCCTAGAACACAGCCATGCCATCAAACATCCTCTATGTTTTCTAATAATCCTAACCCTAACCCTAGCTAAGGGTTTGGGCAGTTAGGGTTAGGGGTCAGATTTTCATCAATGCAACCTAACATTCATTTAAGCTGAAAATAGAACTCAGGGTATCAAAATATTAGTCTGAGAAGACTTAACAGCCTTGCCACAACAAAAAAAATGTATCAGCAGTAGTACAATTTCATTTTTTGACAAGAATTGTGTTATTGGAAATTTCGTGTCGAATCGTACTCTCCATGAGCATGGTATCAGCCCTCAATAGCTTAGGAGTCTGGAAAACCCAATGGATTTTAGCTACAACTGTTAAAATGGCAGTGCATTCAATGCCATATGCAACAGATTGAGTCGTTTAACCACTTTCTTTCATACTGTTGCTTTTTGGGGATTTAGACAACATCCTCACTTAGGGCAATGCAGCATATAGAGCCATATATGCAAGAAAATAAAAAAGTGCAGAGAACATTAAAATATGACATTTCCTAAATTTCTCTTCTGTCCTAGAACACAGCCATGCCATTAAACATCCTCTATGTTTTCTAATAATCCTAACCCTAACCCTAGCTAAGGGTTTGGGCAGTTAGGGTTAGGGGTCAGATTTTCATCAATGCAACCTAACACTCATTTAAGCTGAAAATAAAACTCAGGGTATCAAAATATTAGTCTGAGAAGACTTAGCAGCCTTGCCACAACAAACAAAATGTATCAACGGTAGTACAATTTCATTTTTTGACAAGAACTGTGTTATTGGAAATTTCGTGTCGAATCGTACTCTCCATGAGCATGGTATCAGCCCTCAATAGCTTAGGAGTCTGGAAAACCCAATACATTTTAGCTACAACTGTTAAAATGGCAGTGCATTCAATGCCATATGCTACAGATTGAGTCGTTTAACCACTTTCTTTCATACTGTTGCTTTTTGGGGATTTAGACAACATCCTCACTTAGGGCAATGCAGCATAAAGAGCCATATATGCAAGAAAATCAAAAAGTGAAGAGAACATTAAAATATGACATTTCCTAAATTTCTCTTCTGTCCTAGAACACAGCCATGCCATCAAACATCCTCTATGTTTTCTAATAATCCTAACCCTAACCCTAGCTAAGGGTTTGGGCAGTTAGGGTTAGGGGTCAGATTTTCATCAATGCAACCTAACACTCATTTAAGCTGAAAATAGAACTCAGGGTATCAAAATATTAGTCTGAGAAGACTTAGCAGCCTTGCCACAACAAACAAAATGTATCAGCAGTAGTACAATTTCATTTTTTGACAAGAATTGTGTTATTGGAAATTTTGTCTCGAATCGTACTCTCCAAGAGCATGGGATCAGCCCTCAATAGCTTAGGAGTCTGGAAAACCCAATGGATTTTAGCTACAACTGTTAAAATGGCAGTGCATTCAATGCCATATGCAACAGATTGAGTCGTTTAACCACTTTCTTTCATACTGTTGCTTTTTGGGGATTTAGACAACATCCTCACTTAGGGCAATGCAGCATATAGAGCCATATATGCAAGAAAATAAAAAAGTGCAGAGAACATTAAAATATGACATTTCCTAAATTTCTCTTCTGTCCTAGAACACAGCCATGCCATTAAACATCCTCTATGTTTTCTAATAATCCTAACCCTAACCCTAGCTAAGGGTTTGGGCAGTTAGGGTTAGGGGTCAGATATTCATCAATGCAACCTAACACTCATTTAAGCTGAAAATAGAACTCAGGGTATCAAAATATTAGTCTGAGAAGACTTAGCAGCCTTGCCACAACAAACAAAATGTATCAACGGTAGTACAATTTCATTTTTTGACAAGAACTGTGTTATTGGAAATTTCGTGTCGAATCGTACTCTCCATGAGCATGGTATCAGCCCTCAATAGCTTAGGAGTCTGGAAAACCCAATACATTTTAGCTACAACTGTTAAAATGGCAGTGCATTCAATGCCATATGCTACAGATTGAGTCGTTTAACCACTTTCTTTCATACTGTTGCTTTTTGGGGATTTAGACAACATCCTCACTTAGGGCAATGCAGCATATAGAGCCATATATGCAAGAAAATAAAAAAGTGAAGAGAACATTAAAATATGACATTTCCTAAATGTCACTTCTGTCCTAGAACTCAGCCATGCCATCAAACATCCTCTATGTTTTCTAATAATCCTAACCCTAACCCTAGCTACGGGTTTGGGCAGTTAGGGTTAGGGGTCAGATTTTCATCAATGCAACCTAACACTCATTTAAGCTGAAAATAGAACTCAGGGTATCAAAATATTAGTCTGAGGAGACTAAGCAGCCTTGCCACAACAAACAAAATGTATCAACGGTAGTACAATTTCATTTTTTGACAAGAACTGTGTTATTGGAAATTTCGTGTCGAATCGTACTCTCCAAGAGCATGGGATCAGCCCTCAATAGCTCAGGAGTCTGGAAAACCCAATAAATTTTAGCTACAACTGTTAAAATGGCAGTGCATTCAATGCCATATGCAACAGATTGAGTCGTTTAACCACTTTCTTTCATACTGTTGCTTTTCGGGGATTTAGACAACATCCTAACTTAGGGCAATGCAGCATATAGAGCCATATATGCAAGAAAATAAAAAAGTGCAGAGAACATTAAAATATGACATTTCCTAAATTTCTCTTCTGTCCTAGAACTCAGCCATGCCATCAAACATCCTCTATGTTTTCTAATAATCCTAACCCTAACCCTAGCTAAGGGTTTGGGCAGTTAGGGTTAGGGGTCAGATTTTCATCAATGCAACCTAACACTCATTTAAGCTGAAAATAAAACTCAGGGTATCAAAATATTAGTCTGAGAAGACTTAGCAGCCTTGCCACAACAAACAAAATGTATCAACGGTAGTACAATTTCATTTTTTGACAAGAACTGTGTTATTGGAAATTTCGTGTCGAATCGTACTCTCCAAGAGCATGGTGTCAGCCCTCAATAGCTTAGGAGTCTGGAAAACCCAATACATTTTAGCTACAACTGTTAAAATGGCAGTGCATTCAATGCCATATGCTACAGATTGAGTCGTTTAACCACTTTCTTTCATACTGTTGCTTTTCGGGGATTTAGACAACATCCTCACTTAGGGCAATGCAGCATATAGAGCCATATATGCAAGAAAATAAAAAAGTGAAGAGAACATTAAAATATGACATTTCCTAAATTTCTCTTCTGTCCTAGAACACAGCCATGCCATCAAACATCCTCTATGTTTTCTAATAATCCAAACCCTAACCCTAGCTAAGGGTTTGGGCAGTTAGGGTTAGGGGTCAGATTTTCATCAATGCAACCTAACACTCATTTAAGCTGAAAATAAAACTCAGGGTATCAAAATATTAGTCTGAGAAGACTTAGCAGCCTTGCCACAACAAACAAAATGTATCAACGGTAGTACAATTTCATTTTTTGACAAGAATTGTGTTATTGGAAATTTTGTGTCGAATCGTACTTTCCATGAGCATGGTATCAGCCCTCAATATTTTAGGAGTCTGGAAAACCCAATAAATGTTAGCTACAACTGTTAAAATGGCAGTGCATTCAATGCCATATGCAACAGATTGAGTCGTTTAACCACTTTCTTTCATACTGTTGCTTTTCGGGGATTTAGACAACATCCTCACTTAGGGCAATGCAGCATATAGAGCCATATATGCAAGAAAATAAAAAAGTGAAGAGAACATTAAAATATGACATTTCCTAAATTTCTCTTCTGTCCTAGAACACAGCCATACCATCAAACATCCTCTATGTTTTCTAATAACCCTAACCCTAGCTACGGGTTTGGGCAGTTAGGGTTAGGGGTCAGATTTTCATCAATGCAACCTAACACTCATTTAAGCTGAAAATAAAACTCAGGGTATCAAAATATTAGTCTGAAAAGACTTAGCAGCCTTGCCACAACAAACATAATGTATCAGCAGTAGTACAATTTCATTTTTTGACAAGAATTGTGTTATTGGAAATTTTGTGTCGAATCGTACTCTCCAAGAGCATGGGATCAGCCCTCAATAGCTTAGGAGTCTGGAAAACCCAATACATTTTAGCTACAACTGTTAAAATGGCAGTGCATTCAATGCCATATGCAACAGATTGAGTCGTTTAACCACTTTCTTTCATACTGTTGCTTTTCGGGGATTTAGACAACATCCTCACTTAGGGCAATGCAGCATATAGAGCCATATATGCAAGAAAATAAAAAAGTGAAGAGAACATTAAAATATGACATTTCCTAAATTTCTCTTCTATCCTAGAACACAGCCATACCATCAAACATCCTCTATGTTTTCTAATAATCCTAACCCTAACACTAGCTACGGGTTTGGGCAGTTAGGGTTAGGGGTCAGATTTTCATCAATGCAACCTAACACTCATTTAAGCTGAAAATAGAACTCAGGGTATCAAAATATTAGTCTGAGGAGACTAAGCAGCCTTGCCACAACAAACAAAATGTATCAACGGTAGTACAATTTCATTTTTTGACAAGAACTGTGTTATTGGAAATTTCGTGTCGAATCGTACTCTCCAAGAGCATGGGATCAGCCCTCAATAGCTCAGGAGTCTGGAAAACCCAATAAATTTTAGCTACAACTGTTAAAATGGCAGTGCATTCAATGCCATATGCAACAGATTGAGTCGTTTAACCACTTTCTTTCATACTGTTGCTTTTCGGGGATTTAGACAACATCCTAACTTAGGGCAATGCAGCATATAGAGCCATATATGCAAGAAAATAAAAAAGTGCAGAGAACATTAAAATATGACATTTCCTATATTTCACTTCTGTCCTAGAACACAGCCATGCCATCAAATATCCTCTATGTTTTCTAATAATCCTAACCCTAACCCTAGCTAAGGGTTTGGGCAGTTAGGGTTAGGGGTCAGATTTTCATCATTGCAACCGAACACTCATTTAAGCTGAAAATAAAACTCAGGGTATCAAAATATTAGTCTGAGAAGACTTAGCAGCCTTGCCACAACAAACAAAATGTATCAACGGTAGTACAATTTCATTTTTTGACAAGAACTGTGTTATTGGAAATTTCGTGTCGAATCGTACTCTCCATGAGCATGGTATCAGCCCTCAATAGCTTAGGAGTCTGGAAAACCCAATACATTTTAGCTACAACTGTTAAAATGGCAGTGCATTCAATGCCATATGCTACAGATTGAGTCGTTTAACCACTTTCTTTCATACTGTTGCTTTTTGGGGATTTAGACAACATCCTCACTTAGGGCAATGCAGCATAAAGAGCCATATATGCAAGAAAATCAAAAAGTGAAGAGAACATTAAAATATGACATTTCCTAAATTTCTCTTCTGTCCTAGAACACAGCCATGCCATCAAACATCCTCTATGTTTTCTAATAATCCTAACCCTAACCCTAGCTAAGGGTTTGGGCAGTTAGGGTTAGGGGTCAGATTTTCATCAATGCAACCTAACACTCATTTAAGCTGAAAATAGAACTCAGGGTATCAAAATATTAGTCTGAGAAGACTTAGCAGCCTTGCCACAACAAACAAAATGTATCAGCAGTAGTACAATTTCATTTTTTGACAAGAATTGTGTTATTGGAAATTTTGTGTCGAATCGTACTCTCCAAGAGCATGGGACCAGCCCTCAATAGCTTAGGAGTCTGGAAAACCCAATGCATTTTAGCTACAACTGTTAAAATGGCAGTGCATTCAATGCCATATGCAACAGATTGAGTCGTTTAACCACTTTCTTTCATACTGTTGCTTTTCGGGGATTTAGACAACATCCTCACTTAGGGCAATGCAGCATATAGAGCCATATATGCAAGAAAATAAAAAAGTGCAGAGAACATTAAAATATGACATTTCCTAAATTTCTCTTCTGTCCTAGAACACAGCCATGCCATCAAACATCCTCTATGTTTTCTAATAATCCTAACCCTAACCCTAGCTAAGGGTTTGGGCAGTTAGGGTTAGGGGTCAGATTTTCATCAATGCAACCTAACATTCATTTAAGCTGAAAATAGAACTCAGGGTATCAAAATATTAGTCTGAGAAGACTTAACAGCCTTGCCACAACAAAAAAAATGTATCAGCAGTAGTACAATTTCATTTTTTGACAAGAATTGTGTTATTGGAAATTTCGTGTCGAATCGTACTCTCCATGAGCATGGTATCAGCCCTCAATAGCTTAGGAGTCTGGAAAACCCAATACATTTTAGCTACAACTGTTAAAATGGCAGTGCATTCAATGCCATATGCTACAGATTGAGTCGTTTAACCACTTTCTTTCATACTGTTGCTTTTTGGGGATTTAGACAACATCCTCACTTAGGGCAATGCAGCATAAAGAGCCATATATGCAAGAAAATCAAAAAGTGAAGAGAACATTAAAATATGACATTTCCTAAATTTCTCTTCTGTCCTAGAACACAGCCATGCCATCAAACATCCTCTATGTTTTCTAATAATCCTAACCCTAACCCTAGCTAAGGGTTTGGGCAGTTAGGGTTAGGGGTCAGATTTTCATCAATGCAACCTAACACTCATTTAAGCTGAAAATAGAACTCAGGGTATCAAAATATTAGTCTGAGAAGACTTAGCAGCCTTGCCACAACAAACAAAATGTATCAGCAGTAGTACAATTTCATTTTTTGACAAGAATTGTGTTATTGGAAATTTTGTCTCGAATCGTACTCTCCAAGAGCATGGGATCAGCCCTCAATAGCTTAGGAGTCTGGAAAACCCAATGGATTTTAGCTACAACTGTTAAAATGGCAGTGCATTCAATGCCATATGCAACAGATTGAGTCGTTTAACCACTTTCTTTCATACTGTTGCTTTTTGGGGATTTAGACAACATCCTCACTTAGGGCAATGCAGCATATAGAGCCATATATGCAAGAAAATAAAAAAGTGCAGAGAACATTAAAATATGACATTTCCTAAATTTCTCTTCTGTCCTAGAACACAGCCATGCCATTAAACATCCTCTATGTTTTCTAATAATCCTAACCCTAACCCTAGCTAAGGGTTTGGGCAGTTAGGGTTAGGGGTCAGATTTTCATCAATGCAACCTAACACTCATTTAAGCTGAAAATAAAACTCAGGGTATCAAAATATTAGTCTGAGAAGACTTAGCAGCCTTGCCACAACAAACAAAATGTATCAACGGTAGTACAATTTCATTTTTTGACAAGAACTGTGTTATTGGAAATTTCGTGTCGAATCGTACTCTCCATGAGCATGGTATCAGCCCTCAATAGCTTAGGAGTCTGGAAAACCCAATACATTTTAGCTACAACTGTTAAAATGGCAGTGCATTCAATGCCATATGCTACAGATTGAGTTGTTTAACCACTTTCTTTCATACTGTTGCTTTTTGGGGATTTAGACAACATCCTCACTTAGGGCAATGCAGCATAAAGAGCCATATATGCAAGAAAATCAAAAAGTGAAGAGAACATTAAAATATGACATTTCCTAAATTTCTCTTCTGTCCTAGAACACAGCCATGCCATCAAACATCCTCTATGTTTTCTAATAATCCTAACCCTAACCCTAGCTAAGGGTTTGGGCAGTTAGGGTTAGGGGTCAGATATTCATCAATGCAACCTAACACTCATTTAAGCTGAAAATAGAACTCAGGGTATCAAAATATTAGTCTGAGAAGACTTAGCAGCCTTGCCACAACAAACAAAATGTATCAACGGTAGTACAATTTCATTTTTTGACAAGAACTGTGTTATTGGAAATTTCGTGTCGAATCGTACTCTCCATGAGCATGGTATCAGCCCTCAATAGCTTAGGAGTCTGGAAAACCCAATACATTTAACTACAACTGTTAAAATGGCAGTGCATTCAATGCCATATGCTACAGATTGAGTCGTTTAACCACTTTCTTTCATACTGTTGCTTTTTGGGGATTTAGACAACATCCTCACTTAGGGCAATGCAGCATATAGAGCCATATATGCAAGAAAATAAAAAAGTGAAGAGAACATTAAAATATGACATTTCCTAAATTTCTCTTCTGTCCTAGAACACAGCCATGCCATCAAACATCCTCTATGTTTTCTAATAATCCAAACCCTAACCCTAGCTAAGGGTTTGGGCAGTTAGGGTTAGGGGTCAGATATTCATCAATGCAACCTAACACTCATTTAAGCTGAAAATAGAACTCAGGGTATCAAAATATTAGTCTGAGAAGACTTAGCAGCCTTGCCACAACAAACAAAATGTATCAACGGTAGTACAATTTCATTTTTTGACAAGAACTGTGTTATTGGAAATTTCGTGTCGAATCGTAGTCTCCATGAGCATGGTATCAGCCCTCAATAGCTTAGGAGTCTGGAAAACCCAATACATTTTAGCTACAACTGTTAAAATGGCAGTGCATTCAATGCCATATGCAACAGATTGAGTCGTTTAACCACTTTCTTTCATACTGTTGCTTTTCGGGGATTTAGACAACATCCTCACTTAGGGCAATGCAGCATATAGAGCCATATATGCAAGAAAATAAAAAAGTGAAGAGAACATTAAAATATGACATTTCCTAAATGTCACTTCTGTCCTAGAACTCAGCCATGCCATCAAACATCCTCTATGTTTTCTAATAATCCTAACCCTAACCCTAGCTAAGGGTTTGGGCAGTTAGGGTTAGGGGTCAGATTTTCATCAATGCAACCTAACACTCATTTAAGCTGAAAATAGAACTCAGGGTATCAAAATATTAGTCTGAGAAGACTTAGCAGCCTTGCCACAACAAACAAAATGTATCAACGGTAGTACAATTTCATTTTTTGACAAGAACTGTGTTATTGGAAATTTCGTGTCGAATCGTACTCTCCAAGAGCATGGTGTCAGCCCTCAATAGCTTAGGAGTCTGGAAAACCCAATACATTTTAGCTACAACTGTTAAAATGGCAGTGCATTCAATGCCATATGCTACAGATTGAGTCGTTTAACCACTTTCTTTCATACTGTTGCTTTTCGGGGATTTAGACAACATCCTCACTTAGGGCAATGCAGCATAAAGAGCCATATATGCAAGAAAATAAAAAAGTGAAGAGAACATTAAAATATGACATTTCCTATATTTCACTTCTGTCCTAGAACACAGCCATGCCATCAAATATCCTCTATGTTTTCTAATAATCCTAACCCTAACCCTAGCTAAGGGTTTGGGCAGTTAGGTTTAGGGGTCAGATTTTCATCATTGCAACCGAACACTCATTTAAGCTGAAAATAAAACTCAGGGTATCAAAATATTAGTCTGAGAAGACTTAGCAGCCTTGCCACAACAAACAAAATGTATCAACGGTAGTACAATTTCATTTTTTGACAAGAACTGTGTTATTGGAAATTTCGTGTCGAATCGTACTCTCCATGAGCATGGTATCAGCCCTCAATAGCTTAGGAGTCTGGAAAACCCAATAAATCTTAGCTACAACTGTTAATAAGGCAGTGCATATAATGCCATATGCAGGAGATTGAGTCGTTTAACCACTTACTTTCATAATGTTGCTTTTCGGGGATTTAGACAACATCCTCACTTAGGGCAATGCAGCATATAGAGCCATATATGCAAGAAAATAAAAAAGTGAAGAGAACATTAAAATATGACATTTCCTAAATTTCTCTTCTGTCCTAGAACACAGCCATGCCATCAAACATCCTCTATGTTTTCTAATAATCCTAACCCTAACCCTAGCTAAGGGTTTGGGCAGTTAGGGTTAGGGGTCAGATTTTCATCAATGCAACCTAACACTCATTTAAGCTGAAAATAGAACTCAGGGTATCAAAATATTAGTCTGAGAAGACTTAGCAGCCTTGCCACAACAAACAAAATGTATCAGCAGTAGTACAATTTCATTTTTTGACAAGAATTGTGTTATTGGAAATTTTGTGTCGAATCGTACTCTCCAAGAGCATGGGACCAGCCCTCAATAGCTTAGGAGTCTGGAAAACCCAATGCATTTTAGCTACAACTGTTAAAATGGCAGTGCATTCAATGCCATATGCAACAGATTGAGTCGTTTAACCACTTTCTTTCATACTGTTGCTTTTCGGGGATTTAGACAACATCCTCACTTAGGGCAATGCAGCATATAGAGCCATATATGCAAGAAAATAAAAAAGTGCAGAGAACATTAAAATATGACATTTCCTAAATTTCTCTTCTGTCCTAGAACACAGCCATGCCATCAAACATCCTCTATGTTTTCTAATAATCCTACCCTAACCCTAGCTAAGGGTTTGGGCAGTTAGGGTTAGGGGTCAGATTTTCATCAATGCAACCTAACACTTATTTAAGCTGAAAATAGAACTCAGGGCATCAAAATATTAGTCTGAGAAGACTTAGCAGCCTTGCCACAACAAACAAAATGTATCAACGGTAGTACAATTTCATTTTTTGACAAGAACTGTGTTATTGGAAATTTCGTGTCGAATCGTACTCTCCATGAGCATGGTAACAGCCCTCAATAGCTTAGGAGTCTGGAAAACCCAATACATTTTAGCTACAACTGTTAAAATGGCAGTGCATTCAATGCCATATGCTACAGATTGAGTCGTTTAACCACTTTCTTTCATACTGTTGCTTTTTGGGGATTTAGACAACATCCTCACTTAGGGCAATGCAGCATAAAGAGCCATATATGCAAGAAAATCAAAAAGTGAAGAGATCATTAAAATATGACATTTCCTATATTTCACTTCTGTCCTAGAACACAGCCATGCCATCAAACATCCTCTATGTTTTCTAATAATCCAAACCCTAACCCTAGCTAAGGGTTTGGGCAGTTAGGGTTAGGGGTCAGATATTCATCAATGCAACCTAACACTCATTTAAGCTGAAAATAGAACTCAGGGTATCAAAATATTAGTCTGAGAAGACTTAGCAGCCTTGCCACAACAAACAAAATGTATCAACGGTAGTACAATTTCATTTTTTGACAAGAACTGTGTTATTGGAAATTTCGTGTCGAATCGTAGTCTCCATGAGCATGGTATCAGCCCTCAATAGCTTAGGAGTCTGGAAAACCCAATACATTTTAGCTACAACTGTTAAAATGGCAGTGCATTCAATGCCATATGCAACAGATTGAGTCGTTTAACCACTTTCTTTCATACTGTTGCTTTTCGGGGATTTAGACAACATCCTCACTTAGGGCAATGCAGCATATAGAGCCATATATGCAAGAAAATAAAAAAGTGAAGAGAACATTAAAATATGACATTTCCTAAATGTCACTTCTGTCCTAGAACTCAGCCATGCCATCAAACATCCTCTATGTTTTCTAATAATCCTAACCCTAACCCTAGCTACGGGTTTGGGCAGTTAGGGTTAGGGGTCAGATTTTCATCAATGCAACCTAACACTCATTTAAGCTGAAAATAGAACTCAGGGTATCAAAATATTAGTCTGAGGAGACTAAGCAGCCTTGCCACAACAAACAAAATGTATCAACGGTAGTACAATTTCATTTTTTGACAAGAACTGTGTTATTGGAAATTTCGTGTCGAATCGTAGTCTCCATGAGCATGGTATCAGCCCTCAATAGCTTAGGAGTCTGGAAAACCCAATAAATCTTAGCTACAACTGTTAATAAGGCAGTGCATATAATGCCATATGCAGGAGATTGAGTCGTTTAACCACTTACTTTCATAATGTTGCTTTTCGGGGATTTAGACAACATCCTCACTTAGGGCAATGCAGCATATAGAGCCATATATGCAAGAAAATAAAAAAGTGAAGAGAACATTAAAATATGACATTTCCTAAATTTCTCTTCTGTCCTAGAACACAGCCATGCCATCAAACATCCTCTATGTTTTCTAATAATCCTACCCTAACCCTAGCTAAGGGTTTGGGCAGTTAGGGTTAGGGGTCAGATTTTCATCAATGCAACCTAACACTTATTTAAGCTGAAAATAGAACTCAGGGCATCAAAATATTAGTCTGAGAAGACTTAGCAGCCTTGCCACAACAAACAAAATGTATCAACGGTAGTACAATTTCATTTTTTGACAAGAACTGTGTTATTGGAAATTTCGTGTCGAATCGTACTCTCCATGAGCATGGTAACAGCCCTCAATAGCTTAGGAGTCTGGAAAACCCAATACATTTTAGCTACAACTGTTAAAATGGCAGTGCATTCAATGCCATATGCTACAGATTGAGTCGTTTAACCACTTTCTTTCATACTGTTGCTTTTCGGGGATTTAGACAACATCCTCACTTAGGGCAATGCAGCATATAGAGCCATATATGCAAGAAAATAAAAAAGTGAAGAGAACATTAAAATATGACATTTCCTAAATGTCACTTCTGTCCTAGAACTCAGCCATGCCATCAAACATCCTCTATGTTTTCTAATAATCCTAACCCTAACCCTAGCTACGGGTTTGGGCAGTTAGGGTTAGGGGTCAGATTTTCATCAATGCAACCTAACACTCATTTAAGCTGAAAATAGAACTCAGGGTATCAAAATATTAGTCTGAGGAGACTAAGCAGCCTTGCCACAACAAACAAAATGTATCAACGGTAGTACAATTTCATTTTTTGACAAGAACTGTGTTATTGGAAATTTCGTGTCGAATCGTACTCTCCAAGAGCATGGGATCAGCCCTCAATAGCTCAGGAGTCTGGAAAACCCAATAAATTTTAGCTACAACTGTTAAAATGGCAGTGCATTCAATGCCATATGCAACAGATTGAGTCGTTTAACCACTTTCTTTCATACTGTTGCTTTTCGGGGATTTAGACAACATCCTAACTTAGGGCAATGCAGCATATAGAGCCATATATGCAAGAAAATAAAAAAGTGCAGAGAACATTAAAATATGACATTTCCTAAATTTCTCTTCTGTCCTAGAACTCAGCCATGCCATCAAACATCCTCTATGTTTTCTAATAATCCTAACCCTAACCCTAGCTAAGGGTTTGGGCAGTTAGGGTTAGGGGTCAGATTTTCATCAATGCAACCTAACACTCATTTAAGCTGAAAATAAAACTCAGGGTATCAAAATATTAGTCTGAGAAGACTTAGCAGCCTTGCCACAACAAACAAAATGTATCAACGGTAGTACAATTTCATTTTTTGACAAGAACTGTGTTATTGGAAATTTCGTGTCGAATCGTACTCTCCAAGAGCATGGTGTCAGCCCTCAATAGCTTAGGAGTCTGGAAAACCCAATACATTTTAGCTACAACTGTTAAAATGGCAGTGCATTCAATGCCATATGCTACAGATTGAGTCGTTTAACCACTTTCTTTCATACTGTTGCTTTTTGGGGATTTAGACAACATCCTCACTTAGGGCAATGCAGCATATAGAGCCATATATGCAAGAAAATAAAAAAGTGCAGAGAACATTAAAATATGACATTTCCTAAATTTCTCTTCTGTCCTAGAACACAGCCATGCCATTAAACATCCTCTATGTTTTCTAATAATCCTAACCCTAACCCTAGCTAAGGGTTTGGGCAGTTAGGGTTAGGGGTCAGATTTTCATCAATGCAACCTAACACTCATTTAAGCTGAAAATAAAACTCAGGGTATCAAAATATTAGTCTGAGAAGACTTAGCAGCCTTGCCACAACAAACAAAATGTATCAACGGTAGTACAATTTCATTTTTTGACAAGAACTGTGTTATTGGAAATTTCGTGTCGAATCGTACTCTCCATGAGCATGGTATCAGCCCTCAATAGCTTAGGAGTCTGGAAAACCCAATACATTTTAGCTACAACTGTTAAAATGGCAGTGCATTCAATGCCATATGCTACAGATTGAGTTGTTTAACCACTTTCTTTCATACTGTTGCTTTTTGGGGATTTAGACAACATCCTCACTTAGGGCAATGCAGCATAAAGAGCCATATATGCAAGAAAATCAAAAAGTGAAGAGAACATTAAAATATGACATTTCCTAAATTTCTCTTCTGTCCTAGAACACAGCCATGCCATCAAACATCCTCTATGTTTTCTAATAATCCTAACCCTAACCCTAGCTAAGGGTTTGGGCAGTTAGGGTTAGGGGTCAGATATTCATCAATGCAACCTAACACTCATTTAAGCTGAAAATAGAACTCAGGGTATCAAAATATTAGTCTGAGAAGACTTAGCAGCCTTGCCACAACAAACAAAATGTATCAACGGTAGTACAATTTCATTTTTTGACAAGAACTGTGTTATTGGAAATTTCGTGTCGAATCGTACTCTCCATGAGCATGGTATCAGCCCTCAATAGCTTAGGAGTCTGGAAAACCCAATACATTTAACTACAACTGTTAAAATGGCAGTGCATTCAATGCCATATGCTACAGATTGAGTCGTTTAACCACTTTCTTTCATACTGTTGCTTTTTGGGGATTTAGACAACATCCTCACTTAGGGCAATGCAGCATATAGAGCCATATATGCAAGAAAATAAAAAAGTGAAGAGAACATTAAAATATGACATTTCCTAAATTTCTCTTCTGTCCTAGAACACAGCCATGCCATCAAACATCCTCTATGTTTTCTAA
Organism: Lepisosteus oculatus; assembly: GCF_040954835.1. Taxonomy (NCBI): domain Eukaryota; kingdom Metazoa; phylum Chordata; class Actinopteri; order Semionotiformes; family Lepisosteidae; genus Lepisosteus; species Lepisosteus oculatus. The sequence goes on along the minus strand of NC_090712.1, from coordinate 5,819,204 downwards.
TAATCCAAACCCTAACCCTAGCTAAGGGTTTGGGCAGTTAGGGTTAGGGGTCAGATATTCATCAATGCAACCTAACACTCATTTAAGCTGAAAATAGAACTCAGGGTATCAAAATATTAGTCTGAGAAGACTTAGCAGCCTTGCCACAACAAACAAAATGTATCAACGGTAGTACAATTTCATTTTTTGACAAGAACTGTGTTATTGGAAATTTCGTGTCGAATCGTAGTCTCCATGAGCATGGTATCAGCCCTCAATAGCTTAGGAGTCTGGAAAACCCAATACATTTTAGCTACAACTGTTAAAATGGCAGTGCATTCAATGCCATATGCAACAGATTGAGTCGTTTAACCACTTTCTTTCATACTGTTGCTTTTCGGGGATTTAGACAACATCCTCACTTAGGGCAATGCAGCATATAGAGCCATATATGCAAGAAAATAAAAAAGTGAAGAGAACATTAAAATATGACATTTCCTAAATGTCACTTCTGTCCTAGAACTCAGCCATGCCATCAAACATCCTCTATGTTTTCTAATAATCCTAACCCTAACCCTAGCTAAGGGTTTGGGCAGTTAGGGTTAGGGGTCAGATTTTCATCAATGCAACCTAACACTCATTTAAGCTGAAAATAGAACTCAGGGTATCAAAATATTAGTCTGAGAAGACTTAGCAGCCTTGCCACAACAAACAAAATGTATCAACGGTAGTACAATTTCATTTTTTGACAAGAACTGTGTTATTGGAAATTTCGTGTCGAATCGTACTCTCCAAGAGCATGGTGTCAGCCCTCAATAGCTTAGGAGTCTGGAAAACCCAATACATTTTAGCTACAACTGTTAAAATGGCAGTGCATTCAATGCCATATGCTACAGATTGAGTCGTTTAACCACTTTCTTTCATACTGTTGCTTTTCGGGGATTTAGACAACATCCTCACTTAGGGCAATGCAGCATAAAGAGCCATATATGCAAGAAAATAAAAAAGTGAAGAGAACATTAAAATATGACATTTCCTATATTTCACTTCTGTCCTAGAACACAGCCATGCCATCAAATATCCTCTATGTTTTCTAATAATCCTAACCCTAACCCTAGCTAAGGGTTTGGGCAGTTAGGTTTAGGGGTCAGATTTTCATCATTGCAACCGAACACTCATTTAAGCTGAAAATAAAACTCAGGGTATCAAAATATTAGTCTGAGAAGACTTAGCAGCCTTGCCACAACAAACAAAATGTATCAACGGTAGTACAATTTCATTTTTTGACAAGAACTGTGTTATTGGAAATTTCGTGTCGAATCGTACTCTCCATGAGCATGGTATCAGCCCTCAATAGCTTAGGAGTCTGGAAAACCCAATAAATCTTAGCTACAACTGTTAATAAGGCAGTGCATATAATGCCATATGCAGGAGATTGAGTCGTTTAACCACTTACTTTCATAATGTTGCTTTTCGGGGATTTAGACAACATCCTCACTTAGGGCAATGCAGCATATAGAGCCATATATGCAAGAAAATAAAAAAGTGAAGAGAACATTAAAATATGACATTTCCTAAATTTCTCTTCTGTCCTAGAACACAGCCATGCCATCAAACATCCTCTATGTTTTCTAATAATCCTAACCCTAACCCTAGCTAAGGGTTTGGGCAGTTAGGGTTAGGGGTCAGATTTTCATCAATGCAACCTAACACTCATTTAAGCTGAAAATAGAACTCAGGGTATCAAAATATTAGTCTGAGAAGACTTAGCAGCCTTGCCACAACAAACAAAATGTATCAGCAGTAGTACAATTTCATTTTTTGACAAGAATTGTGTTATTGGAAATTTTGTGTCGAATCGTACTCTCCAAGAGCATGGGACCAGCCCTCAATAGCTTAGGAGTCTGGAAAACCCAATGCATTTTAGCTACAACTGTTAAAATGGCAGTGCATTCAATGCCATATGCAACAGATTGAGTCGTTTAACCACTTTCTTTCATACTGTTGCTTTTCGGGGATTTAGACAACATCCTCACTTAGGGCAATGCAGCATATAGAGCCATATATGCAAGAAAATAAAAAAGTGCAGAGAACATTAAAATATGACATTTCCTAAATTTCTCTTCTGTCCTAGAACACAGCCATGCCATCAAACATCCTCTATGTTTTCTAATAATCCTACCCTAACCCTAGCTAAGGGTTTGGGCAGTTAGGGTTAGGGGTCAGATTTTCATCAATGCAACCTAACACTTATTTAAGCTGAAAATAGAACTCAGGGCATCAAAATATTAGTCTGAGAAGACTTAGCAGCCTTGCCACAACAAACAAAATGTATCAACGGTAGTACAATTTCATTTTTTGACAAGAACTGTGTTATTGGAAATTTCGTGTCGAATCGTACTCTCCATGAGCATGGTAACAGCCCTCAATAGCTTAGGAGTCTGGAAAACCCAATACATTTTAGCTACAACTGTTAAAATGGCAGTGCATTCAATGCCATATGCTACAGATTGAGTCGTTTAACCACTTTCTTTCATACTGTTGCTTTTTGGGGATTTAGACAACATCCTCACTTAGGGCAATGCAGCATAAAGAGCCATATATGCAAGAAAATCAAAAAGTGAAGAGATCATTAAAATATGACATTTCCTATATTTCACTTCTGTCCTAGAACACAGCCATGCCATCAAACATCCTCTATGTTTTCTAATAATCCAAACCCTAACCCTAGCTAAGGGTTTGGGCAGTTAGGGTTAGGGGTCAGATATTCATCAATGCAACCTAACACTCATTTAAGCTGAAAATAGAACTCAGGGTATCAAAATATTAGTCTGAGAAGACTTAGCAGCCTTGCCACAACAAACAAAATGTATCAACGGTAGTACAATTTCATTTTTTGACAAGAACTGTGTTATTGGAAATTTCGTGTCGAATCGTAGTCTCCATGAGCATGGTATCAGCCCTCAATAGCTTAGGAGTCTGGAAAACCCAATACATTTTAGCTACAACTGTTAAAATGGCAGTGCATTCAATGCCATATGCAACAGATTGAGTCGTTTAACCACTTTCTTTCATACTGTTGCTTTTCGGGGATTTAGACAACATCCTCACTTAGGGCAATGCAGCATATAGAGCCATATATGCAAGAAAATAAAAAAGTGAAGAGAACATTAAAATATGACATTTCCTAAATGTCACTTCTGTCCTAGAACTCAGCCATGCCATCAAACATCCTCTATGTTTTCTAATAATCCTAACCCTAACCCTAGCTACGGGTTTGGGCAGTTAGGGTTAGGGGTCAGATTTTCATCAATGCAACCTAACACTCATTTAAGCTGAAAATAGAACTCAGGGTATCAAAATATTAGTCTGAGGAGACTAAGCAGCCTTGCCACAACAAACAAAATGTATCAACGGTAGTACAATTTCATTTTTTGACAAGAACTGTGTTATTGGAAATTTCGTGTCGAATCGTAGTCTCCATGAGCATGGTATCAGCCCTCAATAGCTTAGGAGTCTGGAAAACCCAATAAATCTTAGCTACAACTGTTAATAAGGCAGTGCATATAATGCCATATGCAGGAGATTGAGTCGTTTAACCACTTACTTTCATAATGTTGCTTTTCGGGGATTTAGACAACATCCTCACTTAGGGCAATGCAGCATATAGAGCCATATATGCAAGAAAATAAAAAAGTGAAGAGAACATTAAAATATGACATTTCCTAAATTTCTCTTCTGTCCTAGAACACAGCCATGCCATCAAACATCCTCTATGTTTTCTAATAATCCTACCCTAACCCTAGCTAAGGGTTTGGGCAGTTAGGGTTAGGGGTCAGATTTTCATCAATGCAACCTAACACTTATTTAAGCTGAAAATAGAACTCAGGGCATCAAAATATTAGTCTGAGAAGACTTAGCAGCCTTGCCACAACAAACAAAATGTATCAACGGTAGTACAATTTCATTTTTTGACAAGAACTGTGTTATTGGAAATTTCGTGTCGAATCGTACTCTCCATGAGCATGGTAACAGCCCTCAATAGCTTAGGAGTCTGGAAAACCCAATACATTTTAGCTACAACTGTTAAAATGGCAGTGCATTCAATGCCATATGCTACAGATTGAGTCGTTTAACCACTTTCTTTCATACTGTTGCTTTTCGGGGATTTAGACAACATCCTCACTTAGGGCAATGCAGCATATAGAGCCATATATGCAAGAAAATAAAAAAGTGAAGAGAACATTAAAATATGACATTTCCTAAATGTCACTTCTGTCCTAGAACTCAGCCATGCCATCAAACATCCTCTATGTTTTCTAATAATCCTAACCCTAACCCTAGCTACGGGTTTGGGCAGTTAGGGTTAGGGGTCAGATTTTCATCAATGCAACCTAACACTCATTTAAGCTGAAAATAGAACTCAGGGTATCAAAATATTAGTCTGAGGAGACTAAGCAGCCTTGCCACAACAAACAAAATGTATCAACGGTAGTACAATTTCATTTTTTGACAAGAACTGTGTTATTGGAAATTTCGTGTCGAATCGTACTCTCCAAGAGCATGGGATCAGCCCTCAATAGCTCAGGAGTCTGGAAAACCCAATAAATTTTAGCTACAACTGTTAAAATGGCAGTGCATTCAATGCCATATGCAACAGATTGAGTCGTTTAACCACTTTCTTTCATACTGTTGCTTTTCGGGGATTTAGACAACATCCTAACTTAGGGCAATGCAGCATATAGAGCCATATATGCAAGAAAATAAAAAAGTGCAGAGAACATTAAAATATGACATTTCCTAAATTTCTCTTCTGTCCTAGAACTCAGCCATGCCATCAAACATCCTCTATGTTTTCTAATAATCCTAACCCTAACCCTAGCTAAGGGTTTGGGCAGTTAGGGTTAGGGGTCAGATTTTCATCAATGCAACCTAACACTCATTTAAGCTGAAAATAAAACTCAGGGTATCAAAATATTAGTCTGAGAAGACTTAGCAGCCTTGCCACAACAAACAAAATGTATCAACGGTAGTACAATTTCATTTTTTGACAAGAACTGTGTTATTGGAAATTTCGTGTCGAATCGTACTCTCCAAGAGCATGGTGTCAGCCCTCAATAGCTTAGGAGTCTGGAAAACCCAATACATTTTAGCTACAACTGTTAAAATGGCAGTGCATTCAATGCCATATGCTACAGATTGAGTCGTTTAACCACTTTCTTTCATACTGTTGCTTTTCGGGGATTTAGACAACATCCTCACTTAGGGCAATGCAGCATAAAGAGCCATATATGCAAGAAAATAAAAAAGTGAAGAGAACATTAAAATATGACATTTCCTATATTTCACTTCTGTCCTAGAACACAGCCATGCCATCAAATATCCTCTATGTTTTCTAATAATCCTAACCCTTACCCTAGCTAAGGGTTTGGGCAGTTAGGGTTAGGGGTCAGATTTTCATCATTGCAACCGAACACTCATTTAAGCTGAAAATAAAACTCAGGGTATCAAAATATTAGTCTGAGAAGACTTAGCAGCCTTGCCACAACAAACAAAATGTATCAACGGTAGTACAATTTCATTTTTTGACAAGAACTGTGTTATTGGAAATTTCGTGTCGAATCGTACTCTCCATGAGCATGGTATCAGCCCTCAATAGCTTAGGAGTCTGGAAAACCCAATACATTTTAGCTACAACTGTTAAAATGGCAGTGCATTCAATGCCATATGCTACAGATTGAGTCGTTTAACCACTTTCTTTCATACTGTTGCTTTTTGGGGATTTAGACAACATCCTCACTTAGGGCAATGCAGCATAAAGAGCCATATATGCAAGAAAATCAAAAAGTGAAGAGAACATTAAAATATGACATTTCCTAAATTTCTCTTCTGTCCTAGAACACAGCCATGCCATCAAACATCCTCTATGTTTTCTAATAATCCTAACCCTAACCCTAGCTAAGGGTTTGGGCAGTTAGGGTTAGGGGTCAGATTTTCATCAATGCAACCTAACACTCATTTAAGCTGAAAATAGAACTCAGGGTATCAAAATATTAGTCTGAGAAGACTTAGCAGCCTTGCCACAACAAACAAAATGTATCAGCAGTAGTACAATTTCATTTTTTGACAAGAATTGTGTTATTGGAAATTTTGTGTCGAATCGTACTCTCCAAGAGCATGGGACCAGCCCTCAATAGCTTAGGAGTCTGGAAAACCCAATGCATTTTAGCTACAACTGTTAAAATGGCAGTGCATTCAATGCCATATGCAACAGATTGAGTCGTTTAACCACTTTCTTTCATACTGTTGCTTTTCGGGGATTTAGACAACATCCTCACTTAGGGCAATGCAGCATATAGAGCCATATATGCAAGAAAATAAAAAAGTGCAGAGAACATTAAAATATGACATTTCCTAAATTTCTCTTCTGTCCTAGAACACAGCCATGCCATCAAACATCCTCTATGTTTTCTAATAATCCTACCCTAACCCTAGCTAAGGGTTTGGGCAGTTAGGGTTAGGGGTCAGATTTTAATCAATGCAACCTAACACTTATTTAAGCTGAAAATAGAACTCAGGGCATCAAAATATTAGTCTGAGAAGACTTAGCAGCCTTGCCACAACAAACAAAATGTATCAACGGTAGTACAATTTCATTTTTTGACAAGAACTGTGTTATTGGAAATTTCGTGTCGAATCGTACTCTCCATGAGCATGGTAACAGCCCTCAATAGCTTAGGAGTCTGGAAAACCCAATACATTTTAGCTACAACTGTTAAAATGGCAGTGCATTCAATGCCATATGCTACAGATTGAGTCGTTTAACCACTTTCTTTCATACTGTTGCTTTTTGGGGATTTAGACAACATCCTCACTTAGGGCAATGCAGCATAAAGAGCCATATATGCAAGAAAATCAAAAAGTGAAGAGATCATTAAAATATGACATTTCCTATATTTCACTTCTGTCCTAGAACACAGCCATGCTATCAAACATCCTCTATGTTTTCTAATAATCCTAACCCTAACCCTAGCTAAGGGTTTGGGCAGTTAGTGTTAGGGGTCAGATTTTCATCAATGCAACCTAACACTCATTTAAGCTGAAAATAGAACTCAGGGTATCAAAATATTAGTCTGAGAAGACTTAGCAGCCTTGCCACAACAAACAAAATGTATCAGCAGTAGTACAATTTCATTTTTAGACAAGAATTGTGTTATTGGAAATTTTGTGTCGAATCGTACTCTCCATGAGCATGGTATCAGCCCTCAATGGCTTAGGAGTCTGGAAAACCCAATACATTTTAGCTACAACTGTTAAAATGGCAGTGCATTCAATGCCATATGCTACAGATTGAGTCGTTTAACCACTTTCTTTCATACTGTTGCTTTTTGGGGATTTAGACAACATCCTCACTTAGGGCAATGCAGCATATAGAGCCATATATGCAAGAAAATAAAAAAGTGAAGAGAACATTAAAATATGACATTTCCTAAATTTCTCTTCTGTCCTAGAACACAGCCATGCCATCAAACATCCTCTATGTTTTCTAATAATCCTAACCCTAACCCTAGCTAAGGGTTTGGGCAGTTAGGGTTAGGGGTCAGATTTTCATCAATGCAACCTAACATTCATTTAAGCTGAAAATAGAACTCAGGGTATCAAAATATTAGTCTGAGAAGACTTAACAGCCTTGCCACAACAAAAAAAATGTATCAGCAGTAGTACAATTTCATTTTTTGACAAGAATTGTGTTATTGGAAATTTCGTGTCGAATCGTACTCTCCATGAGCATGGTATCAGCCCTCAATAGCTTAGGAGTCTGGAAAACCCAATACATTTTAGCTACAACTGTTAAAATGGCAGTGCATTCAATGCCATATGCTACAGATTGAGTCGTTTAACCACTTTCTTTCATACTGTTGCTTTTTGGGGATTTAGACAACATCCTCACTTAGGGCAATGCAGCATAAAGAGCCATATATGCAAGAAAATCAAAAAGTGAAGAGATCATTAAAATATGACATTTCCTATATTTCACTTCTGTCCTAGAACACAGCCATGCCATCAAACATCCTCTATGTTTTCTAATAATCCTAACCCTAACCCTAGCTAAGGGTTTGGGCAGTTAGGGTTAGGGGTCAGATTTTCATCAATGCAACCTAACACTCATTTAAGCTGAAAATAAAACTCAGGGTATCAAAATATTAGTCTGAGAAGACTTAGCAGCCTTGCCACAACAAACAAAATGTATCAACGGTAGTACAATTTCATTTTTTGACAAGAACTGTGTTATTGGAAATTTCGTGTCGAATCGTACTCTCCATGAGCATGGTATCAGCCCTCAATAGCTTAGGAGTCTGGAAAACCCAATACATTTTAGCTACAACTGTTAAAATGGCAGTGCATTCAATGCCATATGCTACAGATTGAGTCGTTTAACCACTTTCTTTCATACTGTTGCTTTTTGGGGATTTAGACAACATCCTCACTTAGGGCAATGCAGCATAAAGAGCCATATATGCAAGAAAATCAAAAAGTGAAGAGAACATTAAAATATGACATTTCCTAAATTTCTCTTCTGTCCTAGAACACAGCCATGCCATCAAACATCCTCTATGTTTTCTAATAATCCTAACCCTAACCCTAGCTAAGGGTTTGGGCAGTTAGGGTTAGGGGTCAGATTTTCATCAATGCAACCTAACACTCATTTAAACTGAAAATAGAACTCAGGGTATCAAAATATTAGTCTGAGAAGACTTAGCAGCCTTGCCACAACAAACAAAATGTATCAACGGTAGTACAATTTCATTTTTTGACAAGAACTGTGTTATTGGAAATTTCGTGTCGAATCGTACTCTCCATGAGCATGGTATCAGCCCTCAATAGCTTAGGAGTCTGGAAAACCCAATACATTTTAGCTACAACTGTTAAAATGGCAGTGCATTCAATGCCATATGCAACAGATTGAGTCGTTTAACCACTTTCTTAACATACTGTTGCTTTTTGGGGATTTAGACAACATCCTCACTTAGGGCAATGCAGCATATAGAGCCATATATGCAAGAAAATAAAAAAGTGAAGAGAACATTAAAATATGACATTTCCTAAATTTCTCTTCTGTCCTAGAACACAGCCATGCCATCAAACATCCTCTATGTTTTCTAATAATCCAAACCCTAACCCTAGCTAAGGGTTTGGGCAGTTAGGGTTAGGGGTCAGATATTCATCAATGCAACCTAACACTCATTTAAGCTGAAAATAGAACTCAGGGTATCAAAATATTAGTCTGAGAAGACTTAGCAGCCTTGCCACAACAAACAAAATGTATCAACGGTAGTACAATTTCATTTTTTGACAAGAACTGTGTTATTGGAAATTTCGTGTCGAATCGTAGTCTCCATGAGCATGGTATCAGCCCTCAATAGCTTAGGAGTCTGGAAAACCCAATACATTTTAGCTACAACTGTTAAAATGGCAGTGCATTCAATGCCATATGCAACAGATTGAGTCGTTTAACCACTTTCTTTCATACTGTTGCTTTTCGGGGATTTAGACAACATCCTCACTTAGGGCAATGCAGCATATAGAGCCATATATGCAAGAAAATAAAAAAGTGAAGAGAACATTAAAATATGACATTTCCTAAATTTCTCTTCTGTCCTAGAACACAGCCATGCCATCAAACATCCTCTATGTTTTCTAATAATCCTAACCCTAACCCTAGCTACGGGTTTGGGCAGTTAGGGTTAGGGGTCAGATTTTCATCAATGCAACCTAACACTCATTTAAGCTGAAAATAGAACTCAGGGTATCAAAATATTAGTCTGAGAAGACTTAGCAGCCTTGCCACAACAAACAAAATATATCAGCAGTAGTACAATTTCATTTTTTGACAAGAATTGTGTTATTGGAAATTTTGTGTCGAATCGTACTCTCCAAGAGCATGGGATCGGCCCTCAATAGCTTAGGAGTCTGGAAAACCCAATACATTTTAGCTACAACTGTTAAAATGGCAGTGCATTCAATGCCATATGCAACAGATTGAGTCGTTTAACCACTTTCTTAACATACTGTTGCTTTTTGGGGATTTAGACAACATCCTCACTTAGGGCAATGCAGCATATAGAGCCATATATGCAAGAAAATAAAAAAGTGAAGAGAACATTAAAATATGACATTTCCTAAATTTCTCTTCTGTCCTAGAACACAGCCATGCCATCAAACATCCTCTATGTTTTCTAATAATCCTAACCCTAACCCTATCTAAGGGTTTGGGCAGTTAGGGTTAGGGGTCAGATTTTCATCAATGCAAACTAACACTCATTTAAGCTGAAAATAGAACTCAAGGTATCAAAATATTAGTCTGAGAAGACTTAGCAGGCTTGCCACAACAAACAAAATGTATCAACGGTAGTACAATTTCATTTTTTGAAAAGAATTGTGTTGTTGGAAATTTCGTGTCGAATCGTACTCTCCATGAGCATGGTATAAGCCATCAATAGCTTAGGAGTTTGGAAAACCCAATAAATTTTAGCTACAACTGTTAAAATGGCAGTGCATTCAATGCCATATGCAACAGATTGAGTCGTTTAACCACTTTCTTTCATACTGTTGCTTTTCGGGGATTTAGACAACATCCTCACTTAGGGCAATGCAGCATATAGAGCCATATATGCAAGAAAATAAAAAAGTGAAGAGAACAATAAAATATGACATTTCCTAACTTTCTCTTCTGTCCTAGAACACAGCCATGCCATCAAACATCCTCTATGTTTTCTAATAATCCTAACCCTAACCCTAGCTAAGGGTTTGGGCAGTTAGGTTTAGGGGTCAGATTTTCATCAATGCAACCTAACACTCATTTAAGCTGAAAATAGAACTCAGGGTATCAAAATATTAGTCTGAGAAGACTTAGCAGCCTTGCCACAACAAACAAAATGTATCAGCAGTAGTACAATTTCATTTTTTGACAAGAATTGTGTTATTGGAAATTTTGTGTCGAATCGTACTCTCCAAGAGCATGGGATCAGCCCACAATAGCTTAGGAGTCTGGAAAACCCAATACATTTTAGCTACAACTGTTAAAATGGCAGTGCATTCAATGCCATATGCAACAGATTGAGTCGTTTAACCACTTTCTTTCATACTGTAGCTTTTCGGGGATTTAGACAACATCCTCACTAGGGCAATGCAGCATATATGGAAGAGGTGTTAGTGGGGCCAGCAGGGGGCGCTCACCCTGCGGTCTGTGTGGGTCCTAATGCCCCAGTATAGTGATGGGGACACTATACTGTAAACAGGCGCCGTCCTTCGGATGAGACGTAAAACCGAGGTCCTGACTCTCTGTGGTCATTAAAAATCCCAGGGCGCTTCTCGAAAAGAGTAGGGGTGTAACCCCGGTGTCCTGGCCAAATTTCCAATTGGCCCTTACCAATCATGGCCTCCTAATAATCCCCCTCTATGAATTGGCTACATCACTCTGCTCTCCTCCCCACTGATAGCTGATGTGTGGTGAGCGTTCTGGCGCACTATGGCTGCCGTCGCATCATCCAGGTGGATGCTACACACTGGTGGTGGTGGAGGGGAGTCCCCATTACCTGTAAAGCGCTTTGAGTGGAGTGTCCAGAAAAGCGCTATATAAGTGTAAGCAATTATTATTATTATTATTATTATTATTATTATTATTATATAGAGCCATATATGCAAGAAAATATAAAAGTGAAGAGAACATTAAAATATGACATTTCCTAAATTTCTCTTCTGTCCTAGAACACAGCCATGCCATCAAACATCCTCTATGTTTTCTAATAATCCTAACCCTAACCCTAACTAAGGGTTTGGCCAGTTAGGGTTAGGGGTCAGATTTTCATCAATGCAACCTAACACTTATTTAAGATGAAAATAGAACTCAGGGCATCAAAATATTAGTCTGAGAAGACTTAGCAGCCTTGCCACAACAAACAAAATGTATCAACGGTAGTACAATTTCATTTTTTGAAAAGAATTGTGTTATTGGAAATTTCGTGTCGAATCGTTCTCTCCATGAGCATGGGATCAGCCCTCAATAGCTTAGGAGTCTGGAAAACCCAATACATTTTAGCTACAACTGTTAATATGGCAGTGCATTCAATGCCATAGGCAACAGATTGAGTCGTTTAACCACTTTCATTCATACTGTTGCTTTTCGGGGATTTAGACAACATCCTCACTTAGGGCAATGCAGCATTTTGAGCCATATATGCAAGAAAATAAAAAAGTGAAGAGAACACTAAAATATGACATTTCCTAAATTTCTCTTCTGTCCTAGAACACAGCCATGCCGTCAAACATCCTCTATGTTTTCTAATAATCCTAACCCTAACCCTAGCTAAGGGTTTGGGCAGTTAGGGTTAGGGGTCAGATTTTCATCAATGCAACTTAACACTCATTTAAGATGAAAATAGAACTCAGGGTATCAAAATATTAGTCTGAGAAGACTTAGCAGCCTTGCCACAACAAACAAAATGTATCAGCAGTAGTACAATTTCATTTTTTGACATGAATTGTGTTATTGGAAATTTTGTGTCTAATCGTACTCTCCAAGAGCATGGGATCAGCCCTCAATAGCTTAGGAGTCTGGAAAACCCAATACATTTTAGCTACAACTGTTAAAATGGCAGTGCATTCAATGCCATATGCAACAGATTGAGTCGTTTAACCACTTTCTTTCATACTGTTGCTTTTCGGGGATATAGACAACATCCTCACTTAGGGCAATGCAGCATATAGAGCCATATATGCAAGAAAATAAAAAAGTGAAGAGAACATTAAAATATGACATTTCCTAAATTTCTCTTCTGTCCTAGAACACAGCCATGCCGTCAAACATCCTCTATGTTTTCTAATAATCCTAACCCTAACCCTAGCTAAGGGTTTGGGCAGTTAGGGTTAGGGGTCAGATTTTCATCAATCCAACCTAACACTCATTTAATCTGAAAATAGAACTCAGGGTATCAAAATATTAGTCTGAGAAGACTTAACAGCCTTGCCACAACAAACAAAATGTATCAACGGTACTACAATTTCATTTTTTGAAAAGAATTGTGTTATTGGAAATTTCGTGTCGAATCGTACTCTCCATGAGCATGGTATAAGCCTTCAATAGCTTAGGAGTCTGGAAAACCCAATAAATTTTAGCTACAACTGTTAAAATGGCAGTGCATTCAATGCCATATGCAACAGATTGAGTCGTTTAACCACTTTCTTTCATACTGTTGCTTTTCGGGGATTTAGACAACATCCTCACTTAGGGCCATGCAGCATATAGAGCCATATATGCAAGAAAATAAAAAAGTGAAGAGAACATTAAAATATGACATTTCCTAAATTTCTCTTCTGTGCTAGAACACAGCCATGCCATCAAACATCCTCTATGTTTTCTAATAATCCTAACCCTAACCCTAGCTACGGGTTTGGGCAGTTAGGGTTAGGGGTCAGATTTTCATCAATGCAACCTGACACTCATTCAAGCTGAAAATAGAATTCACGGTATCAAAATATTAGTCTGAAAAGACTTAGCAGCCTTGCCACAACAAACAAAATGTATCAACGGTACTACAATTTCATTTTTTGACAAGAATTGTGTTATTGGAAATTTTGTATTGAATCGTACTCTCCAAGAGCATGGGATCAGCCCTCAATGGCTTAGGAGTCTGGAAAACCCAATACATTTTAGCTACAACTGTTAAAATGGCAGTGCATTCAATGCCATATGCAACAGATTGAGTCGTTTAACCACTTTCTTTCATACTGTTGCTTTTCGGGGATTTAGACAACATCCTCACTTAGGGCAATGCAGCATTTTGAGCCATATATGCAAGAAAATAAAAAAGTGAAGAGAACACTAAAATATGACATTTCCTAAATTTCTCTTCTGTCCTAGAACACAGCCATGCCATCAAACATCCTCTATGTTTTCGAATAATCCTAACCCTAACCCTAGCTACGGGTTTGGGCAGTTAGGGTTAGGGGTCAGATTTTCATCAATGCAACCTAACACTCATTTAAGCTGAAAATAGAACTCAGGGTATCAAAATATTAGTCTGAGAAGACTTAGCAGCCTTGCCACAACAAACAAAATGTATCAACGGTAGTACAATTTCATTTTTTGACAAGAATTGTGTTATTGGAAATTTCGTGTCGAATCGTTCTCTCCATGAGCATGGGATCAGCCCTCAATAGCTTAGGAGTCTGGAAAACCCAATACATTTTAGCTACAACTGTTAATATGGCAGTGCATTCAATGCCATATGCAACAGATTGAGTCGTTTAACCACTTTCTTTCATACTGTTGCTTTTCGGGGATTTAGACAACATCCTCACTTAGGGCAATGCAGCATTTTGAGCCATATATGCAAGAAAATAAAAAAGTGAAGAGAACACTAAAATATGACATTTCCTAAATTTCTCTTCTGTCCTAGAACACAGCCATGCCATCAAACATCCTCTATGTTTTCTAATAATCCTAACCCTAACCCTAGCTAAGGGTTTGGGCAGTTAGGGTTAGGGGTCAGATTTTCATCAATGCAACCTAACACTCATTTAAGATGAAAATAGAACTCAGGGTATCAAAATATTAGTCTGAGAAGACTTAGCAGCCTTGCCACAACAAACAAAATGTATCAGCAGTAGTACAATTTAATTTTTTGACAAGAATTGTGTTATTGGAAATTTTGTGTCGAATCGTACTCTCCAAGAGCATGGGACCAGCCCTCAATAGCTTAGGAGTCTGGAAAACCCAATACATTTTAGCTACAACTGTTAAAATGGCAGTGCATTCAATGCCACATGCAACAGATTGAGTCGTTTAACCACTTTCTTTCATACTGTTGCTTTTCGGGGATTTAGACAACATCCTCACTTAGGGCAATGCAGCATATAGAGCCATATATGCAAGAAAATAAAAAAGTGAAGAGAACATTAAAATATGACATATCCTAAATTTCTCTTCTGTCCTAGAACACAGCCATGCCATCAAACATCCTCTATGTTTTCTAATAATCCTAACCCTAACCCTAGCTAAGGGTTTAGGCAGTTAGGGTTAGGGGTCAGATTTTCATCAATGCAACCTAACACTCATTTAAGCTGAAAATAGAACTCAGGGTATCAAAATATTAGTCTGAGAAGACTTAGCAGCCTTGCCACAACAAACAAAATGTATCAGCAGTAGTACAATTTCATTTTTTGACAAGAATTGTGTTATTGGAAATTTTGTGTCGAATCGTACTCTCCAAGAGCATGGGATCAGCCCTCAATAGCTTAGGAGTCTGGAAAACCCAATAAATTTTAGCTACAACTGTTAAAATGGCAGTGCATTCAATGCCATATGCAACAGATTGAGTCGTTTAACCACTTTCTTTCATACTGTTGCTTTTCGGGGATATAGACAACATCCTCACTTAGGGCAATGCAGCATATAGAGCCATATATGCAAGAAAATAAAAAAGTGAAGAGAACATTAAAATATGACATTTTCTAAATTTCTCTTCTGTCCTAGAACACAGCCATGCCATCAAACATCCTCTATGTTTTCTAATAATCCTAACCCTAACCCTAGCTAAGGGTTTGGGCAGTTAGTGTTAGGGGTCAGATTTTCATCAATGCAACCTAACACTCATTTAAGATGAAAATAGAACTCAGGGCATCAAAATATTAGTCTGAAAAGACTTAGCAGCCTTGCCACAACAAACAAAATGTATCAACAGTAGTACAATTTCATTTTTTTTAAAGAATTGTGTTATTGGAAATTTCGTGTCGAATCGTACTCTCCATGAGCATGGTATAAGCCATCTATAGCTTAGGAGTTTGGAAAACCCAATAAATTTTAGCTACAACTGTTAAAATGGCAGTGCATTCAATGCCATATGCAACAGATTGAGTCGTTTAACCACTTTCTTTCATACTGTTGCTTTTCGGGGATTTAGACAACATCCTCACTTAGGGCAATGCAGCATATAGAGCCATATATGCAAGAAAATAAAAAAGTTAAGAGAACACTAAAATATGACATTTCCTAAATTTCTCTTCTGTCCTAGAACACAGCCATGCCATCAAACATCCTCTATGTTTTCTAATAATCCTAACCCTAACCCTAGCTAAGGGTTTGGGCAGTTAGGGTTAGGGGTCAAATTTTCATCAATGCAACCTAACACTCATTTAAGATGAAAATAGAACTCAGGGCATCAAAATATTAGTCTGAAAAGACTTAGCAGCCATGCCACAAAAAACAAAATGTATCAACGGTAGTACAATTTCATTTTTTGAAAAGAATTGTGTTATTGGAAATTTCGTGTCGAATCGTACTCTCCAAGAGCATGGGACCAGCCCTCAATAGCTTAGGAGTCTGGAAAACCCAATACATTTTAGCTTCAACTGTTAAAATGGCAGTGCATTCAATGCCACATGCAACAGATTGAGTCGTTTAACCACTTTCTTTCATACTGTTGCTTTTCGGGGATTTAGACAACATCCTCACTTAGGGCAATGCAGCATATAGAGCCATATATGCAAGAAAATAAAAAAGTGAAGAGAACACTAAAATATGACATTTCCTAAATTTCTCTTCTGTCCTAGAACACAGCCATGCCATCAAACATCCTCTATGTTTTCTAATAATCCTAACCCTAACCCTAGCTAAGGGTTTGGGCAGTTAGGGTTAGGGGTCAGATTTTCATCAATGCAACCTAACACTCATTTAAGATGAAAATAGAACTCAGGGCATCAAAATATTAGTCTGAAAAGACTTAGCAGCCATGCCACAACAAACAAAATGTATCAACGGTAGTACAATTTCATTTTTTGAAAAGAATTGTGTTATTGGAAATTTCGTGTCGAATCGTACTCTCCAAGAGCATGGGATCAGCCATCAATAGCTTAGGAGTCTGGAAAACCCAATACATTTTAGCTACAACTGTTAATATGGCAGTGCATTCAATGCCATATGCAACAGATTGAGTCGTTTAACCACTTTCTTTCATACTGTTGCTTTTCGGGGATTTAGACAACATCCTCACTTAGGGCAATGCAGCATTTTGAGCCATATATGCAAGAAAATAAAAAAGTGAAGAGAACACTAAAATATGACATTTCCTAAATTTCTCTTCTGTCCTAGAACACAGCCATGCCATCAAACATCCTCTATGTTTTCTAATAATCCTAACCCTAACCCTAGCTAAGGGTTTGGGCAGTTAGGGTTAGGGGTCAGATTTTCATCAATGCAACCTAACACTCATTTAAGATGAAAATAGAACTCAGGGTATCAAAATATTAGTCTGAGAAGACTTAGCAGCCTTGCCACAACAAACAAAATGTATCAGCAGTAGTACAATTTCATTTTTTGACAAGAATTGTGTTATTGGAAATTTTGTGTCGAATTGTACTCTCCATGAGCATGGGACAAGCCCTCAATAGCTTAGGAGTCTGGAAAACCCAATACATTTTAGCTACAACTGTTAATATGGCAGTGCATTCAATGCCATATGCAACAGATTGAGTCGTTTAACCACTTTCTTTCATACTGTTGCTTTTCGGGGATTTAGACAACATCCTCACTTAGGGCAATGCAGCATATAGAGCCATATATGCAAGAAAATAAAAAAGTGAAGAGAACATTAAAATATGAAATTTCCTAAATTTCTCTTCTGTCCTAGAACACAGCCATGCCATCAAACATCCTCTATGTTTTCTAATAATCCTAACCCTAACCCTAGCTAAGGGTTTGGGCAGTTAGGGTTAGGAGTCAGATTTTCATCAATGCAACCTAGCACTCATTTAAGATGAAAATAGAACTCAGGGCATCAAAATATTAGTCTGAAAAGACTTAGCAGCCTTGCCACAACAAACAAAATGTATTAACGGTAGTACAATTTCATTTTTTGAAAAGAATTGTGTTATTGGAAATTTCGTGTCGAATCGTACTCTCCAAGAGCATCGGATCAGCCCTCAATAGCTTAGGAGTCTGGAAAACCCAATACATTTTAGCTACAACTGTTAAAATGGCAGTGCATTCAATGCCATATGCAACAGATTGAGTCGTTTAACCACTTTCTTTCATACTGTTGCTTTTCGGGGATTTAGACAACATCCTCACTTAGGGCAATGCAGCATATAGAGCCATATATGCAAGAAAATAAAAAAGTGAAGAGAACATTAAAATATGACATTTCCTAAATTTCTCTTCTGTCCTAGAACACAGCCATGCCATCAAACATCCTCTATGTTTTCTAATAATCCTAACCCTAACCCTAGCTAAGGGTTTGGGCAGTTAGGGTTAGGGGTCAGATTTTCATCAATGCAACCTAACACTCATTTAAGATGAAAATAGAACTCAGGGCATCAAAATATTAGTCTGAAAAGACTTAGCAGCCATGCCACAACAAACAAAATGTATCAACGGTAGTACAATTTCATTTTTTGAAAAGAATTGTGTTATTGGAAATTTCGTGTCGAATCGTACTCTCCAAGAGCATGGGATCAGCCCTCAATAGCTTAGGAGTCTGGAAAACCCAATACATTTTAGCTACAACTGTTAAAATGGCAGTGCATTCAATGCCACATGCAACAGATTGAGTCGTTTAACCACTTTCTTTCATACTGTTGCTTTTCGGGGATTTAGACAACATCCTCACTTAGGGCAATGCAGCATTTTGAGCCATATATGCAAGAAAATAAAAAAGTGAAGAGAACACTAAAATATGACATTTCCTAAATTTCTCTTCTGTCCTAGAACACAGCCATGCCATCAAACATCCTCTATGTTTTCTAATAATCCTAACCCTAACCCTAGCTAAGGGTTTGGGCAGTTAGGGTTAGGGGTCAGATTTTCATCAATGCAACCTAACACTCATTTAAGATGAAAATAGAACTCAGGGTATCAAAATATTAGTCTGAGAAGACTTAGCAGCCTTGCCACAACAAACAAAATGTATCAGCAGTAGTACAATTTAATTTTTTGACAAGAATTGTGTTATTGGAAATTTTGTGTCGAATCGTACTCTCCAAGAGCATGGGACCAGCCCTCAATAGCTTAGGAGTCTGGAAAACCCAATACATTTTAGCTACAACTGTTAAAATGGCAGTGCATTCAATGCCACATGCAACAGATTGAGTCGTTTAACCACTTTCTTTCATACTGTTGCTTTTCGGGGATTTAGACAACATCCTCACTTAGGGCAATGCAGCATATAGAGCCATATATGCAAGAAAATAAAAAAGTGAAGAGAACATTAAAATATGACATTTCCTAAATTTCTCTTCTGTCCTAGAACACAGCCATGCCATCAAACATCCTCTATGTTTTCTAATAATCCTAACCCTAACCCTAGCTAAGGGTTTAGGCAGTTAGGGTTAGGGGTCAGATTTTCATCAATGCAACCTAACACTCATTTAAGATGAAAATAGAACTCAGGGTATCAAAATATTAGTCTGAGAAGACTTAGCAGCCTTGCCACAACAAACAAAATGTATCAGCAGTAGTACAATTTCATTTTTTGACAAGAATTGTGTTATTGGAAATTTCGTGTCGAATCGTTCTCTCCATGAGCATGGGATCAGCCCTCAATAGCTTAGGAGTCTGGAAAACCCAATACATTTTAGCTACAACTGTTAATATGGCAGTGCATTCAATGCCATATGCAACAGATTGAGTCGTTTAACCACTTTCTTTCATACTGTTGCTTTTCGGGGATTTAGACAACATCCTCACTTAGGGCAATGCAGCATTTTGAGCCATATATGCAAGAAAATAAAAAAGTGAAGAGAACACTAAAATATGACATTTCCTAAATTTCTCTTCTGTCCTAGAACACAGCCATGCCATCAAACATCCTCTATGTTTTCTAATAATCCTAACCCTAACCCTAGCTAAGGGTTTGGGCAGTTAGGGTTAGGGGTCAGATTTTCATCAATGCAACCTAACACTCATTTAAGCTGAAAATAGAACTCAGGGTATCAAAATATTAGTCTGAGAAGACTTAGCAGCCTTGCCACAACAAACAAAATTTATCAGCAGTAGTACAATTTAATTTTTTGACAAGAATTGTGTTATTGGAAATTTTGTGTCGAATCGTACTCTCCAAGAGCATGGGACCAGCCCTCAATAGCTTAGGAGTCTGGAAAACCCAATACATTTTAGCTACAACTGTTAAAATGGCAGTGCATTCAATGCCACATGCAACAGATTGAGTCGTTTAACAACTTTCTTTCATAATGTTGCTTTTCGGGGATTTAGACAACATCCTCACTTAGGGCAATGCAGCATATAGAGCCATATATGCAAGAAAATAAAAAAGTTAAGAGAACACTAAAATATGACATTTCCTAAATTTCTCTTCTGTCCTAGAACACAGCCATGCCATCAAACATCCTCTATGTTTTCTAATAATCCTAACCCTAACCCTAGCTAAGGGTTTGGGCAGTTAGGGTTAGGGGTCAGATTTTCATCAATGCAACCTAACACTCATTTAAGATGAAAATAGAACTCAGGGCATCAAAATATTAGTCTGAAAAGACTTAGCAGCCATGCCACAACAAACAAAATGTATCAACGGTAGTACAATTTCATTTTTTGAAAAGAATTGTGTTATTGGAAATTTCGTGTCGAATCGTACTCTCCAAGAGCATGGGATCAGCCATCAATAGCTTAGGAGTCTGGAAAACCCAATACATTTTAGCTACAACTGTTAAAATGGCAGTGCTTTCAATGCCATATGCAACAGATTGAGTCGTTTAACCACTTTCTTTCATACTGTTGCTTTTCGGGGATTTAGACAACATCCTCACTTAGGGCAATGCAGCATATAGAGCCATATATGCAAGAAAATAAAAAAGTGAAGAGAACATTAAAATATGACATTTCCTAAATTTCTCTTCTGTCCTAGAACACAGCCATGCCATCAAACATCCTCTATGTTTTCTAATAATCCTAACCCTAACCCTAGCTAAGGGTTTAGGCAGTTAGGGTTAGGGGTCAGATTTTCATCAATGCAACCTAACACTCATTTAAGATGAAAATAGAACTCAGGGTATCAAAATATTAGTCTGAGAAGACTTAGCAGCCTTGCCACAACAAACAAAATGTATCAGCAGTAGTACAATTTCATTTTTTGACAAGAATTGTGTTATTGGAAATTTCGTGTCGAATCGTTCTCTCCATGAGCATGGGATCAGCCCTCAACAGCTTAGGAGTCTGGAAAACCCAATACATTTTAGCTACAACTGTTAATATGGCAGTGCATTCAATGCCATATGCAACAGATTGAGTCGTTTAACCACTTTCTTTCATACTGTTGCTTTTCGGGGATTTAGACAACATCCTCACTTAGGGCAATGCAGCATTTTGAGCCATATATGCAAGAAAATAAAAAAGTGAAGAGAACATTAAAATATGACATTTCCTAAATTTCTCTTCTGTCCTAGAACACAGCCATGCCATCAAACATCCTCTATGTTTTCTAATAATCCTAACCCTAACCCTAGCTAAGGGTTTAGGCAGTTAGGGTTAGGGGTCAGATTTTCATCAATGCAACCTAACACTCATTTAAGATGAAAATAGAACTCAGGGTATCAAAATATTAGTCTGAGAAGACTTAGCAGCCTTGCCACAACAAACAAAATGTATCAGCAGTAGTACAATTTCATTTTTTGACAAGAATTGTGTTATTGGAAATTTCGTGTCGAATCGTTCTCTCCATGAGCATGGGATCAGCCCTCAACAGCTTAGGAGTCTGGAAAACCCAATACATTTTAGCTACAACTGTTAATATGGCAGTGCATTCAATGCCATATGCAACAGATTGAGTCGTTTAACCACTTTCTTTCATACTGTTGCTTTTCGGGGATTTAGACAACATCCTCACTTAGGGCAATGCAGCATTTTGAGCCATATATGCAAGAAAATAAAAAAGTGAAGAGAACACTAAAATATGACATTTCCTAAATTTCTCTTCTGTCCTAGAACACAGCCATGCCATCAAACATCCTCTATGTTTTCTAATAATCCTAACCCTAACCCTAGCTAAGGGTTTGGGCAGTTAGGGTTAGGGGTCAGATTTTCATCAATGCAACCTAACACTCATTTAAGCTGAAAATAGAACTCAGGGTATCAAAATATTAGTCTGAGAAGACTTAGCAGCCTTGCCACAACAAACAAAATTTATCAGCAGTAGTACAATTTAATTTTTTGACAAGAATTGTGTTATTGGAAATTTTGTGTCGAATCGTACTCTCCAAGAGCATGGGACCAGCCCTCAATAGCTTAGGAGTCTGGAAAACCCAATACATTTTAGCTACAACTGTTAAAATGGCAGTGCATTCAATGCCATATGCAACAGATTGAGTCGTTTAACCACTTTCTTTCATACTGTTGCTTTTCGGGGATTTAGACAACATCCTCACTTAGGGCAATGCAGCATATAGAGCCATATATGCAAGAAAATAAAAAAGTGAAGAGAACATTAAAATATGACATTTCCTAAATTTCTCTTCTGTCCTAGAACACAGCCATGCCATCAAACATCCTCTATGTTTTCTAATAATCCTAACCCTAACCCTAGCTAAGGGTTTGGGCAGTTAGGGTTAGGGGTCAGATTTTCATCAATGCAACCTAACACTCATTTAAGATGAAAATAGAACTCAGGGCATCAAAATATTAGTCTGAAAAGACTTAGCAGCCTTGCCGCAAAAAACAAAATGTATCAACGGTAGTACAATTTCATTTTTTGAAAAGAATTGTGTTATTGGAAATTTCGTGTCGAATCATACTCTCTAAGAGCATGGGATCAGCCCTCAATAGCTTAGGAGTCTGGAAAACCCAATACATTTTAGCTACAACTGTTAAAATGGCAGTGCATTCAATGCCATATGCAACAGATTGAGTCGTTTAACCACTTTCTTTCATACTGTTGCTTTTCGGGGATTTAGACAACATCCTCACTTAGGGCAATGCAGCATATAGAGCCATATATGCAAGAAAATAAAAAAGTGAAGAGAACATTAAAATATGACATTTCCTAAATTTCTCTTCTGTCCTAGAACACAGCCATGCCATCAAACATCCTCTATGTTTTCTAATAATCCTAACCCTAACCCTAGCTAAGGGTTTGGGCAGTTAGGGTTAGGGGTCAGATTTTCATCAATGCAACCTAGCACTCATTTAAGATGAAAATAGAACTCAGGGCATCAAAATATTAGTCTGAAAAGACTTAGCAGCCTTGCCACAACAAACAAAATGTATCAACGGTAGTACAATTTCATTTTTTGAAAAGAATTGTGTTATTGGAAATTTCGTGTCGAATCGTACTCTCCAAGAGCATGGGATCAGCCATCAATAGCTTAGGAGTCTGGAAAACCCAATACATTTTAGCTACAACTGTTAAAATGGAAGTGCTTTCAATGCCATATGCAACAGATTGAGTTGTTTAACCACTTTCTTCCATACTGTTGCTTTTCGGGGATTTAGACAACATCCTCACTTAGGGCAATGCAGCATATAGAGCCATATATGCAAGAAAATAAAAAAGTGAAGAGAACATTAAAATATGAAATTTCCTAAATTTCTCTTCTGTCCTAGAACACAGCCATGCCATCAAACATCCTCTATGTTTTCTAATAATCCTAACCCTAACCCTAGCTAAGGGTTTGGGCAGTTAGGGTTAGGAGTCAGATTTTCATCAATGCAACCTAGCACTCATTTAAGATGAAAATAGAACTCAGGGCATCAAAATATTAGTCTGAAAAGACTTAGCAGCCTTGCCACAACAAACAAAATGTATTAACGGTAGTACAATTTCATTTTTTGAAAAGAATTGTGTTATTGGAAATTTCGTGTCGAATCGTACTCTCCAAGAGCATCGGATCAGCCCTCAATAGCTTAGGAGTCCGGAAAACCCAATACATTTTAGCTACAACTGTTAAAATGGCAGTGCATTCAATGCCATATGCAACAGATTGAGTCGTTTAACCACTTTCTTTCATACTGTTGCTTTTCGGGGATTTAGACAACATCCTCACTTAGGGCAATGCAGCATATAGAGCCATATATGCAAGAAAATAAAAAAGTGAAGAGAACACTAAAATATGACATTTCCTAAATTTCTCTTCTGTCCTAGAACACAGCCATGCCATCAAACATCCTCTATGTTTTCTAATAATCCTAACCCTAACCCTAGCTAAGGGTTTGGGCAGTTAGGGTTAGGGGTCAGATTTTCATCAATGCAACCTAACACTCATTTAAGATGAAAATAGAACTCAGGGTATCAAAATATTAGTCTGAGAAGACTTAGCAGCCTTGCCACAACAAACAAAATGTATCAGCAGTAGTACAATTTCATTTTTTGACAAGAATTGTGTTATTGGAAATTTTGTGTCGAATCGTACTCTCCAAGAGCATGGGACCAGCCCTCAATAGCTTAGGAGTCTGGAAAACCCAATACATTTTAGCTACAACTGTTAAAATGGCAGTGCATTCAATGCCACATGCAACAGATTGACTCGTTTAACCACTTTCTTTCATACTGTTGCTTTTCGGGGATTTAGACAACATCCTCACTTAGGGCAATGCAGCATATAGAGCCATATATGCAAGAAAATAAAAAAGTGAAGAGAACATTAAAATATGACATTTCCTAAATTTCTCTTCTGTCCTAGAACACAGCCATGCCATCAAACATCCTCTATGTTTTCTAATAATCCTAACCCTAACCCTAGCTAAGGGTTTGGGCAGTTAGGGTTAGGGGTCAGATTTTCATCAATGCAACCTAACACTCATTTAAGATGAAAATAGAACTCAGGGTATCAAAATATTAGTCTGAAAAGACTTAGCAGCCTTGCCACAACAAACAAAATGTATCAGCAGTAGTACAATTTAATTTTTTGACAAGAATTGTGTTATTGGAAATTTTGTGTCGAATCGTACTCTCCAAGAGCATGGGACCAGCCCTCAATAGCTTAGGAGTCTGGAAAACCCAATACATTTTAGCTACAACTGTTAAAATGGCAGTGCATTCAATGCCACATGCAACAGATTGAGTCGTTTAACAACTTTCTTTCATAATGTTGCTTTTCGGGGATTTAGACAACATCCTCACTTAGGGCAATGCAGCATATAGAGCCATATATGCAAGAAAATAAAAAAGTGCAGAAAACATTAAAATATGACATTTCCTAAATTTCTCTTCTGTCCTAGAACACAGCCATGCCATCAAACATCCTCTATGTTTTCTAAGAATCCTAACCCTAACCCTAGCTAAGGGTTTGGGCAGTTAGGGTTAGGGGTCAGATTTTCATCAATGCAACCTAACACTCATTGAAGATGAAAATAGAACTCAGGGCATCAAAATATTAGTCTGAAAAGACTTAGCAGCCTTGCCGCAAAAAACAAAATGTATCAACGGTAGTACAATTTCATTTTTTGAAAAGAATTGTGTTATTGGAAATTTTGTGTCGAATCGTACTCTCCAAGAGCATGGGACCAGCCCTCAATAGCTTAGGAGTCTGGAAAACCCAATACATTTTAGCTACAACTGTTAAAATGGCAGTGCATTCAATACCACATGCAACAGATTGAGTCGTTTAACCACTTTCTTTCATACTGTTGCTTTTCGGGGATTTAGACAACATCCTCACTTAGGGCAATGCAGCATATAGAGCCATATATGCAAGAAAATAAAAAAGTGAAGAGAACATTAAAATATGACATTTCCTAAATTTCTCTTCTGTCCTAGAACACAGCCATGCCATCAAACATCCTCTATGTTTTCTAATAATCCTAACCCTAACCCTAGCTAAGGGTTTGGGCAGTTAGGGTTAGGGGTCAGATTTTCATCAATGCAACCTAGCACTCATTTAAGATGAAAATAGAACTCAGGGCATCAAAATATTAGTCTGAAAAGACTTAGCAGCCTTGCCACAACAAACAAAATGTATCAACGGTAGTACAATTTCATTTTTTGAAAAGAATATTGTTATTGGAAATTTCGTGTCGAAACGTACTCTCCAAGAGCATGGGATCAGCCCTCAATAGCTTAGGAGTCTGGAAAACCCAATACATTTTAGCTACAACTGTTAAAATGGCAGTGCATTCAATGCCATATGCAACAGATTGAGTCGTTTAACCACTTTCTTTCATACTGTTGCTTTTCGGGGATTTAGACAACATCCTCACTTAGGGCAATGCAGCATTTTGAGCCATATATGCAAGAAAATAAAAAAGTGAAGAGAACATTAAAATATGACATTTCCTAAATTTCTCTTCTGTCCTAGAACACAGCCATGCCATCAAACATCCTCTATGTTTTCTAATAATCCTAACCCTAACCCTAGCTAAGGGTTTGGGCAGTTAGGGTTAGGGGTCAGATTTTCATCAATGCAACCTAACACTCATTTAAGCTGAAAATAGAACTCAGGGTATCAAAATATTAGTCTGAGAAGACTTAGCAGCCTTGCCACAACAAACAAAATGTATCAGCAGTAGTACAATTTCATTTTTTGACAAGAATTGTGTTATTGGAAATTTCGTGTCGAATCGTACTCTCCAAGAGCATGGGACCAGCCCTCAATAGCTTAGGAGTCTGGAAAACCCAATACATTTTAGCTACAACTGTTAAAATGGCAGTGCATTCAATGCCATATGCAACAGATTGAGTCGTTTAACCGCTTTCTTTCATACTGTTGCTTTTCGGGGATTTAGACAACATCCTCACTTAGGGCAATGCAGCATATAGAGCCATATATGCAAGAAAATAAAAAAGTGAAGAGAACATTAAAATATGACATTTCCTAAATTTCTCTTCTGTCCTAGAACACAGCCATGCCATCAAACATCCTCTATGTTTTCTAATAATCCTAACCCTAACCCTAGCTAAGGGTTTGGGCAGTTAGGGTTAGGGGTCAGATTTTCATCAATGCAACCTAACACTCATTTAAGATGAAAATAGAACTCAGGGCATCAAAATATTAGTCTGAAAAGACTTAGCAGCCTTGCCACAACAAACAAAATGTATCAACGGTAGTACAATCTCATTTTTTGAAAAGAATTGTGTTATTGGAAATTTCGTGTCGAATCGTGCTCTCCAAGAGCATGGGACCAGCCCTCAATAGCTTAGGAGTCTGGAAAACCCAATACATTTTAGCTACAACTGTTAAAATGGCAGTGCATTCAATGCCATATGCAACAGATTGAGTCGTTTAACCACTTTCTTTCATACTGTTGCTTTTCGGGGATTTAGACAACATCCTCACTTAGGGCAATGCAGCATATAGAGCCATATATGCAAGAAAATAAAAAAGTGAAGAGAACATTAAAATATGACATTTCCTAAATTTCTCTTCTGTCCTAGAACACAGCCATGCCATCAAACATCCTCTATGTTTTCTAATAATCCTAACCCTAAACCTAGCTAAGGGTTTGGGCAGTTAGGGTTAGGGGTCAGATTTTCATCAATCCAACCTAACACTCATTTAAGATGAAAATAGAACTCAGGGCATCAAAATATTAGTCTGAAAAGACTTAGCAGCCTTGCCACAACAAACAAAATGTATCAGCAGTAGTACAATTTCATTTTTTGACAAGAATTGTGTTATTGGAAATTTCGTGTCGAATCGTTCTCTCCATGAGCATGGGATCAGCCCTCAATAGCTTAGGAGTCTGGAAAACCCAATACATTTTAGCTACAACTGTTAAAATGGCAGTGCATTCAATGCCATATGCAACAGATTGAGTCGTTTAACCACTTTCTTTCATACTGTTGCTTTTCGGGGATTTAGACAATATCCTCACTTAGGGCAATGCAGCATATAGAGCCATATATGCAAGAAAATAAAAAAGTGAAGAGAACATTAAAATATGACATTTCCTAAATTTCTCTTCTGTCCTAGAACACAGCCATGCCATCAAACATCCTCTATGTTTTCTAATAATCCTAACCCTAAGCCTAGCTAAGGGTGTGGGCAGTTAGGGTTAGGGGTCAGATTTTCATCAATGCAACCTAGCACTCATTTAAGATGAAAATAGAACTCAGGGCATCAAAATATTAGTCTGAAAAGACTTAGCAGCCTTGCCACAACAAACAAAATGTATTAACGGTAGTACAATTTCATTTTTTGAAAAGAATTGTGTTATTGGAAATTTCGTGTCGAATCGTACTCTCCAAGAGCATCGGATCAGCCCTCAATAGCTTAGGAGTCCGGAAAACCCAATACATTTTAGCTACAACTGTTAAAATGGCAGTGCATTCAATGCCATATGCAACAGATTGAGTCGTTTAACCACTTTCTTTCATACTGTTGCTTTTCGGGGATTTAGACAACATCCTCACTTAGGGCAATGCAGCATATAGAGCCATATATGCAAGAAAATAAAAAAGTGAAGAGAACACTAAAATATGACATTTCCTAAATTTCTCTTCTGTCCTAGAACACAGCCATGCCATCAAACATCCTCTATGTTTTCTAATAATCCTAACCCTAACCCTAGCTAAGGGTTTGGGCAGTTAGGGTTAGGGGTCAGATTTTCATCAATGCAACCTAACACTCATTTAAGATGAAAATAGAACTCAGGGTATCAAAATATTAGTCTGAGAAGACTTAGCAGCCTTGCCACAACAAACAAAATGTATCAGCAGTAGTACAATTTCATTTTTTGACAAGAATTGTGTTATTGGAAATTTTGTGTCGAATCGTACTCTCCAAGAGCATGGGACCAGCCCTCAATAGCTTAGGAGTCTGGAAAACCCAATACATTTTAGCTACAACTGTTAAAATGGCAGTGCATTCAATGCCACATGCAACAGATTGACTCGTTTAACCACTTTCTTTCATACTGTTGCTTTTCGGGGATTTAGACAACATCCTCACTTAGGGCAATGCAGCATATAGAGCCATATATGCAAGAAAATAAAAAAGTGAAGAGAACATTAAAATATGACATTTCCTAAATTTCTCTTCTGTCCTAGAACACAGCCATGCCATCAAACATCCTCTATGTTTTCTAATAATCCTAACCCTAACCCTAGCTAAGGGTTTGGGCAGTTAGGGTTAGGGGTCAGATTTTCATCAATGCAACCTAACACTCATTTAAGATGAAAATAGAACTCAGGGTATCAAAATATTAGTCTGAAAAGACTTAGCAGCCTTGCCACAACAAACAAAATGTATCAGCAGTAGTACAATTTAATTTTTTGACAAGAATTGTGTTATTGGAAATTTTGTGTCGAATCGTACTCTCCAAGAGCATGGGACCAGCCCTCAATAGCTTAGGAGTCTGGAAAACCCAATACATTTTAGCTACAACTGTTAAAATGGCAGTGCATTCAATGCCACATGCAACAGATTGAGTCGTTTAACAACTTTCTTTCATAATGTTGCTTTTCGGGGATTTAGACAACATCCTCACTTAGGGCAATGCAGCATATAGAGCCATATATGCAAGAAAATAAAAAAGTGCAGAAAACATTAAAATATGACATTTCCTAAATTTCTCTTCTGTCCTAGAACACAGCCATGCCATCAAACATCCTCTATGTTTTCTAAGAATCCTAACCCTAACCCTAGCTAAGGGTTTGGGCAGTTAGGGTTAGGGGTCAGATTTTCATCAATGCAACCTAACACTCATTGAAGATGAAAATAG
Source organism: Lepisosteus oculatus (assembly GCF_040954835.1). NCBI lineage: Eukaryota > Metazoa > Chordata > Actinopteri > Semionotiformes > Lepisosteidae > Lepisosteus > Lepisosteus oculatus. The sequence continues at coordinate 5,789,566 of NC_090712.1, read as the reverse complement.
AACTCAGGGCATCAAAATATTAGTCTGAAAAGACTTAGCAGCCTTGCCGCAAAAAACAAAATGTATCAACGGTAGTACAATTTCATTTTTTGAAAAGAATTGTGTTATTGGAAATTTTGTGTCGAATCGTACTCTCCAAGAGCATGGGACCAGCCCTCAATAGCTTAGGAGTCTGGAAAACCCAATACATTTTAGCTACAACTGTTAAAATGGCAGTGCATTCAATACCACATGCAACAGATTGAGTCGTTTAACCACTTTCTTTCATACTGTTGCTTTTCGGGGATTTAGACAACATCCTCACTTAGGGCAATGCAGCATATAGAGCCATATATGCAAGAAAATAAAAAAGTGAAGAGAACATTAAAATATGACATTTCCTAAATTTCTCTTCTGTCCTAGAACACAGCCATGCCATCAAACATCCTCTATGTTTTCTAATAATCCTAACCCTAACCCTAGCTAAGGGTTTGGGCAGTTAGGGTTAGGGGTCAGATTTTCATCAATGCAACCTAGCACTCATTTAAGATGAAAATAGAACTCAGGGCATCAAAATATTAGTCTGAAAAGACTTAGCAGCCTTGCCACAACAAACAAAATGTATCAACGGTAGTACAATTTCATTTTTTGAAAAGAATATTGTTATTGGAAATTTCGTGTCGAAACGTACTCTCCAAGAGCATGGGATCAGCCCTCAATAGCTTAGGAGTCTGGAAAACCCAATACATTTTAGCTACAACTGTTAAAATGGCAGTGCATTCAATGCCATATGCAACAGATTGAGTCGTTTAACCACTTTCTTTCATACTGTTGCTTTTCGGGGATTTAGACAACATCCTCACTTAGGGCAATGCAGCATTTTGAGCCATATATGCAAGAAAATAAAAAAGTGAAGAGAACATTAAAATATGACATTTCCTAAATTTCTCTTCTGTCCTAGAACACAGCCATGCCATCAAACATCCTCTATGTTTTCTAATAATCCTAACCCTAACCCTAGCTAAGGGTTTGGGCAGTTAGGGTTAGGGGTCAGATTTTCATCAATGCAACCTAACACTCATTTAAGCTGAAAATAGAACTCAGGGTATCAAAATATTAGTCTGAGAAGACTTAGCAGCCTTGCCACAACAAACAAAATGTATCAGCAGTAGTACAATTTCATTTTTTGACAAGAATTGTGTTATTGGAAATTTCGTGTCGAATCGTACTCTCCAAGAGCATGGGACCAGCCCTCAATAGCTTAGGAGTCTGGAAAACCCAATACATTTTAGCTACAACTGTTAAAATGGCAGTGCATTCAATGCCATATGCAACAGATTGAGTCGTTTAACCGCTTTCTTTCATACTGTTGCTTTTCGGGGATTTAGACAACATCCTCACTTAGGGCAATGCAGCATATAGAGCCATATATGCAAGAAAATAAAAAAGTGAAGAGAACATTAAAATATGACATTTCCTAAATTTCTCTTCTGTCCTAGAACACAGCCATGCCATCAAACATCCTCTATGTTTTCTAATAATCCTAACCCTAACCCTAGCTAAGGGTTTGGGCAGTTAGGGTTAGGGGTCAGATTTTCATCAATGCAACCTAACACTCATTTAAGATGAAAATAGAACTCAGGGCATCAAAATATTAGTCTGAAAAGACTTAGCAGCCTTGCCACAACAAACAAAATGTATCAACGGTAGTACAATCTCATTTTTTGAAAAGAATTGTGTTATTGGAAATTTCGTGTCGAATCGTGCTCTCCAAGAGCATGGGATCAGCCCTCAATAGCTTAGGAGTCTGGAAAACCCAATACATTTTAGCTACAACTGTTAAAATGGCAGTGCATTCAATGCCATATGCAACAGATTGAGTCGTTTAACCACTTTCTTTCATACTGTTGCTTTTCGGGGATTTAGACAACATCCTCACTTAGGGCAATGCAGCATATAGAGCCATATATGCAAGAAAATAAAAAAGTGAAGAGAACATTAAAATATGACATTTCCTAAATTTCTCTTCTGTCCTAGAACACAGCCATGCCATCAAACATCCTCTATGTTTTCTAATAATCCTAACCCTAAACCTAGCTAAGGGTTTGGGCAGTTAGGGTTAGGGGTCAGATTTTCATCAATCCAACCTAACACTCATTTAAGATGAAAATAGAACTCAGGGCATCAAAATATTAGTCTGAAAAGACTTAGCAGCCTTGCCACAACAAACAAAATGTATCAGCAGTAGTACAATTTCATTTTTTGACAAGAATTGTGTTATTGGAAATTTCGTGTCGAATCGTTCTCTCCATGAGCATGGGATCAGCCCTCAATAGCTTAGGAGTCTGGAAAACCCAATACATTTTAGCTACAACTGTTAAAATGGCAGTGCATTCAATGCCATATGCAACAGATTGAGTCGTTTAACCACTTTCTTTCATACTGTTGCTTTTCGGGGATTTAGACAATATCCTCACTTAGGGCAATGCAGCATATAGAGCCATATATGCAAGAAAATAAAAAAGTGAAGAGAACATTAAAATATGACATTTCCTAAATTTCTCTTCTGTCCTAGAACACAGCCATGCCATCAAACATCCTCTATGTTTTCTAATAATCCTAACCCTAAGCCTAGCTAAGGGTGTGGGCAGTTAGGGTTAGGGGTCAGATTTTCATCAATGCAACCTACCACTCATTTAAGATGAAAATAGAACTCAGGGCATCAAAATATTAGTCTGAAAAGACTTAGCAGCCTTGCCACAACAAACAAAATGTATCAGCAGTAGTACAATTTCATTTTTTGACAAGAATTGTGTTATTGGAAATTTTGTGTCGAATCTTACTCTCCAAGAGCATGGGACCAGCCCTCAATAGCTTAGGAGTCTGGAAAACCCAATACATTTTAGCTACAACTGTTAAAATGGCAGTGCATTCAATGCCATATGCAACAGATTGAGTCGTTTAACCACTTTCTTTCATACTGTTGCTTTTCGGGGATTTAGACAACATCCTCACTTAGGGCAATGCAGCATATAGAGCCATATATGCAAGAAAATAAAAAAGTGAAGAGAACATTAAAATATGACATTTCCTAAATTTCTCTTCTGTCCTAGAACACAGCCATGCCATCAAACATCCTCTATGTTTTCTAATAATCCTAACCCTAACCCTAGCTAAGGGTTTGGGCAGTTAGGGTTAGGGGTCAGATTTTCATCAATGCAACCTAACACTCATTTAAGATGAAAATAGAACTCAGGGCATCAAAATATTAGTCTGAAAAGACTTAGCAGCCTTGCCACAACAAATAAAATGTATCAACGGTACTACAATTTCATTTTTTGAAAAGAATTGTGTTATTGGAAATTTCGTGTCGAATCGTACTATCCAAGAGCATGGGATCAGCCCTCAATAGCTTAGGAGTCTGGAAAACCCAATACATTTTAGCTACAACTGTTAAAATGGCAGTGCATTCAATGCCATATGCAACAGATTGAGTCGTTTAACCACTTTCTTTCATACTGTTGCTTTTCGGGGATTTAGACAACATCCTCACTTAGGGCAATGCAGCATATAGAGCCATATATGCAAGAAAATAAAAAAGTGAAGAGAACATTAAAATATGACATTTCCTAAATTTCTCTTCTGTCCTAGAACACAGCCATGCCATCAAACATCCTCTATGTTTTCTAATAATCCTAACCCTAACCCTAGCTAAGGGTTTGGGCAGTTAGGGTTAGGGGTCAGATTTTCATCAATGCAACCTAACACTCATTTAAGATGAAAATAGAACTCAGGGCATCAAAATATTAGTCTGAAAAGACTTAGCAGCCTTGCCACAACAAATAAAATGTATCAACGGTACTAAAATTTCATTTTTTGAAAAGAATTGTGTTATTGGAAATTTCGTGTCGAATCGTACTATCCAAGAGCATGGGATCAGCCCTCAATAGCTTAGGAGTCTGGAAAACCCAATACATTTTAGCTACAACTGTTAAAATGGCAGTGCATTCAATGCCATATGCAACAGATTGAGTCGTTTAACCACTTTCTTCCATACTGTTGCTTTTCGGGGATTTAGACAACATCCTCACTTAGGGCAATGCAGCATATAGAGCCATATATGCAAGAAAATAAAAAAGTGAAGAGAACACTAAAATATGACATTTCCTAAATTTCTCTTCTGTCCTAGAACACAGCCATGCCATCAAACATCCTCTATGTTTTCTAATAATCCTAACCCTAACCCTAGCTAAGGGTTTGGGCAGTTAGGGTTAGGGGTCAGATTTTCATCAATGCAACCTAACACTCATTTAAGATGAAAATAGAACTCAGGGTATCAAAATATTAGTCTGAGAAGACTTAGCAGCCTTGCCACAACAAACAAAATGTATCAGCAGTAGTACAATTTAATTTTTTGACAAGAATTGTGTTATTGGAAATTTTGTGTCGAATCGTACTCTCCAAGAGCATGGGACCAGCCCTCAATAGCTTAGGAGTCTGGAAAACCCAATACATTTTAGCTACAACTGTTAAAATGGCAGTGCATTCAATGCCACATGCAACAGATTGAGTCGTTTAACCACTTTCTTTCATACTGTTGCTTTTCGGGGATTTAGACAACATCCTCACTTAGGGCAATGCAGCATATAGAGCCATATATGCAAGAAAATAAAAAAGTGAAGAGAACATTAAAATATGACATTTCCTAAATTTCTCTTCTGTCCTAGAACACAGCCATGCCATCAAACATCCTCTATGTTTTCTAATAATCCTAACCCTAACCCTAGCTAAGGGTTTAGGCAGTTAGGGTTAGGGGTCAGATTTTCATCAATGCAACCTAACACTCATTTAAGATGAAAATAGAACTCAGGGTATCAAAATATTAGTCTGAGAAGACTTAGCAGCCTTGCCACAACAAACAAAATGTATCAGCAGTAGTACAATTTCATTTTTTGACAAGAATTGTGTTATTGGAAATTTCGTGTCGAATCGTTCTCTCCATGAGCATGGGATCAGCCCTCAATAGCTTAGGAGTCTGGAAAACCCAATACATTTTAGCTACAACTGTTAATATGGCAGTGCATTCAATGCCATATGCAACAGATTGAGTCGTTTAACCACTTTCTTTCATACTGTTGCTTTTCGGGGATTTAGACAACATCCTCACTTAGGGCAATGCAGCATTTTGAGCCATATATGCAAGAAAATAAAAAAGTGAAGAGAACACTAAAATATGACATTTCCTAAATTTCTCTTCTGTCCTAGAACACAGCCATGCCATCAAACATCCTCTATGTTTTCTAATAATCCTAACCCTAACCCTAGCTAAGGGTTTGGGCAGTTAGGGTTAGGGGTCAGATTTTCATCAATGCAACCTAACACTCATTTAAGCTGAAAATAGAACTCAGGGTATCAAAATATTAGTCTGAGAAGACTTAGCAGCCTTGCCACAACAAACAAAATTTATCAGCAGTAGTACAATTTAATTTTTTGACAAGAATTGTGTTATTGGAAATTTTGTGTCGAATCGTACTCTCCAAGAGCATGGGACCAGCCCTCAATAGCTTAGGAGTCTGGAAAACCCAATACATTTTAGCTACAACTGTTAAAATGGCAGTGCATTCAATGCCACATGCAACAGATTGAGTCGTTTAACAACTTTCTTTCATAATGTTGCTTTTCGGGGATTTAGACAACATCCTCACTTAGGGCAATGCAGCATATAGAGCCATATATGCAAGAAAATAAAAAAGTTAAGAGAACACTAAAATATGACATTTCCTAAATTTCTCTTCTGTCCTAGAACACAGCCATGCCATCAAACATCCTCTATGTTTTCTAATAATCCTAACCCTAACCCTAGCTAAGGGTTTGGGCAGTTAGGGTTAGGGGTCAGATTTTCATCAATGCAACCTAACACTCATTTAAGATGAAAATAGAACTCAGGGCATCAAAATATTAGTCTGAAAAGACTTAGCAGCCATGCCACAACAAACAAAATGTATCAACGGTAGTACAATTTCATTTTTTGAAAAGAATTGTGTTATTGGAAATTTCGTGTCGAATCGTACTCTCCAAGAGCATGGGATCAGCCATCAATAGCTTAGGAGTCTGGAAAACCCAATACATTTTAGCTACAACTGTTAAAATGGCAGTGCTTTCAATGCCATATGCAACAGATTGAGTCGTTTAACCACTTTCTTTCATACTGTTGCTTTTCGGGGATTTAGACAACATCCTCACTTAGGGCAATGCAGCATTTTGAGCCATATATGCAAGAAAATAAAAAAGTGAAGAGAACACTAAAATATGACATTTCCTAAATTTCTCTTCTGTCCTAGAACACAGCCATGCCATCAAACATCCTCTATGTTTTCTAATAATCCTAACCCTAACCCTAGCTAAGGGTTTAGGCAGTTAGGGTTAGGGGTCAGATTTTCATCAATGCAACCTAACACTCATTTAAGATGAAAATAGAACTCAGGGTATCAAAATATTAGTCTGAGAAGACTTAGCAGCCTTGCCACAACAAACAAAATGTATCAGCAGTAGTACAATTTCATTTTTTGACAAGAATTGTGTTATTGGAAATTTCGTGTCGAATCGTTCTCTCCATGAGCATGGGATCAGCCCTCAACAGCTTAGGAGTCTGGAAAACCCAATACATTTTAGCTACAACTGTTAATATGGCAGTGCATTCAATGCCATATGCAACAGATTGAGTCGTTTAACCACTTTCTTTCATACTGTTGCTTTTCGGGGATTTAGACAACATCCTCACTTAGGGCAATGCAGCATTTTGAGCCATATATGCAAGAAAATAAAAAAGTGAAGAGAACACTAAAATATGACATTTCCTAAATTTCTCTTCTGTCCTAGAACACAGCCATGCCATCAAACATCCTCTATGTTTTCTAATAATCCTAACCCTAACCCTAGCTAAGGGTTTGGGCAGTTAGGGTTAGGGGTCAGATTTTCATCAATGCAACCTAACACTCATTTAAGCTGAAAATAGAACTCAGGGTATCAAAATATTAGTCTGAGAAGACTTAGCAGCCTTGCCACAACAAACAAAATTTATCAGCAGTAGTACAATTTAATTTTTTGACAAGAATTGTGTTATTGGAAATTTTGTGTCGAATCGTACTCTCCAAGAGCATGGGACCAGCCCTCAATAGCTTAGGAGTCTGGAAAACCCAATACATTTTAGCTACAACTGTTAAAATGGCAGTGCATTCAATGCCATATGCAACAGATTGAGTCGTTTAACCACTTTCTTTCATACTGTTGCTTTTCGGGGATTTAGACAACATCCTCACTTAGGGCAATGCAGCATATAGAGCCATATATGCAAGAAAATAAAAAAGTGAAGAGAACATTAAAATATGACATTTCCTAAATTTCTCTTCTGTCCTAGAACACAGCCATGCCATCAAACATCCTCTATGTTTTCTAATAATCCTAACCCTAACCCTAGCTAAGGGTTTGGGCAGTTAGGGTTAGGGGTCAGATTTTCATCAATGCAACCTAACACTCATTTAAGATGAAAATAGAACTCAGGGCATCAAAATATTAGTCTGAAAAGACTTAGCAGCCTTGCCGCAAAAAACAAAATGTATCAACGGTAGTACAATTTCATTTTTTGAAAAGAATTGTGTTATTGGAAATTTCGTGTCGAATCATACTCTCTAAGAGCATGGGATCAGCCCTCAATAGCTTAGGAGTCTGGAAAACCCAATACATTTTAGCTACAACTGTTAAAATGGCAGTGCATTCAATGCCATATGCAACAGATTGAGTCGTTTAACCACTTTCTTTCATACTGTTGCTTTTCGGGGATTTAGACAACATCCTCACTTAGGGCAATGCAGCATATAGAGCCATATATGCAAGAAAATAAAAAAGTGAAGAGAACATTAAAATATGACATTTCCTAAATTTCTCTTCTGTCCTAGAACACAGCCATGCCATCAAACATCCTCTATGTTTTCTAATAATCCTAACCCTAACCCTAGCTAAGGGTTTGGGCAGTTAGGGTTAGGGGTCAGATTTTCATCAATGCAACCTAGCACTCATTTAAGATGAAAATAGAACTCAGGGCATCAAAATATTAGTCTGAAAAGACTTAGCAGCCTTGCCACAACAAACAAAATGTATCAACGGTAGTACAATTTCATTTTTTGAAAAGAATATTGTTATTGGAAATTTCGTGTCGAAACGTACTCTCCAAGAGCATGGGATCAGCCCTCAATAGCTTAGGAGTCTGGAAAACCCAATACATTTTAGCTACAACTGTTAAAATGGCAGTGCTTTCAATGCCATATGCAACAGATTGAGTTGTTTAACCACTTTCTTCCATACTGTTGCTTTTCGGGGATTTAGACAACATCCTCACTTAGGGCAATGCAGCATATAGAGCCATATATGCAAGAAAATAAAAAAGTGAAGAGAACATTAAAATATGAAATTTCCTAAATTTCTCTTCTGTCCTAGAACACAGCCATGCCATCAAACATCCTCTATGTTTTCTAATAATCCTAACCCTAACCCTAGCTAAGGGTTTGGGCAGTTAGGGTTAGGAGTCAGATTTTCATCAATGCAACCTAGCACTCATTTAAGATGAAAATAGAACTCAGGGCATCAAAATATTAGTCTGAAAAGACTTAGCAGCCTTGCCACAACAAACAAAATGTATTAACGGTAGTACAATTTCATTTTTTGAAAAGAATTGTGTTATTGGAAATTTCGTGTCGAATCGTACTCTCCAAGAGCATCGGATCAGCCCTCAATAGCTTAGGAGTCTGGAAAACCCAATACATTTTAGCTACAACTGTTAAAATGGCAGTGCATTCAATGCCATATGCAACAGATTGAGTCGTTTAACCACTTTCTTTCATACTGTTGCTTTTCGGGGATTTAGACAACATCCTCACTTAGGGCAATGCAGCATATAGAGCCATATATGCAAGAAAATAAAAAAGTGAAGAGAACACTAAAATATGACATTTCCTAAATTTCTCTTCTGTCCTAGAACACAGCCATGCCATCAAACATCCTCTATGTTTTCTAATAATCCTAACCCTAACCCTAGCTAAGGGTTTGGGCAGTTAGGGTTAGGGGTCAGATTTTCATCAATGCAACCTAACACTCATTGAAGATGAAAATAGAACTCAGGGCATCAAAATATTAGTCTGAAAAGACTTAGCAGCCTTGCCGCAAAAAACAAAATGTATCAACGGTAGTACAATTTCATTTATTGAAAAGAATTGTGTTATTGGAAATTTTGTGTCGAATCGTACTCTCCAAGAGCATGGGACCAGCCCTCAATAGCTTAGGAGTCTGGAAAACCCAATACATTTTAGCTACAACTGTTAAAATGGCAGTGCATTCAATACCACATGCAACAGATTGAGTCGTTTAACCACTTTCTTTCATACTGTTGCTTTTCGGGGATTTAGACAACATCCTCACTTAGGGCAATGCAGCATATAGAGCCATATATGCAAGAAAATAAAAAAGTGAAGAGAACATTAAAATATGACATTTCCTAAATTTCTCTTCTGTCCTAGAACACAGCCATGCCATCAAACATCCTCTATGTTTTCTAATAATCCTAACCCTAACCCTAGCTAAGGGTTTGGGCAGTTAGGGTTAGGGGTCAGATTTTCATCAATGCAACCTAGCACTCATTTAAGATGAAAATAGAACTCAGGGCATCAAAATATTAGTCTGAAAAGACTTAGCAGCCTTGCCACAACAAACAAAATGTATCAACGGTAGTACAATTTCATTTTTTGAAAAGAATATTGTTATTGGAAATTTCGTGTCGAAACGTACTCTCCAAGAGCATGGGATCAGCCCTCAATAGCTTAGGAGTCTGGAAAACCCAATACATTTTAGCTACAACTGTTAAAATGGCAGTGCATTCAATGCCATATGCAACAGATTGAGTCGTTTAACCACTTTCTTTCATACTGTTGCTTTTCGGGGATTTAGACAACATCCTCACTTAGGGCAATGCAGCATTTTGAGCCATATATGCAAGAAAATAAAAAAGTGAAGAGAACGCTAAAATATGACATTTCCTAAATTTCTCTTCTGGCCTAGAACACAGCCATGCCATCAAACATCCTCTATGTTTTCTAATAATCCTAACCCTAACCCTAGCTAAGGGTTTGGGCAGTTAGGGTTAGGGGTCAGATTTTCATCAATGCAACCTAACACTCATTTAAGATGAAAATAGAACTCAGGGTATCAAAATATTAGTCTGAGAAGACTTAGCAGCCTTGCCACAACAAACAAAATGTATCAGCAGTAGTACAATTTCATTTTTTGACAAGAATTGTGTTATTGGAAATTTGTGTCGAATCGTACTCTCCAAGAGCATGGGACCAGCCCTCAATAGCTTAGGAGTCTGGAAAACCCAATACATTTTAGCTACAACTGTTAAAATGGCAGTGCATTCAATGCCATATGCAACAGATTGAGTCGTTTAACCACTTTCTTTCATACTGTTGCTTTTCGGGGATTTAGACAACATCCTCACTTAGGGCAATGCAGCATATAGAGCCATATATGCAATAAAATAAAAAAGTGAAGAGAACATTAAAATATGACATTTCCTAAATTTCTCTTCTGTCCTAGAACACAGCCATGCCATCAAACATCCATGTTTTCTAATAATCCTAACCCTAACCCTAGCTAAGGGTTTGGGCAGTTAGGGTTAGGGGTCAGATTTTCATCAATCCAACCTAACACTCATTTAAGATGAAAATAGAACTCAGGGCATCAAAATATTAGTCTGAGAAGACTTAGCAGCCTTGCCACAACAAACAAAATGTATCAGTAGTAGTACAATTTCATTTTTTGACAAGAATTGTGTTATTGGAAATTTCGTGTCGAATCGTTCTCTCCATGAGCATGGGATCAGCCCTCAATAGCTTAGGAGTCTGGAAAACCCAATACATTTTAGCTACAACTGTTAAAATGGCAGTGCATTCAATGCCATATGCAACAGATTGAGTCGTTTAACCACTTTCTTTCATACTGTTGCTTTTCGGGTATTTAGACAACATCCTCACTTAGGGCAATGCAGCATATAGAGCCATATATGCAAGAAAATAAAAAAGTGAAGAGAACATTAAAATATGACATTTCCTAAATTTCTCTTCTGTCCTAGAACACAGCCATGCCATCAAACATCCTCTATGTTTTCTAATAATCCTAACCCTAACCCTAGCTAAGGGTTTGGGCAGTTAGGGTTAGGGGTCAGATTTTCATCAATGCAACCTAACACTCATTTAAGCTGAAAATAGAACTCAGGGCATCAAAATATTAGTCTGAAAAGACTTAGCAGCCTTGCCACAACAAACAAAATGTATCAACGGTAGTACAATTTCATTTTTTGAAAAGAATTGTGTTATTGGAAATTTCGTGTCGAATCGTACTCTCCAAGAGCATGGGATCAGCCCTCAATAGCTTAGGAGTCTGGAAAACCCAATACATTTTAGCTACAACTGTGAAAATGGCAGTGCATTCAATGCCATATGCAACAGATTGAGTCGTTTAACCACTTTCTTTCATACTGTTGCTTTTCGGGGATTTAGACAACATCCTCACTTAGGGCAATGCAGCATATAGAGCCATATATGCAAGAAAATAAAAAAGTGAAGAGAACATTAAAATATGACATTTCCTAAATTTCTCTTCTGTCCTAGAACACAGCCATGCCATCAAACATCCTCTATGTTTTCTAATAATCCTAACCCTAACCCTAGCTAAGGGTTTGGGCAGTTAGGGTTAGGGGTCAGATTTTCATCAATGCAACCTAACACTCATTTAAGATGAAAATAGAACTCAGGGTATCAAAATATTAGTCTGAGAAGACTTAGCAGCCTTGCCACAACAAACAAAATGTATCAGCAGTAGTACAATTTCATTTTTTGACAAGAATTGTGTTATTGGAAATTTTGTGTCGAATCGTACTCTCCAAGAGCATGGGACCAGCCCTCAATAGCTTAGGAGTCTGGAAAACCCAATACATTTTAGCTACAACTGTTAAAATGGCAGTGCATTCAATGCCATATGCAACAGATTGAGTCGTTTAACCACTTTCTTTCATACTGTTGCTTTTCGGGGATTTAGACAACATCCTCACTTAGGGCAATGCAGCATATAGAGCCATATATGCAAGAAAATAAAAAAATGTGAAGAGAACATTAAAATATGACATTTCCTAAATGTCTCTTCTGTCCTAGAACACAGCCATGCCATCAAACATCCTCTATGTTTTCTAATAATCCTAACCCTAACCCTAGCTAAGGGTTTGGGCAGTTAGGGTTAGGGGTCAGATTTTCATCAATGCAACCTAACACTCATTTAAGATGAAAATAGAACTCAGGGCATCAAAATATTAGTCTGAAAAGACTTAGCAGCCTTGCCACAACAAACAAAATGTATCAACGGTACTACAATTTCATTTTTTGAAAAGAATTGTGTTATTGGAAATTTCGTGTCGAATCGTACTCTCCAAGAGCATGGGATCAGCCCTCAATAGCTTAGGAGTCTGGAAAACCCAATACATTTTAGCTACAACTGTTAATATGGCGGTGCATTCAATGCCATATGCAACAGATTGAGTCGTTTAACCACTTTCTTTCATACTGTTGCTTTTCGGGGATTTAGACAACATCCTCACTTAGGGCAATGCAGCATTTTGAGCCATATATGCAAGAAAATAAAAAAGTGAAGAGAACACTAAAATATGACATTTCCTAAATTTCTCTTCTGTCCTAGAACACAGCCATGCCATCAAACATCCTCTATGTTTTCTAATAATCCTAACCCTAACCCTAGCTAAGGGTGTGGGCAGTTAGGGTTAGGGGTCAGATTTTCATCAATGCAACCTAACACTCATTTAAGATGAAAATAGAACTCAGGGTATCAAAATATTAGTCTGAGAAGACTTAGCAGCCTTGCCACAACAAACAAAATGTATCAGCAGTAGTACAATTTCATTTTTTGACAAGAATTGTGTTATTGGAAATTTGTGTCGAATCGTACTCTCCAAGAGCATGGGACCAGCCCTCAATAGCTTAGGAGTCTGGAAAACCCAATACATTTTAGCTACAACTGTTAAAATGGCAGTGCATTCAATGCCATATGCAACAGATTGAGTCGTTTAACCACTTTCTTTCATACTGTTGCTTTTCGGGGATTTAGACAACATCCTCACTTAGGGCAATGCAGCATATAGAGCCATATATGCAAGAAAATAAAAAAGTGAAGAGAACATTAAAATATGACATTTCCTAAATTTCTCTTCTGTCCTAGAACACAGCCATGCCATCAAACATCCATGTTTTCTAATAATCCTAACCCTAACCCTATCTAAGGGTTTGGGCAGTTAGGGTTAGGGGTCAGATTTTCATCAATCCAACCTAACACTCATTTAAGATGAAAATAGAACTCAGGGCATCAAAATATTAGTCTGAGAAGACTTAGCAGCCTTGCCACAACAAACAAAATGTATCAGCAGTAGTACAATTTCATTTTTTGACAAGAATTGTGTTATTGGAAATTTCGTGTCGAATCGTTCTCTCCATGAGCATGGGATCAGCCCTCAATAGCTTAGGAGTCTGGAAAACCCAATACATTTTAGCTACAACTGTTAAAATGGCAGTGCATTCAATGCCATATGCAACAGATTGAGTCGTTTAACCACTTTCTTTCATACTGTTGCTTTTCGGGTATTTAGACAACATCCTCACTTAGGGCAATGCAGCATATAGAGCCATATATGCAAGAAAATAAAAAAGTGAAGAGAACATTAAAATATGACATTTCCTAATTTTCTCTTCTGTCCTAGAACACAGCCATGCCATCAAACATCCTCTATGTTTTCTAATAATCCTAACCCTAACCCTAGCTAAGGGTTTGGGCAGTTAGGGTTAGGGGTCAGATTTTCATCAATGCAACCTAACACTCATTTAAGCTGAAAATAGAACTCAGGGTATCAAAATATTAGTCTGAAAAGACTTAGCAGCCTTGCCACAACAAACAAAATGTATCAACGGTAGTACAATTTCATTTTTTGAAAAGAATTGTGTTATTGGAAATTTCGTGTCGAATCGTACTCTCCAAGAGCATGGGATCAGCCCTCAATAGCTTAGGAGTCTGGAAAACCCAATACATTTTAGCTACAACTGTGAAAATGGCAGTGCATTCAATGCCATATGCAACAGATTAAGTCGTTTAACCACTTTCTTTCATACTGTTGCTTTTCGGGGATTTAGACAACATCCTCACTTAGGGCAATGCAGCATATAGAGCCATATATGCAAGAAAATAAAAAAGTGAAGAGAACATTAAAATATGACATTTCCTAAATTTCTCTTCTGTCCTAGAACACAGCCATGCCATCAAACATCCTCTATGTTTTCTAATAATCCTAACCCTAGCTAAGGGTTTGGGCAGTTAGGGTTAGGGGTCAGATTTTCATCAATCCAACCTAACACTCATTTAAGATGAAAATAGAACTCAGGGCATCAAAATATTAGTCTGAAAAGACTTAGCAGCCTTGCCACAACAAACAAAATGTATCAGCAGTAGTACAATTTCATTTTTTGACAAGAATTGTGTTATTGGAAATTTTGTGTCGAATCGTACTCTCCAAGAGCATGGGACCAGCCCTCAATAGCTTAGGAGTCTGGAAAACCCAATACATTTTAGCTACAACTGTTAAAATGCCAGTGCATTCAATGCCATATGCAACAGATTGAGTCGTTTAACCACTTTCTTTCATACTGTTGCTTTTCGGGGATTTAGACAACATCCTCACTTAGGGCAATGCAGCATATAGAGCCATATATGCAAGAAAATAAAAAAGTGAAGAGAACATTAAAATATGACATTTCCTAAATTTCTCTTCTGTCCTAGAACACAGCCATGCCATCAAACATCCTCTATGTTTTCTAATAATCCTAACCCTAACCCTAGCTATGGGTTTGGGCAGTTAGGGTTAGGGGTCAGATTTTCATCAATGCAACCTAACACTCATTTAAGATGAAAATAGAACTCAGGGCATCAAAATATTAGTCTGAAAAGACTTAGCAGCCTTGCCACAACAAACAAAATGTATCAACGGTACTACAATTTCATTTTTTGAAAAGAATTGTGTTATTGGAAATTTCGTGTCGAATCGTACTCTCCAAGAGCATGGGATCAGCCCTCAATAGCTTAGGACTCTGGAAAACCCAATACATTTTAGCTACAACTGTTAAAATGGCAGTGCATTCAATGCCATATGCAACAGATTTAGTCGTTTAACCACTTTCTTTCATACTGTTGCTTTTCGGGGATTTAGACAACATCCTCACTTAGGGCAATGCAGCATATAGAGCCATATATGCAAGAAAATAAAAAAGTGAAGAGAACATTAAAATATGACATTTCCTAAATTTCTCTTCTGTCCTAGAACACAGCCATGCCATCAAACATCCATGTTTTCTAATAATCCTAACCCTAACCCTATCTAAGGGTTTGGGCAGTTAGGGTTAGGGGTCAGATTTTCATCAATCCAACCTAACACTCATTTAAGATGAAAATAGAACTCAGGGCATCAAAATATTAGTCTGAGAAGACTTAGCAGCCTTGCCACAACAAACAAAATGTATCAGCAGTAGTACAATTTCATTTTTTGACAAGAATTGTGTTATTGGAAATTTCGTGTCGAATCGTTCTCTCCATGAGCATGGGATCAGCCCTCAATAGCTTAGGAGTCTGGAAAACCCAATACATTTTAGCTACAACTGTTAAAATGGCAGTGCATTCAATGCCATATGCAACAGATTGAGTCGTTTAACCACTTTCTTTCATACTGTTGCTTTTCGGGTATTTAGACAACATCCTCACTTAGGGCAATGCAGCATATAGAGCCATATATGCAAGAAAATAAAAAAGTGAAGAGAACATTAAAATATGACATTTCCTAAATTTCTCTTCTGTCCTAGAACACAGCCATGCCATCAAACATCCTCTATGTTTTCTAATAATCCTAACCCTAACCCTAGCTAAGGGTTTGGACAGTTAGGGTTAGGGGTCAGATTTTCATCAATGCAACCTAACACTCATTTAAGCTGAAAATAGAACTCAGGGTATCAAAATATTAGTCTGAAAAGACTTAGCAGCCTTGCCACAACAAACAAAATGTATCAACGGTAGTACAATTTCATTTTTTGAAAAGAATTGTGTTATTGGAAATTTCGTGTCGAATCGTACTCTCCAAGAGCATGGGATCAGCCCTCAATAGCTTAGGAGTCTGGAAAACCCAATACATTTTAGCTACAACTGTGAAAATGGCAGTGCATTCAATGCCATATGCAACAGATTAAGTCGTTTAACCACTTTCTTTCATACTGTTGCTTTTCGGGGATTTAGACAACATCCTCACTTAGGGCAATGCAGCATATAGAGCCATATATGCAAGAAAATAAAAAAGTGAAGAGAACATTAAAATATGACATTTCCTAAATTTCTCTTCTGTCCTAGAACACAGCCATGCCATCAAACATCCTCTATGTTTTCTAATAATCCTAACCCTAGCTAAGGGTTTGGGCAGTTAGGGTTAGGGGTCAGATTTTCATCAATCCAACCTAACACTCATTTAAGATGAAAATAGAACTCAGGGCATCAAAATATTAGTCTGAAAAGACTTAGCAGCCTTGCCACAACAAACAAAATGTATCAACGGTAGTACAATTTCATTTTTTGAAAAGAATTGTGTTATTGGAAATTTCTTGTCGAATCGTACTCTCCATGAGCATGGTATAAGCCCTCAATAGCTTAGGAGTCTGGAAAACCCAATAAATTTTAGCTACAACTGTTAAAATAGCAGTGCATTCAATGCCATATGCAACAGATTGAGTCGTTTAACCACTTTCTTTCATACTGTTGCTTTTCGGGTATTTAGACAACATCCTCACTTAGGGCAATGCAGCATATAGAGCCATATATGCAAGAAAATAAAAAAGTGAAGAGAACATTAAAATATGATATTTCCTAAATTTCTCTTCTGTCCTAGAACACAGCCATGCCATCAAACATCCTCTATGTTTTCTAATAATCCTAACCCTAACCCTAGCTAAGGGTTTGGGCAGTTAGGGTTAGGGGTCAGATTTTCATCAATGCAACCTAACACTCATTTAAGATGAAAATAGAACTCAGGGTATCAAAATATTAGTCTGAGAAGACTTAGCAGCCTTGCCACAACAAACAAAATGTATCAGCAGTAGTACAATTTCATTTTTTGACAAGAATTGTGTTATTGGAAATTTTGTGTCGAATCGTACTCTCCAAGAGCATGGGACCAGCCCTCAATAGCTTAGGAGTCTGGAAAACCCAATACATTTTAGCTACAACTGTTAAAATGCCAGTGCATTCAATGCCATATGCAACAGATTGAGTCGTTTAACCACTTTCTTTCATACTGTTGCTTTTCGGGGATTTAGACAACATCCTCACTTAGGGCAATGCAGCATATAGAGCCATATATGCAAGAAAATAAAAAAGTGAAGAGAACATTAAAATATGACATTTCCTAAATTTCTCTTCTGTCCTAGAACACAGCCATGCCATCAAACATCCTCTATGTTTTCTAATAATCCTAACCCTAACCCTAGCTATGGGTTTGGGCAGTTAGGGTTAGGGGTCAGATTTTCATCAATGCAACCTAACACTCATTTAAGATGAAAATAGAACTCAGGGCATCAAAATATTAGTCTGAAAAGACTTAGCAGCCTTGCCACAACAAACAAAATGTATCAACGGTACTACAATTTCATTTTTTGAAAAGAATTGTGTTATTGGAAATTTCGTGTCGAATCGTACTCTCCAAGAGCATGGGATCAGCCCTCAATAGCTTAGGACTCTGGAAAACCCAATACATTTTAGCTACAACTGTTAAAATGGCAGTGCATTCAATGCCATATGCAACAGATTGAGTCGTTTAACCACTTTCTTTCATACTGTTGCTTTTCGGGGATTTAGACAACATCCTCACTTAGGGCAATGCAGCATATAGAGCCATATATGCAAGAAAATAAAAAAGTGAAGAGAACATTAAAATATGACATTTCCTAAATTTCTCTTCTGTCCTAGAACACAGCCATGCCATCAAACATCCTCTATGTTTTCTAATAATCCTAACCCTAACCCTAGCTAAGGGTTTGGGCAGTTAGGGTTAGGGGTCAGATTTTCATCAATGCAACCTAACACTCATTTAAGATGAAAATAGAACTCAGGGTATCAAAATATTAGTCTGAGAAGACTTAGCAGCCTTGCCACAACAAACAAAATGTATCAGCAGTAGTACAATTTCATTTTTTGACAAGAATTGTGTTATTGGAAATTTTGTGTCGAATCGTACTCTCCAAGAGCATGGGACCAGCCCTCAATAGCTTAGGAGTCTGGAAAACCCAATACATTTTAGCTACAACTGTTAAAATGGCAGTGCATTCAATGCCATATGCAACAGATTGAGTCGTTTAACCACTTTCTTTCATACTGTTGCTTTTCGGGGATTTAGACAACATCCTCACTTAGGGCAATGCAGCATATAGAGCCATATATGCAAGAAAATAAAAAAATGTGAAGAGAACATTAAAATATGACATTTCCTAAATGTCTCTTCTGTCCTAGAACACAGCCATGCCATCAAACATCCTCTATGTTTTCTAATAATCCTAACCCTAACCCTAGCTAAGGGTTTGGGCAGTTAGGGTTAGGGGTCAGATTTTCATCAATGCAACCTAACACTCATTTAAGATGAAAATAGAACTCAGGGCATCAAAATATTAGTCTGAAAAGACTTAGCAGCCTTGCCACAACAAACAAAATGTATCAACGGTACTACAATTTCATTTTTTGAAAAGAATTGTGTTATTGGAAATTTCGTGTCGAATCGTACTCTCCAAGAGCATGGGATCAGCCCTCAATAGCTTAGGAGTCTGGAAAACCCAATACATTTTAGCTACAACTGTTAATATGGCGGTGCATTCAATGCCATATGCAACAGATTGAGTCGTTTAACCACTTTCTTTCATACTGTTGCTTTTCGGGGATTTAGACAACATCCTCACTTAGGGCAATGCAGCATTTTGAGCCATATATGCAAGAAAATAAAAAAGTGAAGAGAACACTAAAATATGACATTTCCTAAATTTCTCTTCTGTCCTAGAACACAGCCATGCCATCAAACATCCTCTATGTTTTCTAATAATCCTAACCCTAACCCTAGCTAAGGGTGTGGGCAGTTAGGGTTAGGGGTCAGATTTTCATCAATGCAACCTAACACTCATTTAAGATGAAAATAGAACTCAGGGTATCAAAATATTAGTCTGAGAAGACTTAGCAGCCTTGCCACAACAAACAAAATGTATCAGCAGTAGTACAATTTCATTTTTTGACAAGAATTGTGTTATTGGAAATTTGTGTCGAATCGTACTCTCCAAGAGCATGGGACCAGCCCTCAATAGCTTAGGAGTCTGGAAAACCCAATACATTTTAGCTACAACTGTTAAAATGGCAGTGCATTCAATGCCATATGCAACAGATTGAGTCGTTTAACCACTTTCTTTCATACTGTTGCTTTTCGGGGATTTAGACAACATCCTCACTTAGGGCAATGCAGCATATAGAGCCATATATGAAAGAAAATAAAAAAGTGAAGAGAACATTAAAATATGACATTTCCTAAATTTCTCTTCTGTCCTAGAACACAGCCATGCCATCAAACATCCATGTTTCCTAATAATCCTAACCCTAACCCTATCTAAGGGTTTGGGCAGTTAGGGTTAGGGGTCAGATTTTCATCAATCCAACCTAACACTCATTTAAGATGAAAATAGAACTCAGGGCATCAAAATATTAGTCTGAGAAGACTTAGCAGCCTTGCCACAACAAACAAAATGTATCAGCAGTAGTACAATTTCATTTTTTGACAAGAATTGTGTTATTGGAAATTTCGTGTCGAATCGTTCTCTCCATGAGCATGGGATCAGCCCTCAATAGCTTAGGAGTCTGGAAAACCCAATACATTTTAGCTACAACTGTTAAAATGGCAGTGCATTCAATGCCATATGCAACAGATTGAGTCGTTTAACCACTTTCTTTCATACTGTTGCTTTTCGGGTATTTAGACAACATCCTCACTTAGGGCAATGCAGCATATAGAGCCATATATGCAAGAAAATAAAAAAGTGAAGAGAACATTAAAATATGACATTTCCTAAATTTCTCTTCTGTCCTAGAACACAGCCATGCCATCAAACATCCTCTATGTTTTCTAATAATCCTAACCCTAACCCTAGCTAAGGGTTTGGGCAGTTAGGGTTAGGGGTCAGATTTTCATCAATGCAACCTAACACTCATTTAAGCTGAAAATAGAACTCAGGGCATCAAAATATTAGTCTGAAAAGACTTAGCAGCCTTGCCACAACAAACAAAATGTATCAACGGTAGTACAATTTCATTTTTTGAAAAGAATTGTGTTATTGGAAATTTCGTGTCGAATCGTTCTCTCCATGAGCATGGGATCAGCCCTCAATAGCTTAGGAGTCTGGAAAACCCAATACATTTTAGCTACAACTGTTAAAATGGCAGTGCATTCAATGCCATATGCAACAGATTGAGTCGTTTAACCACTTTCTTTCATACTGTTGCTTTTCGGGTATTTAGACAACATCCTCACTTAGGGCAATGCAGCATATAGAGCCATATATGCAAGAAAATAAAAAAGTGAAGAGAACATTAAAATATGACATTTCCTAAATTTCTCTTCTGTCCTAGAACACAGCCATGCCATCAAACATCCTCTATGTTTTCTAATAATCCTAACCCTAACCCTAGCTAAGGGTTTGGGCAGTTAGGGTTAGGGGTCAGATTTTCATCAATGCAACCTAACACTCATTTAAGCTGAAAATAGAACTCAGGGCATCAAAATATTAGTCTGAAAAGACTTAGCAGCCTTGCCACAACAAACAAAATGTATCAACGGTAGTACAATTTCATTTTTTGAAAAGAATTGTGTTATTGGAAATTTCGTGTCGAATCGTACTCTCCAAGAGCATGGGATCAGCCCTCAATAGCTTAGGAGTCTGGAAAACCCAATACATTTTAGCTACAACTGTGAAAATGGCAGTGCATTCAATGCCATATGCAACAGATTAAGTCGTTTAACCACTTTCTTTCATACTGTTGCTTTTCGGGGATTTAGACAACATCCTCACTTAGGGCAATGCAGCATATAGAGCCATATATGCAAGAAAATAAAAAAGTGAAGAGAACATTAAAATATGACATTTCCTAAATTTCTCTTCTGTCCTAGAACACAGCCATGCCATCAAACATCCTCTATGTTTTCTAATAATCCTAACCCTAGCTAAGGGTTTGGGCAGTTAGGGTTAGGGGTCAGATTTTCATCAATCCAACCTAACACTCATTTAAGATGAAAATAGAACTCAGGGCATCAAAATATTAGTCTGAAAAGACTTAGCAGCCTTGCCACAACAAACAAAATGTATCAACGGTAGTACAATTTCATTTTTTGAAAAGAATTGTGTTATTGGAAATTTCTTGTCGAATCGTACTCTCCATGAGCATGGTATAAGCCCTCAATAGCTTAGGAGTCTGGAAAACCCAATAAATTTTAGCTACAACTGTTAAAATGGCAGTGCATTCAATGCCATATGCAACAGATTGAGTCGTTTAACCACTTTCTTTCATACTGTTGCTTTTCGGGTATTTAGACAACATCCTCACTTAGGGCAATGCAGCATATAGAGCCATATATGCAAGAAAATAAAAAAGTGAAGAGAACATTAAAATATGATATTTCCTAAATTTCTCTTCTGTCCTAGAACACAGCCATGCCATCAAACATCCTCTATGTTTTCTAATAATCCTAACCCTAACCCTAGCTAAGGGTTTGGGCAGTTAGGGTTAGGGGTCAGATTTTCATCAATGCAACCTAACACTCATTTAAGATGAAAATAGAACTCAGGGTATCAAAATATTAGTCTGAGAAGACTTAGCAGCCTTGCCACAACAAACAAAATGTATCAGCAGTAGTACAATTTCATTTTTTGACAAGAATTGTGTTATTGGAAATTTTGTGTCGAATCGTACTCTCCAAGAGCATGGGACCAGCCCTCAATAGCTTAGGAGTCTGGAAAACCCAATACATTTTAGCTACAACTGTTAAAATGCCAGTGCATTCAATGCCATATGCAACAGATTGAGTCGTTTAACCACTTTCTTTCATACTGTTGCTTTTCGGGGATTTAGACAACATCCTCACTTAGGGCAATGCAGCATATAGAGCCATATATGCAAGAAAATAAAAAAGTGAAGAGAACATTAAAATATGACATTTCCTAAATTTCTCTTCTGTCCTAGAACACAGCCATGCCATCAAACATCCTCTATGTTTTCTAATAATCCTAACCCTAACCCTAGCTAAGGGTTTGGGCAGTTAGGGTTAGGGGTCAGATTTTCATCAATGCAACCTAACACTCATTTAAGATGAAAATAGAACTCAGGGCATCAAAATATTAGTCTGAAAAGACTTAGCAGCCTTGCCACAACAAACAAAATGTATCAGCAGTAGTACAATTTCATTTTTTGACAAGAATTGTGTTATTGGAAATTTCGTGTCGAATCGTTCTCTCCATGAGCATGGGATCAGCCCTCAATAGCTTAGGAGTCTGGAAAACCCAATACATTTTAGCTACAACTGTTAAAATGGCAGTGCATTCAATGCCATATGCAACAGATTGAGTCGTTTAACCACTTTCTTTCATACTGTTGCTTTTCGGGTATTTAGACAACATCCTCACTTAGGGCAATGCAGCATATAGAGCCATATATGCAAGAAAATAAAAAAGTGAAGAGAACATTAAAATATGACATTTCCTAAATTTCTCTTCTGTCCTAGAACACAGCCATGCCATCAAACATCCTCTATGTTTTCTAATAATCCTAACCCTAACCCTAGCTAAGGGTTTGGGCAGTTAGGGTTAGGGGTCAGATTTTCATCAATGCAACCTAACACTCATTTAAGCTGAAAATAGAACTCAGGGCATCAAAATATTAGTCTGAAAAGACTTAGCAGCCTTGCCACAACAAACAAAATGTATCAACGGTAGTACAATTTCATTTTTTGAAAAGAATTGTGTTATTGGAAATTTCGTGTCGAATCGTACTCTCCAAGAGCATGGGATCAGCCCTCAATAGCTTAGGAGTCTGGAAAACCCAATACATTTTAGCTACAACTGTGAAAATGGCAGTGCATTCAATGCCATATGCAACAGATTAAGTCGTTTAACCACTTTCTTTCATACTGTTGCTTTTCGGGGATTTAGACAACATCCTCACTTAGGGCAATGCAGCATATAGAGCCATATATGCAAGAAAATAAAAAAGTGAAGAGAACATTAAAATATGACATTTCCTAAATTTCTCTTCTGTCCTAGAACACAGCCATGCCATCAAACATCCTCTATGTTTTCTAATAATCCTAACCCTAGCTAAGGGTTTGGGCAGTTAGGGTTAGGGGTCAGATTTTCATCAATCCAACCTAACACTCATTTAAGATGAAAATAGAACTCAGGGCATCAAAATATTAGTCTGAAAAGACTTAGCAGCCTTGCCACAACAAACAAAATGTATCAACGGTAGTACAATTTCATTTTTTGAAAAGAATTGTGTTATTGGAAATTTCTTGTCGAATCGTACTCTCCATGAGCATGGTATAAGCCCTCAATAGCTTAGGAGTCTGGAAAACCCAATAAATTTTAGCTACAACTGTTAAAATGGCAGTGCATTCAATGCCATATGCAACAGATTGAGTCGTTTAACCACTTTCTTTCATACTGTTGCTTTTCGGGTATTTAGACAACATCCTCACTTAGGGCAATGCAGCATATAGAGCCATATATGCAAGAAAATAAAAAAGTGAAGAGAACATTAAAATATGATATTTCCTAAATTTCTCTTCTGTCCTAGAACACAGCCATGCCATCAAACATCCTCTATGTTTTCTAATAATCCTAACCCTAACCCTAGCTAAGGGTTTGGGCAGTTAGGGTTAGGGGTCAGATTTTCATCAATGCAACCTAACACTCATTTAAGATGAAAATAGAACTCAGGGTATCAAAATATTAGTCTGAGAAGACTTAGCAGCCTTGCCACAACAAACAAAATGTATCAGCAGTAGTACAATTTCATTTTTTGACAAGAATTGTGTTATTGGAAATTTTGTGTCGAATCGTACTCTCCAAGAGCATGGGACCAGCCCTCAATAGCTTAGGAGTCTGGAAAACCCAATACATTTTAGCTACAACTGTTAAAATGCCAGTGCATTCAATGCCATATGCAACAGATTGAGTCGTTTAACCACTTTCTTTCATACTGTTGCTTTTCGGGGATTTAGACAACATCCTCACTTAGGGCAATGCAGCATATAGAGCCATATATGCAAGAAAATAAAAAAGTGAAGAGAACATTAAAATATGACATTTCCTAAATTTCTCTTCTGTCCTAGAACACAGCCATGCCATCAAACATCCTCTATGTTTTCTAATAATCCTAACCCTAACCCTAGCTATGGGTTTGGGCAGTTAGGGTTAGGGGTCAGATTTTCATCAATGCAACCTAACACTCATTTAAGATGAAAATAGAACTCAGGGCATCAAAATATTAGTCTGAAAAGACTTAGCAGCCTTGCCACAACAAACAAAATGTATCAACGGTACTACAATTTCATTTTTTGAAAAGAATTGTGTTATTGGAAATTTCGTGTCGAATCGTACTCTCCAAGAGCATGGGATCAGCCCTCAATAGCTTAGGACTCTGGAAAACCCAATACATTTTAGCTACAACTGTTAAAATGGCAGTGCATTCAATGCCATATGCAACAGATTGAGTCGTTTAACCACTTTCTTTCATACTGTTGCTTTTCGGGGATTTAGACAACATCCTCACTTAGGGCAATGCAGCATATAGAGCCATATATGCAAGAAAATAAAAAAGTGAAGAGAACATTAAAATATGACATTTCCTAAATTTCTCTTCTGTCCTAGAACACAGCCATGCCATCAAACATCCTCTATGTTTTCTAATAATCCTAACCCTAACCCTAGCTAAGGGTTTGGGCAGTTAGGGTTAGGGGTCAGATTTTCATCAATGCAACCTAACACTCATTTAAGATGAAAATAGAACTCAGGGCATCAAAATATTAGTCTGAAAAGACTTAGCAGCCTTGCCACAACAAACAAAATGTATCAACGGTACTACAATTTCATTTTTTGAAAAGAATTGTGTTATTGGAAATTTCGTGTCGAATCGTACTCTCCAAGAGCATGGGATCAGCCCTCAATAGCTTAGGACTCTGGAAAACCCATTACATTTTAGCTACAACTGTTAAAATGGCAGTGCATTCAATGCCATATGCAACAGATTGAGTCGTTTAACCACTTTCTTTCATACTGTTGCTTTTCGGGGATTTAGACAACATCCTCACTTAGGGCAATGCAGCATATAGAGCCATATATGCAAGAAAATAAAAAAGTGAAGAGAACATTAAAATATGACATTTCCTAAATTTCTCTTCTGTCCTAGAACACAGCCATGCCATCAAACATCCTCTATGTTTTCTAATAATCCTAACCCTAACCCTAGCTAAGGGTTTGGGCAGTTAGGGTTAGGGGTCAGATTTTCATCAATGCAACCTAACACTCATTTAAGATGAAAATAGAACTCAGGGTATCAAAATATTAGTCTGAGAAGACTTAGCAGCCTTGCCACAACAAACAAAATGTATCAGCAGTAGTACAATTTCATTTTTTGACAAGAATTGTGTTATTGGAAATTTTGTGTCGAATCGTACTCTCCAAGAGCATGGGACCAGCCCTCAATAGCTTAGGAGTCTGGAAAACCCAATACATTTTAGCTACAACTGTTAAAATGGCAGTGCATTCAATGCCATATGCAACAGATTGAGTCGTTTAACCACTTTCTTTCATACTGTTGCTTTTCGGGGATTTAGACAACATCCTCACTTAGGGCAATGCAGCATATAGAGCCATATATGCAAGAAAATAAAAAAGTGAAGAGAACATTAAAATATGACATTTCCTAAATGTCTCTTCTGTCCTAGAACACAGTCATGCCATCAAACATCCTCTATGTTTTCTAATAATCCTAACCCTAACCCTAGCTAAGGGTTTGGGCAGTTAGGGTTAGGGGTCAGATTTTCATCAATGCAACCTAACACTCATTTAAGATGAAAATAGAACTCAGGGCATCAAAATATTAGTCTGAAAAGACTTAGCAGCCTTGCCACAACAAACAAAATGTATCAACGGTACTACAATTTCATTTTTTGAAAAGAATTGTGTTATTGGAAATTTCGTGTCGAATCGTACTCTCCAAGAGCATGGGATCAGCCCTCAATAGCTTAGGAGTCTGGAAAACCCAATACATTTTAGCTACAACTGTTAAAATGGCAGTGCATTCAATGCCATATGCAACAGATTGAGTCGTTTAACCACTTTCTTTCATACTGTTGCTTTTCGGGGATTTAGACAACATCCTCACTTAGGGCAATGCAGCATATAGAGCCATATATGCAAGAAAATAAAAAAGTGAAGAGAACATTAAAATATGACATTTCCTAAATTTCTCTTCTGTCCTAGAACACAGCCATGCCATCAAACATCCTCTATGTTTTCTAATAATCCTAACCCTAACCCTAGCTAAGGGTTTGGGCAGTTAGGGTTAGGGGTCAGATTTTCATCAATGCAACCTAACACTCATTTAAGATGAAAATAGAACTCAGGGCATCAAAATATTAGTCTGAAAAGACTTAGCAGCCTTGCCACAACAAACAAAATGTATCAACGGTACTACAATTTCATTTTTTGAAAAGAATTGTGTTATTGGAAATTTCGTGTCGAATCGTACTCTCCAAGAGCATGGGATCAGCCCTCAATAGCTTAGGACTCTGGAAAACCCAATACATTTTAGCTACAACTGTTAAAATGGCAGTGCATTCAATGCCATATGCAACAGATTGAGTCGTTTAACCACTTTCTTTCATACTGTTGCTTTTCGGGGATTTAGACAACATCCTCACTTAGGGCAATGCAGCATATAGAGCCATATATGCAAGAAAATAAAAAAGTGAAGAGAACATTAAAATATGACATTTCCTAAATTTCTCTTCTGTCCTAGAACACAGCCATGCCATCAAACATCCTCTATGTTTTCTAATAATCCTAACCCTAACCCTAGCTAAGGGTTTGGGCAGTTAGGGTTAGGGGTCAGATTTTCATCAATGCAACCTAACACTCATTTAAGATGAAAATAGAACTCAGGGTATCAAAATATTAGTCTGAGAAGACTTAGCAGCCTTGCCACAACAAACAAAATGTATCAGCAGTAGTACAATTTCATTTTTTGACAAGAATTGTGTTATTGGAAATTTCGTGTCGAATCGTTCTCTCCATGAGCATGGGATCAGCCCTCAATAGCTTAGGAGTCTGGAAAACCCAATACATTTTAGCTACAACTGTTAATATGGCAGTGCATTCAATGCCATATGCAACAGATTGAGTCGTTTAACCACTTTCTTTCATACTGTTGCTTTTCGGGGATTTAGACAACATCCTCACTTAGGGCAATGCAGCATTATAGAGCCATATATGCAAGAAAATAAAAAAGTGAAGAGAACATTAAAATATGACATTTCCTAAATTTCTCTTCTGTCCTAGAACACAGCCATGCCATCAACATCCTCTATGTTTTCTAATAATCCTAACCCTAACCCTAGCTAAGGGTTTGGGCAGTTAGGGTTAGGGGTCAGATTTTCATCAATGCAACCTAACACTCATTTAAGATGAAAATAGAACTCAGGGTATCAAAATATTAGTCTGAGAAGACCTAGCAGCCTTGCCACAACAAACAAAATGTATCAGCAGTAGTACAATTTCATTTTTTGACAAGAATTGTGTTATTGGAAATTTCGTGTCGAATCGTACTCTCCAAGAGCATGGAACCAGCCCTCAATAGCTTAGGAGTCTGGAAAACCCAATACATTTTAGCTACAACTGTTAAAATGGCAGTGCATTCAATGCCATATGCAACAGATTGAGTCGTTTAACCACTTTCTTTCATACTGTTGCTTTTCGGGGATTTAGACAACATCCTCACTTAGGGCAATGCAGCATATAGAGCCATATATGCAAGAAAATAAAAAAGTGAAGAGAACATTAAAATATGACATTTTCTAAATTTCTCTTCTGTCCTAGAACACAGCCATGCCATCAAACATCCTCTATGTTTTCTAATAATCCTAACCCTAACCCTAGCTAAGGGTTTGGGCAGTTAGGGTTAGGGGTCAGATTTTCATCAATGCAACCTAACACTCATTTAAGATGAAAATAGAACTCAGGGCATCAAAATATTAGTCTGAAAAGACTTAGCAGCCTTGCCACAACAAACAAAATGTATCAGCAGTAGTACAATTTCATTTTTTGACAAGAATTGTGTTATTGGAAATTTCGTGTCGAATCGTTCTCTCCATGAGCATGGGATCAGCCCTCAATAGCTTAGGAGTCTGGAAAACCCAATACATTTTAGCTACAACTGTTAATATGGCAGTGCATTCAATGCCATATGCAACAGATTGAGTCGTTTAACCACTTTCTTTCATACTGTTGCTTTTCGGGGATTTAGACAAAATCCTCACTTAGGGCAATGCAGCATATAGAGCCATATATGCAAGAAAATAAAAAAGTGAAGAGAACATTAAAATATGACATTTCCTAAATTTCTCTTCTGTCCTAGAACACAGCCATGCCATCAAACATCCTCTATGTTTTCTAATAATCCTAACCCTAACCCTAGCTAAGGGTTTGGGCAGTTAGGGCTAGGGGTCAGATTTTCATCAATCCAACCTAACAATCATTTAAGATGAAAATAGAACTCAGGGCATCAAAATATTAGTCTGAGAAGACTTAGCAGCCTTGCCACAACAAACAAAATGTATCAGCAGTAGTACAATTTCATTTTTTGACAAGAATTGTGTTATTGGAAATTTTGTGTCGAATCGTACTCTCCAAGAGCATGGGACCAGCCCTCAATAGCTTAGGAGTCTGGAAAACCCAATACATTTTAGCTACAACTGTTAAAATGGCAGTGCATTCAATGCCATATGCAACAGATTGAGTCGTTTAACCACTTTCTTTCATACTGTTGCTTTTCGGGGATTTAGACAACATCCTCACTTAGGGCAATGCAGCATATAGAGCCATATATGCAAGAAAATAAAAAAGTGAAGAGAACATTAAAATATGACACTTCCTAAATTTCTCTTCTGTCCTAGAACACAGCCATGCCATCAAACATCCTCTATGTTTTCTAATAATCCTAACCCTAACCCTAGCTAAGGGTTTGGGCAGTTAGGGTTAGGGGTCAGATTTTCATCAATGCAACCTAACACTCATTTAAGCTGAAAATAGAACTCAGGGTATCAAAATATTAGTCTGAGAAGACTTAGCAGCCTTGCCACAACAAACAAAATGTATCAGCAGTAGTACAATTTCATTTTTTGACAAGAATTGTGTTATTGGAAATTTCGTGTCGAATCGTTCTCTCCATGAGCATGGGATCAGCCCTCAATAGCTTAGGAGTCTGGAAAACCCAATACATTTTAGCTACAACTGTTAATATGGCAGTGCATTCAATGCCATATGCAACAGATTGAGTCGTTTAACCACTTTCTTTCATACTGTTGCTTTTCGGGGATTTAGACAACATCCTCACTTAGGGCAATGCAGCATTATAGAGCCATATATGCAAGAAAATAAAAAAGTGAAGAGAACATTAAAATATGACATTTCCTAAATTTCTCTTCTGTCCTAGAACACAGCCATGCCATCAACATCCTCTATGTTTTCTAATAATCCTAACCCTAACCCTAGCTAAGGGTTTGGGCAGTTAGGGTTAGGGGTCAGATTTTCATCAATGCAACCTAACACTCATTTAAGATGAAAATAGAACTCAGGGTATCAAAATATTAGTCTGAGAAGACCTAGCAGCCTTGCCACAACAAACAAAATGTATCAGCAGTAGTACAATTTCATTTTTTGACAAGAATTGTGTTATTGGAAATTTCGTGTCGAATCGTACTCTCCAAGAGCATGGGACCAGCCCTCAATAGCTTAGGAGTCTGGAAAACCCAATACATTTTAGCTACAACTGTTAAAATGGCAGTGCATTCAATGCCATATGCAACAGATTGAGTCGTTTAACCACTTTCTTTCATACTGTTGCTTTTCGGGGATTTAGACAACATCCTCACTTAGGGCAATGCAGCATATAGAGCCATATATGCAAGAAAATAAAAAAGTGAAGAGAACATTAAAATATGACATTTCCTAAATTTCTCTTCTGTCCTAGAACACAGCCATGCCATCAAACATCCTCTATGTTTTCTAATAATCCTAACCCTAACCCTAGCTAAGGGTTTGGGCAGTTAGGGTTAGGGGTCAGATTTTCATCAATGCAACCTAACACTCATTTAAGATGAAAATAGAACTCAGGGCATCAAAATATTAGTCTGAAAAGACTTAGCAGCCTTGCC
Source organism: Lepisosteus oculatus (assembly GCF_040954835.1). NCBI lineage: Eukaryota > Metazoa > Chordata > Actinopteri > Semionotiformes > Lepisosteidae > Lepisosteus > Lepisosteus oculatus. Next base: position 5,758,887 of record NC_090712.1, on the reverse strand, counting down.
ACAACAAACAAAATGTATCAGCAGTAGTACAATTTCATTTTTTGACAAGAATTGTGTTATTGGAAATTTCATGTCGAATCGTTCTCTCCATGAGCATGGGATCAGCCCTCAATAGCTTAGGAGTCTGGAAAACCCAATACATTTTAGCTACAACTGTTAATATGGCAGTGCATTCAATGCCATATGCAACAGATTGAGTCGTTTAACCACTTTCTTTCATACTGTTGCTTTTCGGGGATTTAGACAAAATCCTCACTTAGGGCAATGCAGCATATAGAGCCATATATGCAAGAAAATAAAAAAGTGAAGAGAACATTAAAATATGACATTTCCTAAATTTCTCTTCTGTCCTAGAACACAGCCATGCCATCAAACATCCTCTATGTTTTCTAATAATCCTAACCCTAACCCTAGCTAAGGGTTTGGGCAGTTAGGGTTAGGGGTCAGATTTTCATCAATCCAACCTAACACTCATTTAAGATGAAAATAGAACTCAGGGCATCAAAATATTAGTCTGAGAAGACTTAGCAGCCTTGCCACAACAAACAAAATGTATCAGCAGTAGTACAATTTCATTTTTTGACAAGAATTGTGTTATTGGAAATTTCGTGTCGAATCGTACTCTCCATGAGCATGGGATCAGCCCTCAATAGCTTAGGAGTCTGGAAAACCCAATACATTTTAGCTACAACTGTTAATATGGCGGTGCATTCAATGCCATATGCAACAGATTGAGTCGTTTAACCACTTTCTTTCATACTGTTGCTTTTCGGGGATTTAGACAACATCCTCACTTAGGGCAATGCAGCATTTTGAGCCATATATGCAAGAAAATAAAAAAGTGAAGAGAACACTAAAATATGACATTTCCTAAATTTCTCTTCTGTCCTAGAACACAGCCATGCCATCAAACATCCTCTATGTTTTCTAATAATCCTAACCCTAACCCTAGCTAAGGGTGTGGGCAGTTAGGGTTAGGGGTCAGATTTTCATCAATGCAACCTAACACTCATTTAAGATGAAAATAGAACTCAGGGTATCAAAATATTAGTCTGAGAAGACTTAGCAGCCTTGCCACAACAAACAAAATGTATCAGCAGTAGTACAATTTCATTTTTTGACAAGAATTGTGTTATTGGAAATTTTGTGTCGAATCGTACTCTCCAAGAGCATGGGACCAGCCCTCAAAAGCTTAGGAGTCTGGAAAACCCAATACATTTTAGCTACAACTGTTAAAATGGCAGTGCATTCAATGCCATATGCAACAGATTGAGTCGTTTAACCACTTTCTTTCATACTGTTGCTTTTCGGGGATTTAGACAACATCCTCACTTAGGGCAATGCAGCATATAGAGCCATATATGCAAGAAAATAAAAAAGTGAAGAGAACATTAAAATATGACATTTCCTAAATTTCTCTTCTGTCCTAGAACACAGCCATGCCATCAAACATCCTCTATGTTTTCTAATAATCCTAACCCTAACCCTAGCTAAGGGTTTGGGCAGTTAGGGTTAGGGGTCAGATTTTCATCAATGCAACCTAACACTCATTTAAGATGAAAATAGAACTCAGGGTATCAAAATATTAGTCTGAGAAGACTTAGCAGCCTTGCCACAACAAACAAAATGTATCAGCAGTAGTACAATTTCATTTTTTGACAAGAATTGTGTTATTGGAAATTTCGTGTCGAACCGTACTCTCCAAGAGCATGGGACCAGCCCTCAATAGCTTAGGAGTCTGGAAAACCCAATACATTTTAGCTACAACTGTTAAAATGGCAGTGCATTCAATGCCATATGCAACAGATTGAGTCATTTAACCACTTTCTTTCATACTGTTGCTTTTCGGGGATTTAGACAACACCCTCACTTAGGGCAATGCAGCATTTTGAGCCATATATGCAAGAAAATAAAAAAGTGAAGAGAACACTAAAATATGACATTTCCTAAATTTCTCTTCTGTCCTAGAACACAGCCATGCCATCAAACATCCTCTATGTTTTCTAATAATCCTAACCCTAACCCTAGCTAAGGGTTTGGGCAGTTAGGGTTAGGGGTCAGATTTTCATCAATGCAACCTAGCACTCATTTAAGATGAAAATAGAACTCAGGGCATCAAAATATTAGTCTGAAAAGACTTAGCAGCCTTGCCACAACAAACAAAATGTATCAACGGTAGTACAATTTCATTTTTTGAAAAGAATTGTGTTATTGGAAATTTCGTGTCGAATCGTACTCTCCAAGAGCATGGGATCAGCCCTCAATAGCTTAGGAGTCTGGAAAACCCAATACATTTTAGCTACAACTGTTAATATGGCGGTGCATTCAATGCCATATGCAACAGATTGAGTCGTTTAACCACTTTCTTTCATACTGTTGCTTTTCGGGGATTTAGACAACATCCTCACTTAGGGCAATGCAGCATTTTGAGCCATATATGCAAGAAAATAAAAAAGTGAAGAGAACACTAAAATATGACATTTCCTAAATTTCTCTTCTGTCCTAGAACACAGCCATGCCATCAAACATCCTCTATGTTTTCTAATAATCCTAACCCTAACCCTAGCTAAGGGTGTGGGCAGTTAGGGTTAGGGGTCAGATTTTCATCAATGCAACCTAACACTCATTTAAGATGAAAATAGAACTCAGGGTATCAAAATATTAGTCTGAGAAGACTTAGCAGCCTTGCCACAACAAACAAAATGTATCAGCAGTAGTACAATTTCATTTTTTGACAAGAATTGTGTTATTGGAAATTTTGTGTCGAATCGTACTCTCCAAGAGCATGGGACCAGCCCTCAAAAGCTTAGGAGTCTGGAAAACCCAATACATTTTAGCTACAACTGTTAAAATGGCAGTGCATTCAATGCCATATGCAACAGATTGAGTCGTTTAACCACTTTCTTTCATACTGTTGCTTTTCGGGGATTTAGACAACATCCTCACTTAGGGCAATGCAGCATATAGAGCCATATATGCAAGAAAATAAAAAAGTGAAGAGAACATTAAAATATGACATTTCCTAAATTTCTCTTCTGTCCTAGAACACAGCCATGCCATCAAACATCCTCTATGTTTTCTAATAATCCTAACCCTAACCCTAGCTAAGGGTTTGGGCAGTTAGGGTTAGGGGTCAGATTTTCATCAATGCAACCTAACACTCATTTAAGATGAAAATAGAACTCAGGGTATCAAAATATTAGTCTGAGAAGACTTAGCAGCCTTGCCACAACAAACAAAATGTATCAGCAGTAGTACAATTTCATTTTTTGACAAGAATTGTGTTATTGGAAATTTCGTGTCGAACCGTACTCTCCAAGAGCATGGGACCAGCCCTCAATAGCTTAGGAGTCTGGAAAACCCAATACATTTTAGCTACAACTGTTAAAATGGCAGTGCATTCAATGCCATATGCAACAGATTGAGTCGTTTAACCACTTTCTTTCATACTGTTGCTTTTCGGGGATTTAGACAACACCCTCACTTAGGGCAATGCAGCATTTTGAGCCATATATGCAAGAAAATAAAAAAGTGAAGAGAACACTAAAATATGACATTTCCTAAATTTCTCTTCTGTCCTAGAACACAGCCATGCCATCAAACATCCTCTATGTTTTCTAATAATCCTAACCCTAACCCTAGCTAAGGGTTTGGGCAGTTAGGGTTAGGGGTCAGATTTTAATCAATGCAACCTAACACTCATTTAAGATGAAAATAGAACTCAGGGTATCAAAATATTAGTCTGAGAAGACTTAGCAGCCTTGCCACAACAAACAAAATGTATCAGCAGTAGTACAATTTCATTTTTTGACAAGAATTGTGTTATTGGAAATTTCGTGTCGAATCGTTCTCTCCATGAGCATGGGATCAGCCCTCAATAGCTTAGGAGTCTGGAAAACCCAATACATTTTAGCTACAACTGTTAATATGGCAGTGCATTCAATGCCATATGCAACAGATTGAGTCGTTTAACCACTTTCTTTCATACTGTTGCTTTTCGGGGATTTAGACAACATCCTCACTTAGGGCAATGCAGCATTATAGAGCCATATATGCAAGAAAATAAAAAAGTGAAGAGAACATAAAAATATGACATTTCCTAAATTTCTCTTCTGTCCTAGAACACAGCCATGCCATCAACATCCTCTATGTTTTCTAATAATCCTAACCCTAACCCTAGCTAAGGGTTTGGGCAGTTAGGGTTAGGGGTCAGATTTTCATCAATGCAACCTAACACTCATTTAAGATGAAAATAGAACTCAGGGTATCAAAATATTAGTCTGAGAAGACTTAGCAGCCTTGCCACAACAAACAAAATGTATCAGCAGTAGTACAATTTCATTTTTTGACAAGAATTGTGTTATTGGAAATTTCGTGTCGAATCGTACTCTCCAAGAGCATGGGACCAGCCCTCAATAGCTTAGGAGTCTGGAATACCCAATACATTTAAGCTACAACTGTTAAAATGGCAGTGCATTCAATGCCATATGCAACAGATTGAGTCGTTTAACCACTTTCTTTCATACTGTTGCTTTTCGGGGATTTAGACAACATCCTCACTTAGGGCAATGCAGCATATAGAGCCATATATGCAAGAAAATAAAAAAGTGAAGAGAACATTAAAATATGACATTTCCTAAATTTCTCTTCTGTCCTAGAACACAGCCATGCCATCAAACATCCTCTATGTTTTCTAATAATCCTAACCCTAACCCTAGCTAAGGGTTTGGGCAGTTAGGGTTAGGGGTCAGATTTTCATCAATGCAACCTAACACTCATTTAAGATGAAAATAGAACTCAGGGTATCAAAATATTAGTCTGAGAAGACTTAGCAGCCTTGCCACAACAAACAAAATGTATCAGCAGTAGTACAATTTCATTTTTTGACAAGAATTGTGTTATTGGAAATTTCGTGTCGAACCGTACTCTCCAAGAGCATGGGACCAGCCCTCAATAGCTTAGGAGTCTGGAAAACCCAATACATTTTAGCTACAACTGTTAAAATGGCAGTGCATTCAATGCCATATGCAACAGATTGAGTCGTTTAACCACTTTCTTTCATACTGTTGCTTTTCGGGGATTTAGACAACATCCTCACTTAGGGCAATGCAGCATATAGAGCCATATATGCAAGAAAATAAAAAAGTGAAGAGAACATTAAAATATGACATTTCCTAAATTTCTCTTCTGTCCTAGAACACAGCCATGCCATCAAACATCCTCTATGTTTTCTAATAATCCTAACCCTAACCCTAGCTAAGTGTTTGGGCAGTTAGGGTTAGGGGTCGGATTTTCATCAATGCAACCTAACACTCATTTAAGATGAAAATAGAACTCAGGGCATCAAAATATTAGTCTGAAAAGACTTAGCAGCCTTGCCACAACAAACAAAATGTATCAGCAGTAGTACAATTTCATTTTTTGACAAGAATTGTGTTATTGGAAATTTCGTGTCGAATCGTTCTCTCCATGAGCATGGGATCAGCCCTCAATAGCTTAGGAGTCTGGAAAACCCAATACATTTTAGCTACAACTGTTAATATGGCAGTGCATTCAATGCCATATGCAACAGATTGAGTCGTTTAACCACTTTCTTTCATACTGTTGCTTTTCGGGGATTTAGACAAAATCCTCACTTAGGGCAATGCAGCATATAGAGCCATATATGCAAGAAAATAAAAAAGTGAAGAGAACACTAAAATATGACATTTCCTAAATTTCTCTTCTGTCCTAGAACACAGCCATGCCATCAAACATCCTCTATGTTTTCTAATAATCCTAACCCTAACCCTAGCTAAGGGTCTGGGCAGTTAGGGTTAGGGGTCAGATTTTCATCAATGCAACCTAACACTCATTTAAGATGAAAATAGAACTCAGGGTATCAAAATATTAGTCTGAGAAGACTTAGCAGCCTTGCCACAACAAACAAAATGTATCAGCAGTAGTACAATTTCATTTTTTGACAAGAATTGTGTTATTGGAAATTTTGTGTCGAATCGTACTCTCCAAGAGCATGGGACCAGCCCTCAATAGCTTAGGAGTCTGGAAAACCCAATACATTTTAGCTACAACTGTTAAAATGGCAGTGCATTCAATGCCATATGCAACAGATTGAGTCGTTTAACCACTTTCTTTCATACTGTTGCTTTTCGGGGATTTAGACAACATCCTCACTTAGGGCAATGCAGCATATAGAGCCATATATGCAAGAAAATAAAAAAGTGAAGAGAACATTAAAATATGACATTTCCTAAATGTCTCTTCTGTCCTAGAACACAGCCATGCCATCAAACATCCTCTATGTTTTCTAATAATCCTAACCCTAACCCTAGCTAAGGGTTTGGGCAGTTAGGGTTAGGGGTCAGATTTTCATCAATGCAACCTAACACTCATTTAAGATGAAAATAGAACTCAGGGCATCAAAATATTAGTCTGAAAAGACTTAGCAGCCTTGCCACAACAAACAAAATGTATCAACGGTACTACAATTTCATTTTTTGAAAAGAATTGTGTTATTGGAAATTTCGTGTCGAATCGTACTCTCCAAGAGCATGGGATCAGCCCTCAATAGCTTAGGAGTCTGGAAAACCCAATACATTTTAGCTACAACTGTTAAAATGGCAGTGCATTCAATGCCATATGCAACAGATTGAGTCGTTTAACCACTTTCTTTCATACTGTTGCTTTTCGGGGATTTAGACAACATCCTCACTTAGGGCAATGCAGCATATAGAGCCATATATGCAAGAAAATAAAAAAGTGAAGAGAACATTAAAATATGACATTTCCTAAATTTCTCTTCTGTCCTAGAACACAGCCATGCCATCAAACATCCTCTATGTTTTCTAATAATCCTAACCCTAACCCTAGCTAAGGGTTTGGGCAGTTAGGGTTAGGGGTCAGATTTTCATCAATGCAACCTAACACTCATTTAAGATGAAAATAGAACTCAGGGCATCAAAATATTAGTCTGAAAAGACTTAGCAGCCTTGCCACAACAAACAAAATGTATCAGCAGTAGTACAATTTCATTTTTTGAAAAGAATTGTGTTATTGGAAATTTCGTGTCGAATCGTACTCTCCATGAGCATGGTATAAGCCCTCAATAGCTTAGGACTCTGGAAAACCCAATACATTTTAGCTACAACTGTTAAAATGGCAGTGCATTCAATGCCATATGCAACAGATTGAGTCGTTTAACCACTTTCTTACATACTGTTGCTTTTCGGGGATTTAGACAACATCCTCACTTAGGGCAATGCAGCATATAGAGCCATATATGCAAGAAAATAAAAAAGTGAAGAGAACATTAAAATATGACATTTCCTAAATTTCTCTTCTGTCCTAGAACACAGCCATGCCATCAAACATCCTCTATGTTTTCTAATAATCCTAACCCTAACCCTAGCTAAGGGTTTGGGCAGTTAGGGTTAGGGGTCAGATTTTCATCAATGCAACCTAACACTCATTTTAGCTGAAAATAGAACTCAGGGTATCAAAATATTAGTCTGAGAAGACTTAGCAGCCTTGCCACAACAAACAAAATGTATCAGCAGTAGTACAATTTCATTTTTTGACAAGAATTGTGTTATTGGAAATTTCGTGTCGAATCGTTCTCTCCATGAGCATGGGATCAGCCCTCAATAGCTTAGGAGTCTGGAAAACCCAATACATTTTAGCTACAACTGTTAAAATGGCAGTGCATTCAATGCCATATGCAACAGATTGAGTCGTTTAACCACTTTCTTTCATACTGTTGCTTTTCGGGGATTTAGACAACATCCTCACTTAGGGCAATGCAGCATTATAGAGCCATATATGCAAGAAAATAAAAAAGTGAAGAGAACATAAAAATATGACATTTCCTAAATTTCTCTTCTGTCCTAGAACACAGCCATGCCATCAACATCCTCTATGTTTTCTAATAATCCTAACCCTAACCCTAGCTAAGGGTTTGGGCAGTTAGGGTTAGGGGTCAGATTTTCATCAATGCAACCTAACACTCATTTAAGATGAAAATAGAACTCAGGGTATCAAAATATTAGTCTGAGAAGACTTAGCAGCCTTGCCACAACAAACAAAATGTATCAGCAGTAGTACAATTTCATTTTTTGACAAGAATTGTGTTATTGGAAATTTGGTGTCGAATCGTACTCTCCAAGAGCATGGGACCAGCCCTCAATAGCTTAGGAGTCTGGAAAACCCAATACATTTTAGCTACAACTGTTAAAATGGCAGTGCATTCAATGCCATATGCAACAGATTGAGTCGTTTAACCACTTTCTTTCATACTGTTGCTTTTCGGGGATTTAGACAACATCCTCACTTAGGGCAATGCAGCATATAGAGCCATATATGCAAGAAAATAAAAAAGTGAAGAGAACATTAAAATATGACATTTCCTAAATTTCTCTTCTGTCCTAGAACACAGCCATGCCATCAAACATCCTCTATGTTTTCTAATAATCCTAACCCTAACCCTAGCTAAGGGTTTGGGCAGTTAGGGTTAGGGGTCAGATTTTCATCAATGCAACCTAACACTCATTTAAGATGAAAATAGAACTCAGGGTATCAAAATATTAGTCTGAGAAGACTTAGCAGCCTTGCCACAACAAACAAAATGTATCAGCAGTAGTACAATTTCATTTTTTGACAAGAATTGTGTTATTGGAAATTTTGTGTCGAATCGTACTCTCCAAGAGCATGGGACCAGCCCTCAATAGCTTAGGAGTCTGGAAAACCCAATACATTTTAGCTACAACTGTTAAAATGGCAGTGCATTCAATGCCATATGCAACAGATTGAGTCGTTTAACCACTTTCTTTCATACTGTTGCTTTTCGGGGATTTAGACAACATCCTCACTTAGGGCAATGCAGCATATAGAGCCATATATGCAAGAAAATAAAAAAGTGAAGAGAACATTAAAATATGACATTTCCTAAATTTCTCTTCTGTCCTAGAACACAGCCATGCCATCAAACATCCTCTATGTTTTCTAATAATCCTAACCCTAACCCTAGCTAAGGGTTTGGGCAGTTAGGGTTAGGGGTCAGATTTTCATCAATGCAACCTAACACTCATTTAAGATGAAAATAGAACTCAGGGTATCAAAATATTAGTCTGAGAAGACTTAGCAGCCTTGCCACAACAAACAAAATGTATCAGCAGTAGTACAATTTCATTTTTTGACAAGTATTGTGTTATTGGAAATTTCGTGTCGAATCGTTCTCTCCATGAGCATGGGATCAGCCCTCAATAGCTTAGGAGTCTGGAAAACCCAATACATTTTAGCTACAACTGTTAATATGGCAGTGCATTCAATGCCATATGCAACAGATTGAGTCGTTTAACCACTTTCTTTCATACTGTTGCTTTTCGGGGATTTAGACAACATCCTCACTTAGGGCAATGCAGCATTTAGAGCCATATATGCAAGAAAATAAAAAAGTGAAGAGAACACTAAAATATGACATTTCCTAAATTTCTCTTCTGTCCTAGAACACAGCCATGCCATCAAACATCCTCTATGTTTTCTAATAATCCTAACCCTAACCCTAGCTAAGGGTGTGGGCAGTTAGGGTTAGGGGTCAGATTTTCATCAATGCAACCTAACACTCATTTAAGATGAAAATAGAACTCAGGGTATCAAAATATTAGTCTGAGAAGACTTAGCAGCCTTGCCACAACAAACAAAATGTATCAGCAGTAGTACAATTTCATTTTTTGACAAGAATTGTGTTATTGGAAATTTCGTGTCGAACCGTACTCTCCAAGAGCATGGGACCAGCCCTCAATAGCTTAGGAGTCTGGAAAACCCAATACATTTTAGCTACAACTGTTAAAATGCCAGTGCATTCAATGCCATATGCAACAGATTGAGTCGTTTAACCACTTTCTTTCATACTGTTGCTTTTCGGGGATTTAGACAACATCCTCACTTAGGGCAATGCAGCATATAGAGCCATATATGCAAGAAAATAAAAAAGTGAAGAGAACATTAAAATATGACATTTCCTAAATTTCTCTTCTGTCCTAGAACACAGCCATGCCATCAAACATCCTCTATGTTTTCTAATAATCCTAACCCTAACCCTAGCTAAGGGTTGGGGCAGTTAGGGTTAGGGGTCAGATTTTCATCAATGCAACCTAACACTCATTTAAGCTGAAAATAGAACTCAGGGTATCAAAATATTAGTCTGAAAAGACTTAGCAGCCTTGCCACAACAAACAAAATGTATCAGCAGTAGTACAATTTCATTTTTTGACAAGAATTGTGTTATTGGAAATTTCGTGTCGAATCGTTCTCTCCATGAGCATGGGATCAGCCCTCAATAGCTTAGGAGTCTGGAAAACCCAATACATTTTAGCTACAACTGTTAATATGGCAGTGCATTCAATGCCATATGCAACAGATTGAGTCGTTTAACCACTTTCTTTCATACTGTTGCTTTTCGGGGATTTAGACAAAATCCTCACTTAGGGCAATGCAGCATATAGAGCCATATATGCAAGAAAATAAAAAAGTGAAGAGAACATTAAAATATGACATTTCCTAAATTTCTCTTCTGTCCTAGAACACAGCCATGCCATCAAACATCCTCTATGTTTTCTAATAATCCTAACCCTAACCCTAGCTAAGGGTTTGGGCAGTTAGGGCTAGGGGTCAGATTTTCATCAATCCAACCTAACACTCATTTAAGATGAAAATAGAACTCAGGGCATCAAAATATTAGTCTGAGAAGACTTAGCAGCCTTGCCACAACAAACAAAATGTATCAGCAGTAGTACAATTTCATTTTTTGACAAGAATTGTGTTATTGGAAATTTTGTGTCGAATCGTACTCTCCAAGAGCATGGGACCAGCCCTCAATAGCTTAGGAGTCTGGAAAACCCAATACATTTTAGCTACAACTGTTAAAATGGCAGTGCATTCAATGCCATATGCAACAGATTGAGTCGTTTAACCACTTTCTTTCATACTGTTGCTTTTCGGGGATTTAGACAACATCCTCACTTAGGGCAATGCAGCATATAGAGCCATATATGCAAGAAAATAAAAAAGTGAAGAGAACATTAAAATATGACACTTCCTAAATTTCTCTTCTGTCCTAGAACACAGCCATGCCATCAAACATCCTCTATGTTTTCTAATAATCCTAACCCTAACCCTAGCTAAGGGTTTGGGCAGTTAGGGTTAGGGGTCAGATTTTCATCAATGCAACCTAACACTCATTTAAGCTGAAAATAGAACTCAGGGTATCAAAATATTAGTCTGAGAAGACTTAGCAGCCTTGCCACAACAAACAAAATGTATCAGCAGTAGTACAATTTCATTTTTTGACAAGAATTGTGTTATTGGAAATTTCGTGTCGAATCGTTCTCTCCATGAGCATGGGATCAGCCCTCAATAGCTTAGGAGTCTGGAAAACCCAATACATTTTAGCTACAACTGTTAATATGGCAGTGCATTCAATGCCATATGCAACAGATTGAGTCGTTTAACCACTTTCTTTCATACTGTTGCTTTTCGGGGATTTAGACAACATCCTCACTTAGGGCAATGCAGCATTATAGAGCCATACATGCAAGAAAATAAAAAAGTGAAGAGAACATTAAAATATGACATTTCCTAAATTTCTCTTCTGTCCTAGAACACAGCCATGCCATCAACATCCTCTATGTTTTCTAATAATCCTAACCCTAACCCTAGCTAAGGGTTTGGGCAGTTAGGGTTAGGGGTCAGATTTTCATCAATGCAACCTAACACTCATTTAAGATGAAAATAGAACTCAGGGTATCAAAATATTAGTCTGAGAAGACCTAGCAGCCTTGCCACAACAAACAAAATGTATCAGCAGTAGTACAATTTCATTTTTTGACAAGAATTGTGTTATTGGAAATTTCGTGTCGAATCGTACTCTCCAAGAGCATGGAACCAGCCCTCAATAGCTTAGGAGTCTGGAAAACCCAATACATTTTAGCTACAACTGTTAAAATGGCAGTGCATTCAATGCCATATGCAACAGATTGAGTCGTTTAACCACTTTCTTTCATACTGTTGCTTTTCGGGGATTTAGACAACATCCTCACTTAGGGCAATGCAGCATATAGAGCCATATATGCAAGAAAATAAAAAAGTGAAGAGAACATTAAAATATGACATTTTCTAAATTTCTCTTCTGTCCTAGAACACAGCCATGCCATCAAACATCCTCTATGTTTTCTAATAATCCTAACCCTAACCCTAGCTAAGGGTTTGGGCAGTTAGGGTTAGGGGTCAGATTTTCATCAATGCAACCTAACACTCATTTAAGATGAAAATAGAACTCAGGGCATCAAAATATTAGTCTGAAAAGACTTAGCAGCCTTGCCACAACAAACAAAATGTATCAGCAGTAGTACAATTTCATTTTTTGACAAGAATTGTGTTATTGGAAATTTCGTGTCGAATCGTTCTCTCCATGAGCATGGGATCAGCCCTCAATAGCTTAGGAGTCTGGAAAACCCAATACATTTTAGCTACAACTGTTAATATGGCAGTGCATTCAATGCCATATGCAACAGATTGAGTCGTTTAACCACTTTCTTTCATACTGTTGCTTTTCGGGGATTTAGACAAAATCCTCACTTAGGGCAATGCAGCATATAGAGCCATATATGCAAGAAAATAAAAAAGTGAAGAGAACATTAAAATATGACATTTCCTAAATTTCTCTTCTGTCCTAGAACACAGCCATGCCATCAAACATCCTCTATGTTTTCTTATAATCCTAACCCTAACCCTAGCTAAGGGTTTGGGCAGTTAGGGCTAGGGGTCAGATTTTCATCAATCCAACCTAACAATCATTTAAGATGAAAATAGAACTCAGGGCATCAAAATATTAGTCTGAGAAGACTTAGCAGCCTTGCCACAACAAACAAAATGTATCAGCAGTAGTACAATTTCATTTTTTGACAAGAATTGTGTTATTGGAAATTTTGTGTCGAATCGTACTCTCCAAGAGCATGGGACCAGCCCTCAATAGCTTAGGAGTCTGGAAAACCCAATACATTTTAGCTACAACTGTTAAAATGGCAGTGCATTCAATGCCATATGCAACAGATTGAGTCGTTTAACCACTTTCTTTCATACTGTTGCTTTTCGGGGATTTAGACAACATCCTCACTTAGGGCAATGCAGCATATAGAGCCATATATGCAAGAAAATAAAAAAGTGAAGAGAACATTAAAATATGACACTTCCTAAATTTCTCTTCTGTCCTAGAACACAGCCATGCCATCAAACATCCTCTATGTTTTCTAATAATCCTAACCCTAACCCTAGCTAAGGGTTTGGGCAGTTAGGGTTAGGGGTCAGATTTTCATCAATGCAACCTAACACTCATTTAAGCTGAAAATAGAACTCAGGGTATCAAAATATTAGTCTGAGAAGACTTAGCAGCCTTGCCACAACAAACAAAATGTATCAGCAGTAGTACAATTTCATTTTTTGACAAGAATTGTGTTATTGGAAATTTCGTGTCGAATCGTTCTCTCCATGAGCATGGGATCAGCCCTCAATAGCTTAGGAGTCTGGAAAACCCAATACATTTTAGCTACAACTGTTAATATGGCAGTGCATTCAATGCCATATGCAACAGATTGAGTCGTTTAACCACTTTCTTTCATACTGTTGCTTTTCGGGGATTTAGACAACATCCTCACTTAGGGCAATGCAGCATTATAGAGCCATATATGCAAGAAAATAAAAAAGTGAAGAGAACATTAAAATATGACATTTCCTAAATTTCTCTTCTGTCCTAGAACACAGCCATGCCATCAACATCCTCTATGTTTTCTAATAATCCTAACCCTAACCCTAGCTAAGGGTTTGGGCAGTTAGGGTTAGGGGTCAGATTTTCATCAATGCAACCTAACACTCATTTAAGATGAAAATAGAACTCAGGGTATCAAAATATTAGTCTGAGAAGACCTAGCAGCCTTGCCACAACAAACAAAATGTATCAGCAGTAGTACAATTTCATTTTTTGACAAGAATTGTGTTATTGGAAATTTCGTGTCGAATCGTACTCTCCAAGAGCATGGGACCAGCCCTCAATAGCTTAGGAGTCTGGAAAACCCAATACATTTTAGCTACAACTGTTAAAATGGCAGTGCATTCAATGCCATATGCAACAGATTGAGTCGTTTAACCACTTTCTTTCATACTGTTGCTTTTCGGGGATTTAGACAACATCCTCACTTAGGGCAATGCAGCATATAGAGCCATATATGCAAGAAAATAAAAAAGTGAAGAGAACATTAAAATATGACATTTCCTAAATTTCTCTTCTGTCCTAGAACACAGCCATGCCATCAAACATCCTCTATGTTTTCTAATAATCCTAACCCTAACCCTAGCTAAGGGTTTGGGCAGTTAGGGTTAGGGGTCAGATTTTCATCAATGCAACCTAACACTCATTTAAGATGAAAATAGAACTCAGGGCATCAAAATATTAGTCTGAAAAGACTTAGCAGCCTTGCCACAACAAACAAAATGTATCAGCAGTAGTACAATTTCATTTTTTGACAAGAATTGTGTTATTGGAAATTTCATGTCGAATCGTTCTCTCCATGAGCATGGGATCAGCCCTCAATAGCTTAGGAGTCTGGAAAACCCAATACATTTTAGCTACAACTGTTAATATGGCAGTGCATTCAATGCCATATGCAACAGATTGAGTCGTTTAACCACTTTCTTTCATACTGTTGCTTTTCGGGGATTTAGACAAAATCCTCACTTAGGGCAATGCAGCATATAGAGCCATATATGCAAGAAAATAAAAAAGTGAAGAGAACATTAAAATATGACATTTCCTAAATTTCTCTTCTGTCCTAGAACACAGCCATGCCATCAAACATCCTCTATGTTTTCTAATAATCCTAACCCTAACCCTAGCTAAGGGTTTGGGCAGTTAGGGTTAGGGGTCAGATTTTCATCAATCCAACCTAACACTCATTTAAGATGAAAATAGAACTCAGGGCATCAAAATATTAGTCTGAGAAGACTTAGCAGCCTTGCCACAACAAACAAAATGTATCAGCAGTAGTACAATTTCATTTTTTGACAAGAATTGTGTTATTGGAAATTTCGTGTCGAATCGTACTCTCCATGAGCATGGGATCAGCCCTCAATAGCTTAGGAGTCTGGAAAACCCAATACATTTTAGCTACAACTGTTAATATGGCGGTGCATTCAATGCCATATGCAACAGATTGAGTCGTTTAACCACTTTCTTTCATACTGTTGCTTTTCGGGGATTTAGACAACATCCTCACTTAGGGCAATGCAGCATTTTGAGCCATATATGCAAGAAAATAAAAAAGTGAAGAGAACACTAAAATATGACATTTCCTAAATTTCTCTTCTGTCCTAGAACACAGCCATGCCATCAAACATCCTCTATGTTTTCTAATAATCCTAACCCTAACCCTAGCTAAGGGTGTGGGCAGTTAGGGTTAGGGGTCAGATTTTCATCAATGCAACCTAACACTCATTTAAGATGAAAATAGAACTCAGGGTATCAAAATATTAGTCTGAGAAGACTTAGCAGCCTTGCCACAACAAACAAAATGTATCAGCAGTAGTACAATTTCATTTTTTGACAAGAATTGTGTTATTGGAAATTTTGTGTCGAATCGTACTCTCCAAGAGCATGGGACCAGCCCTCAAAAGCTTAGGAGTCTGGAAAACCCAATACATTTTAGCTACAACTGTTAAAATGGCAGTGCATTCAATGCCATATGCAACAGATTGAGTCGTTTAACCACTTTCTTTCATACTGTTGCTTTTCGGGGATTTAGACAACATCCTCACTTAGGGCAATGCAGCATATAGAGCCATATATGCAAGAAAATAAAAAAGTGAAGAGAACATTAAAATATGACATTTCCTAAATTTCTCTTCTGTCCTAGAACACAGCCATGCCATCAAACATCCTCTATGTTTTCTAATAATCCTAACCCTAACCCTAGCTAAGGGTTTGGGCAGTTAGGGTTAGGGGTCAGATTTTCATCAATGCAACCTAACACTCATTTAAGATGAAAATAGAACTCAGGGTATCAAAATATTAGTCTGAGAAGACTTAGCAGCCTTGCCACAACAAACAAAATGTATCAGCAGTAGTACAATTTCATTTTTTGACAAGAATTGTGTTATTGGAAATTTCGTGTCGAACCGTACTCTCCAAGAGCATGGGACCAGCCCTCAATAGCTTAGGAGTCTGGAAAACCCAATACATTTTAGCTACAACTGTTAAAATGGCAGTGCATTCAATGCCATATGCAACAGATTGAGTCATTTAACCACTTTCTTTCATACTGTTGCTTTTCGGGGATTTAGACAACACCCTCACTTAGGGCAATGCAGCATTTTGAGCCATATATGCAAGAAAATAAAAAAGTGAAGAGAACACTAAAATATGACATTTCCTAAATTTCTCTTCTGTCCTAGAACACAGCCATGCCATCAAACATCCTCTATGTTTTCTAATAATCCTAACCCTAACCCTAGCTAAGGGTTTGGGCAGTTAGGGTTAGGGGTCAGATTTTCATCAATGCAACCTAGCACTCATTTAAGATGAAAATAGAACTCAGGGCATCAAAATATTAGTCTGAAAAGACTTAGCAGCCTTGCCACAACAAACAAAATGTATCAACGGTAGTACAATTTCATTTTTTGAAAAGAATTGTGTTATTGGAAATTTCGTGTCGAATCGTACTCTCCAAGAGCATGGGATCAGCCCTCAATAGCTTAGGAGTCTGGAAAACCCAATACATTTTAGCTACAACTGTTAATATGGCGGTGCATTCAATGCCATATGCAACAGATTGAGTCGTTTAACCACTTTCTTTCATACTGTTGCTTTTCGGGGATTTAGACAACATCCTCACTTAGGGCAATGCAGCATTTTGAGCCATATATGCAAGAAAATAAAAAAGTGAAGAGAACACTAAAATATGACATTTCCTAAATTTCTCTTCTGTCCTAGAACACAGCCATGCCATCAAACATCCTCTATGTTTTCTAATAATCCTAACCCTAACCCTAGCTAAGGGTGTGGGCAGTTAGGGTTAGGGGTCAGATTTTCATCAATGCAACCTAACACTCATTTAAGATGAAAATAGAACTCAGGGTATCAAAATATTAGTCTGAGAAGACTTAGCAGCCTTGCCACAACAAACAAAATGTATCAGCAGTAGTACAATTTCATTTTTTGACAAGAATTGTGTTATTGGAAATTTTGTGTCGAATCGTACTCTCCAAGAGCATGGGACCAGCCCTCAAAAGCTTAGGAGTCTGGAAAACCCAATACATTTTAGCTACAACTGTTAAAATGGCAGTGCATTCAATGCCATATGCAACAGATTGAGTCGTTTAACCACTTTCTTTCATACTGTTGCTTTTCGGGGATTTAGACAACATCCTCACTTAGGGCAATGCAGCATATAGAGCCATATATGCAAGAAAATAAAAAAGTGAAGAGAACATTAAAATATGACATTTCCTAAATTTCTCTTCTGTCCTAGAACACAGCCATGCCATCAAACATCCTCTATGTTTTCTAATAATCCTAACCCTAACCCTAGCTAAGGGTTTGGGCAGTTAGGGTTAGGGGTCAGATTTTCATCAATGCAACCTAACACTCATTTAAGATGAAAATAGAACTCAGGGTATCAAAATATTAGTCTGAGAAGACTTAGCAGCCTTGCCACAACAAACAAAATGTATCAGCAGTAGTACAATTTCATTTTTTGACAAGAATTGTGTTATTGGAAATTTCGTGTCGAACCGTACTCTCCAAGAGCATGGGACCAGCCCTCAATAGCTTAGGAGTCTGGAAAACCCAATACATTTTAGCTACAACTGTTAAAATGGCAGTGCATTCAATGCCATATGCAACAGATTGAGTCGTTTAACCACTTTCTTTCATACTGTTGCTTTTCGGGGATTTAGACAACACCCTCACTTAGGGCAATGCAGCATTTTGAGCCATATATGCAAGAAAATAAAAAAGTGAAGAGAACACTAAAATATGACATTTCCTAAATTTCTCTTCTGTCCTAGAACACAGCCATGCCATCAAACATCCTCTATGTTTTCTAATAATCCTAACCCTAACCCTAGCTAAGGGTTTGGGCAGTTAGGGTTAGGGGTCAGATTTTAATCAATGCAACCTAACACTCATTTAAGATGAAAATAGAACTCAGGGTATCAAAATATTAGTCTGAGAAGACTTAGCAGCCTTGCCACAACAAACAAAATGTATCAGCAGTAGTACAATTTCATTTTTTGACAAGAATTGTGTTATTGGAAATTTCGTGTCGAATCGTTCTCTCCATGAGCATGGGATCAGCCCTCAATAGCTTAGGAGTCTGGAAAACCCAATACATTTTAGCTACAACTGTTAATATGGCAGTGCATTCAATGCCATATGCAACAGATTGAGTCGTTTAACCACTTTCTTTCATACTGTTGCTTTTCGGGGATTTAGACAACATCCTCACTTAGGGCAATGCAGCATTATAGAGCCATATATGCAAGAAAATAAAAAAGTGAAGAGAACATAAAAATATGACATTTCCTAAATTTCTCTTCTGTCCTAGAACACAGCCATGCCATCAACATCCTCTATGTTTTCTAATAATCCTAACCCTAACCCTAGCTAAGGGTTTGGGCAGTTAGGGTTAGGGGTCAGATTTTCATCAATGCAACCTAACACTCATTTAAGATGAAAATAGAACTCAGGGTATCAAAATATTAGTCTGAGAAGACTTAGCAGCCTTGCCACAACAAACAAAATGTATCAGCAGTAGTACAATTTCATTTTTTGACAAGAATTGTGTTATTGGAAATTTCGTGTCGAATCGTACTCTCCAAGAGCATGGGACCAGCCCTCAATAGCTTAGGAGTCTGGAATACCCAATACATTTAAGCTACAACTGTTAAAATGGCAGTGCATTCAATGCCATATGCAACAGATTGAGTCGTTTAACCACTTTCTTTCATACTGTTGCTTTTCGGGGATTTAGACAACATCCTCACTTAGGGCAATGCAGCATATAGAGCCATATATGCAAGAAAATAAAAAAGTGAAGAGAACATTAAAATATGACATTTCCTAAATTTCTCTTCTGTCCTAGAACACAGCCATGCCATCAAACATCCTCTATGTTTTCTAATAATCCTAACCCTAACCCTAGCTAAGGGTTTGGGCAGTTAGGGTTAGGGGTCAGATTTTCATCAATGCAACCTAACACTCATTTAAGATGAAAATAGAACTCAGGGTATCAAAATATTAGTCTGAGAAGACTTAGCAGCCTTGCCACAACAAACAAAATGTATCAGCAGTAGTACAATTTCATTTTTTGACAAGAATTGTGTTATTGGAAATTTCGTGTCGAACCGTACTCTCCAAGAGCATGGGACCAGCCCTCAATAGCTTAGGAGTCTGGAAAACCCAATACATTTTAGCTACAACTGTTAAAATGGCAGTGCATTCAATGCCATATGCAACAGATTGAGTCGTTTAACCACTTTCTTTCATACTGTTGCTTTTCGGGGATTTAGACAACATCCTCACTTAGGGCAATGCAGCATATAGAGCCATATATGCAAGAAAATAAAAAAGTGAAGAGAACATTAAAATATGACATTTCCTAAATTTCTCTTCTGTCCTAGAACACAGCCATGCCATCAAACATCCTCTATGTTTTCTAATAATCCTAACCCTAACCCTAGCTAAGTGTTTGGGCAGTTAGGGTTAGGGGTCGGATTTTCATCAATGCAACCTAACACTCATTTAAGATGAAAATAGAACTCAGGGCATCAAAATATTAGTCTGAAAAGACTTAGCAGCCTTGCCACAACAAACAAAATGTATCAGCAGTAGTACAATTTCATTTTTTGACAAGAATTGTGTTATTGGAAATTTCGTGTCGAATCGTTCTCTCCATGAGCATGGGATCAGCCCTCAATAGCTTAGGAGTCTGGAAAACCCAATACATTTTAGCTACAACTGTTAATATGGCAGTGCATTCAATGCCATATGCAACAGATTGAGTCGTTTAACCACTTTCTTTCATACTGTTGCTTTTCGGGGATTTAGACAAAATCCTCACTTAGGGCAATGCAGCATATAGAGCCATATATGCAAGAAAATAAAAAAGTGAAGAGAACACTAAAATATGACATTTCCTAAATTTCTCTTCTGTCCTAGAACACAGCCATGCCATCAAACATCCTCTATGTTTTCTAATAATCCTAACCCTAACCCTAGCTAAGGGTTTGGGCAGTTAGGGTTAGGGGTCAGATTTTCATCAATGCAACCTAACACTCATTTAAGATGAAAATAGAACTCAGGGTATCAAAATATTAGTCTGAGAAGACTTAGCAGCCTTGCCACAACAAACAAAATGTATCAGCAGTAGTACAATTTCATTTTTTGACAAGAATTGTGTTATTGGAAATTTTGTGTCGAATCGTACTCTCCAAGAGCATGGGACCAGCCCTCAATAGCTTAGGAGTCTGGAAAACCCAATACATTTTAGCTACAACTGTTAAAATGGCAGTGCATTCAATGCCATATGCAACAGATTGAGTCGTTTAACCACTTTCTTTCATACTGTTGCTTTTCGGGGATTTAGACAACATCCTCACTTAGGGCAATGCAGCATATAGAGCCATATATGCAAGAAAATAAAAAAGTGAAGAGAACATTAAAATATGACATTTCCTAAATTTCTCTTCTGTCCTAGAACACAGCCATGCCATCAAACATCCTCTATGTTTTCTAATAATCCTAACCCTAACCCTAGCTAAGGGTTTGGGCAGTTAGGGTTAGGGGTCAGATTTTCATCAATGCAACCTAACACTCATTTAAGATGAAAATAGAACTCAGGGTATCAAAATATTAGTCTGAGAAGACTTAGCAGCCTTGCCACAACAAACAAAATGTATCAGCAGTAGTACAATTTCATTTTTTGACAAGAATTGTGTTATTGGAAATTTCGTGTCGAACCGTACTCTCCAAGAGCATGGGACCAGCCCTCAATAGCTTAGGAGTCTGGAATACCCAATACATTTAAGCTACAACTGTTAAAATGGCAGTGCATTCAATGCCATATGCAACAGATTGAGTCGTTTAACCACTTTCTTTCATACTGTTGCTTTTCGGGGATTTAGACAACATCCTCACTTAGGGCAATGCAGCATTTTGAGCCATATATGCAAGAAAATAAAAAAGTGAAGAGAACATTAAAATATGACACTTCCTAAATTTCTCTTCTGTCCTAGAACACAGCCATGCCATCAAACATCCTCTATGTTTTCTAATAATCCTAACCCTAACCCTAGCTAAGGGTTTGGGCAGTTAGGGTTAGGGGTCAGATTTTCATCAATGCAACCTAACACTCATTTAAGATGAAAATAGAACTCAGGGCATCAAAATATTAGTCTGAAAAGACTTAGCAGCCTTGCCACAACAAACAAAATGTATCAACGGTCGTACAATTTCATTTTTTGAAAAGAATTGTGTTATTGGAAATTTCGTGTCGAATCGTACTCTCCAAGAGCATGGGATCAGCCCTCAATAGCTTAGGAGTCTGGAAAACCCAATACATTTTAGCTACAACTGTTAAAATGGCAGTGCATTCAATGCCATATGCAACAGATTGAGTCGTTTAACCACTTTCTTTCATACTGTTGCTTTTCGGGGATTTAGACAACATCCTCACTTAGGGCAATGCAGCATATAGAGCCATATATGCAAGAAAATAAAAAAGTGAAGAGAACATTAAAATATGACATTTCCTAAATTTCTCTTCTGTCCTAGAACACAGCCATGCCATCAAACATCCTCTATGTTTTCTAATAATCCTAACCCTAACCCTAGCTAAGGGTTTGGGCAGTTAGGGTTAGGGGTCAGATTTTCATCAATGCAACCTAACACTCATTTAAGATGAAAATAGAACTCAGGGTATCAAAATATTAGTCTGAGAAGACCTAGCAGCCTTGCCACAACAAACAAAATGTATCAGCAGTAGTACAATTTCATTTTTTGACAAGAATTGTGTTATTGGAAATTTCGTGTCGAATCGTACTCTCCAAGAGCATGGGACCAGCCCTCAATAGCTTAGGAGTCTGGAAAACCCAATACATTTTAGCTACAACTGTTAAAATGGCAGTGCATTCAATGCCATATGCAACAGATTGAGTCGTTTAACCACTTTCTTTCATACTGTTGCTTTTCGGGGATTTAGACAACATCCTCACTTAGGGCAATGCAGCATATAGAGCCATATATGCAAGAAAATAAAAAAGTGAAGAGAACATTAAAATATGACATTTCCTAAATTTCTCTTCTGTCCTAGAACACAGCCATGCCATCAAACATCCTCTATGTTTTCTAATAATCCTAACCCTAACCCTAGCTAAGGGTTTGGGCAGTTAGGGTTAGGGGTCAGATTTTCATCAATGCAACCTAACACTCATTTAAGGTGAAAATAGAACTCAGGGTATCAAAATATTAGTCTGAGAAGACTTAGCAGCCTTGCCACAACAAACAAACTGTATCAGCAGTAGTACAATTTCATTTTTTGACAAGAATTGTGTTATTGGAAATTTTGTGTCGAACCGTACTCTCCAAGAGCATGGGACCAGCCCTCAATAGCTTAGGAGTCTGGAAAACCCAATACATTTTAGCTACAACTGTTAAAATGGCAGTGCATTCAATGCCATATGCAACAGATTGAGTCGTTTAACCACTTTCTTTCATACTGTTGCTTTTCGGGGATTTAGACAACATCCTCACTTAGGGCAATGCAGCAGTTTGAGCCATATATGCAAGAAAATAAAAAAGTGAAGAGAACATTAAAATATGACACTTCCTAAATTTCTCTTCTGTCCTAGAACACAGCCATGCCATCAAACATCCTCTATGTTTTCTAATAATCCTAACCCTAACCCTAGCTAAGGGTTTGGGCAGTTAGGGTTAGGGGTCAGATTTTCATCAATGCAACCTAACACTCATTTAAGATGAAAATAGAACTCAGGGCATCAAAATATTAGTTTGAAAAGACTTAGCAGCCTTGCCACAACAAACAAAATGTATCAACGGTCGTACAATTTCATTTTTTGAAAAGAATTGTGTTATTGGAAATTTCGTGTCGAATCGTACTCTCCAAGAGCATGGGACCAGCCCTCAATAGCTTAGGAGTCTGGAAAACCCAATACATTTTAGCTACAACTGTTAAAATGGCAGTGCATTCAATGCCATATGCAACAGATTGAGTCGTTTAACCACTTTCTTTCATACTGTTGCTTTTCGGGGATTTAGACAACATCCTCACTTAGGGCAATGCAGCATATAGAGCCATATATGCAAGAAAATAAAAAAGTGAAGAGAACATTAAAATATGACATTTCCTAAATTTCTCTTCTGTCCTAGAACACAGCCATGCCATCAAACATCCTCTATGTTTTCTAATAATCCTAACCCTAACCCTAGCTAAGGGTTTGGGCAGTTAGGGTTAGGGGTCAGATTTTCATCAATGCAACCTAACACTCATTTAAGCTGAAAATAGAACTCAGGGTATCAAAATATTAGTCTGAGAAGACTTAGCAGCCTTGCCACAACAAACAAAATGTATCAGCAGTAGTACAATTTCATTTTTTGACAAGAATTGTGTTATTGGAAATTTCGTGTCGAATCGTTCTCTCCATGAGCATGGGATCAGCCCTCAATAGCTTAGGAGTCTGGAAAACCCAATACATTTTAGCTACAACTGTTAATATGGCAGTGCATTCAATGCCATATGCAACAGATTGAGTCGTTTAACCACTTTCTTTCATACTGTTGCTTTTCGGGGATTTAGACAACATCCTCACTTAGGGCAATGCAGCATTATAGAGCCATATATGCAAGAAAATAAAAAAGTGAAGAGAACATTAAAATATGACATTTCCTAAATTTCTCTTCTGTCCTAGAACACAGCCATGCCATCAACATCCTCTATGTTTTCTAATAATCCTAACCCTAACCCTAGCTAAGGGTTTGGGCAGTTAGGGTTAGGGGTCAGATTTTCATCAATGCAACCTAACACTCATTTAAGATGAAAATAGAACTCAGGGTATCAAAATATTAGTCTGAGAAGACCTAGCAGCCTTGCCACAACAAACAAAATGTATCAGCAGTAGTACAATTTCATTTTTTGACAAGAATTGTGTTATTGGAAATTTCGTGTCGAATCGTACTCTCCAAGAGCATGGGACCAGCCCTCAATAGCTTAGGAGTCTGGAAAACCCAATACATTTTAGCTACAACTGTTAAAATGGCAGTGCATTCAATGCCATATGCAACAGATTGAGTCGTTTAACCACTTTCTTTCATACTGTTGCTTTTCGGGGATTTAGACAACATCCTCACTTAGGGCAATGCAGCATATAGAGCCATATATGCAAGAAAATAAAAAAGTGAAGAGAACATTAAAATATGACATTTCCTAAATTTCTCTTCTGTCCTAGAACACAGCCATGCCATCAAACATCCTCTATGTTTTCTAATAATCCTAACCCTAACCCTAGCTAAGGGTTTGGGCAGTTAGGGTTAGGGGTCAGATTTTCATCAATGCAACCTAACACTCATTTAAGATGAAAATAGAACTCAGGGCATCAAAATATTAGTCTGAAAAGACTTAGCAGCCTTGCCACAACAAACAAAATGTATCAGCAGTAGTACAATTTCATTTTTTGACAAGAATTGTGTTATTGGAAATTTCGTGTTGAATCGTTCTCTCCATGAGCATGGGATCAGCCCTCAATAGCTTAGGAGTCTGGAAAACCCAATACATTTTAGCTACAACTGTTAATATGGCAGTGCATTCAATGCCATATGCAACAGATTGAGTCGTTTAACCACTTTCTTTCATACTGTTGCTTTTCGGGGATTTAGACAAAATCTTCACTTAGGGCAATGCAGCATATAGAGCCATATATGCAAGAAAATAAAAAAGTGAAGAGAACATTAAAATATGACATTTCCTAAATTTCTCTTCTGTCCTAGAACACAGCCATGCCATCAAACATCCTCTATGTTTTCTAATAATCCTAACCCTAACCCTAGCTAAGGGTTTGGGCAGTTAGGGTTAGGGGTCAGATTTTCATCAATCCAACCTAACACTCATTTAAGATGAAAATAGAACTCAGGGCATCAAAATATTAGTCTGAGAAGACTTAGCAGCTTTGCCACAACAAACAAAATGTATCAGCAGTAGTACAATTTCATTTTTTGACAAGAATTGTGTTATTGGAAATTTCGTGTCGAATCGTACTCTCCAAGAGCATGGGACCAGCCCTCAATAGCTTAGGAGTCTGGAAAACCCAATACATTTTAGCTACAACTGTTAAAATGGCAGTGCATTCAATGCCATATGCAACAGATTGAGTCGTTTAACCACTTTCTTTCATACTGTTGCTTTTCGGGGATTTAGACAACATCCTCACTTAGGGCAATGCAGCATATAGAGCCATATATGCAAGAAAATAAAAAAGTGAAGAGAACATTAAAATATGACATTTCCTAAATTTCTCTTCTGTCCTAGAACACAGCCATGCCATCAAACATCCTCTATGTTTTCTAATAATCCTAACCCTAACCCTAGCTAAGGGTTTGGGCAGTTAGGGTTAGGGGTCAGATTTTCATCAATGCAACCTAACACTCATTTAAGCTGAAAATAGAACTCAGGGTATCAAAATATTAGTCTGAGAAGGCTTAGCAGCCTTGCCACAACAAACAAAATGTATCAGCAGTAGTACAATTTCATTTTTTGACAAGAATTGTGTTATTGGAAATTTCGTGTCGAACCGTACTCTCCAAGAGCATGGGACCAGCCCTCAATAGCTTAGGAGTCTGGAATACCCAATACATTTAAGCTACAACTGTTAAAATGGCAGTGCATTCAATGCCATATGCAACAGATTGAGTCGTTTAACCACTTTCTTTCATACTGTTGCTTTTCGGGGATTTAGACAACATCCTCACTTAGGGCAATGCAGCATTTTGAGCCATATATGCAAGAAAATAAAAAAGTGAAGAGAACATTAAAATATGACACTTCCTAAATTTCTCTTCTGTCCTAGAACACAGCCATGCCATCAAACATCCTCTATGTTTTCTAATAATCCTAACCCTAACCCTAGCTAAGGGTTTGGGCAGTTAGGGTTAGGGGTCAGATTTTCATCAATGCAACCTAACACTCATTTAAGATGAAAATAGAACTCAGGGCATCAAAATATTAGTCTGAAAAGACTTAGCAGCCTTGCCACAACAAACAAAATGTATCAACGGTCGTACAATTTCATTTTTTGAAAAGAATTGTGTTATTGGAAATTTCGTGTCGAATCGTACTCTCCAAGAGCATGGGATCAGCCCTCAATAGCTTAGGAGTCTGGAAAACCCAATACATTTTAGCTACAACTGTTAAAATGGCAGTGCATTCAATGCCATATGCAACAGATTGAGTCGTTTAACCACTTTCTTTCATACTGTTGCTTTTCGGGGATTTAGACAACATCCTCACTTAGGGCAATGCAGCATATAGAGCCATATATGCAAGAAAATAAAAAAGTGAAGAGAACATTAAAATATGACATTTCCTAAATTTCTCTTCTGTCCTAGAACACAGCCATGCCATCAAACATCCTCTATGTTTTCTAATAATCCTAACCCTAACCCTAGCTAAGGGTTTGGGCAGTTAGGGTTAGGGGTCAGATTTTCATCAATGCAACCTAACACTCATTTAAGATGAAAATAGAACTCAGGGTATCAAAATATTAGTCTGAGAAGACCTAGCAGCCTTGCCACAACAAACAAAATGTATCAGCAGTAGTACAATTTCATTTTTTGACAAGAATTGTGTTATTGGAAATTTCGTGTCGAATCGTACTCTCCAAGAGCATGGGACCAGCCCTCAATAGCTTAGGAGTCTGGAAAACCCAATACATTTTAGCTACAACTGTTAAAATGGCAGTGCATTCAATGCCATATGCAACAGATTGAGTCGTTTAACCACTTTCTTTCATACTGTTGCTTTTCGGGGATTTAGACAACATCCTCACTTAGGGCAATGCAGCATATAGAGCCATATATGCAAGAAAATAAAAAAGTGAAGAGAACATTAAAATATGACATTTCCTAAATTTCTCTTCTGTCCTAGAACACAGCCATGCCATCAAACATCCTCTATGTTTTCTAATAATCCTAACCCTAACCCTAGCTAAGGGTTTGGGCAGTTAGGGTTAGGGGTCAGATTTTCATCAATGCAACCTAACACTCATTTAAGATGAAAATAGAACTCAGGGTATCAAAATATTAGTCTGAGAAGACTTAGCAGCCTTGCCACAACAAACAAACTGTATCAGCAGTAGTACAATTTCATTTTTTGACAAGAATTGTGTTATTGGAAATTTTGTGTCGAACCGTACTCTCCAAGAGCATGGGACCAGCCCTCAATAGCTTAGGAGTCTGGAAAACCCAATACATTTTAGCTACAACTGTTAAAATGGCAGTGCATTCAATGCCATATGCAACAGATTGAGTCGTTTAACCACTTTCTTTCATACTGTTGCTTTTCGGGGATTTAGACAACATCCTCACTTAGGGCAATGCAGCAGTTTGAGCCATATATGCAAGAAAATAAAAAAGTGAAGAGAACATTAAAATATGACACTTCCTAAATTTCTCTTCTGTCCTAGAACACAGCCATGCCATCAAACATCCTCTATGTTTTCTAATAATCCTAACCCTAACCCTAGCTAAGGGTTTGGGCAGTTAGGGTTAGGGGTCAGATTTTCATCAATGCAACCTAACACTCATTTAAGATGAAAATAGAACTCAGGGCATCAAAATATTAGTTTGAAAAGACTTAGCAGCCTTGCCACAACAAACAAAATGTATCAACGGTCGTACAATTTCATTTTTTGAAAAGAATTGTGTTATTGGAAATTTCGTGTCGAATCGTACTCTCCAAGAGCATGGGACCAGCCCTCAATAGCTTAGGAGTCTGGAAAACCCAATACATTTTAGCTACAACTGTTAAAATGGCAGTGCATTCAATGCCATATGCAACAGATTGAGTCGTTTAACCACTTTCTTTCATACTGTTGCTTTTCGGGGATTTAGACAACATCCTCACTTAGGGCAATGCAGCATATAGAGCCATATATGCAAGAAAATAAAAAAGTGAAGAGAACATTAAAATATGACATTTCCTAAATTTCTCTTCTGTCCTAGAACACAGCCATGCCATCAACATCCTCTATGTTTTCTAATAATCCTAACCCTAACCCTAGCTAAGGGTTTGGGCAGTTAGGGTTAGGGGTCAGATTTTCATCAATGCAACCTAACACTCATTTAAGATGAAAATAGAACTCAGGGTATCAAAATATTAGTCTGAGAAGACCTAGCAGCCTTGCCACAACAAACAAAATGTATCAGCAGTAGTACAATTTCAGTTTTTGACAAGAATTGTGTTATTGGAAATTTCGTGTCGAATCGTACTCTCCAAGAGCATGGGACCAGCCCTCAATAGCTTAGGAGTCTGGAAAACCCAATACATTTTAGCTACAACTGTTAAAATGGCAGTGCATTCAATGCCATATGCAACAGATTGAGTCGTTTAACCACTTTCTTTCATACTGTTGCTTTTCGGGGATTTAGACAACATCCTCACTTAGGGCAATGCAGCATATAGAGCCATATATGCAAGAAAATAAAAAAGTGAAGAGAACATTAAAATATGACATTTCCTAAATTTCTCTTCTGTCCTAGAACACAGCCATGCCATCAAACATCCTCTATGTTTTCTAATAATCCTAACCCTAACCCTAGCTAAGGGTTTGGGCAGTTAGGGTTAGGGGTCAGATTTTCATCAATGCAACCTAACACTCATTTAAGCTGAAAATAGAACTCAGGGTATCAAAATATTAGTCTGAGAAGGCTTAGCAGCCTTGCCACAACAAACAAAATGTATCAGCAGTAGTACAATTTCATTTTTTGACAAGAATTGTGTTATTGGAAATTTCGTGTCGAATCGTTCTCTCCATGAGCATGGGATCAGCCCTCAATAGCTTAGGAGTCTGGAAAACCCAATACATTTTAGCTACAACTGTTAATATGGCAGTGCATTCAATGCCATATGCAACAGATTGAGTCGTTTAACCACTTTCTTTCATACTGTTGCTTTTCGGGGATTTAGACAACATCCTCACTTAGGGCAATGCAGCATTATAGAGCCATATATGCAAGAAAATAAAAAAGTGAAGAGAACATTAAAATATGACATTTCCTAAATTTCTCTTCTGTCCTAGAACACAGCCATGCCATCAACATCCTCTATGTTTTCTAATAATCCTAACCCTAACCCTAGCTAAGGGTTTGGGCAGTTAGGGTTAGGGGTCAGATTTTCATCAATGCAACCTAACACTCATTTAAGATGAAAATAGAACTCAGGGTATCAAAATATTAGTCTGAGAAGACCTAGCAGCCTTGCCACAACAAACAAAATGTATCAGCAGTAGTACAATTTCAGTTTTTGACAAGAATTGTGTTATTGGAAATTTCGTGTCGAATCGTACTCTCCAAGAGCATGGGACCAGCCCTCAATAGCTTAGGAGTCTGGAAAACCCAATACATTTTAGCTACAACTGTTAAAATGGCAGTGCATTCAATGCCATATGCAACAGATTGAGTCGTTTAACCACTTTCTTTCATACTGTTGCTTTTCGGGGATTTAGACAACATCCTCACTTAGGGCAATGCAGCATATAGAGCCATATATGCAAGAAAATAAAAAAGTGAAGAGAACATTAAAATATGACATTTCCTAAATTTCTCTTCTGTCCTAGAACACAGCCATGCCATCAAACATCCTCTATGTTTTCTAATAATCCTAACCCTAACCCTAGCTAAGGGTTTGGGCAGTTAGGGTTAGGGGTCAGATTTTCATCAATGCAACCTAACACTCATTTAAGATGAAAATAGAACTCAGGGCATCAAAATATTAGTCTGAAAAGACTTAGCAGCCTTGCCACAACAAACAAAATGTATCAGCAGTAGTACAATTTCATTTTTTGACAAGAATTGTGTTATTGGAAATTTCGTGTTGAATCGTTCTCTCCATGAGCATGGGATCAGCCCTCAATAGCTTAGGAGTCTGGAAAACCCAATACATTTTAGCTACAACTGTTAATATGGCAGTGCATTCAATGCCATATGCAACAGATTGAGTCGTTTAACCACTTTCTTTCATACTGTTGCTTTTCGGGGATTTAGACAAAATCCTCACTTAGGGCAATGCAGCATATAGAGCCATATATGCAAGAAAATAAAAAAGTGAAGAGAACATTAAAATATGACATTTCCTAAATTTCTCTTCTGTCCTAGAACACAGCCATGCCATCAAACATCCTCTATGTTTTCTAATAATCCTAACCCTAACCCTAGCTAAGGGTTTGGGCAGTTAGGGTTAGGGGTCAGATTTTCATCAATCCAACCTAACACTCATTTAAGATGAAAATAGAACTCAGGGCATCAAAATATTAGTCTGAGAAGACTTAGCAGCCTTGCCACAACAAACAAAATGTATCAGCAGTAGTACAATTTCATTTTTTGACAAGAATTGTGTTATTGGAAATTTCGTGTCGAATCGTACTCTCCATGAGCATGGGATCAGCCCTCAATAGCTTAGGAGTCTGGAAAACCCAATACATTTTAGCTACAACTGTTAATATGGCGGTGCATTCAATGCCATATGCAACAGATTGAGTCGTTTAACCACTTTCTTTCATACTGTTGCTTTTCGGGGATTTAGACAACATCCTCACTTAGGGCAATGCAGCATTTTGAGCCATATATGCAAGAAAATAAAAAAGTGAAGAGAACACTAAAATATGACATTTCCTAAATTTCTCTTCTGTCCTAGAACACAGCCATGCCATCAAACATCCTCTATGTTTTCTAATAATCCTAACCCTAACCCTAGCTAAGGGTGTGGGCAGTTAGGGTTAGGGGTCAGATTTTCATCAATGCAACCTAACACTCATTTAAGATGAAAATAGAACTCAGGGTATCAAAATATTAGTCTGAGAAGACTTAGCAGCCTTGCCACAACAAACAAAATGTATCAGCAGTAGTACAATTTCATTTTTTGACAAGAATTGTGTTATTGGAAATTTTGTGTCGAATCGTACTCTCCAAGAGCATGGGACCAGCCCTCAAAAGCTTAGGAGTCTGGAAAACCCAATACATTTTAGCTACAACTGTTAAAATGGCAGTGCATTCAATGCCATATGCAACAGATTGAGTCGTTTAACCACTTTCTTTCATACTGTTGCTTTTCGGGGATTTAGACAAAATCCTCACTTAGGGCAATGCAGCATATAGAGCCATATATGCAAGAAAATAAAAAAGTGAAGAGAACATTAAAATATGACATTTCCTAAATTTCTCTTCTGTCCTAGAACACAGCCATGCCATCAAACATCCTCTATGTTTTCTAATAATCCTAACCCTAACCCTAGCTAAGGGTTTGGGCAGTTAGGGTTAGGGGTCAGATTTTCATCAATGCAACCTAACACTCATTTAAGATGAAAATAGAACTCAGGGCATCAAAATATTAGTCTGAAAAGACTTAGCAGCCTTGCCACAACAAACAAAATGTATCAGCAGTAGTACAATTTCATTTTTTGACAAGAATTGTGTTATTGGAAATTTCGTGTTGAATCGTTCTCTCCATGAGCATGGGATCAGCCCTCAATAGCTTAGGAGTCTGGAAAACCCAATACATTTTAGCTACAACTGTTAATATGGCAGTGCATTCAATGCCATATGCAACAGATTGAGTCGTTTAACCACTTTCTTTCATACTGTTGCTTTTCGGGGATTTAGACAAAATCTTCACTTAGGGCAATGCAGCATATAGAGCCATATATGCAAGAAAATAAAAAAGTGAAGAGAACATTAAAATATGACATTTCCTAAATTTCTCTTCTGTCCTAGAACACAGCCATGCCATCAAACATCCTCTATGTTTTCTAATAATCCTAACCCTAACCCTAGCTAAGGGTTTGGGCAGTTAGGGTTAGGGGTCAGATTTTCATCAATCCAACCTAACACTCATTTAAGATGAAAATAGAACTCAGGGCATCAAAATATTAGTCTGAGAAGACTTAGCAGCCTTGCCACAACAAACAAAATGTATCAGCAGTAGTACAATTTCATTTTTTGACAAGAATTGTGTTATTGGAAATTTCGTGTCGAATCGTACTCTCCAAGAGCATGGGACCAGCCCTCAATAGCTTAGGAGTCTGGAAAACCCAATACATTTTAGCTACAACTGTTAAAATGGCAGTGCATTCAATGCCATATGCAACAGATTGAGTCGTTTAACCACTTTCTTTCATACTGTTGCTTTTCGGGGATTTAGACAACATCCTCACTTAGGGCAATGCAGCATATAGAGCCATATATGCAAGAAAATAAAAAAGTGAAGAGAACATTAAAATATGACATTTCCTAAATTTCTCTTCTGTCCTAGAACACAGCCATGCCATCAAACATCCTCTATGTTTTCTAATAATCCTAACCCTAACCCTAGCTAAGGGTTTGGGCAGTTAGGGTTAGGGGTCAGATTTTCATCAATGCAACCTAACACTCATTTAAGCTGAAAATAGAACTCAGGGTATCAAAATATTAGTCTGAGAAGGCTTAGCAGCCTTGCCACAACAAACAAAATGTATCAGCAGTAGTACAATTTCATTTTTTGACAAGAATTGTGTTATTGGAAATTTCGTGTCGAACCGTACTCTCCAAGAGCATGGGACCAGCCCTCAATAGCTTAGGAGTCTGGAATACCCAATACATTTAAGCTACAACTGTTAAAATGGCAGTGCATTCAATGCCATATGCAACAGATTGAGTCGTTTAACCACTTTCTTTCATACTGTTGCTTTTCGGGGATTTAGACAACATCCTCACTTAGGGCAATGCAGCATTTTGAGCCATATATGCAAGAAAATAAAAAAGTGAAGAGAACATTAAAATATGACACTTCCTAAATTTCTCTTCTGTCCTAGAACACAGCCATGCCATCAAACATCCTCTATGTTTTCTAATAATCCTAACCCTAACCCTAGCTAAGGGTTTGGGCAGTTAGGGTTAGGGGTCAGATTTTCATCAATGCAACCTAACACTCATTTAAGATGAAAATAGAACTCAGGGCATCAAAATATTAGTCTGAAAAGACTTAGCAGCCTTGCCACAACAAACAAAATGTATCAACGGTCGTACAATTTCATTTTTTGAAAAGAATTGTGTTATTGGAAATTTCGTGTCGAATCGTACTCTCCAAGAGCATGGGATCAGCCCTCAATAGCTTAGGAGTCTGGAAAACCCAATACATTTTAGCTACAACTGTTAAAATGGCAGTGCATTCAATGCCATATGCAACAGATTGAGTCGTTTAACCACTTTCTTTCATACTGTTGCTTTTCGGGGATTTAGACAACATCCTCACTTAGGGCAATGCAGCATATAGAGCCATATATGCAAGAAAATAAAAAAGTGAAGAGAACATTAAAATATGACATTTCCTAAATTTCTCTTCTGTCCTAGAACACAGCCATGCCATCAAACATCCTCTATGTTTTCTAATAATCCTAACCCTAACCCTAGCTAAGGGTTTGGGCAGTTAGGGTTAGGGGTCAGATTTTCATCAATGCAACCTAACACTCATTTAAGATGAAAATAGAACTCAGGGTATCAAAATATTAGTCTGAGAAGACCTAGCAGCCTTGCCACAACAAACAAAATGTATCAGCAGTAGTACAATTTCATTTTTTGACAAGAATTGTGTTATTGGAAATTTCGTGTCGAATCGTACTCTCCAAGAGCATGGGACCAGCCCTCAATAGCTTAGGAGTCTGGAAAACCCAATACATTTTAGCTACAACTGTTAAAATGGCAGTGCATTCAATGCCATATGCAACAGATTGAGTCGTTTAACCACTTTCTTTCATACTGTTGCTTTTCGGGGATTTAGACAACATCCTCACTTAGGGCAATGCAGCATATAGAGCCATATATGCAAGAAAATAAAAAAGTGAAGAGAACATTAAAATATGACATTTCCTAAATTTCTCTTCTGTCCTAGAACACAGCCATGCCATCAAACATCCTCTATGTTTTCTAATAATCCTAACCCTAACCCTAGCTAAGGGTTTGGGCAGTTAGGGTTAGGGGTCAGATTTTCATCAATGCAACCTAACACTCATTTAAGATGAAAATAGAACTCAGGGTATCAAAATATTAGTCTGAGAAGACTTAGCAGCCTTGCCACAACAAACAAACTGTATCAGCAGTAGTACAATTTCATTTTTTGACAAG
The DNA here is from genome assembly GCF_040954835.1 of Lepisosteus oculatus. Taxonomy (NCBI): domain Eukaryota; kingdom Metazoa; phylum Chordata; class Actinopteri; order Semionotiformes; family Lepisosteidae; genus Lepisosteus; species Lepisosteus oculatus. The sequence goes on along the minus strand of NC_090712.1, from coordinate 5,724,407 downwards.
AATTGTGTTATTGGAAATTTTGTGTCGAACCGTACTCTCCAAGAGCATGGGACCAGCCCTCAATAGCTTAGGAGTCTGGAAAACCCAATACATTTTAGCTACAACTGTTAAAATGGCAGTGCATTCAATGCCATATGCAACAGATTGAGTCGTTTAACCACTTTCTTTCATACTGTTGCTTTTCGGGGATTTAGACAACATCCTCACTTAGGGCAATGCAGCAGTTTGAGCCATATATGCAAGAAAATAAAAAAGTGAAGAGAACATTAAAATATGACACTTCCTAAATTTCTCTTCTGTCCTAGAACACAGCCATGCCATCAAACATCCTCTATGTTTTCTAATAATCCTAACCCTAACCCTAGCTAAGGGTTTGGGCAGTTAGGGTTAGGGGTCAGATTTTCATCAATGCAACCTAACACTCATTTAAGATGAAAATAGAACTCAGGGCATCAAAATATTAGTTTGAAAAGACTTAGCAGCCTTGCCACAACAAACAAAATGTATCAACGGTCGTACAATTTCATTTTTTGAAAAGAATTGTGTTATTGGAAATTTCGTGTCGAATCGTACTCTCCAAGAGCATGGGACCAGCCCTCAATAGCTTAGGAGTCTGGAAAACCCAATACATTTTAGCTACAACTGTTAAAATGGCAGTGCATTCAATGCCATATGCAACAGATTGAGTCGTTTAACCACTTTCTTTCATACTGTTGCTTTTCGGGGATTTAGACAACATCCTCACTTAGGGCAATGCAGCATATAGAGCCATATATGCAAGAAAATAAAAAAGTGAAGAGAACATTAAAATATGACATTTCCTAAATTTCTCTTCTGTCCTAGAACACAGCCATGCCATCAACATCCTCTATGTTTTCTAATAATCCTAACCCTAACCCTAGCTAAGGGTTTGGGCAGTTAGGGTTAGGGGTCAGATTTTCATCAATGCAACCTAACACTCATTTAAGATGAAAATAGAACTCAGGGTATCAAAATATTAGTCTGAGAAGACCTAGCAGCCTTGCCACAACAAACAAAATGTATCAGCAGTAGTACAATTTCAGTTTTTGACAAGAATTGTGTTATTGGAAATTTCGTGTCGAATCGTACTCTCCAAGAGCATGGGACCAGCCCTCAATAGCTTAGGAGTCTGGAAAACCCAATACATTTTAGCTACAACTGTTAAAATGGCAGTGCATTCAATGCCATATGCAACAGATTGAGTCGTTTAACCACTTTCTTTCATACTGTTGCTTTTCGGGGATTCAGACAACATCCTCACTTAGGGCAATGCAGCATATAGAGCCATATATGCAAGAAAATAAAAAAGTGAAGAGAACATTAAAATATGACATTTCCTAAATTTCTCTTCTGTCCTAGAACACAGCCATGCCATCAAACATCCTCTATGTTTTCTAATAATCCTAACCCTAACCCTAGCTAAGGGTTTGGGCAGTTAGGGTTAGGGGTCAGATTTTCATCAATGCAACCTAACACTCATTTAAGCTGAAAATAGAACTCAGGGTATCAAAATATTAGTCTGAGAAGGCTTAGCAGCCTTGCCACAACAAACAAAATGTATCAGCAGTAGTACAATTTCATTTTTTGACAAGAATTGTGTTATTGGAAATTTCGTGTCGAATCGTTCTCTCCATGAGCATGGGATCAGCCCTCAATAGCTTAGGAGTCTGGAAAACCCAATACATTTTAGCTACAACTGTTAATATGGCAGTGCATTCAATGCCATATGCAACAGATTGAGTCGTTTAACCACTTTCTTTCATACTGTTGCTTTTCGGGGATTTAGACAACATCCTCACTTAGGGCAATGCAGCATTATAGAGCCATATATGCAAGAAAATAAAAAAGTGAAGAGAACATTAAAATATGACATTTCCTAAATTTCTCTTCTGTCCTAGAACACAGCCATGCCATCAACATCCTCTATGTTTTCTAATAATCCTAACCCTAACCCTAGCTAAGGGTTTGGGCAGTTAGGGTTAGGGGTCAGATTTTCATCAATGCAACCTAACACTCATTTAAGATGAAAATAGAACTCAGGGTATCAAAATATTAGTCTGAGAAGACCTAGCAGCCTTGCCACAACAAACAAAATGTATCAGCAGTAGTACAATTTCAGTTTTTGACAAGAATTGTGTTATTGGAAATTTCGTGTCGAATCGTACTCTCCAAGAGCATGGGACCAGCCCTCAATAGCTTAGGAGTCTGGAAAACCCAATACATTTTAGCTACAACTGTTAAAATGGCAGTGCATTCAATGCCATATGCAACAGATTGAGTCGTTTAACCACTTTCTTTCATACTGTTGCTTTTCGGGGATTTAGACAACATCCTCACTTAGGGCAATGCAGCATATAGAGCCATATATGCAAGAAAATAAAAAAGTGAAGAGAACATTAAAATATGACATTTCCTAAATTTCTCTTCTGTCCTAGAACACAGCCATGCCATCAAACATCCTCTATGTTTTCTAATAATCCTAACCCTAACCCTAGCTAAGGGTTTGGGCAGTTAGGGTTAGGGGTCAGATTTTCATCAATGCAACCTAACACTCATTTAAGATGAAAATAGAACTCAGGGCATCAAAATATTAGTCTGAAAAGACTTAGCAGCCTTGCCACAACAAACAAAATGTATCAGCAGTAGTACAATTTCATTTTTTGACAAGAATTGTGTTATTGGAAATTTCGTGTTGAATCGTTCTCTCCATGAGCATGGGATCAGCCCTCAATAGCTTAGGAGTCTGGAAAACCCAATACATTTTAGCTACAACTGTTAATATGGCAGTGCATTCAATGCCATATGCAACAGATTGAGTCGTTTAACCACTTTCTTTCATACTGTTGCTTTTCGGGGATTTAGACAAAATCCTCACTTAGGGCAATGCAGCATATAGAGCCATATATGCAAGAAAATAAAAAAGTGAAGAGAACATTAAAATATGACATTTCCTAAATTTCTCTTCTGTCCTAGAACACAGCCATGCCATCAAACATCCTCTATGTTTTCTAATAATCCTAACCCTAACCCTAGCTAAGGGTTTGGGCAGTTAGGGTTAGGGGTCAGATTTTCATCAATGCAACCTAACACTCATTTAAGATGAAAATAGAACTCAGGGCATCAAAATATTAGTCTGAGAAGACTTAGCAGCCTTGCCACAACAAACAAAATGTATCAGCAGTAGTACAATTTCATTTTTTGACAAGAATTGTGTTATTGGAAATTTCGTGTCGAATCGTACTCTCCATGAGCATGGGATCAGCCCTCAATAGCTTAGGAGTCTGGAAAACCCAATACATTTTAGCTACAACTGTTAATATGGCGGTGCATTCAATGCCATATGCAACAGATTGAGTCGTTTAACCACTTTCTTTCATACTGTTGCTTTTCGGGGATTTAGACAACATCCTCACTTAGGGCAATGCAGCATTTTGAGCCATATATGCAAGAAAATAAAAAAGTGAAGAGAACACTAAAATATGACATTTCCTAAATTTCTCTTCTGTACTAGAACACAGCCATGCCATCAAACATCCTCTATGTTTTCTAATAATCCTAACCCTAACCCTAGCTAAGGGTGTGGGCAGTTAGGGTTAGGGGTCAGATTTTCATCAATGCAACCTAACACTCATTTAAGATGAAAATAGAACTCAGGGTATCAAAATATTAGTCTGAGAAGACTTAGCAGCCTTGCCACAACAAACAAAATGTATCAGCAGTAGTACAATTTCATTTTTTGACAAGAATTGTGTTATTGGAAATTTTGTGTCGAATCGTACTCTCCAAGAGCATGGGACCAGCCCTCAAAAGCTTAGGAGTCTGGAAAACCCAATACATTTTAGCTACAACTGTTAAAATGGCAGTGCATTCAATGCCATATGCAACAGATTGAGTCGTTTAACCACTTTCTTTCATACTGTTGCTTTTCGGGGATTTAGACAAAATCCTCACTTAGGGCAATGCAGCATATAGAGCCATATATGCAAGAAAATAAAAAAGTGAAGAGAACATTAAAATATGACATTTCCTAAATTTCTCTTCTGTCCTAGAACACAGCCATGCCATCAAACATCCTCTATGTTTTCTAATAATCCTAACCCTAACCCTAGCTAAGGGTTTGGGCAGTTAGGGTTAGGGGTCAGATTTTCATCAATCCAACCTAACACTCATTTAAGATGAAAATAGAACTCAGGGCATCAAAATATTAGTCTGAGAAGACTTAGCAGCCTTGCCACAACAAACAAAATGTATCAGCAGTAGTACAATTTCATTTTTTGACAAGAATTGTGTTATTGGAAATTTCGTGTCGAATCGTACTCTCCATGAGCATGGGATCAGCCCTCAATAGCTTAGGAGTCTGGAAAACCCAATACATTTTAGCTACAACTGTTAATATGGCGGTGCATTCAATGCCATATGCAACAGATTGAGTCGTTTAACCACTTTCTTTCATACTGTTGCTTTTCGGGGATTTAGACAACATCCTCACTTAGGGCAATGCAGCATTTTGAGCCATATATGCAAGAAAATAAAAAAGTGAAGAGAACACTAAAATATGACATTTCCTAAATTTCTCTTCTGTCCTAGAACACAGCCATGCCATCAAACATCCTCTATGTTTTCTAATAATCCTAACCCTAACCCTAGCTAAGGGTGTGGGCAGTTAGGGTTAGGGGTCAGATTTTCATCAATGCAACCTAACACTCATTTAAGATGAAAATAGAACTCAGGGTATCAAAATATTAGTCTGAGAAGACTTAGCAGCCTTGCCAAACAAACAAAATGTATCAGCAGTAGTACAATTTCATTTTTTGACAAGAATTGTGTTATTGGAAATTTTGTGTCGAATCGTACTCTCCAAGAGCATGGGACCAGCCCTCAAAAGCTTAGGAGTCTAGAAAACCCAATACATTTTAGCTACAACTGTTAAAATGGCAGTGCATTCAATGCCATATGCAACAGATTGAGTCGTTTAACCACTTTCTTTCATACTGTTGCTTTTCGGGGATTTAGACAACATCCTCACTTAGGGCAATGCAGCATTTTGAGCCATATATGCAAGAAAATAAAAAAGTGAAGAGAACACTAAAATATGACATTTCCTAAATTTCTCTTCTGTCCTAGAACACAGCCATGCCATCAAACATCCTCTATGTTTTCTAATAATCCTAACCCTAACCCTAGCTAAGGGTGTGGGCAGTTAGGGTTAGGGGTCAGATTTTCATCAATGCAACCTAACACTCATTTAAGATGAAAATAGAACTCAGGGTATCAAAATATTAGTCTGAGAAGACTTAGCAGCCTTGCCACAACAAACAAAATGTATCAGCAGTAGTACAATTTCATTTTTTGACAAGAATTGTGTTATTGGAAATTTTGTGTCGAATCGTACTCTCCAAGAGCATGGGACCAGCCCTCAAAAGCTTAGGAGTCTGGAAAACCCAATACATTTTAGCTACAACTGTTAAAATGGCAGTGCATTCAATGCCATATGCAACAGATTGAGTCGTTTAACCACTTTCTTTCATACTGTTGCTTTTCGGGGATTTAGACAAAATCCTCACTTAGGGCAATGCAGCATATAGAGCCATATATGCAAGAAAATAAAAAAGTGAAGAGAACATTAAAATATGACATTTCCTAAATTTCTCTTCTGTCCTAGAACACAGCCATGCCATCAAACATCCTCTATGTTTTCTAATAATCCTAACCCTAACCCTAGCTAAGGGTTTGGGCAGTTAGGGTTAGGGGTCAGATTTTCATCAATCCAACCTAACACTCATTTAAGATGAAAATAGAACTCAGGGCATCAAAATATTAGTCTGAGAAGACTTAGCAGCCTTGCCACAACAAACAAAATGTATCAGCAGTAGTACAATTTCATTTTTTGACAAGAATTGTGTTATTGGAAATTTCGTGTCGAATCGTACTCTCCATGAGCATGGGATCAGCCCTCAATAGCTTAGGAGTCTGGAAAACCCAATACATTTTAGCTACAACTGTTAATATGGCGGTGCATTCAATGCCATATGCAACAGATTGAGTCGTTTAACCACTTTCTTTCATACTGTTGCTTTTCGGGGATTTAGACAACATCCTCACTTAGGGCAATGCAGCATTTTGAGCCATATATGCAAGAAAATAAAAAAGTGAAGAGAACACTAAAATATGACATTTCCTAAATTTCTCTTCTGTCCTAGAACACAGCCATGCCATCAAACATCCTCTATGTTTTCTAATAATCCTAACCCTAACCCTAGCTAAGGGTGTGGGCAGTTAGGGTTAGGGGTCAGATTTTCATCAATGCAACCTAACACTCATTTAAGATGAAAATAGAACTCAGGGTATCAAAATATTAGTCTGAGAAGACTTAGCAGCCTTGCCAAACAAACAAAATGTATCAGCAGTAGTACAATTTCATTTTTTGACAAGAATTGTGTTATTGGAAATTTTGTGTCGAATCGTACTCTCCAAGAGCATGGGACCAGCCCTCAATAGCTTAGGAGTCTGGAAAACCCAATACATTTTAGCTACAACTGTTAATATGGCAGTGCATTCAATGCCATATGCAACAGATTGAGTCGTTTAACCACTTTCTTTCATACTGTTGCTTTTCGGGGATTTAGACAACATCCTCACTTAGGGCAATGCAGCATTATAGAGCCATATATGCAAGAAAATAAAAAAGTGAAGAGAACATTAAAATATGACATTTCCTAAATTTCTCTTCTGTCCTAGAACACAGCCATGCCATCAACATCCTCTATGTTTTCTAATAATCCTAACCCTAACCCTAGCTAAGGGTTTGGGCAGTTAGGGTTAGGGGTCAGATTTTCATCAATGCAACCTAACACTCATTTAAGATGAAAATAGAACTCAGGGTATCAAAATATTAGTCTGAGAAGACCTAGCAGCCTTGCCACAACAAACAAAATGTATCAGCAGTAGTACAATTTCAGTTTTTGACAAGAATTGTGTTATTGGAAATTTCGTGTCGAATCGTACTCTCCAAGAGCATGGGACCAGCCCTCAATAGCTTAGGAGTCTGGAAAACCCAATACATTTTAGCTACAACTGTTAAAATGGCAGTGCATTCAATGCCATATGCAACAGATTGAGTCGTTTAACCACTTTCTTTCATACTGTTGCTTTTCGGGGATTTAGACAACATCCTCACTTAGGGCAATGCAGCATATAGAGCCATATATGCAAGAAAATAAAAAAGTGAAGAGAACATTAAAATATGACATTTCCTAAATTTCTCTTCTGTCCTAGAACACAGCCATGCCATCAAACATCCTCTATGTTTTCTAATAATCCTAACCCTAACCCTAGCTAAGGGTGTGGGCAGTTAGGGTTAGGGGTCAGATTTTCATCAATGCAACCTAACACTCATTTAAGATGAAAATAGAACTCAGGGTATCAAAATATTAGTCTGAGAAGACTTAGCAGCCTTGCCAAACAAACAAAATGTATCAGCAGTAGTACAATTTCATTTTTTGACAAGAATTGTGTTATTGGAAATTTTGTGTCGAATCGTACTCTCCAAGAGCATGGGACCAGCCCTCAAAAGCTTAGGAGTCTAGAAAACCCAATACATTTTAGCTACAACTGTTAAAATGGCAGTGCATTCAATGCCATATGCAACAGATTGAGTCGTTTAACCACTTTCTTTCATACTGTTGCTTTTCGGGGATTTAGACAACATCCTCACTTAGGGCAATGCAGCATTTTGAGCCATATATGCAAGAAAATAAAAAAGTGAAGAGAACACTAAAATATGACATTTCCTAAATTTCTCTTCTGTCCTAGAACACAGCCATGCCATCAAACATCCTCTATGTTTTCTAATAATCCTAACCCTAACCCTAGCTAAGGGTGTGGGCAGTTAGGGTTAGGGGTCAGATTTTCATCAATGCAACCTAACACTCATTTAAGATGAAAATAGAACTCAGGGTATCAAAATATTAGTCTGAGAAGACTTAGCAGCCTTGCCACAACAAACAAAATGTATCAGCAGTAGTACAATTTCATTTTTTGACAAGAATTGTGTTATTGGAAATTTTGTGTCGAATCGTACTCTCCAAGAGCATGGGACCAGCCCTCAAAAGCTTAGGAGTCTGGAAAACCCAATACATTTTAGCTACAACTGTTAAAATGGCAGTGCATTCAATGCCATATGCAACAGATTGAGTCGTTTAACCACTTTCTTTCATACTGTTGCTTTTCGGGGATTTAGACAAAATCCTCACTTAGGGCAATGCAGCATATAGAGCCATATATGCAAGAAAATAAAAAAGTGAAGAGAACATTAAAATATGACATTTCCTAAATTTCTCTTCTGTCCTAGAACACAGCCATGCCATCAAACATCCTCTATGTTTTCTAATAATCCTAACCCTAACCCTAGCTAAGGGTTTGGGCAGTTAGGGTTAGGGGTCAGATTTTCATCAATCCAACCTAACACTCATTTAAGATGAAAATAGAACTCAGGGCATCAAAATATTAGTCTGAGAAGACTTAGCAGCCTTGCCACAACAAACAAAATGTATCAGCAGTAGTACAATTTCATTTTTTGACAAGAATTGTGTTATTGGAAATTTCGTGTCGAATCGTACTCTCCATGAGCATGGGATCAGCCCTCAATAGCTTAGGAGTCTGGAAAACCCAATACATTTTAGCTACAACTGTTAATATGGCGGTGCATTCAATGCCATATGCAACAGATTGAGTCGTTTAACCACTTTCTTTCATACTGTTGCTTTTCGGGGATTTAGACAACATCCTCACTTAGGGCAATGCAGCATTTTGAGCCATATATGCAAGAAAATAAAAAAGTGAAGAGAACACTAAAATATGACATTTCCTAAATTTCTCTTCTGTCCTAGAACACAGCCATGCCATCAAACATCCTCTATGTTTTCTAATAATCCTAACCCTAACCCTAGCTAAGGGTGTGGGCAGTTAGGGTTAGGGGTCAGATTTTCATCAATGCAACCTAACACTCATTTAAGATGAAAATAGAACTCAGGGTATCAAAATATTAGTCTGAGAAGACTTAGCAGCCTTGCCAAACAAACAAAATGTATCAGCAGTAGTACAATTTCATTTTTTGACAAGAATTGTGTTATTGGAAATTTTGTGTCGAATCGTACTCTCCAAGAGCATGGGACCAGCCCTCAAAAGCTTAGGAGTCTAGAAAACCCAATACATTTTAGCTACAACTGTTAAAATGGCAGTGCATTCAATGCCATATGCAACAGATTGAGTCGTTTAACCACTTTCTTTCATACTGTTGCTTTTCGGGGATTTAGACAACATCCTCACTTAGGGCAATGCAGCATATAGAGCCATATATGCAAGAAAATAAAAAAGTGAAGAGAACATTAAAATATGACATTTCCTAAATTTCTCTTCTGTCCTAGAACACAGCCATGCCATCAAACATCCTCTATGTTTTCTAATAATCCTAACCCTAACCCTAGCTAAGGGTTTGGGCAGTTAGGGTTAGGGGTCAGATTTTCATCAATGCAACCTAACACTCATTTAAGATGAAAATAGAACTCAGGGCATCAAAATATTAGTCTGAAAAGACTTAGCAGCCTTGCCACAACAAACAAAATGTATCAGCAGTAGTACAATTTCATTTTTTGACAAGAATTGTGTTATTGGAAATTGTACTACTGCTGATACATTTTGTTTGTTGTGGCAAGGCTGCTAAGTCTTCTCAGACTAATATTTTGATACCCTGATTTGATTGTGTTATTGGAAATTTCGTGTCGAATCGTTCTCTCCATGAGCATGGGATCAGCCCTCAATAGCTTAGGAGTCTGGAAAACCCAATACATTTTAGCTACAACTGTTAATATGGCAGTGCATTCAATGCCATATGCAACAGATTGAGTCGTTTAACCACTTTCTTTCATACTGTTGCTTTTCGGGGATTTAGACAACATCCTCACTTAGGGCAATGCAGCATTATAGAGCCATATATGCAAGAAAATAAAAAAGTGAAGAGAACATTAAAATATGACATTTCCTAAATTTCTCTTCTGTCCTAGAACACAGCCATGCCATCAACATCCTCTATGTTTTCTAATAATCCTAACCCTAACCCTAGCTAAGGGTTTGGGCAGTTAGGGTTAGGGGTCAGATTTTCATCAATGCAACCTAACACTCATTTAAGATGAAAATAGAACTCAGGGTATCAAAATATTAGTCTGAGAAGACCTAGCAGCCTTGCCACAACAAACAAAATGTATCAGCAGTAGTACAATTTCATTTTTTGACAAGAATTGTGTTATTGAAAATTTCGTGTCGAATCGTACTCTCCAAGAGCATGGGACCAGCCCTCAATAGCTTAGGAGTCTGGAAAACCCAATACATTTTAGCTACAACTGTTAAAATGGCAGTGCATTCAATGCCATATGCAACAGATTGAGTCGTTTAACCACTTTCTTTCATACTGTTGCTTTTCGGGGATTTAGACAACATCCTCACTTAGGGCAATGCAGCATATAGAGCCATATATGCAAGAAAATAAAAAAGTGAAGAGAACATTAAAATATGACATTTCCTAAATTTCTCTTCTGTCCTAGAACACAGCCATGCCATCAAACATCCTCTATGTTTTCTAATAATCCTAACCCTAACCCTAGCTTAGGGTTTGGGCAGTTAGGGTTAGGGGTCAGATTTTCATCAATGCAACCTAACACTCATTTAAGATGAAAATAGAACTCAGGGCATCAAAATATTAGTCTGAAAAGACTTAGCAGCCTTGCCACAACAAACAAAATGTATCAACGGTAGTACAATTTCATTTTTTGAAAAGAATTGTGTTATTGGAAATTTCGTGTCGAATCGTACTCTCCATGAGCATGGTATAAGCCCTCAATAGCTTAGGAGTCTGGAAAACCCAATAAATTTTAGCTACAACTGTTAAAATGGCAGTGCATTCAATGCCATATGCAACAGATTGAGTCGTTTAACCACTTTCTTTCATACTGTTGCTTTTCGGGGATTTAGACAACATCCTCACTTAGGGCAATGCAGCATATAGAGCCATATATGCAAGAAAATAAAAAAGTAAAGAGAACATTAAAATATGACATTTCCTAAATTTCTCTTCTGTCCTAGAACACAGCCATGCCATCAAACATCCTCTATGTTTTCTAATAATCCTAACCCTAACCCTAGCTAAGGGGTTGGGCAGTTAGGGTTAGGGGTCAGATTTTCATCAATGCAACCTAGCACTCATTTAAGATGAAAATAGAACTCAGGGTATCAAAATATTAGTCTGAAAAGACTTAGCAGCCTTGCCACAACAAACAAAATGTATCAACGGTAGTACAATTTCATTTTTTGAAAAGAATTGTGTTATTGGAAATTTCGTGTCGAATCGTTCTCTCCATGAGCATGGGATCAGCCCTCAATAGCTTAGGAGTCTGGAATACCCAATACATTTAAGCTACAACTGTTAAAATGGCAGTGCATTCAATGCCATATGCAACAGATTGAGTCGTTTAACCACTTTCTTTCATACTGTTGCTTTTCGGGGATTTAGACAAAATCTTCACTTAGGGCAATGCAGCATATAGAGCCATATATGCAAGAAAATAAAAAAGTGAAGAGAACATTAAAATATGACATTTCCTAAATTTCTCTTCTGTCCTAGAACACAGCCATGCCATCAAACATCCTCTATGTTTTCTAATAATCCTAACCCTAACCCTAGCTAAGGGTTTGGGCAGTTAGGGTTAGGGGTCAGATTTTCATCAATCCAACCTAACACTCATTTAAGATGAAAATAGAACTCAGGGCATCAAAATATTAGTCTGAGAAGACTTAGCAGCCTTGCCACAACAAACAAAATGTATCAGCAGTAGTACAATTTCATTTTTTGACAAGAATTGTGTTATTGGAAATTTCGTGTCGAATCGTACTCTCCAAGAGCATGGGACCAGCCCTCAATAGCTTAGGAGTCTGGAAAACCCAATACATTTTAGCTACAACTGTTAAAATGGCAGTGCATTCAATGCCATATGCAACAGATTGAGTCGTTTAACCACTTTCTTTCATACTGTTGCTTTTCGGGGATTTAGACAACATCCTCACTTAGGGCAATGCAGCATATAGAGCCATATATGCAAGAAAATAAAAAAGTGAAGAGAACATTAAAATATGACATTTCCTAAATTTCTCTTCTGTCCTAGAACACAGCCATGCCATCAAACATCCTCTATGTTTTCTAATAATCCTAACCCTAACCCTAGCTAAGGGTTTGGGCAGTTAGGGTTAGGGGTCAGATTTTCATCAATGCAACCTAACACTCATTTAAGCTGAAAATAGAACTCAGGGTATCAAAATATTAGTCTGAGAAGGCTTAGCAGCCTTGCCACAACAAACAAAATGTATCAGCAGTAGTACAATTTCATTTTTTGACAAGAATTGTGTTATTGGAAATTTCGTGTCGAACCGTACTCTCCAAGAGCATGGGACCAGCCCTCAATAGCTTAGGAGTCTGGAATACCCAATACATTTAAGCTACAACTGTTAAAATGGCAGTGCATTCAATGCCATATGCAACAGATTGAGTCGTTTAACCACTTTCTTTCATACTGTTGCTTTTCGGGGATTTAGACAACATCCTCACTTAGGGCAATGCAGCATTTTGAGCCATATATGCAAGAAAATAAAAAAGTGAAGAGAACATTAAAATATGACACTTCCTAAATTTCTCTTCTGTCCTAGAACACAGCCATGCCATCAAACATCCTCTATGTTTTCTAATAATCCTAACCCTAACCCTAGCTAAGGGTTTGGGCAGTTAGGGTTAGGGGTCAGATTTTCATCAATGCAACCTAACACTCATTTAAGATGAAAATAGAACTCAGGGCATCAAAATATTAGTCTGAAAAGACTTAGCAGCCTTGCCACAACAAACAAAATGTATCAACGGTCGTACAATTTCATTTTTTGAAAAGAATTGTGTTATTGGAAATTTCGTGTCGAATCGTACTCTCCAAGAGCATGGGATCAGCCCTCAATAGCTTAGGAGTCTGGAAAACCCAATACATTTTAGCTACAACTGTTAAAATGGCAGTGCATTCAATGCCATATGCAACAGATTGAGTCGTTTAACCACTTTCTTTCATACTGTTGCTTTTCGGGGATTTAGACAACATCCTCACTTAGGGCAATGCAGCATATAGAGCCATATATGCAAGAAAATAAAAAAGTGAAGAGAACATTAAAATATGACATTTCCTAAATTTCTCTTCTGTCCTAGAACACAGCCATGCCATCAAACATCCTCTATGTTTTCTAATAATCCTAACCCTAACCCTAGCTAAGGGTTTGGGCAGTTAGGGTTAGGGGTCAGATTTTCATCAATGCAACCTAACACTCATTTAAGATGAAAATAGAACTCAGGGTATCAAAATATTAGTCTGAGAAGACCTAGCAGCCTTGCCACAACAAACAAAATGTATCAGCAGTAGTACAATTTCATTTTTTGACAAGAATTGTGTTATTGGAAATTTCGTGTCGAATCGTACTCTCCAAGAGCATGGGACCAGCCCTCAATAGCTTAGGAGTCTGGAAAACCCAATACATTTTAGCTACAACTGTTAAAATGGCAGTGCATTCAATGCCATATGCAACAGATTGAGTCGTTTAACCACTTTCTTTCATACTGTTGCTTTTCGGGGATTTAGACAACATCCTCACTTAGGGCAATGCAGCATATAGAGCCATATATGCAAGAAAATAAAAAAGTGAAGAGAACATTAAAATATGACATTTCCTAAATTTCTCTTCTGTCCTAGAACACAGCCATGCCATCAAACATCCTCTATGTTTTCTAATAATCCTAACCCTAACCCTAGCTAAGGGTTTGGGCAGTTAGGGTTAGGGGTCAGATTTTCATCAATGCAACCTAACACTCATTTAAGATGAAAATAGAACTCAGGGTATCAAAATATTAGTCTGAGAAGACTTAGCAGCCTTGCCACAACAAACAAACTGTATCAGCAGTAGTACAATTTCATTTTTTGACAAGAATTGTGTTATTGGAAATTTTGTGTCGAACCGTACTCTCCAAGAGCATGGGACCAGCCCTCAATAGCTTAGGAGTCTGGAAAACCCAATACATTTTAGCTACAACTGTTAAAATGGCAGTGCATTCAATGCCATATGCAACAGATTGAGTCGTTTAACCACTTTCTTTCATACTGTTGCTTTTCGGGGATTTAGACAACATCCTCACTTAGGGCAATGCAGCAGTTTGAGCCATATATGCAAGAAAATAAAAAAGTGAAGAGAACATTAAAATATGACACTTCCTAAATTTCTCTTCTGTCCTAGAACACAGCCATGCCATCAAACATCCTCTATGTTTTCTAATAATCCTAACCCTAACCCTAGCTAAGGGTTTGGGCAGTTAGGGTTAGGGGTCAGATTTTCATCAATGCAACCTAACACTCATTTAAGATGAAAATAGAACTCAGGGCATCAAAATATTAGTTTGAAAAGACTTAGCAGCCTTGCCACAACAAACAAAATGTATCAACGGTCGTACAATTTCATTTTTTGAAAAGAATTGTGTTATTGGAAATTTCGTGTCGAATCGTACTCTCCAAGAGCATGGGACCAGCCCTCAATAGCTTAGGAGTCTGGAAAACCCAATACATTTTAGCTACAACTGTTAAAATGGCAGTGCATTCAATGCCATATGCAACAGATTGAGTCGTTTAACCACTTTCTTTCATACTGTTGCTTTTCGGGGATTTAGACAACATCCTCACTTAGGGCAATGCAGCATATAGAGCCATATATGCAAGAAAATAAAAAAGTGAAGAGAACATTAAAATATGACATTTCCTAAATTTCTCTTCTGTCCTAGAACACAGCCATGCCATCAAACATCCTCTATGTTTTCTAATAATCCTAACCCTAACCCTAGCTAAGGGTTTGGGCAGTTAGGGTTAGGGGTCAGATTTTCATCAATGCAACCTAACACTCATTTAAGCTGAAAATAGAACTCAGGGTATCAAAATATTAGTCTGAGAAGACTTAGCAGCCTTGCCACAACAAACAAAATGTATCAGCAGTAGTACAATTTCATTTTTTGACAAGAATTGTGTTATTGGAAATTTCGTGTCGAATCGTTCTCTCCATGAGCATGGGATCAGCCCTCAATAGCTTAGGAGTCTGGAAAACCCAATACATTTTAGCTACAACTGTTAATATGGCAGTGCATTCAATGCCATATGCAACAGATTGAGTCGTTTAACCACTTTCTTTCATACTGTTGCTTTTCGGGGATTTAGACAACATCCTCACTTAGGGCAATGCAGCATTATAGAGCCATATATGCAAGAAAATAAAAAAGTGAAGAGAACATTAAAATATGACATTTCCTAAATTTCTCTTCTGTCCTAGAACACAGCCATGCCATCAACATCCTCTATGTTTTCTAATAATCCTAACCCTAACCCTAGCTAAGGGTTTGGGCAGTTAGGGTTAGGGGTCAGATTTTCATCAATGCAACCTAACACTCATTTAAGATGAAAATAGAACTCAGGGTATCAAAATATTAGTCTGAGAAGACCTAGCAGCCTTGCCACAACAAACAAAATGTATCAGCAGTAGTACAATTTCATTTTTTGACAAGAATTGTGTTATTGGAAATTTCGTGTCGAATCGTACTCTCCAAGAGCATGGGACCAGCCCTCAATAGCTTAGGAGTCTGGAAAACCCAATACATTTTAGCTACAACTGTTAAAATGGCAGTGCATTCAATGCCATATGCAACAGATTGAGTCGTTTAACCACTTTCTTTCATACTGTTGCTTTTCGGGGATTTAGACAACATCCTCACTTAGGGCAATGCAGCATATAGAGCCATATATGCAAGAAAATAAAAAAGTGAAGAGAACATTAAAATATGACATTTCCTAAATTTCTCTTCTGTCCTAGAACACAGCCATGCCATCAAACATCCTCTATGTTTTCTAATAATCCTAACCCTAACCCTAGCTAAGGGTTTGGGCAGTTAGGGTTAGGGGTCAGATTTTCATCAATGCAACCTAACACTCATTTAAGATGAAAATAGAACTCAGGGCATCAAAATATTAGTCTGAAAAGACTTAGCAGCCTTGCCACAACAAACAAAATGTATCAGCAGTAGTACAATTTCATTTTTTGACAAGAATTGTGTTATTGGAAATTTCGTGTTGAATCGTTCTCTCCATGAGCATGGGATCAGCCCTCAATAGCTTAGGAGTCTGGAAAACCCAATACATTTTAGCTACAACTGTTAATATGGCAGTGCATTCAATGCCATATGCAACAGATTGAGTCGTTTAACCACTTTCTTTCATACTGTTGCTTTTCGGGGATTTAGACAAAATCTTCACTTAGGGCAATGCAGCATATAGAGCCATATATGCAAGAAAATAAAAAAGTGAAGAGAACATTAAAATATGACATTTCCTAAATTTCTCTTCTGTCCTAGAACACAGCCATGCCATCAAACATCCTCTATGTTTTCTAATAATCCTAACCCTAACCCTAGCTAAGGGTTTGGGCAGTTAGGGTTAGGGGTCAGATTTTCATCAATCCAACCTAACACTCATTTAAGATGAAAATAGAACTCAGGGCATCAAAATATTAGTCTGAGAAGACTTAGCAGCCTTGCCACAACAAACAAAATGTATCAGCAGTAGTACAATTTCATTTTTTGACAAGAATTGTGTTATTGGAAATTTCGTGTCGAATCGTACTCTCCAAGAGCATGGGACCAGCCCTCAATAGCTTAGGAGTCTGGAAAACCCAATACATTTTAGCTACAACTGTTAAAATGGCAGTGCATTCAATGCCATATGCAACAGATTGAGTCGTTTAACCACTTTCTTTCATACTGTTGCTTTTCGGGGATTTAGACAACATCCTCACTTAGGGCAATGCAGCATATAGAGCCATATATGCAAGAAAATAAAAAAGTGAAGAGAACATTAAAATATGACATTTCCTAAATTTCTCTTCTGTCCTAGAACACAGCCATGCCATCAAACATCCTCTATGTTTTCTAATAATCCTAACCCTAACCCTAGCTAAGGGTTTGGGCAGTTAGGGTTAGGGGTCAGATTTTCATCAATGCAACCTAACACTCATTTAAGCTGAAAATAGAACTCAGGGTATCAAAATATTAGTCTGAGAAGACTTAGCAGCCTTGCCACAACAAACAAAATGTATCAGCAGTAGTACAATTTCATTTTTTGACAAGAATTGTGTTATTGGAAATTTCGTGTCGAATCGTTCTCTCCATGAGCATGGGATCAGCCCTCAATAGCTTAGGAGTCTGGAAAACCCAATACATTTTAGCTACAACTGTTAATATGGCAGTGCATTCAATGCCATATGCAACAGATTGAGTCGTTTAACCACTTTCTTTCATACTGTTGCTTTTCGGGGATTTAGACAACATCCTCACTTAGGGCAATGCAGCATTATAGAGCCATATATGCAAGAAAATAAAAAAGTGAAGAGAACATTAAAATATGACATTTCCTAAATTTCTCTTCTGTCCTAGAACACAGCCATGCCATCAACATCCTCTATGTTTTCTAATAATCCTAACCCTAACCCTAGCTAAGGGTTTGGGCAGTTAGGGTTAGGGGTCAGATTTTCATCAATGCAACCTAACACTCATTTAAGATGAAAATAGAACTCAGGGTATCAAAATATTAGTCTGAGAAGACCTAGCAGCCTTGCCACAACAAACAAAATGTATCAGCAGTAGTACAATTTCATTTTTTGACAAGAATTGTGTTATTGGAAATTTCGTGTCGAATCGTACTCTCCAAGAGCATGGGACCAGCCCTCAATAGCTTAGGAGTCTGGAAAACCCAATACATTTTAGCTACAACTGTTAAAATGGCAGTGCATTCAATGCCATATGCAACAGATTGAGTCGTTTAACCACTTTCTTTCATACTGTTGCTTTTCGGGGATTTAGACAACATCCTCACTTAGGGCAATGCAGCATATAGAGCCATATATGCAAGAAAATAAAAAAGTGAAGAGAACATTAAAATATGACATTTCCTAAATTTCTCTTCTGTCCTAGAACACAGCCATGCCATCAAACATCCTCTATGTTTTCTAATAATCCTAACCCTAACCCTAGCTAAGGGTTTGGGCAGTTAGGGTTAGGGGTCAGATTTTCATCAATGCAACCTAACACTCATTTAAGATGAAAATAGAACTCAGGGCATCAAAATATTAGTCTGAAAAGACTTAGCAGCCTTGCCACAACAAACAAAATGTATCAGCAGTAGTACAATTTCATTTTTTGACAAGAATTGTGTTATTGGAAATTTCGTGTTGAATCGTTCTCTCCATGAGCATGGGATCAGCCCTCAATAGCTTAGGAGTCTGGAAAACCCAATACATTTTAGCTACAACTGTTAATATGGCAGTGCATTCAATGCCATATGCAACAGATTGAGTCGTTTAACCACTTTCTTTCATACTGTTGCTTTTCGGGGATTTAGACAAAATCTTCACTTAGGGCAATGCAGCATATAGAGCCATATATGCAAGAAAATAAAAAAGTGAAGAGAACATTAAAATATGACATTTCCTAAATTTCTCTTCTGTCCTAGAACACAGCCATGCCATCAAACATCCTCTATGTTTTCTAATAATCCTAACCCTAACCCTAGCTAAGGGTTTGGGCAGTTAGGGTTAGGGGTCAGATTTTCATCAATCCAACCTAACACTCATTTAAGATGAAAATAGAACTCAGGGCATCAAAATATTAGTCTGAGAAGACTTAGCAGCCTTGCCACAACAAACAAAATGTATCAGCAGTAGTACAATTTCATTTTTTGACAAGAATTGTGTTATTGGAAATTTCGTGTCGAATCGTACTCTCCAAGAGCATGGGACCAGCCCTCAATAGCTTAGGAGTCTGGAAAACCCAATACATTTTAGCTACAACTGTTAAAATGGCAGTGCATTCAATGCCATATGCAACAGATTGAGTCGTTTAACCACTTTCTTTCATACTGTTGCTTTTCGGGGATTTAGACAACATCCTCACTTAGGGCAATGCAGCATATAGAGCCATATATGCAAGAAAATAAAAAAGTGAAGAGAACATTAAAATATGACATTTCCTAAATTTCTCTTCTGTCCTAGAACACAGCCATGCCATCAAACATCCTCTATGTTTTCTAATAATCCTAACCCTAACCCTAGCTAAGGGTTTGGGCAGTTAGGGTTAGGGGTCAGATTTTCATCAATGCAACCTAACACTCATTTAAGCTGAAAATAGAACTCAGGGTATCAAAATATTAGTCTGAGAAGGCTTAGCAGCCTTGCCACAACAAACAAAATGTATCAGCAGTAGTACAATTTCATTTTTTGACAAGAATTGTGTTATTGGAAATTTCGTGTCGAATCGTTCTCTCCATGAGCATGGGATCAGCCCTCAATAGCTTAGGAGTCTGGAAAACCCAATACATTTTAGCTACAACTGTTAATATGGCAGTGCATTCAATGCCATATGCAACAGATTGAGTCGTTTAACCACTTTCTTTCATACTGTTGCTTTTCGGGGATTTAGACAACATCCTCACTTAGGGCAATGCAGCATTATAGAGCCATATATGCAAGAAAATAAAAAAGTGAAGAGAACATTAAAATATGACATTTCCTAAATTTCTCTTCTGTCCTAGAACACAGCCATGCCATCAACATCCTCTATGTTTTCTAATAATCCTAACCCTAACCCTAGCTAAGGGTTTGGGCAGTTAGGGTTAGGGGTCAGATTTTCATCAATGCAACCTAACACTCATTTAAGATGAAAATAGAACTCAGGGTATCAAAATATTAGTCTGAGAAGACCTAGCAGCCTTGCCACAACAAACAAAATGTATCAGCAGTAGTACAATTTCAGTTTTTGACAAGAATTGTGTTATTGGAAATTTCGTGTCGAATCGTACTCTCCAAGAGCATGGGACCAGCCCTCAATAGCTTAGGAGTCTGGAAAACCCAATACATTTTAGCTACAACTGTTAAAATGGCAGTGCATTCAATGCCATATGCAACAGATTGAGTCGTTTAACCACTTTCTTTCATACTGTTGCTTTTCGGGGATTTAGACAACATCCTCACTTAGGGCAATGCAGCATATAGAGCCATATATGCAAGAAAATAAAAAAGTGAAGAGAACATTAAAATATGACATTTCCTAAATTTCTCTTCTGTCCTAGAACACAGCCATGCCATCAAACATCCTCTATGTTTTCTAATAATCCTAACCCTAACCCTAGCTAAGGGTTTGGGCAGTTAGGGTTAGGGGTCAGATTTTCATCAATGCAACCTAACACTCATTTAAGATGAAAATAGAACTCAGGGCATCAAAATATTAGTCTGAAAAGACTTAGCAGCCTTGCCACAACAAACAAAATGTATCAGCAGTAGTACAATTTCATTTTTTGACAAGAATTGTGTTATTGGAAATTTCGTGTTGAATCGTTCTCTCCATGAGCATGGGATCAGCCCTCAATAGCTTAGGAGTCTGGAAAACCCAATACATTTTAGCTACAACTGTTAATATGGCAGTGCATTCAATGCCATATGCAACAGATTGAGTCGTTTAACCACTTTCTTTCATACTGTTGCTTTTCGGGGATTTAGACAAAATCCTCACTTAGGGCAATGCAGCATATAGAGCCATATATGCAAGAAAATAAAAAAGTGAAGAGAACATTAAAATATGACATTTCCTAAATTTCTCTTCTGTCCTAGAACACAGCCATGCCATCAAACATCCTCTATGTTTTCTAATAATCCTAACCCTAACCCTAGCTAAGGGTTTGGGCAGTTAGGGTTAGGGGTCAGATTTTCATCAATCCAACCTAACACTCATTTAAGATGAAAATAGAACTCAGGGCATCAAAATATTAGTCTGAGAAGACTTAGCAGCCTTGCCACAACAAACAAAATGTATCAGCAGTAGTACAATTTCATTTTTTGACAAGAATTGTGTTATTGGAAATTTCGTGTCGAATCGTACTCTCCATGAGCATGGGATCAGCCCTCAATAGCTTAGGAGTCTGGAAAACCCAATACATTTTAGCTACAACTGTTAATATGGCGGTGCATTCAATGCCATATGCAACAGATTGAGTCGTTTAACCACTTTCTTTCATACTGTTGCTTTTCGGGGATTTAGACAACATCCTCACTTAGGGCAATGCAGCATTTTGAGCCATATATGCAAGAAAATAAAAAAGTGAAGAGAACACTAAAATATGACATTTCCTAAATTTCTCTTCTGTCCTAGAACACAGCCATGCCATCAAACATCCTCTATGTTTTCTAATAATCCTAACCCTAACCCTAGCTAAGGGTGTGGGCAGTTAGGGTTAGGGGTCAGATTTTCATCAATGCAACCTAACACTCATTTAAGATGAAAATAGAACTCAGGGTATCAAAATATTAGTCTGAGAAGACTTAGCAGCCTTGCCAAACAAACAAAATGTATCAGCAGTAGTACAATTTCATTTTTTGACAAGAATTGTGTTATTGGAAATTTTGTGTCGAATCGTACTCTCCAAGAGCATGGGACCAGCCCTCAAAAGCTTAGGAGTCTAGAAAACCCAATACATTTTAGCTACAACTGTTAAAATGGCAGTGCATTCAATGCCATATGCAACAGATTGAGTCGTTTAACCACTTTCTTTCATACTGTTGCTTTTCGGGGATTTAGACAACATCCTCACTTAGGGCAATGCAGCATTTTGAGCCATATATGCAAGAAAATAAAAAAGTGAAGAGAACACTAAAATATGACATTTCCTAAATTTCTCTTCTGTCCTAGAACACAGCCATGCCATCAAACATCCTCTATGTTTTCTAATAATCCTAACCCTAACCCTAGCTAAGGGTGTGGGCAGTTAGGGTTAGGGGTCAGATTTTCATCAATGCAACCTAACACTCATTTAAGATGAAAATAGAACTCAGGGTATCAAAATATTAGTCTGAGAAGACTTAGCAGCCTTGCCACAACAAACAAAATGTATCAGCAGTAGTACAATTTCATTTTTTGACAAGAATTGTGTTATTGGAAATTTTGTGTCGAATCGTACTCTCCAAGAGCATGGGACCAGCCCTCAAAAGCTTAGGAGTCTGGAAAACCCAATACATTTTAGCTACAACTGTTAAAATGGCAGTGCATTCAATGCCATATGCAACAGATTGAGTCGTTTAACCACTTTCTTTCATACTGTTGCTTTTCGGGGATTTAGACAAAATCCTCACTTAGGGCAATGCAGCATATAGAGCCATATATGCAAGAAAATAAAAAAGTGAAGAGAACATTAAAATATGACATTTCCTAAATTTCTCTTCTGTCCTAGAACACAGCCATGCCATCAAACATCCTCTATGTTTTCTAATAATCCTAACCCTAACCCTAGCTAAGGGTTTGGGCAGTTAGGGTTAGGGGTCAGATTTTCATCAATCCAACCTAACACTCATTTAAGATGAAAATAGAACTCAGGGCATCAAAATATTAGTCTGAGAAGACTTAGCAGCCTTGCCACAACAAACAAAATGTATCAGCAGTAGTACAATTTCATTTTTTGACAAGAATTGTGTTATTGGAAATTTCGTGTCGAATCGTACTCTCCATGAGCATGGGATCAGCCCTCAATAGCTTAGGAGTCTGGAAAACCCAATACATTTTAGCTACAACTGTTAATATGGCGGTGCATTCAATGCCATATGCAACAGATTGAGTCGTTTAACCACTTTCTTTCATACTGTTGCTTTTCGGGGATTTAGACAACATCCTCACTTAGGGCAATGCAGCATTTTGAGCCATATATGCAAGAAAATAAAAAAGTGAAGAGAACACTAAAATATGACATTTCCTAAATTTCTCTTCTGTCCTAGAACACAGCCATGCCATCAAACATCCTCTATGTTTTCTAATAATCCTAACCCTAACCCTAGCTAAGGGTGTGGGCAGTTAGGGTTAGGGGTCAGATTTTCATCAATGCAACCTAACACTCATTTAAGATGAAAATAGAACTCAGGGTATCAAAATATTAGTCTGAGAAGACTTAGCAGCCTTGCCAAACAAACAAAATGTATATCAGCAGTAGTACAATTTCATTTTTTGACAAGAATTGTGTTATTGGAAATTTTGTGTCGAATCGTACTCTCCAAGAGCATGGGACCAGCCCTCAAAAGCTTAGGAGTCTAGAAAACCCAATACATTTTAGCTACAACTGTTAAAATGGCAGTGCATTCAATGCCATATGCAACAGATTGAGTCGTTTAACCACTTTCTTTCATACTGTTGCTTTTCGGGGATTTAGACAACATCCTCACTTAGGGCAATGCAGCATATAGAGCCATATATGCAAGAAAATAAAAAAGTGAAGAGAACATTAAAATATGACATTTCCTAAATTTCTCTTCTGTCCTAGAACACAGCCATGCCATCAAACATCCTCTATGTTTTCTAATAATCCTAACCCTAACCCTAGCTAAGGGTTTGGGCAGTTAGGGTTAGGGGTCAGATTTTCATCAATGCAACCTAACACTCATTTAAGATGAAAATAGAACTCAGGGCATCAAAATATTAGTCTGAAAAGACTTAGCAGCCTTGCCACAACAAACAAAATGTATCAGCAGTAGTACAATTTCATTTTTTGACAAGAATTGTGTTATTGGAAATTGTACTACTGCTGATACATTTTGTTTGTTGTGGCAAGGCTGCTAAGTCTTCTCAGACTAATATTTTGATACCCTGATTTGATTGTGTTATTGGAAATTTCGTGTCGAATCGTTCTCTCCATGAGCATGGGATCAGCCCTCAATAGCTTAGGAGTCTGGAAAACCCAATACATTTTAGCTACAACTGTTAATATGGCAGTGCATTCAATGCCATATGCAACAGATTGAGTCGTTTAACCACTTTCTTTCATACTGTTGCTTTTCGGGGATTTAGACAACATCCTCACTTAGGGCAATGCAGCATTATAGAGCCATATATGCAAGAAAATAAAAAAGTGAAGAGAACATTAAAATATGACATTTCCTAAATTTCTCTTCTGTCCTAGAACACAGCCATGCCATCAACATCCTCTATGTTTTCTAATAATCCTAACCCTAACCCTAGCTAAGGGTTTGGGCAGTTAGGGTTAGGGGTCAGATTTTCATCAATGCAACCTAACACTCATTTAAGATGAAAATAGAACTCAGGGTATCAAAATATTAGTCTGAGAAGACCTAGCAGCCTTGCCACAACAAACAAAATGTATCAGCAGTAGTACAATTTCATTTTTTGACAAGAATTGTGTTATTGAAAATTTCGTGTCGAATCGTACTCTCCAAGAGCATGGGACCAGCCCTCAATAGCTTAGGAGTCTGGAAAACCCAATACATTTTAGCTACAACTGTTAAAATGGCAGTGCATTCAATGCCATATGCAACAGATTGAGTCGTTTAACCACTTTCTTTCATACTGTTGCTTTTCGGGGATTTAGACAACATCCTCACTTAGGGCAATGCAGCATATAGAGCCATATATGCAAGAAAATAAAAAAGTGAAGAGAACATTAAAATATGACATTTCCTAAATTTCTCTTCTGTCCTAGAACACAGCCATGCCATCAAACATCCTCTATGTTTTCTAATAATCCTAACCCTAACCCTAGCTTAGGGTTTGGGCAGTTAGGGTTAGGGGTCAGATTTTCATCAATGCAACCTAACACTCATTTAAGATGAAAATAGAACTCAGGGCATCAAAATATTAGTCTGAAAAGACTTAGCAGCCTTGCCACAACAAACAAAATGTATCAACGGTAGTACAATTTCATTTTTTGAAAAGAATTGTGTTATTGGAAATTTCGTGTCGAATCGTACTCTCCATGAGCATGGTATAAGCCCTCAATAGCTTAGGAGTCTGGAAAACCCAATAAATTTTAGCTACAACTGTTAAAATGGCAGTGCATTCAATGCCATATGCAACAAATTGAGTCGTTTAACCACTTTCTTTCATACTGTTGCTTTTCGGGGATTTAGACAACATCCTCACTTAGGGCAATGCAGCATATAGAGCCATATATGCAAGAAAATAAAAAAGTAAAGAGAACATTAAAATATGACATTTCCTAAATTTCTCTTCTGTCCTAGAACACAGCCATGCCATCAAACATCCTCTATGTTTTCTAATAATCCTAACCCTAACCCTAGCTAAGGGGTTGGGCAGTTAGGGTTAGGGGTCAGATTTTCATCAATGCAACCTAGCACTCATTTAAGATGAAAATAGAACTCAGGGTATCAAAATATTAGTCTGAAAAGACTTAGCAGCCTTGCCACAACAAACAAAATGTATCAACGGTAGTACAATTTCATTTTTTGAAAAGAATTGTGTTATTGGAAATTTCGTGTCGAATCGTTCTCTCCATGAGCATGGGATCAGCCCTCAATAGCTTAGGAGTCTGGAAAACCCAATACATTTTAGCTACAACTGTTAAAATGGCAGTGCATTCAATGCCATATGCAACAGATTGAGTCGTTTAACCACTTTCTTTCATACTGTTGCTTTTCGGGGATTTAGACAACATCCTCACTTAGGGCAATGCAGCATTTTGAGCCATATATGCAAGAAAATAAAAAAGTGAAGAGAACACTAAAATATGACATTTCCTAAATTTCTCTTCTGTCCTAGAACACAGCCATGCCATCAAACATCCTCTATGTTTTCTAATAATCCTAACCCTAACCCTAGCTAAGGGTGTGGGCAGTTAGGGTTAGGTGTCAGATTTTCATCAATGCAACCTAACACTCATTTAAGATGAAAATAGAACTCAGGGTATCAAAATATTAGTCTGAGAAGACTTAGCAGCCTTGCCACAACAAACAAAATGTATCAGCAGTAGTACAATTTCATTTTTTGACAAGAATTGTGTTATTGGAAATTTTGTGTCGAATCGTACTCTCCAAGAGCATGGGACCAGCCCTCAATAGCTTAGGAGTCTGGAAAACCCAATACATTTTAGCTACAACTGTTAAAATGGCAGTGCATTCAATGCCATATGCAACAGATTGAGTCGTTTAACCACTTTCTTTCATACTGTTGCTTTTCGGGGATTTAGACAACATCCTCACTTAGGGCAATGCAGCATTATAGAGCCATATATGCAAGAAAATAAAAAAGTGAAGAGAACATAAAAATATGACATTTCCTAAATTTCTCTTCTGTCCTAGAACACAGCCATGCCATCAACATCCTCTATGTTTTCTAATAATCCTAACCCTAACCCTAGCTAAGGGTTTGGGCAGTTAGGGTTAGGGGTCAGATTTTCATCAATGCAACCTAACACTCATTTAAGATGAAAATATAACTCAGGGTATCAAAATATTAGTCTGAGAAGACTTAGCAGCCTTGCCACAACAAACAAAATGTATCAGCAGTAGTACAATTTCATTTTTTGACAAGAATTGTGTTATTGGAAATTTCGTGTCGAATCGTACTCTCCAAGAGCATGGGACCAGCCCTCAATAGCTTAGGAGTCTGGAATACCCAATACATTTAAGCTACAACTGTTAAAATGGCAGTGCATTCAATGCCATATGCAACAGATTGAGTCGTTTAACCACTTTCTTTCATACTGTTGCTTTTCGGGGATTTAGACAACATCCTCACTTAGGGCAATGCAGCATATAGAGCCATATATGCAAGAAAATAAAAAAGTGAAGAGAACATTAAAATATGACATTTCCTAAATTTCTCTTCTGTCCTAGAACACAGCCATGCCATCAAACATCCTCTATGTTTTCTAATAATCCTAACCCTAACCCTAGCTAAGGGTTTGGGCAGTTAGGGTTAGGGGTCAGATTTTCATCAATGCAACCTAACACTCATTTAAGATGAAAATAGAACTCAGGGTATCAAAATATTAGTCTGAGAAGACTTAGCAGCCTTGCCACAACAAACAAAATGTATCAGCAGTAGTACAATTTCATTTTTTGACAAGAATTGTGTTATTGGAAATTTCGTGTCGAATCGTTCTCTCCATGAGCATGGGATCAGCCCTCAATAGCTTAGGAGTCTGGAAAACCCAATACATTTTAGCTACAACTGTTAATATAGCAGTGCATTCAATGCCATATGCAACAGATTGAGTCGTTTAACCACTTTCTTTCATACTGTTGCTTTTCGGGGATTTAGACAACATCCTCACTTAGGGCAATGCAGCATTATAGAGCCATATATGCAAGAAAATAAAAAAGTGAAGAGAACATTAAAATATGACATTTCCTAAATTTCTCTTCTGTCCTAGAACACAGCCATGCCATCAACATCCTCTATGTTTTCTAATAATCCTAACCCTAACCCTAGCTAAGGGTTTGGGCAGTTAGGGTTAGGGGTCAGATTTTCATCAATGCAACCTAACACTCATTTAAGATGAAAATAGAACTCAGGGTATCAAAATATTAGTCTGAGAAGACCTAGCAGCCTTGCCACAACAAACAAAATGTATCAGCAGTAGTACAATTTCATTTTTTGACAAGAATTGTGTTATTGGAAATTTCGTGTCGAATCGTACTCTCCAAGAGCATGGGACCAGCCCTCAATAGCTTAGGAGTCTGGAAAACCCAATACATTTTAGCTACAACTGTTAAAATGGCAGTGCATTCAATGCCATATGCAACAGATTGAGTCGTTTAACCACTTTCTTTCATACTGTTGCTTTTCGGGGATTTAGACAACATCCTCACTTAGGGCAATGCAGCATATAGAGCCATATATGCAAGAAAATAAAAAAGTGAAGAGAACATTAAAATATGACATTTCCTAAATTTCTCTTCTGTCCTAGAACACAGCCATGCCATCAAACATCCTCTATGTTTTCTAATAATCCTAACCCTAACCCTAGCTAAGGGTTTGGGCAGTTAGGGTTAGGGGTCAGATTTTCATCAATGCAACCTAACACTCATTTAAGATGAAAATAGAACTCAGGGCATCAAAATATTAGTCTGAAAAGACTTAGCAGCCTTGCCACAACAAACAAAATGTATCAGCAGTAGTACAATTTCATTTTTTGACAAGAATTGTGTTATTGGAAATTTCGTGTTGAATCGTTCTCTCCATGAGCATGGGATCAGCCCTCAATAGCTTAGGAGTCTGGAAAACCCAATACATTTTAGCTACAACTGTTAATATGGCAGTGCATTCAATGCCATATGCAACAGATTGAGTCGTTTAACCACTTTCTTTCATACTGTTGCTTTTCGGGGATTTAGACAAAATCCTCACTTAGGGCAATGCAGCATATAGAGCCATATATGCAAGAAAATAAAAAAGTGAAGAGAACATTAAAATATGACATTTCCTAAATTTCTCTTCTGTCCTAGAACACAGCCATGCCATCAAACATCCTCTATGTTTTCTAATAATCCTAACCCTAACCCTAGCTAAGGGTTTGGGCAGTTAGGGTTAGGGGTCAGATTTTCATCAATCCAACCTAACACTCATTTAAGATGAAAATAGAACTCAGGGCATCAAAATATTAGTCTGAGAAGACTTAGCAGCCTTGCCACAACAAACAAAATGTATCAGCAGTAGTACAATTTCATTTTTTGACAAGAATTGTGTTATTGGAAATTTCGTGTCGAATCGTACTCTCCATGAGCATGGGATCAGCCCTCAATAGCTTAGGAGTCTGGAAAACCCAATACATTTTAGCTACAACTGTTAATATGGCGGTGCATTCAATGCCATATGCAACAGATTGAGTCGTTTAACCACTTTCTTTCATACTGTTGCTTTTCGGGGATTTAGACAACATCCTCACTTAGGGCAATGCAGCATTTTGAGCCATATATGCAAGAAAATAAAAAAGTGAAGAGAACACTAAAATATGACATTTCCTAAATTTCTCTTCTGTCCTAGAACACAGCCATGCCATCAAACATCCTCTATGTTTTCTAATAATCCTAACCCTAACCCTAGCTAAGGGTGTGGGCAGTTAGGGTTAGGGGTCAGATTTTCATCAATGCAACCTAACACTCATTTAAGATGAAAATAGAACTCAGGGTATCAAAATATTAGTCTGAGAAGACTTAGCAGCCTTGCCACAACAAACAAAATGTATCAGCAGTAGTACAATTTCATTTTTTGACAAGAATTGTGTTATTGGAAATTTTGTGTCGAATCGTACTCTCCAAGAGCATGGGACCAGCCCTCAAAAGCTTAGGAGTCTGGAAAACCCAATACATTTTAGCTACAACTGTTAAAATGGCAGTGCATTCAATGCCATATGCAACAGATTGAGTCGTTTAACCACTTTCTTTCATACTGTTGCTTTTCGGGGATTTAGACAAAATCCTCACTTAGGGCAATGCAGCATATAGAGCCATATATGCAAGAAAATAAAAAAGTGAAGAGAACATTAAAATATGACATTTCCTAAATTTCTCTTCTGTCCTAGAACACAGCCATGCCATCAAACATCCTCTATGTTTTCTAATAATCCTAACCCTAACCCTAGCTAAGGGTTTGGGCAGTTAGGGTTAGGGGTCAGATTTTCATCAATCCAACCTAACACTCATTTAAGATGAAAATAGAACTCAGGGCATCAAAATATTAGTCTGAGAAGACTTAGCAGCCTTGCCACAACAAACAAAATGTATCAGCAGTAGTACAATTTCATTTTTTGACAAGAATTGTGTTATTGGAAATTTCGTGTCGAATCGTACTCTCCAAGAGCATGGGACCAGCCCTCAATAGCTTAGGAGTCTGGAAAACCCAATACATTTTAGCTACAACTGTTAATATGGCGGTGCATTCAATGCCATATGCAACAGATTGAGTCGTTTAACCACTTTCTTTCATACTGTTGCTTTTCGGGGATTTAGACAACATCCTCACTTAGGGCAATGCAGCATTTTGAGCCATATATGCAAGAAAATAAAAAAGTGAAGAGAACACTAAAATATGACATTTCCTAAATTTCTCTTCTGTCCTAGAACACAGCCATGCCATCAAACATCCTCTATGTTTTCTAATAATCCTAACCCTAACCCTAGCTAAGGGTGTGGGCAGTTAGGGTTAGGGGTCAGATTTTCATCAATGCAACCTAACACTCATTTAAGATGAAAATAGAACTCAGGGTATCAAAATATTAGTCTGAGAAGACTTAGCAGCCTTGCCAAACAAACAAAATGTATCAGCAGTAGTACAATTTCATTTTTTGACAAGAATTGTGTTATTGGAAATTTTGTGTCGAATCGTACTCTCCAAGAGCATGGGACCAGCCCTCAAAAGCTTAGGAGTCTAGAAAACCCAATACATTTTAGCTACAACTGTTAAAATGGCAGTGCATTCAATGCCATATGCAACAGATTGAGTCGTTTAACCACTTTCTTTCATACTGTTGCTTTTCGGGGATTTAGACAACATCCTCACTTAGGGCAATGCAGCATATAGAGCCATATATGCAAGAAAATAAAAAAGTGAAGAGAACATTAAAATATGACATTTCCTAAATTTCTCTTCTGTCCTAGAACACAGCCATGCCATCAAACATCCTCTATGTTTTCTAATAATCCTAACCCTAACCCTAGCTAAGGGTTTGGGCAGTTAGGGTTAGGGGTCAGATTTTCATCAATGCAACCTAACACTCATTTAAGATGAAAATAGAACTCAGGGCATCAAAATATTAGTCTGAAAAGACTTAGCAGCCTTGCCACAACAAACAAAATGTATCAGCAGTAGTACAATTTCATTTTTTGACAAGAATTGTGTTATTGGAAATTGTACTACTGCTGATACATTTTGTTTGTTGTGGCAAGGCTGCTAAGTCTTCTCAGACTAATATTTTGATACCCTGATTTGATTGTGTTATTGGAAATTTCGTGTCGAATCGTTCTCTCCATGAGCATGGGATCAGCCCTCAATAGCTTAGGAGTCTGGAAAACCCAATACATTTTAGCTACAACTGTTAATATGGCAGTGCATTCAATGCCATATGCAACAGATTGAGTCGTTTAACCACTTTCTTTCATACTGTTGCTTTTCGGGGATTTAGACAACATCCTCACTTAGGGCAATGCAGCATTATAGAGCCATATATGCAAGAAAATAAAAAAGTGAAGAGAACATTAAAATATGACATTTCCTAAATTTCTCTTCTGTCCTAGAACACAGCCATGCCATCAACATCCTCTATGTTTTCTAATAATCCTAACCCTAACCCTAGCTAAGGGTTTGGGCAGTTAGGGTTAGGGGTCAGATTTTCATCAATGCAACCTAACACTCATTTAAGATGAAAATAGAACTCAGGGTATCTAAATATTAGTCTGAGAAGACCTAGCAGCCTTGCCACAACAAACAAAATGTATCAGCAGTAGTACAATTTCATTTTTTGACAAGAATTGTGTTATTGGAAATTTCGTGTCGAATCGTACTCTCCAAGAGCATGGGACCAGCCCTCAATAGCTTAGGAGTCTGGAAAACCCAATACATTTTAGCTACAACTGTTAAAATGGCAGTGCATTCAATGCCATATGCAACAGATTGAGTCGTTTAACCACTTTCTTTCATACTGTTGCTTTTCGGGGATTTAGACAACATCCTCACTTAGGGCAATGCAGCATATAGAGCCATATATGCAAGAAAATAAAAAAGTGAAGAGAACATTAAAATATGACATTTCCTAAATTTCTCTTCTGTCCTAGAACACAGCCATGCCATCAAACATCCTCTATGTTTTCTAATAATCCTAACCCTAACCCTAGCTAAGGGGTTGGGCAGTTAGGGTTAGGGGTCAGATTTTCATCAATGCAACCTAGCACTCATTTAAGATGAAAATAGAACTCAGGGTATCAAAATATTAGTCTGAAAAGACTTAGCAGCCTTGCCACAACAAACAAAATGTATCAACGGTAGTACAATTTCATTTTTTGAAAAGAATTGTGTTATTGGAAATTTCGTGTCGAATCGTTCTCTCCATGAGCATGGGATCAGCCCTCAATAGCTTAGGAGTCTGGAAAACCCAATACATTTTAGCTACAACTGTTAAAATGGCAGTGCATTCAATGCCATATGCAACAGATTGAGTCGTTTAACCACTTTCTTTCATACTGTTGCTTTTCGGGGATTTAGACAACATCCTCACTTAGGGCAATGCAGCATTTTGAGCCATATATGCAAGAAAATAAAAAAGTGAAGAGAACACTAAAATATGACATTTCCTAAATTTCTCTTCTGTCCTAGAACACAGCCATGCCATCAAACATCCTCTATGTTTTCTAATAATCCTAACCCTAACCCTAGCTAAGGGTGTGGGCAGTTAGGGTTAGGGGTCAGATTTTCATCAATGCAACCTAACACTCATTTAAGATGAAAATAGAACTCAGGGTATCAAAATATTAGTCTGAGAAGACTTAGCAGCCTTGCCACAACAAACAAAATGTATCAGCAGTAGTACAATTTCATTTTTTGACAAGAATTGTGTTATTGGAAATTTTGTGTCGAATCGTACTCTCCAAGAGCATGGGACCAGCCCTCAATAGCTTAGGAGTCTGGAATACCCAATACATTTAAGCTACAACTGTTAAAATGGCAGTGCATTCAATGCCATATGCAACAGATTGAGTCGTTTAACCACTTTCTTTCATACTGTTGCTTTTCGGGGATTTAGACAACATCCTCACTTAGGGCAATGCAGCATATAGAGCCATATATGCAAGAAAATAAAAAAGTGAAGAGAACATTAAAATATGACATTTCCTAAATTTCTCTTCTGTCCTAGAACACAGCCATGCCATCAAACATCCTCTATGTTTTCTAATAATCCTAACCCTAACCCTAGCTAAGGGTTTGGGCAGTTAGGGTTAGGGGTCAGATTTTCATCAATGCAACCTAACACTCATTTAAGATGAAAATAGAACTCAGGGTATCAAAATATTAGTCTGAGAAGACTTAGCAGCCTTGCCACAACAAACAAAATGTATCAGCAGTAGTACAATTTCATTTTTTGACAAGAATTGTGTTATTGGAAATTTCGTGTCGAATCGTACTCTCCATGAGCATGGGATCAGCCCTCAATAGCTTAGGAGTCTGGAAAACCCAATACATTTTAGCTACAACTGTTAAAATGGCAGTGCATTCAATGCCATATGCAACAGATTGAGTCGTTTAACCACTTTCTTTCATACTGTTGCTTTTCGGGGATTTAGACAACATCCTCACTTAGGGCAATGCAGCATATAGAGCCATATATGCAAGAAAATAAAAAAGTGAAGAGAACATTAAAATATGACATTTCCTAAATTTCTCTTCTGTCCTAGAACACAGCCATGCCATCAAACATCCTCTATGTTTTCTAATAATCCTAACCCTAACCCTAGCTAAGTGTTTGGGCAGTTAGGGTTAGGGGTCGGATTTTCATCAATGCAACCTAACACTCATTTAAGATGAAAATAGAACTCAGGGCATCAAAATATTAGTCTGAAAAGACTTAGCAGCCTTGCCACAACAAACAAAATGTATCAGCAGTAGTACAATTTCATTTTTTGACAAGAATTGTGTTATTGGAAATTTCGTGTCGAATCGTTCTCTCCATGAGCATGGGATCAGCCCTCAATAGCTTAGGAGTCTGGAAAACCCAATACATTTTAGCTACAACTGTTAATATGGCAGTGCATTCAATGCCATATGCAACAGATTGAGTCGTTTAACCACTTTCTTTCATACTGTTGCTTTTCGGGGATTTAGACAAAATCCTCACTTAGGGCAATGCAGCATATAGAGCCATATATGCAAGAAAATAAAAAAGTGAAGAGAACACTAAAATATGACATTTCCTAAATTTCTCTTCTGTCCTAGAACACAGCCATGCCATCAAACATCCTCTATGTTTTCTAATAATCCTAACCCTAACCCTAGCTAAGGGTTTGGGCAGTTAGGGTTAGGGGTCAGATTTTCATCAATGCAACCTAACACTCATTTAAGATGAAAATAGAACTCAGGGTATCAAAATATTAGTCTGAGAAGACTTAGCAGCCTTGCCACAACAAACAAAATGTATCAGCAGTAGTACAATTTCATTTTTTGACAAGAATTGTGTTATTGGAAATTTCGTGTCGAATCGTTCTCTCCATGAGCATGGGATCAGCCCTCAATAGCTTAGGAGTCTGGAAAACCCAATACATTTTAGCTACAACTGTTAATATAGCAGTGCATTCAATGCCATATGCAACAGATTGAGTCGTTTAACCACTTTCTTTCATACTGTTGCTTTTCGGGGATTTAGACAACATCCTCACTTAGGGCAATGCAGCATTATAGAGCCATATATGCAAGAAAATAAAAAAGTGAAGAGAACATTAAAATATGACATTTCCTAAATTTCTCTTCTGTCCTAGAACACAGCCATGCCATCAACATCCTCTATGTTTTCTAATAATCCTAACCCTAACCCTAGCTAAGGGTTTGGGCAGTTAGGGTTAGGGGTCAGATTTTCATCAATGCAACCTAACACTCATTTAAGATGAAAATAGAACTCAGGGTATCAAAATATTAGTCTGAGAAGACCTAGCAGCCTTGCCACAACAAACAAAATGTATCAGCAGTAGTACAATTTCATTTTTTGACAAGAATTGTGTTATTGGAAATTTCGTGTCGAATCGTACTCTCCAAGAGCATGGGACCAGCCCTCAATAGCTTAGGAGTCTGGAAAACCCAATACATTTTAGCTACAACTGTTAAAATGGCAGTGCATTCAATGCCATATGCAACAGATTGAGTCGTTTAACCACTTTCTTTCATACTGTTGCTTTTCGGGGATTTAGACAACATCCTCACTTAGGGCAATGCAGCATATAGAGCCATATATGCAAGAAAATAAAAAAGTGAAGAGAACATTAAAATATGACATTTCCTAAATTTCTCTTCTGTCCTAGAACACAGCCATGCCATCAAACATCCTCTATGTTTTCTAATAATCCTAACCCTAACCCTAGCTTAGGGTTTGGGCAGTTAGGGTTAGGGGTCAGATTTTCATCAATGCAACCTAACACTCATTTAAGATGAAAATAGAACTCAGGGCATCAAAATATTAGTCTGAAAAGACTTAGCAGCCTTGCCACAACAAACAAAATGTATCAACGGTAGTACAATTTCATTTTTTGAAAAGAATTGTGTTATTGGAAATTTCGTGTCGAATCGTACTCTCCATGAGCATGGTATAAGCCCTCAATAGCTTAGGAGTCTGGAAAACCCAATAAATTTTAGCTACAACTGTTAAAATGGCAGTGCATTCAATGCCATATGCAACAGATTGAGTCGTTTAACCACTTTCTTTCATACTGTTGCTTTTCGGGGATTTAGACAACATCCTCACTTAGGGCAATGCAGCATATAGAGCCATATATGCAAGAAAATAAAAAAGTAAAGAGAACATTAAAATATGACATTTCCTAAATTTCTCTTCTGTCCTAGAACACAGCCATGCCATCAAACATCCTCTATGTTTTCTAATAATCCTAACCCTAACCCTAGCTAAGGGGTTGGGCAGTTAGGGTTAGGGGTCAGATTTTCATCAATGCAACCTAGCACTCATTTAAGATGAAAATAGAACTCAGGGTATCAAAATATTAGTCTGAAAAGACTTAGCAGCCTTGCCACAACAAACAAAATGTATCAACGGTAGTACAATTTCATTTTTTGAAAAGAATTGTGTTATTGGAAATTTCGTGTCGAATCGTTCTCTCCATGAGCATGGGATCAGCCCTCAATAGCTTAGGAGTCTGGAAAACCCAATACATTTTAGCTACAACTGTTAAAATGGCAGTGCATTCAATGCCATATGCAACAGATTGAGTCGTTTAACCACTTTCTTTCATACTGTTGCTTTTCGGGGATTTAGACAACATCCTCACTTAGGGCAATGCAGCATTTTGAGCCATATATGCAAGAAAATAAAAAAGTGAAGAGAACACTAAAATATGACATTTCCTAAATTTCTCTTCTGTCCTAGAACACAGCCATGCCATCAAACATCCTCTATGTTTTCTAATAATCCTAACCCTAACCCTAGCTAAGGGTGTGGGCAGTTAGGGTTAGGTGTCAGATTTTCATCAATGCAACCTAACACTCATTTAAGATGAAAATAGAACTCAGGGTATCAAAATATTAGTCTGAGAAGACTTAGCAGCCTTGCCACAACAAACAAAATGTATCAGCAGTAGTACAATTTCATTTTTTGACAAGAATTGTGTTATTGGAAATTTTGTGTCGAATCGTACTCTCCAAGAGCATGGGACCAGCCCTCAATAGCTTAGGAGTCTGGAAAACCCAATACATTTTAGCTACAACTGTTAAAATGGCAGTGCATTCAATGCCATATGCAACAGATTGAGTCGTTTAACCACTTTCTTTCATACTGTTGCTTTTCGGGGATTTAGACATCCTCACTTAGGGCAATGCAGCATTATAGAGCCATATATGCAAGAAAATAAAAAAGTGAAGAGAACATAAAAATATGACATTTCCTAAATTTCTCTTCTGTCCTAGAACACAGCCATGCCATCAACATCCTCTATGTTTTCTAATAATCCTAACCCTAACCCTAGCTAAGGGTTTGGGCAGTTAGGGTTAGGGGTCAGATTTTCATCAATGCAACCTAACACTCATTTAAGATGAAAATATAACTCAGGGTATCAAAATATTAGTCTGAGAAGACTTAGCAGCCTTGCCACAACAAACAAAATGTATCAGCAGTAGTACAATTTCATTTTTTGACAAGAATTGTGTTATTGGAAATTTCGTGTCGAATCGTACTCTCCAAGAGCATGGGACCAGCCCTCAATAGCTTAGGAGTCTGGAATACCCAATACATTTAAGCTACAACTGTTAAAATGGCAGTGCATTCAATGCCATATGCAACAGATTGAGTCGTTTAACCACTTTCTTTCATACTGTTGCTTTTCGGGGATTTAGACAACATCCTCACTTAGGGCAATGCAGCATATAGAGCCATATATGCAAGAAAATAAAAAAGTGAAGAGAACATTAAAATATGACATTTCCTAAATTTCTCTTCTGTCCTAGAACACAGCCATGCCATCAAACATCCTCTATGTTTTCTAATAATCCTAACCCTAACCCTAGCTAAGGGTTTGGGCAGTTAGGGTTAGGGGTCAGATTTTCATCAATGCAACCTAACACTCATTTAAGATGAAAATAGAACTCAGGGTATCAAAATATTAGTCTGAGAAGACTTAGCAGCCTTGCCACAACAAACAAAATGTATCAGCAGTAGTACAATTTCATTTTTTGACAAGAATTGTGTTATTGGAAATTTCGTGTCGAATCGTTCTCTCCATGAGCATGGGATCAGCCCTCAATAGCTTAGGAGTCTGGAAAACCCAATACATTTTAGCTACAACTGTTAATATAGCAGTGCATTCAATGCCATATGCAACAGATTGAGTCGTTTAACCACTTTCTTTCATACTGTTGCTTTTCGGGGATTTAGACAACATCCTCACTTAGGGCAATGCAGCATTATAGAGCCATATATGCAAGAAAATAAAAAAGTGAAGAGAACATTAAAATATGACATTTCCTAAATTTCTCTTCTGTCCTAGAACACAGCCATGCCATCAACATCCTCTATGTTTTCTAATAATCCTAACCCTAACCCTAGCTAAGGGTTTGGGCAGTTAGGGTTAGGGGTCAGATTTTCATCAATGCAACCTAACACTCATTTAAGATGAAAATAGAACTCAGGGTATCAAAATATTAGTCTGAGAAGACCTAGCAGCCTTGCCACAACAAACAAAATGTATCAGCAGTAGTACAATTTCATTTTTTGACAAGAATTGTGTTATTGGAAATTTCGTGTCGAATCGTACTCTCCAAGAGCATGGGACCAGCCCTCAATAGCTTAGGAGTCTGGAAAACCCAATACATTTTAGCTACAACTGTTAAAATGGCAGTGCATTCAATGCCATATGCAACAGATTGAGTCGTTTAACCACTTTCTTTCATACTGTTGCTTTTCGGGGATTTAGACAACATCCTCACTTAGGGCAATGCAGCATATAGAGCCATATATGCAAGAAAATAAAAAAGTGAAGAGAACATTAAAATATGACATTTCCTAAATTTCTCTTCTGTCCTAGAACACAGCCATGCCATCAAACATCCTCTATGTTTTCTAATAATCCTAACCCTAACCCTAGCTAAGGGTTTGGGCAGTTAGGGTTAGGGGTCAGATTTTCATCAATGCAACCTAACACTCATTTAAGATGAAAATAGAACTCAGGGCATCAAAATATTAGTCTGAAAAGACTTAGCAGCCTTGCCACAACAAACAAAATGTATCAGCAGTAGTACAATTTCATTTTTTGACAAGAATTGTGTTATTGGAAATTTCGTGTTGAATCGTTCTCTCCATGAGCATGGGATCAGCCCTCAATAGCTTAGGAGTCTGGAAAACCCAATACATTTTAGCTACAACTGTTAATATGGCAGTGCATTCAATGCCATATGCAACAGATTGAGTCGTTTAACCACTTTCTTTCATACTGTTGCTTTTCGGGGATTTAGACAAAATCCTCACTTAGGGCAATGCAGCATATAGAGCCATATATGCAAGAAAATAAAAAAGTGAAGAGAACATTAAAATATGACATTTCCTAAATTTCTCTTCTGTCCTAGAACACAGCCATGCCATCAAACATCCTCTATGTTTTCTAATAATCCTAACCCTAACCCTAGCTAAGGGTTTGGGCAGTTAGGGTTAGGGGTCAGATTTTCATCAATCCAACCTAACACTCATTTAAGATGAAAATAGAACTCAGGGTATCAAAATATTAGTCTGAAAAGACTTAGCAGCCTTGCCACAACAAACAAAATGTATCAGCAGTAGTACAATTTCATTTTTTGACAAGAATTGTGTTATTGGAAATTGTACTACTGCTGATACATTTTGTTTGTTGTGGCAAGGCTGCTAAGTCTTCTCAGACTAATATTTTGATACCCTGATTTGATTGTGTTATTGGAAATTTCGTGTCGAATCGTTCTCTCCATGAGCATGGGATCAGCCCTCAATAGCTTAGGAGTCTGGAAAACCCAATACATTTTAGCTACAACTGTTAATATGGCAGTGCATTCAATGCCATATGCAACAGATTGAGTCGTTTAACCACTTTCTTTCATACTGTTGCTTTTCGGGGATTTAGACAACATCCTCACTTAGGGCAATGCAGCATTATAGAGCCATATATGCAAGAAAATAAAAAAGTGAAGAGAACATTAAAATATGACATTTCCTAAATTTCTCTTCTGTCCTAGAACACAGCCATGCCATCAACATCCTCTATGTTTTCTAATAATCCTAACCCTAACCCTAGCTAAGGGTTTGGGCAGTTAGGGTTAGGGGTCAGATTTTCATCAATGCAACCTAACACTCATTTAAGATGAAAATAGAACTCAGGGTATCAAAATATTAGTCTGAGAAGACCTAGCAGCCTTGCCACAACAAACAAAATGTATCAGCAGTAGTACAATTTCATTTTTTGACAAGAATTGTGTTATTGGAAATTTCGTGTCGAATCGTACTCTCCAAGAGCATGGGACCAGCCCTCAATAGCTTAGGAGTCTGGAAAACCCAATACATTTTAGCTACAACTGTTAAAATGGCAGTGCATTCAATGCCATATGCAACAGATTGAGTCGTTTAACCACTTTCTTTCATACTGTTGCTTTTCGGGGATTTAGACAACATCCTCACTTAGGGCAATGCAGCATATAGAGCCATATATGCAAGAAAATAAAAAAGTGAAGAGAACATTAAAATATGACATTTCCTAAATTTCTCTTCTGTCCTAGAACACAGCCATGCCATCAAACATCCTCTATGTTTTCTAATAATCCTAACCCTAACCCTAGCTAAGGGGTTGGGCAGTTAGGGTTAGGGGTCAGATTTTCATCAATGCAACCTAGCACTCATTTAAGATGAAAATAGAACTCAGGGTATCAAAATATTAGTCTGAAAAGACTTAGCAGCCTTGCCACAACAAACAAAATGTATCAACGGTAGTACAATTTCATTTTTTGAAAAGAATTGTGTTATTGGAAATTTCGTGTCGAATCGTTCTCTCCATGAGCATGGGATCAGCCCTCAATAGCTTAGGAGTCTGGAAAACCCAATACATTTTAGCTACAACTGTTAAAATGGCAGTGCATTCAATGCCATATGCAACAGATTGAGTCGTTTAACCACTTTCTTTCATACTGTTGCTTTTCGGGGATTTAGACAACATCCTCACTTAGGGCAATGCAGCATTTTGAGCCATATATGCAAGAAAATAAAAAAGTGAAGAGAACACTAAAATATGACATTTCCTAAATTTCTCTTCTGTCCTAGAACACAACCATGCCATCAAACATCCTCTATGTTTTCTAATAATCCTAACCCTAACCCTAGCTAAGGGTGTGGGCAGTTAGGGTTAGGGGTCAGATTTTCATCAATGCAACCTAACACTCATTTAAGATGAAAATAGAACTCAGGGTATCAAAATATTAGTCTGAGAAGACTTAGCAGCCTTGCCACAACAAACAAAATGTATCAGCAGTAGTACAATTTCATTTTTTGACAAGAATTGTGTTATTGGAAATTTTGTGTCGAATCGTACTCTCCAAGAGCATGGGACCAGCCCTCAATAGCTTAGGAGTCTGGAATACCCAATACATTTAAGCTACAACTGTTAAAATGGCAGTGCATTCAATGCCATATGCAACAGATTGAGTCGTTTAACCACTTTCTTTCATACTGTTGCTTTTCGGGGATTTAGACAACATCCTCACTTAGGGCAATGCAGCATATAGAGCCATATATGCAAGAAAATAAAAAAGTGAAGAGAACATTAAAATATGACATTTCCTAAATTTCTCTTCTGTCCTAGAACACAGCCATGCCATCAAACATCCTCTATGTTTTCTAATAATCCTAACCCTAACCCTAGCTAAGGGTTTGGGCAGTTAGGGTTAGGGGTCAGATTTTCATCAATGCAACCTAACACTCATTTAAGATGAAAATAGAACTCAGGGTATCAAAATATTAGTCTGAGAAGACTTAGCAGCCTTGCCACAACAAACAAAATGTATCAGCAGTAGTACAATTTCATTTTTTGACAAGAATTGTGTTATTGGAAATTTCGTGTCGAATCGTACTCTCCATGAGCATGGGATCAGCCCTCAATAGCTTAGGAGTCTGGAAAACCCAATACATTTTAGCTACAACTGTTAAAATGGCAGTGCATTCAATGCCATATGCAACAGATTGAGTCGTTTAACCACTTTCTTTCATACTGTTGCTTTTCGGGGATTTAGACAACATCCTCACTTAGGGCAATGCAGCATATAGAGCCATATATGCAAGAAAATAAAAAAGTGAAGAGAACATTAAAATATGACATTTCCTAAATTTCTCTTCTGTCCTAGAACACAGCCATGCCATCAAACATCCTCTATGTTTTCTAATAATCCTAACCCTAACCCTAGCTAAGTGTTTGGGCAGTTAGGGTTAGGGGTCGGATTTTCATCAATGCAACCTAACACTCATTTAAGATGAAAATAGAACTCAGGGCATCAAAATATTAGTCTGAAAAGACTTAGCAGCCTTGCCACAACAAACAAAATGTATCAGCAGTAGTACAATTTCATTTTTTGACAAGAATTGTGTTATTGGAAATTTCGTGTCGAATCGTTCTCTCCATGAGCATGGGATCAGCCCTCAATAGCTTAGGAGTCTGGAAAACCCAATACATTTTAGCTACAACTGTTAATATGGCAGTGCATTCAATGCCATATGCAACAGATTGAGTCGTTTAACCACTTTCTTTCATACTGTTGCTTTTCGGGGATTTAGACAAAATCCTCACTTAGGGCAATGCAGCATATAGAGCCATATATGCAAGAAAATAAAAAAGTGAAGAGAACACTAAAATATGACATTTCCTAAATTTCTCTTCTGTCCTAGAACACAGCCATGCCATCAAACATCCTCTATGTTTTCTAATAATCCTAACCCTAACCCTAGCTAAGGGTTTGGGCAGTTAGGGTTAGGGGTCAGATTTTCATCAATGCAACCTAACACTCATTTAAGATGAAAATAGAACTCAGGGCATCAAAATATTAGTCTGAGAAGACTTAGCAGCCTTGCCACAACAAACAAAATGTATCAGCAGTAGTACAATTTCATTTTTTGACAAGAATTGTGTTATTGGAAATTTCGTGTCGAATCGTTCTCTCCATGAGCATGGGATCAGCCCTCAATAGCTTAGGAGTCTGGAAAACCCAATACATTTTAGCTACAACTGTTAATATAGCAGTGCATTCAATGCCATATGCAACAGATTGAGTCGTTTAACCACTTTCTTTCATACTGTTGCTTTTCGGGGATTTAGACAACATCCTCACTTAGGGCAATGCAGCATTATAGAGCCATATATGCAAGAAAATAAAAAAGTGAAGAGAACATTAAAATATGACATTTCCTAAATTTCTCTTCTGTCCTAGAACACAGCCATGCCATCAACATCCTCTATGTTTTCTAATAATCCTAACCCTAACCCTAGCTAAGGGTTTGGGCAGTTAGGGTTAGGGGTCAGATTTTCATCAATGCAACCTAACACTCATTTAAGATGAAAATAGAACTCAGGGTATCAAAATATTAGTCTGAGAAGACCTAGCAGCCTTGCCACAACAAACAAAATGTATCAGCAGTAGTACAATTTCATTTTTTGACAAGAATTGTGTTATTGGAAATTTCGTGTCGAATCGTACTCTCCAAGAGCATGGGACCAGCCCTCAATAGCTTAGGAGTCTGGAAAACCCAATACATTTTAGCTACAACTGTTAAAATGGCAGTGCATTCAATGCCATATGCAACAGATTGAGTCGTTTAACCACTTTCTTTCATACTGTTGCTTTTCGGGGATTTAGACAACATCCTCACTTAGGGCAATGCAGCATATAGAGCCATATATGCAAGAAAATAAAAAAGTGAAGAGAACATTAAAATATGACATTTCCTAAATTTCTCTTCTGTCCTAGAACACAGCCATGCCATCAAACATCCTCTATGTTTTCTAATAATCCTAACCCTAACCCTAGCTAAGGGTTTGGGCAGTTAGGGTTAGGGGTCAGATTTTCATCAATGCAACCTAACACTCATTTAAGATGAAAATAGAACTCAGGGCATCAAAATATTAGTCTGAAAAGCAGTAGTACAATTTCATTTTTTGACAAGAATTGTGTTATTGGAAATTGTACTACTGCTGATACATTTTGTTTGTTGTGGCAAGGCTGCTAAGTCTTCTCAGACTAATATTTTGATACCCTGATTTGATTGTGTTATTGGAAATTTCGTGTCGAATCGTTCTCTCCATGAGCATGGGATCAGCCCTCAATAGCTTAGGAGTCTGGAAAACCCAATACATTTTAGCTACAACTGTTAATATGGCAGTGCATTCAATGCCATATGCAACAGATTGAGTCGTTTAACCACTTTCTTTCATACTGTTGCTTTTCGGGGATTTAGACAACATCCTCACTTAGGGCAATGCAGCATTATAGAGCCATATATGCAAGAAAATAAAAAAGTGAAGAGAACATTAAAATATGACATTTCCTAAATTTCTC
The DNA here is from genome assembly GCF_040954835.1 of Lepisosteus oculatus. Classification (NCBI taxonomy): domain Eukaryota; kingdom Metazoa; phylum Chordata; class Actinopteri; order Semionotiformes; family Lepisosteidae; genus Lepisosteus; species Lepisosteus oculatus. The sequence goes on along the minus strand of NC_090712.1, from coordinate 5,680,633 downwards.
TTCTGTCCTAGAACACAGCCATGCCATCAACATCCTCTATGTTTTCTAATAATCCTAACCCTAACCCTAGCTAAGGGTTTGGGCAGTTAGGGTTAGGGGTCAGATTTTCATCAATGCAACCTAACACTCATTTAAGATGAAAATAGAACTCAGGGTATCAAAATATTAGTCTGAGAAGACCTAGCAGCCTTGCCACAACAAACAAAATGTATCAGCAGTAGTACAATTTCATTTTTTGACAAGAATTGTGTTATTGAAAATTTCGTGTCGAATCGTACTCTCCAAGAGCATGGGACCAGCCCTCAATAGCTTAGGAGTCTGGAAAACCCAATACATTTTAGCTACAACTGTTAAAATGGCAGTGCATTCAATGCCATATGCAACAGATTGAGTCGTTTAACCACTTTCTTTCATACTGTTGCTTTTCGGGGATTTAGACAACATCCTCACTTAGGGCAATGCAGCATATAGAGCCATATATGCAAGAAAATAAAAAAGTGAAGAGAACATTAAAATATGACATTTCCTAAATTTCTCTTCTGTCCTAGAACACAGCCATGCCATCAAACATCCTCTATGTTTTCTAATAATCCTAACCCTAACCCTAGCTAAGGGTTTGGGCAGTTAGGGTTAGGGGTCAGATTTTCATCAATGCAACTTAACACTCATTTAAGATGAAAATAGAACTCAGGGCATCAAAATATTAGTCTGAAAAGACTTAGCAGCCTTGCCACAACAAACAAAATGTATCAACGGTAGTACAATTTCATTTTTTGAAAAGAATTGTGTTATTGGAAATTTCGTGTCGAATCGTACTCTCCATGAGCATGGTATAAGCCCTCAATAGCTTAGGAGTCTGGAAAACCCAATAAATTTTAGCTACAACTGTTAAAATGGCAGTGCATTCAATGCCATATGCAACAGATTGAGTCGTTTAACCACTTTCTTTCATACTGTTGCTTTTCGGGGATTTAGACAACATCCTCACTTAGGGCAATGCAGCATATAGAGCCATATATGCAAGAAAATAAAAAAGTAAAGAGAACATTAAAATATGACATTTCCTAAATTTCTCTTCTGTCCTAGAACACAGCCATGCCATCAAACATCCTCTATGTTTTCTAATAATCCTAACCCTAACCCTAGCTAAGGGTTTGGGCAGTTAGGGTTAGGTGTCAGATTTTCATCAATGCAACCTAACACTCATTTAAGCTGAAAATAGAACTCAGGGTATCAAAATATTAGTCTGAGAAGACTTAGCAGCCTTGCCACAACAAACAAAATGTATCAGCAGTAGTACAATTTCATTTTTTGACAAGAATTGTGTTATTGGAAATTTCGTGTCGAATCGTTCTCTCCATGAGCATGGGATCAGCCCTCAATAGCTTAGGAGTCTGGAAAACCCAATACATTTTAGCTACAACTGTTAATATGGCAGTGCATTCAATGCCATATGCAACAGATTGAGTCGTTTAACCACTTTCTTTCATACTGTTGCTTTTCGGGGATTTAGACAACATCCTCACTTAGGGCAATGCAGCATTTTGAGCCATATATGCAAGAAAATAAAAAAGTGAAGAGAACATTAAAATATGACATTTCCTAAATTTCTATTCTGTCCTAGAACACAGCCATGCCATCAAACATCCTCTATGTTTTCTAATAATCCTAACCCTAACCCTAGCTAAGGGTTTGGGCAGTTAGGGTTAGGGGTCAGATTTTCATCAATGCAACCTAACACTCATTTAAGCTGAAAATAGAACTCAGGGTATCAAAATATTAGTCTGAGAAGACTTAGCAGCCTTGCCACAACAAACAAAATGTATCAGCAGTAGTACAATTTCATTTTTTGACAAGAATTGTGTTATTGGAAATTTCGTGTCGAATCGTTCTCTCCATGAGCATGGGATCAGCCCTCAATAGCTTAGGAGTCTGGAAAACCCAATACATTTTAGCTACAACTGTTAATATGGCAGTGCATTCAATGCCATATGCAACAGATTGAGTCATTTAACCACTTTCTTTCATACTGTTGCTTTTCGGGGATTTAGACAACATCCTCACTTAGGGCAATGCAGCATTTTGAGCCATATATGCAAGAAAATAAAAAAGTGAAGAGAACATTAAAATATGACATTTCCTAAATTTCTCTTCTTTCCTAGAACACAGCCATGCCATCAAACATCCTCTATGTTTTCTAATAATCCTAACCCTAACCCTAGCTAAGGGTTTGGGCAGTTAGGGTTAGGGGTCAGATTTTCATCAATGCAACCTAACACTCATTTAAGATGAAAATAGAACTCAGGGTATCAAAATATTAGTCTGAAAAGACTTAGCAGCCTTGCCACAACAAACAAAATGTATCAACGGTAGTACAATTTCATTTTTTGAAAAGAATTGTGTTATTGGAAATTTCGTGTCGAATCGTACTCTCCATGAGCATGGTATAAGCCCTCAATAGCTTAGGAGTCTGGAAAACCCAATACATTTTAGCTACAACTGTTAAAATGGCAGTGCATTCAATGCCATATGCAAATGATTGAGTCGTTTAACCACTTTCTTTCATACTGTTGCTTTTCGGGGATTTAGACAACATCCTCACATAGGGCAATGCAGCATATAGAGCCATATATGCAAGAAAATAAAAAAGTGAAGAGAACATTAAAATATGACATTTCCTAAATTTCTCTTCTGTCCTAGAACACAGCCATGCCATCAAACATCCTCAATGTTTTCTAATAATCCTAACCCTAACCCTAGCTAAGGGTTTGGGCAGTTAGGGTTAGGGGTCAGATTTTCATCAATGCAACCTAACACTCATTTAAGATGAAAATAGAACTCAGGGCATCAAAATATTAGTCTGAAAAGACTTAGCAGCCATGCCACAACAAACAAAATGTATCAACGGTAGTACAATTTCATTTTTTGAAAAGAATTGTGTTATTGGAAATTTCGTGTCGAATCGTACTCTCCAAGAGCATGGGATCAGCCCTCAATAGCTTAGGACTCTGGAAAACCCAATACACTTTAGCTACAACTGTTAAAATGGCAGTGCATTCAATGCCATATGCAACAGATTGAGTCGTTTAACCACTTTCTTTCATACTGTTGCTTTTCGGGGATTTAGACAACATCCTCACTTAGGGCAATGCAGCATATAGAGCCATATATGCAAGAAAATAAAAAAGTGAAGAGAACATTAAAATATGACATTTCCTAAATTTCTCTTCTGTCCTAGAACACAGCCATGCCATCAAACATCCTCTATGTTTTCTAATAATCCTAACCCTAACCCTAGCTAAGGGTTTGGGCAGTTAGGGTTAGGGGTCAGATTTTCATCAATGCAACCTAGCACTCATTTAAGATGAAAATAGAACTCAGGGCATCAAAATATTAGTCTGAAAAGACTTAGCAGCCTTGCCACAACAAACAAAATGTATCAACGGTAGTAAAATTTCATTTTTTGAAAAGAATTGTGTTATTGGAAATTTCGTGTCGAATCGTATTCTCCATGAGCATGGTATAAGCCCTCAATAGCTTAGGAGTCTGGAAAACCCAATACATTTTAGCTACAACTGTTAAAATGGCAGTGCATTCAATGCCATATGCAACAGATTGAGTCGTTTAACCACTTTCTTTCATACTGTTGCTTTTCGGGGATTTAGACAACATCCTCACTTAGGGCAATGCAGCATATAGAGCCATATATGCAAGAAAATAAAAAAGTGAAGAGAACATTAAAATATTACATTTCCTAAATTTCTCTTCTGTCCTAGAACACATCCATGCCATCAAACATCCTCTAAGTTATCTAATAATCCTAACCCTAACCCTAGCTAAGGGTTTGGGCAGTTAGGGTTAGGGGTCAGATTTTCATCAATGCAACCTAACACTCATTTAAGATGAAAATAGAACTCAGGGCATCAAAATATTAGTCTGAAAAGACTTAGCAGCCATTCCACAACAAACAAAATGTATCAACGGTAGTACAATTTCATTTTTGGAAAAGAATTGTGTTATTGGAAATTTCGTGTCGAATCGTACTCTCCAAGAGCATGGGATCAGCCCTCAATAGCTTAGGAGTCTGGAAAACCCAATACATTTTAGCTACAATATTAAAATAACAGTGCATTCAATGCCATATGCAACAGATTGAGTCGTTTAACCACTTTCTTTCATACTGTTGCTTTTCGGGGATTTAGACAACATCCTCACTTAGGGCAATACATTATATAGAGCCATATATGCAAGAAAATAAAAAAATGAAGAGAACATTAAAATATGACATTTCCTAAATTTCTCTTCTGTCCTAGAACACAGCCATGCCATCAAACATCCTCTATGTTTTCTAATAATCCTAACCCTAACCCTAGCTACGGGTTTGGGCAGTTAGGGTTAAGGGTCAGATTTTCATCAATGCAACCTGACACTCATTTAAGCTGAAAATAGAACTCAGGGCATCAAAATATTAGTCTGAAAAGACTTAGCAGCCTTGCCACAACAAACAAAATGTATCAACGGTACTACAATTTCATTTTTTGACAAGAATTGTGTTATTGGAAATTTTGTATTGAATCGTACTCTCCAAGAGCATGGGATCAGCCCTCAATAGCTTAGGAGTCTGGAAAACCCAATACATTTTAGCTACAACTGTTAATATGGCAGTGCATTCAATGCCATATGCAACAGTTGAGTCGTTTAACCACTTTCTTTCATACTGTTGCTTTTCGGGGATTTAGACAACATCCTCACTTAGGGCAATGCAGCATATAGAGCCATATATGCAAGAAAATAAAAAAGTGAAGAGAACATTAAAATATGACATTTCCTAAATTTCTCTTCTGTCCTAGAACACAGCCATGCCATCAAACATCCTCTATGTTTTCTAATAATCCTAACCCTAACCCTAGCTAAGGGTTTGGGCAGTTAGGGTTAGGGGTCAGATTTTCATCAATGCAACCTAACACTCATTTAAGCTGAAAATAGAACTCAGGGCATCAAAATATTAGTCTGAAAAGACTTAGCAGCCTTGCCACAACAAACAAAATGTATCAACGGTAGTACAATTTCATTTTTTGAAAAGAATTGTGTTATTGGAAATTTCGTGTCGAATTGTACTCTCCAAGAGCATGGGATCAGCCCTCAATAGCTTAGGAGTCTGGAAAACCCAATACATTTTAGCTACAACTGTTAAAATGGCAGTGCATTCAATGCCATATGCAACAGATTGAGTCGTTTAACCACTTTCTTTCATACTGTTGCTTTTCGGGGATTTAGACAACATCCTCACTTAGGGCAATGCAGCATATAGAGCCATATATGCAAGAAAATAAAAAAGTGAAGAGAACATTAAAATATGACATTTCCTAAATTTCTCTTCTGTCCTAGAACACAGCCATGCCATCAAACATCCTCTAGGTTTTCTAATAATCCTAACCCTAACCCTAGCTAAGGGTTTGGGCAGTTAGGGTTAGGGGTCAGATTTTCATCAATGCAACCTAACACTCATTTAAGATGAAAATAGAACTCAGGGCATCAAAGTATTAGTCTGAAAAGACTTAGCAGCCATGCCACAACAAACAAAATGTATCAACGGTAGTACAATTTCATTTTTTGAAAAGAATTGTGTTATTGGAAATTTCGTGTCGAATCGTACTCTCCAAGAGCATGGGATCAGCCCTCAATAGCTTAGGAGTCTGGAAAACCCAATACATTTTAGCTACAACTGTTAAAATGGCAGTGCATTCAATGCCATATGCAACAGATTGAGTCGTTTAACCACTTTCTTTCATACTGTTGCTTTTCGGGGATTTAGACAACATCCTCACTTAGGGCAATGCAGCATATAGAGCCATATATGCAAGAAAATAAAAAAGTGAAGAGAACATTAAAATATGACATTTCCTAAATTTCTCTTCTGTCCTAGAACACAGCCATGCCATCAAACATCCTCTATGTTTTCTAATAATCCTAACCCTAACCCTAGCTACGGGTTTGGGCAGTTAGGGTTAGGGGTCAGATTTTCATCAATGCAACCTAGCACTCATTTAAGATTAAAATAGAACTCAGGGCATCAAAATATTAGTCTGAAAAGACTTAGCAGCCTTGCCAAAACAAACAAAATGTATCAACGGTAGTACAATTTCATTTTTTGAAAAGAATTGTGTTATTGGAAATTTCGTGTCGAATCGTACTCTCCATGAGCATGGTATAAGCCCTCAATAGCTTAGGAGTCTGGAAAACCCAATACATTTTAGCTACAACTGTTAAAATGGCAGTGCATTCAATGCCATATGCAACAGATTGAGTCGTTTAACCACTTTCTTTCATACTGTTGCTTTTCGGGGATTTAGACAACATCCTCACATTGGGCAATGCAGCATATAGAGCCATATATGCAAGAAAATAAAAAAGTGAAGAGAACATTAAAATATGACATTTCCTAAATTTCTCTTCTGTCCTAGAACACAGCCATGCCATCAAACATCCTCAATGTTTTCTAATAATCCTAACCCTAACCCTAGCTAAGGGTTTGGGCAGTTAGGGTTAGGGGTCAGATTTTCATCAATGCAACCTAACACTCATTTAAGATGAAAATAGAACTCAGGGCATCAAAATATTAGTCTGAAAAGACTTAGCAGCCATGCCACAACAAACAAAATGTATCAACGGTAGTACAATTTCATTTTTTGAAAAGAATTGTGTTATTGGAAATTTCGTGTCGAATCGTACTCTCCAAGAGCATGGGATCAGCCCTCAATAGCTTAGGAGTCTGGAAAACCCAATACATTTTAGCTACAACTGTTAAAATGGCAGTGCATTCAATGCCATATGCAACAGATTGAGTCGTTTAACCACTTTCTTTCATACTGTTGCTTTTCGTGGATTTAGACAACATCCTCACTTAGGGCAATGCAGCATATAGAGCCATATATGCAAGAAAATAAAAAAGTGAAGAGAACATTAAAATATGACATTTCCTAAATTTCTCTTCTGTCCTAGAACACAGCCATGCCATCAAACATCCTCTATGTTTTCTAATAATCCTAACCCTAACCCTAGCTAAGGGTTTGGGCAGTTAGGGTTAGGGGTCAGATTTTCATCAATGCAACCTAACACTCATTTAAGATGAAAATAGAACTCAGGGCATCAAAGTATTAGTCTGAAAAGACTTAGCAGCCATGCCACAACAAACAAAATGTATCAACGGTAGTACAATTTCATTTTTTGAAAAGAATTGTGTTATTGGAAATTTCGTGTCGAATCGTACTCTCCAAGAGCATGGGATCAGCCCTCAATAGCTTAGGAGTCTGGAAAACCCAATACATTTTAGCTACAACTGTTAAAATGGCAGTGCATTCAATGCCATATGCAACAGATTGAGTCGTTTAACCACTTTCTTTCATACTGTTGCTTTTCGGGGATTTAGACAACATCCTCACTTAGGGCAATGCAGCATATAGAGCCATATATGCAAGAAAATAAAAAAGTGAAGAGAACATTAAAATATGACATTTCCTAAATTTCTCTTCTGTCCTAGAACACAGCCATGCCATCAAACATCCTCTATGTTTTCTAATAATCCTAACCCTAACCCTAGCTAAGGGTTTGGGCAGTTAGGGTTAGGGGTCAGATTTTCATCAATGCAACCTAACACTCATTTAAGATGAAAATAGAACTCAGGGCATCAAAATATTAGTCTGAAAAGACTTAGCAGCCATGCCACAACAAACAAAATGTATCAACGGTAGTACAAATTCATTTTTTGAAAAGAATTGTGTTATTGGAAATTTCGTGTCGAATCGTACTCTCCAAGAGCATGGGATCAGCCCTCAATAGCTTAGGAGTCTGGAAAACCCAATACATTTTAGCTACAACTGTTAAAATGGCAGTGCATTCAATGCCATATGCAACAGATTGAGTCGTTTAACCACTTTCTTTCATACTGTTGCTTTTCGGGGATTTAGACAACATCCTCACTTAGGGCAATACATTATATAGAGCCATATATGCAAGAAAATAAAAAAGTGAAGAGAACATTAAAATATGACATTTCCTAAATTTCTCTTCTGTCCTAGAACACAGCCATGCCATCAAACATCCTCTATGTTTTCTAATAATCCTAACCCTAACCCTAGCTACGGGTTTGGGCAGTTAGGGTTAAGGGTCAGATTTTCATCAATGCAACCTGACACTCATTTAAGCTGAAAATAGAACTCACGGTATCAAAATATTAGTCTGAGAAGACTTAGCAGCCTTGCCACAACAAACAAAATGTATCAACGGTACTACAATTTCATTTTTTGACAAGAATTGTGTTATTGGAAATTTTGTATTGAATCGTTCTCTCCATGAGCATGGGACCAGCCCTCAATAGCTTAGGAGTCTGGAAAACCCAATACATTTTAGCTACAACTGTTAATATGGCAGTGCATTCAATGCTATATGCAACAGATTGAGTCGTTTAACCACTTTCTTTCATACTGTTGCTTTTCGGGGATTTAGACAACATCCTCACTTAGGGCAATACATTATATAGAGCCATATATGCAAGAAAATAAAAAAGTTAAGAGAACATTAAAATATGACATTTCCTAAATTTCTCTTCTGTCCTAGAACACAGCCATGCCATCAAACATCCTCTATGTTTTCTAATAATCCTAACCCTAACCCTAGCTACGGGTTTGGGCAGTTAGGGTTAAGGGTCAGATTTTCATCAATGCAACCTGACACTCATTTAAGCTGAAAATAGAACTCACGGTATCAAAATATTAGTCTGAAAAGACTTAGCAGCCTTGCCACAACAAACAAAATATATCAACGGTACTACAATTTCATTTTTTGACAAGAATTGTGTTATTGGAAATTTTGTATTGAATCGTTCTCTCCATGAGCATGGGACCAGCCCTCAATAGCTTAGGAGTCTGGAAAACCCAATACATTTTAGCTACAACTGTTAATATGGCAGTGCATTCAATGCTATATGCAACAGATTGAGTCGTTTAACCACTTTCTTTCATACTGTTGCTTTTCGGGGATTTAGACAACATCCTCACTTAGGGCAATGCAGCATATAGAGCCATATATGCAAGAAAATAAAAAAATGAAGAGAACATTAAAATATGACATTTCCTAAATTTCTCTTCTGTCCTAGAACACAGCCATGCCATCAAACATCCTCTATGTTTTCTAATAATCCTAACCCTAACCCTAGCTAAGGGTTTGGGCAGTTAGGGTTAGGGGTCAGATTTTCATCAATGCAACCTAACACTCATTTAAGATGAAAATAGAACTCAGGGCATCAAAATATTAGTCTGAAAAGACTTAGCAGCCTTGCCACAACAAACAAAATGTATCAACGGTAGTACAATTTCATTTTTTGAAAAGAATTGTGTTATTGGAAATTTCGTGTCGAATCGTACTCTCCAAGAGCATGGGATCAGCCCTCAATAGCTTAGGAGTCTGGAAAACCCAATACATTTTAGCTACAACTGTTAAAATGGCAGTGCATTCAATGCCATATGCAACAGTTGAGTCGTTTAACCACTTTCTTTCATACTGTTGCTTTTCGGGGATTTAGACAACATCCTCACTTAGGGCAATGCAGCATATAGAGCCATATATGCAAGAAAATAAAAAAGTGAAGAGAACATTAAAATATGACATTTCCTAAATTTCTCTTCTGTCCTAGAACACAGCCATGCCATCAAACATCCTCTATGTTTTCTAATAATCCTAACCCTAACCCTAGCTAAGGGTTTGGGCAGTTAGGGTTAGGGGTCAGATTTTCATCAATGCAACCTAACACTCATTTAAGATGAAAATAGAACTCAGGGCATCAAAATATTAGTCTGAAAAGACTTAGCAGCCTTGCCACAACAAACAAAATGTATCAACGGTAGTACAATTTCATTTTTTGAAAAGAATTGTGTTATTGGAAATTTCGTGTCGAATCGTACTCTCCAAGAGCATGGGATCAGCCCTCAATAGCTTAGGAGTCTGGAAAACCCAATACATTTTAGCTACAACTGTTAAAATGGCAGTGCATTCAATGCCATATGCAACAGATTGAGTCGTTTAACCACTTTCTTTCATACTGTTGCTTTTCGGGGATTTAGACAACATCCTCACTTAGGGCAATGCAGCATATAGAGCCATATATGCAAGAAAATAAAAAAGTGAAGAGAACATTAAAATATGACATTTCCTAAATTTCTCTTCTGTCCTAGAACACAGCCATGCCATCAAACATCCTCTAGGTTTTCTAATAATCCTAACCCTAACCCTAGCTAAGGGTTTGGGCAGTTAGGGTTAGGGGTCAGATTTTCATCAATGCAACCTAACACTCATTTAAGATGAAAATAGAACTCAGGGCATCAAAGTATTAGTCTGAAAAGACTTAGCAGCCATGCCACAACAAACAAAATGTATCAACGGTAGTACAATTTCATTTTTTGAAAAGAATTGTGTTATTGGAAATTTCGTGTCGAATCGTACTCTCCAAGAGCATGGGATCAGCCCTCAATAGCTTAGGAGTCTGGAAAACCCAATACATTTTAGCTACAACTGTTAAAATGGCAGTGCATTCAATGCCATATGCAACAGATTGAGTCGTTTAACCACTTTCTTTCATACTGTTGCTTTTCGGGGATTTAGACAACATCCTCACTTAGGGCAATGCAGCATATAGAGCCATATATGCAAGAAAATAAAGTGAAGAGAACATTAAAATATGACATTTCCTAAATTTCTCTTCTGTCCTAGAACACAGCCATGCCATCAAACATCCTCTATGTTTTCTAATAATCCTAACCCTAACCCTAGCTAAGGGTTTGGGCACTTAGGGTTAGGGGTCAGATTTTCATCAATGCAACCTAACACTCATTTAAGATGAAAATAGAACTCAGGGCATCAAAATATTAGTCTGAAAAGACTTAGCAGCCATGCCACAACAAACAAAATGTATCAACGGTAGTACAATTTCATTTTTTGAAAAGAATTGTGTTATTGGAAATTTCGTGTCGAATCGTACTCTCCAAGAGCATGGGATCAGCCCTCAATAGCTTAGGAGTCTGGAAAACCCAATACATTTTAGCTACAACTGTTAAAATGGCAGTGCATTCAATGCCATATGCAACAGATTGAGTCGTTTAACCACTTTCTTTCATACTGTTGCTTTTCGGGGATTTAGACAACATCCTCACTTAGGGCAATACATTATATAGAGCCATATATGCAAGAAAATAAAAAAGTGAAGAGAACATTAAAATATAACATTTCCTAAATTTCTCTTCTGTCCTAGAACACAGCCATGCCATCAAACATCCTCTATGTTTTCTAATAATCCTAACCCTAACCCTAGCTACGGGTTTGGGCAGTTAGGGTTAAGGGTCAGATTTTCATCAATGCAACCTGACACTCATTTAAGCTGAAAATAGAACTCACGGTATCAAAATATTAGTCTGAAAAGACTTAGCAGCCTTGCCACAACAAACAAAATGTATCAACGGTACTACAATTTCATTTTTTGACAAGAATTGTGTTATTGGAAATTTTGTATTGAATCGTACTCTCCAAGAGCATGGGATCAGCCCTCAATAGCTTAGGAGTCTGGAAAACCCAATACATTTTAGCTACAACTGTTAATATGGCAGTGCATTCAATGCCATATGCAACAGTTGAGTCGTTTAACCACTTTCTTTCATACTGTTGCTTTTCGGGGATTTAGACAACATCCTCACTTAGGGCAATGCAGCATATAGAGCCATATATGCAAGAAAATAAAAAAGTGAAGAGAACATTAAAATATGACATTTCCTAAATTTCTCTTCTGTCCTAGAACACAGCCATGCCATCAAACATCCTCTATGTTTTCTAATAATCCTAACCCTAACCCTAGCTAAGGGTTTGGGCAGTTAGGGTTAGGGGTCAGATTTTCATCAATGCAACCTAACACTCATTTAAGCTGAAAATAGAACTCAGGGCATCAAAATATTAGTCTGAAAAGACTTAGCAGCCTTGCCACAACAATCAAAATGTATCAACGGTAGTACAATTTCATTTTTTGAAAAGAATTGTGTTATTGGAAATTTCGTGTCGAATCGTACTCTCCAAGAGCATGGGATCAGCCCTCAATAGCTTAGGAGTCTGGAAAACCCAATACATTTTAGCTACAACTGTTAAAATGGCAGTGCATTCAATGCCATATGCAACAGATTGAGTCGTTTAACCACTTTCTTTCATACTGTTGCTTTTCGGGGATTTAGACAACATCCTCACTTAGGGCAATGCAGCATATAGAGCCATATATGCAAGAAAATAAAAAAGTGAAGAGAACATTAAAATATGACATTTCCTAAATTTCTCTTCTGTCCTAGAACACAGCCATGCCATCAAACATCCTCAATGTTTTCTAATAATCCTAACCCTAACCCTAGCTAAGGGTTTGGGCAGTTAGGGTTAGGGGTCAGATTTTCATCAATGCAACCTAACACTCATTTAAGCTGAAAATAGAACTCAGGGCATCAAAATATTAGTCTGAAAAGACTTAGCAGCCTTGCCACAACAAACAAAATGTATCAACAGTAGTACAATTTCATTTTTTGACAAGAATTGTGTTATTGGAAATTTCGTGTCGAATCGTTCTCTCCATGAGCATGGGATCAGCCCTCAATAGCTTAGGAGTCTGGAAAACCCAATACATTTTAGCTACAACTGTTAAAATGGCAGTGCATTCAATGCCATATGCAACAGATTGAGTCGTTTAACCACTTTCTTTCATACTGTTGCTTTTCGGGGATTTAGACAACATCCTCACTTAGGGCAATGCAGCATATAGAGCCATATATGCAAGAAAATAAAAAAGTGAAGAGAACATTAAAATATGACATTTCCTAAATTTCTCTTCTGTCCTAGAACACAGCCATGCCATCAAACATCCTCTATGTTTTCTAATAATCCTAACCCTAACCCTAGCTAAGGGTTTGGGCAGTTAGGGTTAGGGGTCAGATTTTCATCAATGCAACCTAACACTCATTTAAGATGAAAATAGAACTCAGGGCATCAAAATATTAGTCTGAAAAGACTTAGCAGCCTTGCCACAACAAACAAAATGTATCAACGGTAGTACAATTTCATTTTTTGAAAAGAATTGTGTTATTGGAAATTTCGTGTCGAATCGTACTCTCCATGAGCATGGTATAAGCCCTCAATAGCTTAGGAGTCTGGAAAACCCAATAAATTTTAGCTACAACTGTTAAAATGGCAGTGCATTCAATGCCATATGCAACAGATTGAGTCGTTTAACCACTTTCTTTCATACTGTTGCTTATCGGGGATTTAGACAACATCCTCACTTAGGGCAATGCAGCATATAGAGCCATATATGCAAGAAAATAAAAAAGTGAAGAGAACATTAAAATATGACATTTCCTAAATTTCTCTTCTGTCCTAGAACACAGCCATGCCATCAAACATCCTCTATGTTTTCTAATAATCCTAACCCTAACCCTAGCTAAGGGTTTGGGCAGTTAGGGTTAGGGGTCAGATTTTCATCAATGCAACCTAACACTCATTTAAGATGAAAATAGAACTCAGGGCATCAAAATATTAGTCTGAAAAGACTTAGCAGCCATGCCACAACAAACAAAATGTATCAATGGTAGTACAATTTCATTTTTTGAAAAGAATTGTGTTATTGGAAATTTCGTGTCGAATCGTACTCTCCAAGAGCATGGGATCAGCCCTCAATAGCTTAGGAGTCTGGAAAACCCAATACATTTTAGCTACAACTGTTAAAATGGCAGTGCATTCAATGCCATATGCAACAGTTGAGTCGTTTAACCACTTTCTTTCATACTGTTGCTTTTCGGGGATTTAGACAACATCCTCACTTAGGGCAATGCAGCATATAGAGCCATATATGCAAGAAAATAAAAAAGTGAAGAGAACATTAAAATATGACATTTCCTAAATTTCTCTTCTGTCCTAGAACACAGCCATGCCATCAAACATCCTCTATGTTTTCTAATAATCCTAACCCTAACCCTAGCTAAGGGTTTGGGCAGTTAGGGTTAGGGGTCAGATTTTCATCAATGCAACCTAACACTCATTTAAGCTGAAAATAGAACTCAGGGCATCAAAATATTAGTCTGAAAAGACTTAGCAGCCTTGCCACAACAAACAAAATGTATCAACGGTAGTACAATTTCATTTTTTGAAAAGAATTGTGTTATTGGAAATTTCGTGTCGAATCGTACTCTCCAAGAGCATGGGATCAGCCCTCAATAGCTTAGGAGTCTGGAAAACCCAATACATTTTAGCTACAACTGTTAAAATGGCAGTGCATTCAATGCCATATGCAACAGATTGAGTCGTTTAACCACTTTCTTTCATACTGTTGCTTTTCGGGGATTTAGACAACATCCTCACTTAGGGCAATGCAGCATATAGAGCCATATATGCAAGAAAATAAAAAAGTGAAGAGAACATTAAAATATGACATTTCCTAAATTTCTCTTCTGTCCTAGAACACAGCCATGCCATCAAACATCCTCAATGTTTTCTAATAATCCTAACCCTAACCCTAGCTAAGGGTTTGGGCAGTTAGGGTTAGGGGTCAGATTTTCATCAATGCAACCTAACACTCATTTAAGCTGAAAATAGAACTCAGGGTATCAAAATATTAGTCTGAGAAGACTTAGCAGCCTTGCCACAACAAACAAAATGTATCAACAGTAGTACAATTTCATTTTTTGACAAGAATTGTGTTATTGGAAATTTCGTGTCGAATCGTTCTCTCCATGAGCATGGGATCAGCCCTCAATAGCTTATGAGTCTGGAAAACCCAATACATTTTAGCTACAACTGTTAAAATGGCAGTGCATTCAATGCCATATGCAACAGATTGAGTCGTTTAACCACTTTCTTTCATACTGTTGCTTTTCGGGGATTTAGACAACATCCTCACTTAGGGCAATGCAGCATATAGAGCCATATATGCAAGAAAATAAAAAAGTGAAGAGAAGATTAAAATATGACATTTCCTAAATTTCTCTTCTGTCCTAGAACACAGCCATGCCATCAAACATCCTCAATGTTTTCTAATAATCCTAACCCTAACCCTAGCTAAGGGTTTGGGCAGTTAGGGTTAGGGGTCAGATTTTCATCAATGCAACCTAACACTCATTTAAGCTGAAAATAGAACTCAGGGCATCAAAATATTAGTATGAAAAGACTTAGCAGCCTTGCCACAACAAACAAAATGTATCAACGGTAGTACAATTTCATTTTTTGAAAAGAATTATGTTATTGGAAATTTCGTGTCGAATCGTACTCTCCAAGAGCATGGGATCAGCCCTCAATAGCTTAGGAGTCTGGAAAACCCAATACATTTTAGCTACAACTGTTAAAATGGCAGTGCATTCAATGCCATATGCAACAGTTGAGTCGTTTAACCACTTTCTTTCATACTGTTGCTTTTCGGGGATTTAGACAACATCCTCACTTAGGGCAATGCAGCATATAGAGCCATATATGCAAGAAAATAAAAAAGTGAAGAGAACATTAAAATATGACATTTCCTAAATTTCTCTTCTGTCCTAGAACACAGCCATGCCATCAAACATCCTCTATGTTTTCTAATAATCCTAACCCTAACCCTAGCTAAGGGTTTGGGCAGTTAGGGTTAGGGGTCAGATTTTCATCAATGCAACCTAACACTCATTTAAGATGAAAATAGAACTCAGGGCATCAAAATATTAGTCTGAAAAGACTTAGCAGCCTTGCCACAACAAACAAAATGTATCAACGGTAGTACAATTTCATTTTTTGAAAAGAATTGTGTTATTGGAAATTTCGTGTCGAATCGTACTCTCCAAGAGCATGGGATCAGCCCTCAATAGCTTAGGAGTCTGGAAAACCCAATACATTTTAGCTACAACTGTTAAAATGGCAGTGCATTCAATGCCATATGCAACAGATTGAGTCGTTTAACCACTTTCTTTCATACTGTTGCTTTTCGGGGATTTAGACAACATCCTCACTTAGGGCAATGCAGCATATAGAGCCATATATGCAAGAAAATAAAAAAGTGAAGAGAACATTAAAATATGACATTTCCTAAATTTCTCTTCTGTCCTAGAACACAGCCATGCCATCAAACATCCTCTAGGTTTTCTAATAATCCTAACCCTAACCCTAGCTAAGGGTTTGGGCAGTTAGGGTTAGGGGTCAGATTTTCATCAATGCAACCTAACACTCATTTAAGATGAAAATAGAACTCAGGGCATCAAAGTATTAGTCTGAAAAGACTTAGCAGCCATGCCACAACAAACAAAATGTATCAACGGTAGTACAATTTCATTTTTTGAAAAGAATTGTGTTATTGGAAATTTCGTGTCGAATCGTACTCTCCAAGAGCATGGGATCAGCCCTCAATAGCTTAGGAGTCTGGAAAACCCAATACATTTTAGCTACAACTGTTAAAATGGCAGTGCATTCAATGCCATATGCAACAGATTGAGTCGTTTAACCACTTTCTTTCATACTGTTGCTTTTCGGGGATTTAGACAACATCCTCACTTAGGGCAATGCAGCATATAGAGCCATATATGCAAGAAAATAAAGTGAAGAGAACATTAAAATATGACATTTCCTAAATTTCTCTTCTGTCCTAGAACACAGCCATGCCATCAAACATCCTCTAGGTTTTCTAATAATCCTAACCCTAACCCTAGCTAAGGGTTTGGGCAGTTAGGGTTAGGGGTCAGATTTTCATAAATGCAACCTAGCACTCATTTAAGATGAAAATAGAACTCAGGGCATCAAAATATTAGTCTGAAAAGACTTAGCAGCCTTGCCACAACAAACAAAATGTATCAACGGTAGTAAAATTTCATTTTTTGAAAAGAATTGTGTTATTGGAAATTTCGTGTCGAATCGTATTCTCCATGAGCATGGTATAAGCCCTCAATAGCTTAGGAGTCTGGAAAACCCAATAAATTTTAGCTACAACTGTTAAAATGGCAGTGCATTCAATGCCATATGCAACAGATTGAGTCGTTTAACCACTTTCTTTCATACTGTTGCTTTTCGGGGATTTAGACAACATCCTCACTTAGGGCAATGCAGCATATAGAGCCATATATGCAAGAAAATAAAAAAGTGAAGAGAACATTAAAATATTACATTTCCTAAATTTCTCTTCTGTCCTAGAACACATCCATGCCATCAAACATCCTCTAAGTTATCTAATAATCCTAACCCTAACCCTAGCTAAGGGTTTGGGCAGTTAGGGTTAGGGGTCAGATTTTCATCAATGCAACCTAACACTCATTTAAGATGAAAATAGAACTCAGGGCATCAAAATATTAGTCTGAAAAGACTTAGCAGCCATTCCACAACAAACAAAATGTATCAACGGTAGTACAATTTCATTTTTGGAAAAGAATTGTGTTATTGGAAATTTCGTGTCGAATCGTACTCTCCAAGAGCATGGGATCAGCCCTCAATAGCTTAGGAGTCTGGAAAACCCAATACATTTTAGCTACAATATTAAAATAACAGTGCATTCAATGCCATATGCAACAGATTGAGTCGTTTAACCACTTTCTTTCATACTGTTGCTTTTCGGGGATTTAGACAACATCCTCACTTAGGGCAATGCAGCATATAGAGCCATATATGCAAGAAAATAAAAAAGTGAAGAGAACATTAAAATATGACATTTCCTAAATTTCTCTTCTGTCCTAGAACACAGCCATGCCATCAAACATCCTCTATGTTTTCTAATAATCCTAACCCTAACCCTAGCTAAGGGTTTGGGCAGTTAGGGTTAGGGGTCAGATTTTCATCAATGCAACCTAACACTCATTTAAGCTGAAAATAGAACTCAGGGCATCAAAATATTAGTCTGAAAAGACTTAGCAGCCATGCCACAACAAACAAAATGTATCAACGGTAGTACAATTTCATTTTTTGAAAAGAATTGTGTTATTGGAAATTTCGTGTCGAATCGTACTCTCCAAGAGCATGGGATCAGCCCTCAATAGCTTAGGAGTCTGGAAAACCCAATACATTTTAGCTACAACTGTTAATATGGCAGTGCATTCAATGCCATATGCAACAGTTGAGTCGTTTAACCACTTTCTTTCATACTGTTGCTTTTCGGGGATTTAGACAACATCCTCACTTAGGGCAATGCAGCATATAGAGCCATATATGCAAGAAAATAAAAAAGTGAAGAGAACATTAAAATATGACATTTCCTAAATTTCTCTTCTGTCCTAGAACACAGCCATGCCATCAAACATCCTCTATGTTTTCTAATAATCCTAACCCTAACCCTAGCTAAGGGTTTGGGCAGTTAGGGTTAGGGGTCAGATTTTCATCAATGCAACCTAACACTCATTTAAGCTGAAAATAGAACTCAGGGCATCAAAATATTAGTCTGAAAAGACTTAGCAGCCTTGCCACAACAAACAAAATGTATCAACGGTAGTACAATTTCATTTTTTGAAAAGAATTGTGTTATTGGAAATTTCGTGTCGAATTGTACTCTCCAAGAGCATGGGATCAGCCCTCAATAGCTTAGGAGTCTGGAAAACCCAATACATTTTAGCTACAACTGTTAAAATGGCAGTGCATTCAATGCCATATGCAACAGATTGAGTCGTTTAACCACTTTCTTTCATACTGTTGCTTTTCGGGGATTTAGACAACATCCTCACTTAGGGCAATGCAGCATATAGAGCCATATATGCAAGAAAATAAAAAAGTGAAGAGAACATTAAAATATGACATTTCCTAAATTTCTCTTCTGTCCTAGAACACAGCCATGCCATCAAACATCCTCTAGGTTTTCTAATAATCCTAACCCTAACCCTAGCTAAGGGTTTGGGCAGTTAGGGTTAGGGGTCAGATTTTCATCAATGCAACCTAACACTCATTTAAGATGAAAATAGAACTCAGGGCATCAAAGTATTAGTCTGAAAAGACTTAGCAGCCATGCCACAACAAACAAAATGTATCAACGGTAGTACAATTTCATTTTTTGAAAAGAATTGTGTTATTGGAAATTTCGTGTCGAATCGTACTCTCCAAGAGCATGGGATCAGCCCTCAATAGCTTAGGAGTCTGGAAAACCCAATACATTTTAGCTACAACTGTTAAAATGGCAGTGCATTCAATGCCATATGCAACAGATTGAGTCGTTTAACCACTTTCTTTCATACTGTTGCTTTTCGGGGATTTAGACAACATCCTCACTTAGGGCAATGCAGCATATAGAGCCATATATGCAAGAAAATAAAAAAGTGAAGAGAACATTAAAATATGACATTTCCTAAATTTCTCTTCTGTCCTAGAACACAGCCATGCCATCAAACATCCTCTATGTTTTCTAATAATCCTAACCCTAACCCTAGCTACGGGTTTGGGCAGTTAGGGTTAGGGGTCAGATTTTCATCAATGCAACCTAGCACTCATTTAAGATTAAAATAGAACTCAGGGCATCAAAATATTAGTCTGAAAAGACTTAGCAGCCTTGCCAAAACAAACAAAATGTATCAACGGTAGTACAATTTCATTTTTTGAAAAGAATTGTGTTATTGGAAATTTCGTGTCGAATCGTACTCTCCATGAGCATGGTATAAGCCCTCAATAGCTTAGGAGTCTGGAAAACCCAATACATTTTAGCTACAACTGTTAAAATGGCAGTGCATTCAATGCCATATGCAACAGATTGAGTCGTTTAACCACTTTCTTTCATACTGTTGCTTTTCGGGGATTTAGACAACATCCTCACTTAGGGCAATGCAGCATATAGAGCCATATATGCAAGAAAATAAAAAAGTGAAGAGAACATTAAAATATGACATTTCCTAAATTTCTCTTCTGTCCTAGAACACAGCCATGCCATCAAACATCCTCTATGTTTTCTAATACTCCTAACCCTAACCCTAGCTACGGGTTTGGGCAGTTAGGGTTAGGGGTCAGATTTTCATCAATGCAACCTAACACTCATTTAAGCTGAAAATAGAACTCAGGGTATCAAAATATTAGTCTGAGAAGACTTAGCAGCCTTGCCACAACAAACAAAATGTATCAACAGTAGTACAATTTCATTTTTTGACAAGAATTGTGTTATTGGAAATTTCGTGTCGAATCGTTCTCTCCATGAGCATGGGATCAGCCCTCAATAGCTTAGGAGTCTGGAAAACCCAATACATTTTAGCTACAACTGTTAAAATGGCAGTGCATTCAATGCCATATGCAACAGATTGAGTCGTTTAACCACTTTCTTTCATACTGTTGCTTTTCGGGGATTTAGACAACATCCTCACTTAGGGCAATGCAGCATATAGAGCCATATATGCAAGAAAATAAAAAAGTGAAGAGAACATTAAAATATGACATTTCCTAAATTTCTCTTCTGTCCTAGAACACAGCCATGCCATCAAACATCCTCTATGTTTTCTAATAATCCTAACCCTAACCCTAGCTAAGGGTTTGGGCAGTTAGGGTTAGGGGTCAGATTTTCATCAATGCAACCTAACACTCATTTAAGATGAAAATAGAACTCAGGGCATCAAAATATTAGTCTGAAAATACTTAGCAGCCTTGCCACAACAAACAAAATGTATCAACGGTAGTACAATTTCATTTTTTGAAAAGAATTGTGTTATTGGAAATTTCGTGTCGAATCGTACTCTCCATGAGCATGGTATAAGCCCTCAATAGCTTAGGAGTCTGGAAAACCCAATAAATTTTAGCTACAACTGTTAAAATGGCAGTGCATTCAATGCCATATGCAACAGATTGAGTCGTTTAACCACTTTCTTTCATACTGTTGCTTTTCGGGGATTTAGACAACATCCTCACTTAGGGCAATGCAGCATATAGAGCCATATATGCAAGAAAATAAAAAAGTGAAGAGAACATTAAAATATGACATTTCCTAAATTTCTCTTCTGTCCTAGAACACAGCCATGCCATCAAACATCCTCTATGTTTTCTAATAATCCTAACCCTAACCCTAGCTACGGGTTTGGGCAGTTAGGGTTAGGGGTCAGATTTTCATCAATGCAACCTGACACTCATTTAAGCTGAAAATAGAACTCACAGTATCAAAATATTAGTCTGAAAAGACTTAGCAGCCTTGCCACAACAAACAAAATGTATCAACGGTAGTACAATTTCATTTTTTGAAAAGAATTGTGTTATTGGAAATTTCGTGTCGAATCGTAGTCTCCAAGAGCATGGGATCAGCCCTCAATAGCTTAGGAGTCTGGAAAACCCAATACATTTTAGCTACAACTGTTAAAATGGCAGTGCATTCAATGCCATATGCAACAGATTGAGTCGTTTAACCACTTTCTTTCATACTGTTGCTTTTCGGGGATTTAGACAACATCCTCACTTAGGGCAATGCAGCATATAGAGCCATATATGCAAGAAAATAAAAAAGTGAAGAGAACATTAAAATATGACATTTCCTAAATTTCTCTTCTGTCCTAGAACACAGCCATGCCATCAAACATCCTCTATGTTTTCTAATACTCCTAACCCTAACCCTAGCTACGGGTTTGGGCAGTTAGGGTTAGGGGTCAGATTTTCATCAATGCAACCTAACACTCATTTAAGCTGAAAATAGAACTCAGGGTATCAAAATATTAGTCTGAGAAGACTTAGCAGCCTTGCCACAACAAACAAAATGTATCAACAGTAGTACAATTTCATTTTTTGACAAGAATTGTGTTATTGGAAATTTCGTGTCGAATCGTTCTCTCCATGAGCATGGGATCAGCCCTCAATAGCTTAGGAGTCTGGAAAACCCAATACATTTTAGCTACAACTGTTAAAATGGCAGTGCATTCAATGCCATATGCAACAGATTGAGTCGTTTAACCACTTTCTTTCATACTGTTGCTTTTCGGGGATTTAGACAACATCCTCACTTAGGGCAATGCAGCATATAGAGCCATATATGCAAGAAAATAAAAAAGTGAAGAGAACATTAAAATATGACATTTCCTAAATTTCTCTTCTGTCCTAGAACACAGCCATGCCATCAAACATCCTCTATGTTTTCTAATAATCCTAACCCTAACCCTAGCTAAGGGTTTGGGCACTTAGGGTTAGGGGTCAGATTTTCATCAATGCAACCTAACACTCATTTAAGATGAAAATAGAACTCAGGGCATCAAAATATTAGTCTGAAAAGACTTAGCAGCCATGCCACAACAAACAAAATGTATCAACGGTAGTACAATTTCATTTTTTGAAAAGAATTGTGTTATTGGAAATTTCGTGTCGAATCGTACTCTCCAAGAGCATGGGATCAGCCCTCAATAGCTTAGGAGTCTGGAAAACCCAATACATTTTAGCTACAACTGTTAAAATGGCAGTGCATTCAATGCCATATGCAACAGATTGAGTCGTTTAACCACTTTCTTTCATACTGTTGCTTTTCGGGGATTTAGACAACATCCTCACTTAGGGCAATACATTATATAGAGCCATATATGCAAGAAAATAAAAAAGTGAAGAGAACATTAAAATATAACATTTCCTAAATTTCTCTTCTGTCCTAGAACACAGCCATGCCATCAAACATCCTCTATGTTTTCTAATAATCCTAACCCTAACCCTAGCTACGGGTTTGGGCAGTTAGGGTTAAGGGTCAGATTTTCATCAATGCAACCTGACACTCATTTAAGCTGAAAATAGAACTCAGGGCATCAAAATATTAGTCTGAAAAGACTTAGCAGCCTTGCCACAACAAACAAAATGTATCAACAGTAGTACAATTTCATTTTTTGACAAGAATTGTGTTATTGGAAATTTCGTGTCGAATCGTTCTCTCCATGAGCATGGGATCAGCCCTCAATAGCTTAGGAGTCTGGAAAACCCAATACATTTTAGCTACAACTGTTAAAATGGCAGTGCATTCAATGCCATATGCAACAGATTGAGTCGTTTAACCACTTTCTTTCATACTGTTGCTTTTCGGGGATTTAGACAACATCCTCACTTAGGGCAATGCAGCATATAGAGCCATATATGCAAGAAAATAAAAAAGTGAAGAGAACATTAAAATATGACATTTCCTAAATTTCTCTTCTGTCCTAGAACACAGCCATGCCATCAAACATCCTCTATGTTTTCTAATAATCCTAACCCTAACCCTAGCTAAGGGTTTGGGCAGTTAGGGTTAGGGGTCAGATTTTCATCAATGCAACCTAACACTCATTTAAGATGAAAATAGAACTCAGGGCATCAAAATATTAGTCTGAAAAGACTTAGCAGCCTTGCCACAACAAACAAAATGTATCAACGGTAGTACAATTTCATTTTTTGAAAAGAATTGTGTTATTGGAAATTTCGTGTCGAATCGTACTCTCCATGAGCATGGTATAAGCCCTCAATAGCTTAGGAGTCTGGAAAACCCAATAAATTTTAGCTACAACTGTTAAAATGGCAGTGCATTCAATGCCATATGCAACAGATTGAGTCGTTTAACCACTTTCTTTCATACTGTTGCTTATCGGGGATTTAGACAACATCCTCACTTAGGGCAATGCAGCATATAGAGCCATATATGCAAGAAAATAAAAAAGTGAAGAGAACATTAAAATATGACATTTCCTAAATTTCTCTTCTGTCCTAGAACACAGCCATGCCATCAAACATCCTCTATGTTTTCTAATAATCCTAACCCTAACCCTAGCTAAGGGTTTGGGCAGTTAGGGTTAGGGGTCAGATTTTCATCAATGCAACCTAACACTCATTTAAGATGAAAATAGAACTCAGGGCATCAAAATATTAGTCTGAAAAGACTTAGCAGCCATGCCACAACAAACAAAATGTATCAATGGTAGTACAATTTCATTTTTTGAAAAGAATTGTGTTATTGGAAATTTCGTGTCGAATCGTACTCTCCAAGAGCATGGGATCAGCCCTCAATAGCTTAGGAGTCTGGAAAACCCAATACATTTTAGCTACAACTGTTAAAATGGCAGTGCATTCAATGCCATATGCAACAGTTGAGTCGTTTAACCACTTTCTTTCATACTGTTGCTTTTCGGGGATTTAGACAACATCCTCACTTAGGGCAATGCAGCATATAGAGCCATATATGCAAGAAAATAAAAAAGTGAAGAGAACATTAAAATATGACATTTCCTAAATTTCTCTTCTGTCCTAGAACACAGCCATGCCATCAAACATCCTCTATGTTTTCTAATAATCCTAACCCTAACCCTAGCTAAGGGTTTGGGCAGTTAGGGATAGGGGTCAGATTTTCATCAATGCAACCTAACACTCATTTAAGCTGAAAATAGAACTCAGGGCATCAAAATATTAGTCTGAAAAGACTTAGCAGCCTTGCCACAACAAACAAAATGTATCAACGGTAGTACAATTTCATTTTTTGAAAAGAATTGTGTTATTGGAAATTTCGTGTCGAATCGTACTCTCCAAGAGCATGGGATCAGCCCTCAATAGCTTAGGAGTCTGGAAAACCCAATACATTTTAGCTACAACTGTTAAAATGGCAGTGCATTCAATGCCATATGCAACAGATTGAGTCGTTTAACCACTTTCTTTCATACTGTTGCTTTTCGGGGATTTAGACAACATCCTCACTTAGGGCAATGCAGCATATAGAGCCATATATGCAAGAAAATAAAAAAGTGAAGAGAACATTAAAATATGACATTTCCTAAATTTCTCTTCTGTCCTAGAACACAGCCATGCCATCAAACATCCTCAATGTTTTCTAATAATCCTAACCCTAACCCTAGCTAAGGGTTTGGGCAGTTAGGGTTAGGGGTCAGATTTTCATCAATGCAACCTAACACTCATTTAAGCTGAAAATAGAACTCAGGGTATCAAAATATTAGTCTGAGAAGACTTAGCAGCCTTGCCACAACAAACAAAATGTATCAACAGTAGTACAATTTCATTTTTTGACAAGAATTGTGTTATTGGAAATTTCGTGTCGAATCGTTCTCTCCATGAGCATGGGATCAGCCCTCAATAGCTTATGAGTCTGGAAAACCCAATACATTTTAGCTACAACTGTTAAAATGGCAGTGCATTCAATGCCATATGCAACAGATTGAGTCGTTTAACCACTTTCTTTCATACTGTTGCTTTTCGGGGATTTAGACAACATCCTCACTTAGGGCAATGCAGCATATAGAGCCATATATGCAAGAAAATAAAAAAGTGAAGAGAAGATTAAAATATGACATTTCCTAAATTTCTCTTCTGTCCTAGAACACAGCCATGCCATCAAACATCCTCAATGTTTTCTAATAATCCTAACCCTAACCCTAGCTACGGGTTTGGGCAGTTAGGGTTAGGGGTCAGATTTTCATCAATGCAACCTAACACTCATTTAAGCTGAAAATAGAACTCAGGGCATCAAAATATTAGTATGAAAAGACTTAGCAGCCTTGCCACAACAAACAAAATGTATCAACGGTAGTACAATTTCATTTTTTGAAAAGAATTATGTTATTGGAAATTTCGTGTCGAATCGTACTCTCCAAGAGCATGGGATCAGCCCTCAATAGCTTAGGAGTCTGGAAAACCCAATACATTTTAGCTACAACTGTTAAAATGGCAGTGCATTCAATGCCATATGCAACAGATTGAGTCGTTTAACCACTTTCTTTCATACTGTTGCTTTTCGGGGATTTAGACAACATCCTCACTTAGGGCAATGCAGCATATAGAGCCATATATGCAAGAAAATAAAAAAGTGAAGAGAACATTAAAATATGACATTTCCTAAATTTCTCTTCTGTCCTAGAACACAGCCATGCCATCAAACATCCTCTATGTTTTCTAATACTCCTAACCCTAACCCTAGCTACGGGTTTGGGCAGTTAGGGTTAGGGGTCAGATTTTCATCAATGCAACCTAACACTCATTTAAGCTGAAAATAGAACTCAGGGTATCAAAATATTAGTCTGAGAAGACTTAGCAGCCTTGCCACAACAAACAAAATGTATCAACAGTAGTACAATTTCATTTTTTGACAAGAATTGTGTTATTGGAAATTTCGTGTCGAATCGTTCTCTCCATGAGCATGGGATCAGCCCTCAATAGCTTAGGAGTCTGGAAAACCCAATACATTTTAGCTACAACTGTTAAAATGGCAGTGCATTCAATGCCATATGCAACAGATTGAGTCGTTTAACCACTTTCTTTCATACTGTTGCTTTTCGGGGATTTAGACAACATCCTCACTTAGGGCAATGCAGCATATAGAGCCATATATGCAAGAAAATAAAAAAGTGAAGAGAACATTAAAATATGACATTTCCTAAATTTCTCTTCTGTCCTAGAACACAGCCATGCCATCAAACATCCTCCATGTTTTCTAATAATCCTAACCCTAACCCTAGCTAAGGGTTTGGGCAGTTAGGGTTAGGGGTCAGATTTTCATCAATGCAACCTAACACTCATTTAAGATGAAAATAGAACTCAGGGCATCAAAATATTAGTCTGAAAATACTTAGCAGCCTTGCCACAACAAACAAAATGTATCAACGGTAGTACAATTTCATTTTTTGAAAAGAATTGTGTTATTGGAAATTTCGTGTCGAATCGTACTCTCCATGAGCATGGTATAAGCCCTCAATAGCTTAGGAGTCTGGAAAACCCAATAAATTTTAGCTACAACTGTTAAAATGGCAGTGCATTCAATGCCATATGCAACAGATTGAGTCGTTTAACCACTTTCTTTCATACTGTTGCTTTTCGGGGATTTAGACAACATCCTCACTTAGGGCAATGCAGCATATAGAGCCATATATGCAAGAAAATAAAAAAGTGAAGAGAACATTAAAATATGACATTTCCTAAATTTCTCTTCTGTCCTAGAACACAGCCATGCCATCAAACATCCTCTATGTTTTCTAATAATCCTAACCCTAACCCTAGCTACGGGTTTGGGCAGTTAGGGTTAGGGGTCAGATTTTCATCAATGCAACCTGACACTCATTTAAGCTGAAAATAGAACTCACAGTATCAAAATATTAGTCTGAAAAGACTTAGCAGCCTTGCCACAACAAACAAAATGTATCAACGGTAGTACAATTTCATTTTTTGAAAAGAATTGTGTTATTGGAAATTTCGTGTCGAATCGTAGTCTCCAAGAGCATGGGATCAGCCCTCAATAGCTTAGGAGTCTGGAAAACCCAATACATTTTAGCTACAACTGTTAAAATGGCAGTGCATTCAATGCCATATGCAACAGATTGAGTCGTTTAACCACTTTCTTTCATACTGTTGCTTTTCGGGGATTTAGACAACATCCTCACTTAGGGCAATGCAGCATATAGAGCCATATATGCAAGAAAATAAAAAAGTGAAGAGAACATTAAAATATGACATTTCCTAAATTTCTCTTCTGTCCTAGAACACAGCCATGCCATCAAACATCCTCTATGTTTTCTAATACTCCTAACCCTAACCCTAGCTACGGGTTTGGGCAGTTAGGGTTAGGGGTCAGATTTTCATCAATGCAACCTAACACTCATTTAAGCTGAAAATAGAACTCAGGGTATCAAAATATTAGTCTGAGAAGACTTAGCAGCCTTGCCACAACAAACAAAATGTATCAACAGTAGTACAATTTCATTTTTTGACAAGAATTGTGTTATTGGAAATTTCGTGTCGAATCGTTCTCTCCATGAGCATGGGATCAGCCCTCAATAGCTTAGGAGTCTGGAAAACCCAATACATTTTAGCTACAACTGTTAAAATGGCAGTGCATTCAATGCCATATGCAACAGATTGAGTCGTTTAACCACTTTCTTTCATACTGTTGCTTTTCGGGGATTTAGACAACATCCTCACTTAGGGCAATGCAGCATATAGAGCCATATATGCAAGAAAATAAAAAAGTGAAGAGAACATTAAAATATGACATTTCCTAAATTTCTCTTCTGTCCTAGAACACAGCCATGCCATCAAACATCCTCTATGTTTTCTAATAATCCTAACCCTAACCCTAGCTAAGGGTTTGGGCAGTTAGGGTTAGGGGTCAGATTTTCATCAATGCAACCTAACACTCATTTAAGATGAAAATAGAACTCAGGGCATCAAAATATTAGTCTGAAAATACTTAGCAGCCTTGCCACAACAAACAAAATGTATCAACGGTAGTACAATTTCATTTTTTGAAAAGAATTGTGTTATTGGAAATTTCGTGTCGAATCGTACTCTCCATGAGCATGGTATAAGCCCTCAATAGCTTAGGAGTCTGGAAAACCCAATAAATTTTAGCTACAACTGTTAAAATGGCAGTGCATTCAATGCCATATGCAACAGATTGAGTCGTTTAACCACTTTCTTTCATACTGTTGCTTTTCGGGGATTTAGACAACATCCTCACTTAGGGCAATGCAGCATATAGAGCCATATATGCAAGAAAATAAAAAAGTGAAGAGAACATTAAAATATGACATTTCCTAAATTTCTCTTCTGTCCTAGAACACAGCCATGCCATCAAACATCCTCTATGTTTTCTAATAATCCTAACCCTAACCCTAGCTACGGGTTTGGGCAGTTAGGGTTAGGGGTCAGATTTTCATCAATGCAACCTGACACTCATTTAAGCTGAAAATAGAACTCACAGTATCAAAATATTCGTCTGAAAAGACTTAGCAGCCTTGCCACAACAAACAAAATGTATCAACGGTAGTACAATTTCATTTTTTGAAAAGAATTGTGTTATTGGAAATTTCGTGTCGAATCGTACTCTCCAAGAGCATGGGATCAGCCCTCAATAGTTTAGGAGTCTGGAAAACCCAATACATTTTAGCTACAACTGTTAAAATGGCAGTGCATTCAATGCCGTATGCAACAGATTGAGTCGTTTAACCACTTTCTTTCATACTGTTGCTTTTCGGGGATTTAGACAACATCCTCACTTAGGGCAATGCAGCATATAGAGCCATATATGCAAGAAAATAAAAAAGTGAAGAGAACATTAAAATATGACATTTCCTAAATTTCTCTTCTGTCCTAGAACACAGCCATGCCATCAAACATCCTCTATGTTTTCTAATAATCCTAACCCTAACCCTAGCTACGGGTTTGGGCAGTTAGGGTTAGGGGTCAGATTTTCATCAATGCAACCTAACACTCATTTAAGCTGAAAATAGAACTCAGGGTATCAAAATATTAGTCTGAGAAGACTTAGCAGCCTTGCCACAACAAACAAAATGTATCAACAATAGTACAATTTCATTTTTTGACAAGAATTGTGTTATTGGAAATATCGTGTCGAATCGTTCTCTCCATGAGCATGGGATCAGCCCTCAATAGCTTAGGAGTCTGGAAAACCCAATAAATTTTAGCTACAACTGTTAAAATGGCAGTACATTCAATGCCATATGCAACAGATTGAGTCGTTTAACCACTTTCTTTCATACTGTTGCTTTTCGGGGATTTAGACAACATCCTCACTTAGGGCAATGCAGCATATAGAGCCATATATGCAAGAAAATAAAAAAGTGAAGAGAACATTAAAATATGACATTTCCTAAATTTCTCTTCTGTCCTAGAACACAGCCATGCCATCAAACATCCTCTATGTTTTCTAATAATCCTAACCCTAACCCTAGCTAAGGGTTTGGGCAGTTAGGGTTAGGGGTCAGATTTTCATCAATCCAACCTAACACTCATTTAAGCTGAAAATAGAACTCAGGGCATCAAAATATTAGTCTGAAAAGACTTAGCAGCCTTGCCACAATAAACAAAATGTATCAACGGTAGTACAAATTCATTTTTTGAAAAGAATTGTGTTATTGGAAATTTCGTGTCGAATCGTACTCTCCAAGAGCATGGGATCAGCCCTCAATAGCTTAGGAGTCTGGAAAACCCAATACATTTTAGCTACAACTGTTAAAATGGCAGTGCATTCAATGCCATATGCAACAGATTGAGTCGTTTAACCACTTTCTTTCATACTGTTGCTTTTCGGGGATTTAGACAACATCCTCACTTAGGGCAATGCAGCATATAGAGCCATATATGCAAGAAAATAAAAAAGTGAAGAGAACATTAAAATATGACATTTCCTAAATTTCTCTTCTGTCCTAGAACACAGCCATGCCATCAAACATCCTCTATGTTTTCTAATAATCCTAACCCTAACCCTAGCTACGGGTTTGGGCAGTTAGGGTTAGGGGTCAGATTTTCATCAATGCAACCTGACACTCATTTAAGCTGAAAATAGAACTCACAGTATCAAAATATTAGTCTGAAAATACTTAGCAGCCTTGCCACAACAAACAAAATGTATCAACGGTAGTACAGTTTCATTTTTTGACAAGAATTGTGTTATTGGAAATTTCGTGTCGAATCGTTCTCTCCATGAGCATGGGATCAGCCCTCAATAGCTTAGGAGTCTGGAAAACCCAATACATTTTAGCTACAACTGTTAAAATGGCAGTGCATTCAATGCCATATGAAACAGATTGAGTCGTTTAACCACTTTCTTTCATACTGTTGCTTTTCGGGGATTTAGACAACATCCTCACTTAGGGCAATGCAGCATATAGAGCCATATATGCAAGAAAATAAAAAAGTGAAGAGAACATTAAAATATGACATTTCCTAAATTTCTCTTCTGTCCTAGAACACAGCCATGCCATCAAACATCCTCTATGTTTTCTAATAATCCTAACCCTAACCCTAGCTAAGGGTTTGGGCAGTTAGGGTTAGGGGTCAGATTTTCATCAATCCAACCTAACACTCATTTAAGCTGAAAATAGAACTCAGGGCATCAAAATATTAGTCTGAAAAGACTTAGCAGCCTTGCCACAATAAACAAAATGTATCAACGGTAGTACAATTTCATTTTTTGAAAAGAATTGTGTTATTGGAAATTTCGTGTCGAATCGTACTCTCCAAGAGCATGGGATCAGCCCTCAATAGCTTAGGAGTCTGGAAAACCCAATACATTTTAGCTACAACTGTTAAAATGGCAGTGCATTCAATGCCATATGCAACAGATTGAGTCGTTTAACCACTTTCTTTCATACTGTTGCTTTTCGGGGATTTAGACAACATCCTCACTTAGGGCAATGCAGCATATAGAGCCATATATGCAAGAAAATAAAAAAGTGAAGAGAACATTAAAATATGACATTTCCTAAATTTCTCTTCTGTCCTAGAACACAGCCATGCCATCAAACATCCTCTATGTTTTCTAATAATCCTAACCCTAACCCTAGCTACGGGTTTGGGCAGTTAGGGTTAGGGGTCAGATTTTCATCAATGCAACCTAACACTCATTTAAGCTGAAAATAGAACTCAGGGTATCAAAATATTAGTCTGAGAAGACTTAGCAGCCTTGCCACAACAAACAAAATGTATCAAAAGTAGTACAATTTCATTTTTTGACAAGAATTGTGTTATTGGAAATTTCGTGTCGAATCGTTCTCTCCATGAGCATGGGATCAGCCCTCAATAGCTTAGGAGTCTGGAAAACCCAATACATTTTAGCTACAACTGTTAAAATGGCAGTGCATTCAATGCCATATGCAACAGATTGAGTCGTTTAACCACTTTCTTTCATACTGTTGCTTTTCGGGGATTTAGACAACATCCTCACTTAGGGCAATGCAGGATATAGAGCCATATATGCAAGAAAATAAAAAAGTGAAGAGAACATTAAAATATGACATTTCCTAAATTTCTCTTCTGTCCTAGAACACAGCCATGCCATCAAACATCATCAATGTTTTCTAATAATCCTAACCCTAACCCTAGCTAAGGGTTTGGGCAGTTAGGGTTAGGGGTCAGATTTTCATCAATGCAACCTAACACTCATTTAAGCTGAAAATAGAACTCAGGGTATCAAAATATTAGTCTGAGAAGACTTAGCAGCCTTGCCACAACAAACAAAATGTATCAACAGTAGTACAATTTCATTTTTTGACAAGAATTGTGTTATTGGAAATTTCGTGTCGAATCGTTCTCTCCATGAGCATGGGATCAGCCCTCAATAGCTTAGGAGTCTGGAAAACCCAATACATTTTAGCTACAACTGTTAAAATGGCAGTGCATTCAATGCCATATGCAACAGATTGAGTCGTTTAACCACTTTCTTTCATACTGTTGCTTTTCGGGGATTTAGACAACATCCTCACTTAGGGCAATGCAGCATATAGAGCCATATATGCAAGAAAATAAAAAAGTGAAGAGAACATTAAAATATGACATTTCCTAAATTTCTCTTCTGTCCTAGAACACAGCCATGCCATCAAACATCCTCTATGTTTTCTAATAATCCTAACCCTAACCCTAGCTACGGGTTTGGGCAGTTAGGGTTAGGGGTCAGATTTTCATCAATGCAACCTGACACTCATTTAAGCTGAAAATAGAACTCACGGTATCAAAATATTAGTCTGAAAAGACTTAGCAGCCTTGCCACAACAAACAAAATGTATCAACGGTAGTACAATTTCATTTTTTGAAAAGAATTGTGTTATTGGAAATTTCGTGTCGAATCGTACTCTCCAAGAGCATGGGATCAGCCCTCAATAGCTTAGGAGTCTGGAAAACCCAATACATTTTAGCTACAACTATTAAAATGGCAGTGCATTCAATGCCATATGCAACAGATTGAGTCGTTTAACCACTTTCTTTCATACTGTTGCTTTTAGGGGATTTAGACAACATCCTCACTTAGGGCAATGCAGCATATAGAGCCATATATGCAAGAAAATAAAAAAGTGAAGAGAACATTAAAATATGACATTTCCTAAATTTCTCTTCTGTCCTAGAACACAGCCATGCCATCAAACATCCTCTATGTTTTCTAATAATCCTAACCCTAACCCTAGCTAAGGGTTTGGGCAGTTAGGGTTAGGGGTCAGATTTTCATCAATGCAACCTAACACTCATTTAAGCTGAAAATAGAACTCAGGGTATCAAAATATTAGTCTGAGAAGACTTAGCAGCCTTGCCACAACAAACAAAATGTATCAACAGTAGTACAATTTCATTTTTTGACAAGAATTGTGTTATTGGAAATTTCGTGTCGAATCGTTCTCTCCATGAGCATGGGATCAGCCCTCAATAGCTTAGGAGTCTGGAAAACCCAATACATTTTAGCTACAACTGTTAAAATGGCAGTGCATTCAATGCCATATGAAACAGATTGAGTCGTTTAACCACTTTCTTTCATACTGTTGCTTTTCGGGGATTTAGACAACATCCTCACTTAGGGCAATGCAGCATATAGAGCCATATATGCAAGAAAATAAAAAAGTGAAGAGAACATTAAAATATGACATTTCCTAAATTTCTCTTCTGTCCTAGAACACAGCCATGCCATCAAACATCCTCTATGTTTTCTAATAATCCTAACCCTAACCCTAGCTAAGGGTTTGGGCAGTTAGGGTTAGGGGTCAGATTTTCATCAATCCAACCTAACACTCATTTAAGCTGAAAATAGAACTCAGGGCATCAAAATATTAGTCTGAAAAGACTTAGCAGCCTTGCCACAATAAACAAAATGTATCAACGGTAGTACAATTTCATTTTTTGAAAAGAATTGTGTTATTGGAAATTTCGTGTCGAATCGTACTCTCCAAGAGCATGGGATCAGCCCTCAATAGCTTAGGAGTCTGGAAAACCCAATACATTTTAGCTACAACTGTTAAAATGGCAGTGCATTCAATGCCATATGCAACAGATTGAGTCGTTTAACCACTTTCTTTCATACTGTTGCTTTTCGGGGATTTAGACAACATCCTCACTTAGGGCAATGCAGCATATAGAGCCATATATGCAAGAAAATAAAAAAGTGAAGAGAACATTAAAATATGACATTTCCTAAATTTCTCTTCTGTCCTAGAACACAGCCATGCCATCAAACATCCTCTATGTTTTCTAATAATCCTAACCCTAACCCTAGCTACGGGTTTGGGCAGTTAGGGTTAGGGGTCAGATTTTCATCAATGCAACCTAACACTCATTTAAGCTGAAAATAGAACTCAGGGTATCAAAATATTAGTCTGAGAAGACTTAGCAGCCTTGCCACAACAAACAAAATGTATCAAAAGTAGTAAAATTTCATTTTTTGACAAGAATTGTGTTATTGGAAATTTCGTGTCGAATCGTTCTCTCCATGAGCATGGGATCAGCCCTCAATAGCTTAGGAGTCTGGAAAACCCAATACATTTTAGCTACAACTGTTAAAATGGCAGTGCATTCAATGCCATATGCAACAGATTGAGTCGTTTAACCACTTTCTTTCATACTGTTGCTTTTCGGGGATTTAGACAACATCCTCACTTAGGGCAATGCAGCATATAGAGCCATATATGCAAGAAAATAAAAAAGTGAAGAGAACATTAAAATATGACATTTCCTAAATTTCTCTTCTGTCCTAGAACACAGCCATGCCATCAAACATCCTCTATGTTTTCTAATAATCCTAACCCTAACCCTAGCTAGGGGTTTGGGCAGTTAGGGTTAGGGGTCAGATTTTCATCAATGCAACCTGACACTCATTTAAGCTGAAAATAGAACTCACAGTATCAAAATATTAGTCTGAAAAGACTTAGCAGCCTTGCCACAACAAACAAAATGTATCAACGGTAGTACAATTTCATTTTTTGAAAAGAATTGTGTTATTGGAAATTTCGTGTCGAATCGTACTCTCCAAGAGCATGGGATCAGCCCTCAATAGCTTAGGAGTCTGGAAAACCCAATACATTTTAGCTACAACTGTTAAAATGGCAGTGCATTCAATGCCGTATGCAACAGATTGAGTCGTTTAACCACTTTCTTTCATACTGTTGCTTTTCGGGGATTTAGACAACATCCTCACTTAGGGCAATGCAGCATATAGAACCATATATGCAAGAAAATAAAAAAGTGAAGAGAACATTAAAATATGACATTTCCTAAATTTCTCTTCTGTCCTAGAACACAGCCATGCCATCAAACATCCTCTATGTTTTCTAATAATCCTAACCCTAAGCCTAGCTAAGGGTTTGGTCAGTTAGGGTTAGGGGTCAGATTTTCATCAATGCAACCTAACAATCATTTAAGATGAAAATAGAACTCAGGGCATCAAAATATTAGTCTGAAAAGACTTAGAAGCCTTGCCACAACAAACAAAATGTATCAACGGTAGTACAGTATCATTTTTTGAAAAGAATTGTGTTATTGGAAATTTCGTGTCGAATCGTACTCTCCATGAGCATGGGATCAGCCCTCAATAGCTTAGGAGTCTGGAAAACCCAATACATTTTAGCTACAACTATTAAAATGGCAGTGCATTCAATGCCATATGCAACAGATTGAGTCGTTTAACCACTTTCTTTCATACTGTTGCTTTTCGGGGATTTAGACAACATCCTCACTTAGGGCAATGCAGCATATAGAGCCATATATGCAAGAAAATAAAAAAGTGAAGAGAACATTAAAATATGACATTTCCTAAATTTCTCTTCTGTCCTAGAACACAGCCATGCCATCAAACATCCTCTATGTTTTCTAATAATCCTAACCCTAAGCCTAGCTAAGGGTTTGGTCAGTTAGGGTTAGGGGTCAGATTTTCATCAATGCAACCTAACACTCATTTAAGATGAAAATAGAACTCAGGGTATCAAAATATTAGTCTGAGAAGACTTAGCAGCCTTGCCACAACAAACAAAATGTATCAACGGTAGTACAGTTTCATTTTTTGACAAGAATTGTGTTATTGGAAATTTCGTGTCGAATCGTACTCTCCAAGAGCATGGGATCAGCCCTCAATAGCTTAGGAGTCTGGAAAACCCAATACATTTTAGCTACAACTGTTAAAATGGCAGTGCATTCAATGCCATATGCAACAGATTGAGTCGTTTAACCACTTTATTTCATACTGTTGCTTTCGGGGATTTAGACAACATCCTCACTTAGGGCAATGCAGCATATAGAACCATATATGCAAGAAAATAAAAAAAGTGAAGAGAACATTAAAATATGACATTTCCTAAATTTCTCTTCTGTCCTAGAACACAGCCATGCCATCAAACATCCTCTATGTTTTCTAATAATCCTAACCCCAAGCCTAGCTAAGGGTTTGGTCAGTTAGGGTTAGGGGTCAGATTTTCATCAATGCAACCTAACACTCATTTAAGATGAAAATAGAACTCAGGGCATCAAAATATTAGTCTGAAAAGACTAAGCAGCCTTGCCACAACAAACAAAATGTATCAACGGTAGTACAGTTTCATTTTTTGAAAAGAATTGTGTTATTGGAAATTTCGTGTCGAATCGTACTCTCCATGAGCATGGTATAAGCCCTCAATAGCTTAGGAGTCTGGAAAACCCAATACATTTTAGCTACAACTATTAAAATGGCAGTGCATTCAATGCCATATGCAACAGATTGAGTCGTTTAACCACTTTCTTTCATACTGTTGCTTTTCGGGGATTTAGACAACATCCTCACTTAGGGCAATACAGCATATAGAGCCATATATGCAAGAAAATAAAAAAGTGAAGAGAACATTAAAGTATGACATTTCCTAAATTTCTCTTCTGTCCTAGAACACAGCCATGCCATCAAACATCCTCTATGTTTTCTAATAATCCTAACCCTAACCCTAGCTACGGGTTTGGGCAGTTAGGGTTAGGGGTCAGATTTTCATCAATGCAACCTAACACTCATTTAAGCTGAAAATAGAACTCAGGGTATCAAAATATTAGTCTGAGAAGACTTAGCAGCCTTGCCACAACAAACAAAATGTATCAACAATAGTACAATTTCATTTTTTGACAAGAATTGTGTTATTGGAAATTTCGTGTCGAATCGTTCTCTCCATGAGCATGGGATCAGCCCTCAATAGCTTAGGAGTCTGGAAAACCCAATAAATTTTAGCTACAACTGTTAAAATGGCAGTGCATTCAATGCCATATGCAACAGTTGAGTCGTTTAACCACTTTCTTTCATACTGTTGCTTTTCGGGGATTTAGACAACATCCTCACTTAGGGCAATGCAGCATATAGAGCCATATATGCAAGAAAATAAAAAAGTGAAGAGAACATTAAAATATGACATTTCCTAAATTTCTCTTCTGTCCTAGAACACAGCCATGCCATCAAACATCCTCTATGTTATCTAATAATCCTAACCCTAACCCTAGCTACGGGTTTGGGCAGTTAGGGTTAGGGGTCAGATTTTCATCAATGCAACCTGACACTCATTTAAGCTGAAAATAGAACTCACAGTATCAAAATATTAGTCTGAAAAGACTTAGCAGCCTTGCCACAACAAACAAAATGTATCAACGGTAGTACAATTTCATTTTTTGAAAAGAATTGTGTTATTGGAAATTTCGTGTCGAATCGTACTCTCCAAGAGCATGGGATCAGCCCTCAATAGCTTAGGAGTCTGGAAAACCCAATACATTTTAGCTACAACTGTTAAAATGGCAGTGCATTCAATGCCGTATGCAACAGATTGAGTCGTTTAACCACTTTCTTTCATACTGTTGCTTTTCGGGGATTTAGACAACATCCTCACTTAGGGCAATGCAGCATATAGAACCATATATGCAAGAAAATAAAAAAGTGAAGAGAACATTAAAATATGACATTTCCTAAATTTCTCTTCTGTCCTAGAACACAGCCATGCCATCAAACATCCTCTATGTTTTCTAATAATCCTAACCCTAACCCTAGCTAAGGGTTTGGGCAGTTAGGGTTAGGGGTCAGATTTTCATCAATGCAACCTAACACTCATTTAAGATGAAAATAGAACTCAGGGTATCAAAATATTAGTCTGAGAAGACTTAGCAGCCTTGCCACAACAAACAAAATGTATCAACGGTACTACAATTTCATTTTTTGACAAGAATTGTGTTATTGGAAATTTTGTATTGAATCGTAGTCTCCAAGAGCATGGGATCAGCCCTCAATAGCTTAGGAGTCTGGAAAACCCAATACATTTTAGCTACAACTGTTAATATGGCAGTGCATTCAATGCCATATGCAACAGTTGAGTCGTTTAACCACTTTCTTTCATACTGTTGCTTTTCGGGGATTTAGACAACATCCTCACTTAGGGCAATGCAGCATATAGAGCCATATATGCAAGAAAATAAAAAAGTGAAGAGAACATTAAAATATGACATTTCCTAAATTTCTCTTCTGTCCTAGAACACAGCCATGCCATCAAACATCCTCTATGTTTTCTAATAATCCTAACCCTAAGCCTAGCTAAGGGTTTGGTCAGTTAGGGTTAGGGGTCAGATTTTCATCAATGCAACCTAACACTCATTTAAGATGAAAATAGAACTCAGGGTATCAAAATATTAGTCTGAGAAGACTTAGCAGCCTTGCCACAACAAACAAAATGTATCAACGGTAGTACAGTTTCATTTTTTGACAAGAATTGTGTTATTGGAAATTTCGTGTCGAATCGTACTCTCCAAGAGCATGGGATCAGCCCTCAATAGCTTAGGAGTCTGGAAAACCCAATACATTTTAGCTACAACTGTTAAAATGGCAGTGCATTCAATGCCATATGCAACAGATTGAGTCGTTTAACCACTTTATTTCATACTGTTGCTTTTCGGGGATTTAGACAACATCCTCACTTAGGGCAATGCAGCATATAGAACCATATATGCAAGAAAATAAAAAAAGTGAAGAGAACATTAAAATATGACATTTCCTAAATTTCTCTTCTGTCCTAGAACACAGCCATGCCATCAAACATCCTCTATGTTTTCTAATAATCCTAACCCCAAGCCTAGCTAAGGGTTTGGTCAGTTAGGGTTAGGGGTCAGATTTTCATCAATGCAACCTAACACTCATTTAAGATGAAAATAGAACTCAGGGCATCAAAATATTAGTCTGAAAAGACTAAGCAGCCTTGCCACAACAAACAAAATGTATCAACGGTAGTACAGTTTCATTTTTTGAAAAGAATTGTGTTATTGGAAATTTCGTGTCGAATCGTACTCTCCATGAGCATGGTATAAGCCCTCAATAGCTTAGGAGTCTGGAAAACCCAATACATTTTAGCTACAACTATTAAAATGGCAGTGCATTCAATGCCATATGCAACAGATTGAGTCGTTTAACCACTTTCTTTCATACTGTTGCTTTTCGGGGATTTAGACAACATCCTCACTTAGGGCAATACAGCATATAGAGCCATATATGCAAGAAAATAAAAAAGTGAAGAGAACATTAAAGTATGACATTTCCTAAATTTCTCTTCTGTCCTAGAACACAGCCATGCCATCAAACATCCTCTATGTTTTCTAATAATCCTAACCCTAACCCTAGCTAC
This sequence comes from Lepisosteus oculatus, assembly GCF_040954835.1. NCBI lineage: Eukaryota > Metazoa > Chordata > Actinopteri > Semionotiformes > Lepisosteidae > Lepisosteus > Lepisosteus oculatus. The sequence continues at coordinate 5,641,301 of NC_090712.1, read as the reverse complement.
GGGTTTGGGCAGTTAGGGTTAGGGGTCAGATTTTCATCAATGCAACCTAACACTCATTTAAGCTGAAAATAGAACTCAGGGTATCAAAATATTAGTCTGAGAAGACTTAGCAGCCTTGCCACAACAAACAAAATGTATCAACAATAGTACAATTTCATTTTTTGACAAGAATTGTGTTATTGGAAATTTCGTGTCGAATCGTTCTCTCCATGAGCATGGGATCAGCCCTCAATAGCTTAGGAGTCTGGAAAACCCAATAAATTTTAGCTACAACTGTTAAAATGGCAGTGCATTCAATGCCATATGCAACAGATTGAGTCGTTTAACCACTTTCTTTCATACTGTTGCTTTTCGGGGATTTAGACAACATCCTCACTTAGGGCAATGCAGCATATAGAGCCATATATGCAAGAAAATAAAAAAGTGAAGAGAACATTAAAATATGACATTTCCTAAATTTCTCTTCTGTCCTAGAACACAGCCATGCCATCAAACATCCTCTATGTTATCTAATAATCCTAACCCTAACCCTAGCTACGGGTTTGGGCAGTTAGGGTTAGGGGTCAGATTTTCATCAATGCAACCTGACACTCATTTAAGCTGAAAATAGAACTCACAGTATCAAAATATTAGTCTGAAAAGACTTAGCAGCCTTGCCACAACAAACAAAATGTATCAACGGTAGTACAATTTCATTTTTTGAAAAGAATTGTGTTATTGGAAATTTCGTGTCGAATCGTACTCTCCAAGAGCATGGGATCAGCCCTCAATAGCTTAGGAGTCTGGAAAACCCAATACATTTTAGCTACAACTGTTAAAATGGCAGTGCATTCAATGCCGTATGCAACAGATTGAGTCGTTTAACCACTTTCTTTCATACTGTTGCTTTTCGGGGATTTAGACAACATCCTCACTTAGGGCAATGCAGCATATAGAACCATATATGCAAGAAAATAAAAAAGTGAAGAGAACATTAAAATATGACATTTCCTAAATTTCTCTTCTGTCCTAGAACACAGCCATGCCATCAAACATCCTCTATGTTTTCTAATAATCCTAACCCTAACCCTAGCTAAGGGTTTGGGCAGTTAGGGTTAGGGGTCAGATTTTCATCAATGCAACCTAACACTCATTTAAGATGAAAATAGAACTCAGGGTATCAAAATATTAGTCTGAGAAGACTTAGCAGCCTTGCCACAACAAACAAAATGTATCAACGGTACTACAATTTCATTTTTTGACAAGAATTGTGTTATTGGAAATTTTGTATTGAATCGTAGTCTCCAAGAGCATGGGATCAGCCCTCAATAGCTTAGGAGTCTGGAAAACCCAATACATTTTAGCTACAACTGTTAATATGGCAGTGCATTCAATGCCATATGCAACAGTTGAGTCGTTTAACCACTTTCTTTCATACTGTTGCTTTTCGGGGATTTAGACAACATCCTCACTTAGGGCAATGCAGCATATAGAGCCATATATGCAAGAAAATAAAAAAGTGAAGAGAACATTAAAATATGACATTACCTAAATTTCTCTTCTGTCCTAGAACACAGCCATGCCATCAAACATCCTCTATGTTTTCTAATAATCCTAACCCTAACCCTAGCTACGGGTTTGGGCAGTTAGGGTTAGGGGTCAGATTTTCATCAATGCAACCTAACACTCATTTAAGCTGAAAATAAAACTCAGGGTATCAAAATATTAGTCTGAGAAGACTTAGCAGCCTTGCCACAACAAACAAAATGTATCAAAAGTAGTACAATTTCATTTTTTGACAAGAATTGTGTTATTGGAAATTTCGTGTCGAATCGTTCTCTCCATGAGCATGGGATCAGCCCTCAATAGCTTAGGAGTCTGGAAAACCCAATACATTTTAGCTACAACTGTTAAAATGGCAGTGCATTCAATGCCATATGCAACAGATTGAGTCGTTTAACCACTTTCTTTCATACTGTTGCTTTTCGGGGATTTAGACAACATCCTCACTTAGGGCAATGCAGCATATAGAGCCATATATGCAAGAAAATAAAAAAGTGAAGAGAACATTAAAATATGACATTTCCTAAATTTCTCTTCTGTCCTAGAACACAGCCATGCCATCAAACATCCTCTATGTTATCTAATAATCCTAACCCTAACCCTAGCTACGGGTTTGGGCAGTTAGGGTTAGGGGTCAGATTTTCATCAATGCAACCTGACACTCATTTAAGCTGAAAATAGAACTCACAGTATCAAAATATTAGTCTGAAAAGACTTAGCAGCCTTGCCACAACAAACAAAATGTATCAACGGTAGTACAATTTCATTTTTTGAAAAGAATTGTGTTATTGGAAATTTCGTGTCGAATCGTACTCTCCAAGAGCATGGGATCAGCCCTCAATAGCTTAGGAGTCTGGAAAACCCAATACATTTTAGCTACAACTGTTAAAATGGCAGTGCATTCAATGCCGTATGCAACAGATTGAGTCGTTTAACCACTTTCTTTCATACTGTTGCTTTTCGGGGATTTAGACAACATCCTCACTTAGGGCAATGCAGCATATAGAACCATATATGCAAGAAAATAAAAAAGTGAAGAGAACATTAAAATATGACATTTCCTAAATTTCTCTTCTGTCCTAGAACACAGCCATGCCATCAAACATCCTCTATGTTTTCTAATAATCCTAACCCTAACCCTAGCTAAGGGTTTGGGCAGTTAGGGTTAGGGGTCAGATTTTCATCAATGCAACCTAACACTCATTTAAGATGAAAATAGAACTCAGGGTATCAAAATATTAGTCTGAGAAGACTTAGCAGCCTTGCCACAACAAACAAAATGTATCAACGGTACTACAATTTCATTTTTTGACAAGAATTGTGTTATTGGAAATTTTGTATTGAATCGTAGTCTCCAAGAGCATGGGATCAGCCCTCAATAGCTTAGGAGTCTGGAAAACCCAATACATTTTAGCTACAACTGTTAATATGGCAGTGCATTCAATGCCATATGCAACAGTTGAGTCGTTTAACCACTTTCTTTCATACTGTTGCTTTTCGGGGATTTAGACAACATCCTCACTTAGGGCAATGCAGCATATAGAGCCATATATGCAAGAAAATAAAAAAGTGAAGAGAACATTAAAATATGACATTTCCTAAATTTCTCTTCTGTCCTAGAACACAGCCATGCCATCAAACATCCTCTATGTTTTCTAATAATCCTAACCCTAACCCTAGCTACGGGTTTGGGCAGTTAGGGTTAGGGGTCAGATTTTCATCAATGCAACCTAACACTCATTTAAGATGAAAATAGAACGCAGGGTATCAAAATATTAGTCTGAGAAGACTTCGCAGCCTTGCCACAACAAACAAAATGTATCAACAGTAGTACAATTTCATTTTTTGACAAGAATTGTGTTATTGGAAATTTTGTGTCGAATCGTACTCTCCAAGAGCATGGGATCAGCCCTCAATAGCTTAGGAGTCTGGAAAACCCAATACATTTTAGCTACAACTGTTAAAATGGCAGTGCATTCAATGCCCTATGCAACAGATTGAGTCGTTTAACCACTTTCTTTCATACTGTTGCTTTTCGGGGATTTAGACAACATCCTCACTTAGGGCAATGCAGCAGTTTGAGCCATATATGCAAGAAAATAAAAAAGTGAAGAGAACATTAAAATATGACATTACCTAAATTTCTCTTCTGTCCTAGAACACAGCCATGCCATCAAACATCCTCTATGTTTTCTAATAATCCTAACCCTAACCCTAGCTAAGGGTTTGGGCAGTTAGGGTTAGGGGTCAGATTTTCATCAATCCAACCTAACACTCATTTAAGCTGAAAATAGAACTCAGGGCATCAAAATATTAGTCTGAAAAGACTTAGCAGCCTTGCCACAATAAACAAAATGTATCAACGGTAGTACAATTTCATTTTTTGAAAAGAATTGTGTTATTGGAAATTTCGTGTCGAATCGTACTCTCCAAGAGCATGGGATCAGCCCTCAATAGCTTAGGAGTCTGGAAAACCCAATACATTTTAGCTACAACTGTTAAAATGGCAGTGCATTCAATGCCATATGCAACAGATTGAGTCGTTTAACCACTTTCTTTCATACTGTTGCTTTTCGGGGATTTAGACAACATCCTCACTTAGGGCAATGCAGCATATAGAGCCATATATGCAAGAAAATAAAAAAGTGAAGAGAACATTAAAATATGACATTTCCTAAATTTCTCTTCTGTCCTAGAACACAGCCATGCCATCAAACATCCTCTATGTTTTCTAATAATCCTAACCCTAACCCTAGCTACGGGTTTGGGCAGTTAGGGTTAGGGGTCAGATTTTCATCAATGCAACCTAACACTCATTTAAGCTGAAAATAGAACTCAGGGTATCAAAATATTAGTCTGAGAAGACTTAGCAGCCTTGCCACAACAAACAAAATGTATCAAAAGTAGTACAATTTCATTTTTTGACAAGAATTGTGTTATTGGAAATTTCGTGTAAAATCGTTCTCTCCATGAGCATGGGATCAGCCCTCAATAGCTTAGGAGTCTGGAAAACCCAATACATTTTAGCTACAACTGTTAAAATGGCAGTGCATTCAATGCCATATGCAACAGATTGAGTCGTTTAACCACTTTCTTTCATACTGTTGCTTTTCGGGGATTTAGACAACATCCTCACTTAGGGCAATGCAGCATATAGAGCCATATATGCAAGAAAATAAAAAAGTGAAGAGAACATTAAAATATGACATTTCCTAAATTTCTCTTCTGTCATAGAACACAGCCATGCCATCAAACATCCTCTATGTTTTCTAATAATCCTAACCCTAACCCTAGCTAAGGGTTTGGGCAGTTAGGGTTAGGGGTCAGATTTTCATCAATGCAACCTAACACTCATTTAAGCTGAAAATAGAACTCAGGGTATCAAAATATTAGTCTGAGAAGACTTAGCAGCCTTGCCACAACAAACAAAATGTATCAACAGTAGTACAATTTCATTTTTTGACAAGAATTGTGTTATTGGAAATTTCGTGTCGAATCGTTCTCTCCATGAGCATGGGATCAGCCCTCAATAGCTTAGGAGTCTGGAAAACCCAATACATTTTAGCTACAACTGTTAAAATGGCAGTGCATTCAATGCCATATGCAACAGATTGAGTCGTTGAACCACTTTCTTTCATACTGTTGCTTTTCGGGGATTTAGACAACATCCTCACTTAGGGCAATGCAGCATATAGAGCCATATATGCAAGAAAATAAAAAAGTGAAGAGAACATTAAAATATGACATTTCCTAAATTTCTCTTCTGTCCTAGAACACAGCCATGCCATCAAACATCCTCTATGTTTTCTAATAATCCTAACCCTAACCCTAGCTACGGGTTTGGGCAGTTAGGGTTAGGGGTCAGATTTTCATCAATGCAACCTGACACTCATTTAAGCTGAAAATAGAACTCACGGTATCAAAATATTAGTCTGAAAAGACTTAGCAGCCTTGCCACAACAAACAAAATGTATCAACGGTAGTACAATTTCATTTTTTGAAAAGAATTGTGTTATTGGAAATTTCGTGTCGAATCGTACTCTCCATGAGCATGGGATCAGCCCTCAATAGCTTAGGAGTCTGGAAAACCCAATACATTTTAGCTACAACTATTAAAATGGCAGTGCATTCAATGCCATATGCAACAGATTGAGTCGTTTAACCACTTTCTTTCATACTGTTGCTTTTCGGGGATTTAGACAACATCCTCACTTAGGGCAATGCAGCATATAGAGCCATATATGCAAGAAAATAAAAAAGTGAAGAGAACATTAAAATATGACATTTCCTAAATTTCTCTTCTGTCCTAGAACACAGCCATGCCATCAAACATCCTCTATGTTTTCTAATAATCCTAACCCTAACCCTAGCTAAGGGTTTGGGCAGTTAGGGTTAGGGGTCAGATTTTCATCAATGCAACCTAACACTCATTTAAGCTGAAAATAGAACTCACGGTATCAAAATATTAGTCTGAAAAGACTTAGCAGCCTTGCCACAACAAACAAAATGTATCAACGGTAGTACAATTTCATTTTTTGAAAAGAATTGTGTTATTGGAAATTTCGTGTCGAATCGTACTCTCCAAGAGCATGGGATCAGCCCTCAATAGCTTAGGAGTCTGGAAAACCCAATACATTTTAGCTACAACTGTTAAAATGGCAGTGCATTCAATGCCATATGCAACAGATTGAGTCGTTTAACCACTTTCTTTCATACTGTTGCTTTTCGGGGATTTAGACAACATCCTCACTTAGGGCAATGCAGCATATAGAGCCATATATGCAAGAAAATAAAAAAGTGAAGAGAACATTAAAATATGACATTTCCTAAATTTCTCTTCTGTCCTAGAACACAGCCATGCCATCAAACATCCTCTATGTTTTCTAATAATCCTAACCCTAACCCTAGCTACAGGTTTGGGCAGTTAGGGTTAGGGGTCAGATTTTCATCAATGCAACCTAACACTCATTTAAGCTGAAAATAGAACTCAGGGTATCAAAATATTAGTCTGAGAAGACTTAGCAGCCTTGCCACAACAAACAAAATGTATCAAAAGTAGTACAATTTCATTTTTTGACAAGAATTGTGTTATTGGAAATTTCGTGTCGAATCGTTCTCTCCATGAGCACGGGATCAGCCCTCAATAGCTTAGGAGTCTGGAAAACCCAATACATTTTAGCTACAACTGTTAAAATGGCAGTGCATTCAATGCCATATGCAACAGATTGAGTCGTTTAACCACTTTCTTTCATACTGTTGCTTTTCGGGGATTTAGACAACATCCTCACTTAGGGCAATGCAGCATATAGAGCCATATATGCAAGAAAATAAAAAAGTGAAGAGAACATTAAAATATGACATTTCCTAAATTTCTCTTCTGTCCTAGAACACAGCCATGCCATCAAACATCCTCTATGTTTTCTAATAATCCTAACCCTAACCCTAGCTACGGGTTTGGGCAGTTAGGGTTAGGGGTCAGATTTTCATCAATGCAACCTGACACTCATTTAAGCTGAAAATAGAACTCACAGTATCAAAATATTAGTCTGAAAAGACTTAGCAGCCTTGCCACAACAAACAAAATGTATCAACGGTAGTACAATTTCATTTTTTGAAAAGAATTGTGTTATTGGAAATTTCGTGTCGAATCGTACTCTCCAAGAGCATGGGATCAGCCCTCAATAGCTTAGGAGTCTGGAAAACCCAATACATTTTAGCTACAACTGTTAAAATGGCAGTGCATTCAATGCCGTATGCAACAGATTGAGTCGTTTAACCACTTTCTTTCATACTGTTGCTTTTCGGGGATTTAGACAACATCCTCACTTAGGGCAATGCAGCATATAGAACCATATATGCAAGAAAATAAAAAAGTGAAGAGAACATTAAAATATGACATTTCCTAAATTTCTCTTCTGTCCTAGAACACAGCCATGCCATCAAACATCCTCTATGTTTTCTAATAATCCTAACCCTAAGCCTAGCTAAGGGTTTGGTCAGTTAGGGTTAGGGGTCAGATTTTCATCAATGCAACCTAACACTCATTTAAGATGAAAATAGAACTCAGGGCATCAAAATATTAGTCTGAAAAGACTTAGAAGCCTTGCCACAACAAACAAAATGTATCAACGGTAGTACAGTTTCATTTTTTGAAAAGAATTGTGTTATTGGAAATTTCGTGTCGAATCGTACTCTCCATGAGCATGGGATCAGCCCTCAATAGCTTACGAGTCTGGAAAACCCAATACATTTTAGCTACAACTATTAAAATGGCAGTGCATTCAATGCCATATGCAACAGATTGAGTAGTTTAACCACTTTCTTTCATACTGTTGCTTTTCGGGGATTTAGACAACATCCTCACTTAGGGCAATGCAGCATATAGAGCCATATATGCAAGAAAATAAAAAAGTGAAGAGAACATTAAAATATGACATTTCCTAAATTTCTCTTCTGTCCTAGAACACAGCCATGCCATCAAACATCCTCTATGTTTTCTAATAATCCTAACCCTAACCCTAGCTAAGGGTTTGGGCAGTTAGGGTTAGGGGTCAGATTTTCATCAATCCAACCTAACACTCATTTAAGCTGAAAATAGAACTCACAGTATCAAAATATTAGTCTGAAAAGACTTAGCAGCCTTGCCACAACAAACAAAATGTATCAACGGTAGTACAATTTCATTTTTTGAAAAGAATTGTGTTATTGGAAATTTCGTGTCGAATCGTACTCTCCAAGAGCATGGGATCAGCCCTCAATAGCTTAGGAGTCTGGAAAACCCAATACATTTTAGCTACAACTGTTAAAATGGCAGTGCATTCAATGCCATATGCAACAGATTGAGTCGTTTAACCACTTTCTTTCATACTGTTGCTTTTCGGGGATTTAGACAACATCCTCACTTAGGGCAATGCAGCATATAGAACCATATATTCAAGAAAATAAAAAAGTGAAGAGAACATTAAAATATGACATTTCCTAAATTTCTCTTCTGTCCTAGAACACAGCCATGCCATCAAACATCCTCTATGTTTTCTAATAATCCTAACCCTAACCCTAGCTAAGGGTTTGGGCAGTTAGGGTTAGGGGTCAGATTTTCATCAATGCAACCTAACACTCATTTAAGATGAAAATAGAACTCAGGGTATCAAAATATTAGTCTGAGAAGACTTAGCAGCCTTGCCACAACAAACAAAATGTATCAACGGTAGTACAGTTTCATTTTTTGACAAGAATTGTGTTATTGGAAATTTCGTGTCGAATCGTACTCTCCAAGAGCATGGGATCAGCCCTCAATAGCTTAGGAGTCTGGAAAACCCAATACATTTTAGCTACAACTGTTAATATGGCAGTGCATTCAATGCCATATGCAACAGTTGAGTCGTTTAACCACTTTCTTTCATACTGTTGCTTTTCGGGGATTTAGACAACATCCTCACTTAGGGCAATGCAGCATATAGAGCCATATATGCAAGAAAATAAAAAAGTGAAGAGAACATTAAAATATGACATTTCCTAAATTTCTCTTCTGTCCTAGAACACAGCCATGCCATCAAATATCCTCTATGTTTTCTAATAATCCTAACCCTAACCCTAGCAACGGGTTTGGGCAGTTAGGGTTAGGGGTCAGATTTTCATCAATGCAACCTAACACTCATTTAAGCTGAAAATAGAACTCAGGGTATCAAAATATTAGTCTGAGAAGACTTCGCAGCCTTGCCACAACAAACAAAATGTATCAACAGTAGTACAATTTCATTTTTTGACAAGAATTGTGTTATTGGAAATTTCGTGTCGAATCGTTCTCTCCATGAGCATGGGATCAGCCCTCAATAGCTTAGGAGTCCGGAAAACCCAATATATTTTAGCTACAACTGTTAAAATGGCAGTGCATTCAATGCCATATGCAACAGATTGAGTCATTTAACCACTTTCTTTCATACTGTTGCTTTTCGGGGATTTAGACAACATCCTCACTTAGGGCAAAGCAGCATATAGAACCATATATGCAAGAAAATAAAAAAGTGAAGAGAACATTAAAATATGACATTTCCTAAATTTCTCTTCTGTCCTAGAACACAGCCATGCCATCAAACATCCTCTACGTTTTCTAATAATCCTAACCCTAACCCTAGCTACGGGTTTGGGCAGTTAGGGTTTGGGGTCAGATTTTCATCAATGCAACCTGACACTCATTTAAGCTGAAAATAGAACTCAGGGTATCAAAATATTAGTCTGAAAAGACTTAGCAGCCTTGCCACAACAAACAAAATGTATCAACGGTACTACAATTTCATTTTTTGACAAGAATTGTGTTATTGGAAATTTTGTATTAAATCGTACTTTCCAAGAGCATGGGATCAGCCCTCAATGGCTTAGGAGTCTGGAAAACCCAATACATTTTAGCTACAACTGTTAAAATGGCAGTGCATTCAATGCCATATGCAACAGATTGAGTCGTTTAACCACTTTCTTTCATACTGTTGCTTTTCGGGGATTTAGACAACATCCTCACTTAGGGCAATACAACATATAGAGCCATATATGCAAGAAAATTAAAAAGTGAAGAGAACATTAAAATATGACGTTTCCTAAATTTCTCTTCTGTCCTAGAACACAGCCATGCCATCAAACATCCTCTATGTTTTCTAATAATCCTAACCCTAGCTAAGGGTTTGGGCAGTTAGGGTTAGGGGTCAGATTTTCATCAATGCAACCTAACACTCATTTAAGATGAAAATAGAACGCAGGGTATCAAAATATTAGTCTGAGAAGACTTAGCAGCCTTGCCACAACAAACAAAATGTATCAGCAGTAGTACAATTTCATTTTTTGACAAGAATTGTGTTATTGGAAATTTTGTGTCGAATCGTACTCTCCAAGAGCATGGGATCAGCCCTCAATAGCTTAGGAGTCTGGAAAACCCAATACATTTTAGCTACAACTGTTAAAATGGCAGTGCATTCAATGCCCTATGCAACAGATTGAGTCGTTTAACCACTTTCTTTCATACTGTTGCTTTTCGGGGATTTAGACAACATCCTCACTTAGGGCAATGCAGCATATAGAGCCATATATGCAAGAAAATAAAAAAGTGAAGAGAACATTAAAATATGACATTTCCTAAATTTCTCTTCTGTCCTAGAACACAGCCATGCCATCAAACATCCTCTATGTTTTCTAATAATCCTAACCCCAAGCCTAGCTAAGGGTTTGGTCAGTTAGGGTTAGGGGTCAGATTTTCATCAATGCAACCTAACACTCATTTAAGATGAAAATAGAACTCAGGGCATCAAAATATTAGTCTGAAAAGACTAAGCAGCCTTGCCACAACAAACAAAATGTATCAACGGTAGTACAGTTTCATTTTTTGAAAAGAATTGTGTTATTGGAAATTTCGTGTCGAATCGTACTCTCCATGAGCATGGTATAAGCCCTCAATAGCTTAGGAGTCTGGAAAACCCAATACATTTTAGCTACAACTGTTAAAATGGCAGTGCATTCAATGCCATATGCAACAGATTGAGTCGTTTAACCACTTTCTTTCATACTGTTGCTTTTCGGGGATTTAGACAACATCCTCACTTAGGGCAATACAGCATATAGAGCCATATATGCAAGAAAATAAAAAAGTGAAGAGAACATTAAAGTATGACATTTCCTAAATTTCTCTTCTGTCCTAGAACACAGCCATGCCATCAAACATCCTCTATGTTTTCTAATAATCCTAACCCTAACCCTAGCTACGGGTTTGGGCAGTTAGGGTTAGGGGTCAGATTTTCATCAATGCAACCTAACACTCATTTAAGCTGAAAATAGAACTCAGGGTATCAAAATATTAGTCTGAGAAGACTTAGCAGCCTTGCCACAACAAACAAAATGTATCAACAATAGTACAATTTCATTTTTTGACAAGAATTGTGTTATTGGAAATTTCGTGTCGAATCGTTCTCTCCATGAGCATGGGATCAGCCCTCAATAGCTTAGGAGTCTGGAAAACCCAATACATTTTAGCTACAACTGTTAAAATGGCAGTGCATTCAATGCCATATGCAACAGATTGAGTCGTTTAACCACTTTCTTTCATACTGTTGCTTTTCGGGGATTTAGACAACATCCTCACTTAGGGCAATGCAGCATATAGAGCCATATATGCAAGAAAATAAAAAAGTGAAGAGAACATTAAAATATGACATTTCCTAAATTTCTCTTCTGTCCTAGAACACAGCCATGCCATCAAACATCCTCTATGTTATCTAATAATCCTAACCCTAACCCTAGCTACGGGTTTGGGCAGTTAGGGTTAGGGGTCAGATTTTCATCAATGCAACCTGACACTCATTTAAGCTGAAAATAGAACTCACAGTATCAAAATATTAGTCTGAAAAGACTTAGCAGCCTTGCCACAACAAACAAAATGTATCAACGGTAGTACAATTTCATTTTTTGAAAAGAATTGTGTTATTGGAAATTTCGTGTCGAATCGTACTCTCCAAGAGCATGGGATCAGCCCTCAATAGCTTAGGAGTCTGGAAAACCCAATACATTTTAGCTACAACTGTTAAAATGGCAGTGCATTCAATGCCGTATGCAACAGATTGAGTCGTTTAACCACTTTCTTTCATACTGTTGCTTTTCGGGGATTTAGACAACATCCTCACTTAGGGCAATGCAGCATATAGAACCATATATGCAAGAAAATAAAAAAGTGAAGAGAACATTAAAATATGACATTTCCTAAATTTCTCTTCTGTCCTAGAACACAGCCATGCCATCAAACATCCTCTATGTTTTCTAATAATCCTAACCCTAACCCTAGCTAAGGGTTTGGGCAGTTAGGGTTAGGGGTCAGATTTTCATCAATGCAACCTAACACTCATTTAAGATGAAAATAGAACTCAGGGTATCAAAATATTAGTCTGAGAAGACTTAGCAGCCTTGCCACAACAAACAAAATGTATCAACGGTACTACAATTTCATTTTTTGACAAGAATTGTGTTATTGGAAATTTTGTATTGAATCGTAGTCTCCAAGAGCATGGGATCAGCCCTCAATAGCTTAGGAGTCTGGAAAACCCAATACATTTTAGCTACAACTGTTAATATAGCAGTGCATTCAATGCCATATGCAACAGTTGAGTCGTTTAACCACTTTCTTTCATACTGTTGCTTTTCGGGGATTTAGACAACATCCTCACTTAGGGCAATGCAGCATATAGAGCCATATATGCAAGAAAATAAAAAAGTGAAGAGAACATTAAAATATGACATTTCCTAAATTTCTCTTCTGTCCTAGAACACAGCCATGCCATCAAACATCCTCTATGTTTTCTAATAATCCTAACCCTAACCCTAGCTACGGGTTTGGGCAGTTAGGGTTAGGGGTCAGATTTTCATCAATCCAACCTAACACTCATTTAAGCTGTAAATAGAACTCAGGGCATCAAAATATTAGTCTGAAAAGACTTAGCAGCCTTGCCACAATAAACAAAATGTATCAACGGTAGTACAATTTCATTTTTTGAAAAGAATTGTGTTATTGGAAATTTCGTGTCGAATCGTACTCTCCAAGAGCATGGGATCAGCCCTCAATAGCTTAGGAGTCTGGAAAACCCAATACATTTTAGCTACAACTGTTAAAATGGCAGTGCATTCAATGCCATATGCAAAAGATTGAGTCGTTTAACCACTTTCTTTCATACTGTTGCTTTTCGGGGATTTAGACAACATCCTCACTTAGGGCAATGCAGCATATAGAGCCATATATGCAAGAAAATAAAAAAGTGAAGAGAACATTAAAATATGACATTTCCTAAATTTCTCTTCTGTCCTAGAACACAGCCATGCCATCAAACATCCTCTATGTTTTCTAATAATCCTAACCCTAACCCTAGCTACGGGTTTGGGCAGTTAGGGTTAGGGGTCAGATTTTCATCAATGCAACCTAACACTCATTTAAGCTGAAAATAAAACTCAGGGTATCAAAATATTAGTCTGAGAAGACTTAGCAGCCTTGCCACAACAAACAAAATGTATCAAAAGTAGTACAATTTCATTTTTTGACAAGAATTGTGTTATTGGAAATTTCGTGTCGAATCGTTCTCTCCATGAGCATGGGATCAGCCCTCAATAGCTTAGGAGTCTGGAAAACCCAATACATTTTAGCTACAACTGTTAAAATGGCAGTGCATTCAATGCCATATGCAACAGATTGAGTCGTTTAACCACTTTCTTTCATACTGTTGCTTTTCGGGGATTTAGACAACATCCTCACTTAGGGCAATGCAGCATATAGAGCCATATATGCAAGAAAATAAAAAAGTGAAGAGAACATTAAAATATGACATTTCCTAAATTTCTCTTCTGTCCTAGAACACAGCCATGCCATCAAACATCCTCTATGTTATCTAATAATCCTAACCCTAACCCTAGCTACGGGTTTGGGCAGTTAGGGTTAGGGGTCAGATTTTCATCAATGCAACCTGACACTCATTTAAGCTGAAAATAGAACTCACAGTATCAAAATATTAGTCTGAAAAGACTTAGCAGCCTTGCCACAACAAACAAAATGTATCAACGGTAGTACAATTTCATTTTTTGAAAAGAATTGTGTTATTGGAAATTTCGTGTCGAATCGTACTCTCCAAGAGCATGGGATCAGCCCTCAATAGCTTAGGAGTCTGGAAAACCCAATACATTTTAGCTACAACTGTTAAAATGGCAGTGCATTCAATGCCGTATGCAACAGATTGAGTCGTTTAACCACTTTCTTTCATACTGTTGCTTTTCGGGGATTTAGACAACATCCTCACTTAGGGCAATGCAGCATATAGAACCATATATGCAAGAAAATAAAAAAGTGAAGAGAACATTAAAATATGACATTTCCTAAATTTCTCTTCTGTCCTAGAACACAGCCATGCCATCAAACATCCTCTATGTTTTCTAATAATCCTAACCCTAACCCTAGCTAAGGGTTTGGGCAGTTAGGGTTAGGGGTCAGATTTTCATCAATGCAACCTAACACTCATTTAAGATGAAAATAGAACTCAGGGTATCAAAATATTAGTCTGAGAAGACTTAGCAGCCTTGCCACAACAAACAAAATGTATCAACGGTACTACAATTTCATTTTTTGACAAGAATTGTGTTATTGGAAATTTCGTGTCGAATCGTTCTCTCCATGAGCATGGGATCAGCCCTCAATAGCTTAGGAGTCTGGAAAACCCAATACATTTTAGCTACAACTGTTAAAATGGCAGTGCATTCAATGCCATATGCAACAGATTGAGTCGTTTAACCACTTTCTTTCATACTGTTGCTTTTCGGGGATTTAGACAACATCCTCACTTAGGGCAATGCAGCATATAGAGCCATATATGCAAGAAAATAAAAAAGTGAAGAGAACATTAAAATATGACATTTCCTAAATTTCTCTTCTGTCCTAGAACACAGCCATGCCATCAAACATCCTCTATGTTATCTAATAATCCTAACCCTAACCCTAGCTACGGGTTTGGGCAGTTAGGGTTAGGGGTCAGATTTTCATCAATGCAACCTGACACTCATTTAAGCTGAAAATAGAACTCACAGTATCAAAATATTAGTCTGAAAAGACTTAGCAGCCTTGCCACAACAAACAAAATGTATCAACGGTAGTACAATTTCATTTTTTGAAAAGAATTGTGTTATTGGAAATTTCGTGTCGAATCGTACTCTCCAAGAGCATGGGATCAGCCCTCAATAGCTTAGGAGTCTGGAAAACCCAATACATTTTAGCTACAACTGTTAAAATGGCAGTGCATTCAATGCCGTATGCAACAGATTGAGTCGTTTAACCACTTTCTTTCATACTGTTGCTTTTCGGGGATTTAGACAACATCCTCACTTAGGGCAATGCAGCATATAGAACCATATATGCAAGAAAATAAAAAAGTGAAGAGAACATTAAAATATGACATTTCCTAAATTTCTCTTCTGTCCTAGAACACAGCCATGCCATCAAACATCCTCTATGTTTTCTAATAATCCTAACCCTAACCCTAGCTACGGGTTTGGGCAGTTAGGGTTAGGGGTCAGATTTTCATCAATGCAACCTAACACTCATTTAAGATGAAAATAGAACGCAGGGTATCAAAATATTAGTCTGAGAAGACTTCGCAGCCTTGCCACAACAAACAAAATGTATCAACAGTAGTACAATTTCATTTTTTGACAAGAATTGTGTTATTGGAAATTTTGTGTCGAATCGTACTCTCCAAGAGCATGGGATCAGCCCTCAATAGCTTAGGAGTCTGGAAAACCCAATACATTTTAGCTACAACTGTTAAAATGGCAGTGCATTCAATGCCCTATGCAACAGATTGAGTCGTTTAACCACTTTCTTTCATACTGTTGCTTTTCGGGGATTTAGACAACATCCTCACTTAGGGCAATGCAGCATATAGAGCCATATATGCAAGAAAATAAAAAAGTGAAGAGAACATTAAAATATGACATTACCTAAATTTCTCTTCTGTCCTAGAACACAGCCATGCCATCAAACATCCTCTATGTTTTCTAATAATCCTAACCCTAACCCTAGCTAAGGGTTTGGGCAGTTAGGGTTAGGGGTCAGATTTTCATCAATCCAACCTAACACTCATTTAAGCTGAAAATAGAACTCAGGGCATCAAAATATTAGTCTGAAAAGACTTAGCAGCCTTGCCACAATAAACAAAATGTATCAACGGTAGTACAATTTCATTTTTTGAAAAGAATTGTGTTATTGGAAATTTCGTGTCGAATCGTACTCTCCAAGAGCATGGGATCAGCCCTCAATAGCTTAGGAGTCTGGAAAACCCAATACATTTTAGCTACAACTGTTAAAATGGCAGTGCATTCAATGCCATATGCAACAGATTGAGTCGTTTAACCACTTTCTTTCATACTGTTGCTTTTCGGGGATTTAGACAACATCCTCACTTAGGGCAATGCAGCATATAGAGCCATATATGCAAGAAAATAAAAAAGTGAAGAGAACATTAAAATATGACATTTCCTAAATTTCTCTTCTGTCCTAGAACACAGCCATGCCATCAAACATCCTCTATGTTTTCTAATAATCCTAACCCTAACCCTAGCTACGGGTTTGGGCAGTTAGGGTTAGGGGTCAGATTTTCATCAATGCAACCTAACACTCATTTAAGCTGAAAATAGAACTCAGGGTATCAAAATATTAGTCTGAGAAGACTTAGCAGCCTTGCCACAACAAACAAAATGTATCAAAAGTAGTACAATTTCATTTTTTGACAAGAATTGTGTTATTGGAAATTTCGTGTAAAATCGTTCTCTCCATGAGCATGGGATCAGCCCTCAATAGCTTAGGAGTCTGGAAAACCCAATACATTTTAGCTACAACTGTTAAAATGGCAGTGCATTCAATGCCATATGCAACAGATTGAGTCGTTTAACCACTTTCTTTCATACTGTTGCTTTTCGGGGATTTAGACAACATCCTCACTTAGGGCAATGCAGCATATAGAGCCATATATGCAAGAAAATAAAAAAGTGAAGAGAACATTAAAATATGACATTTCCTAAATTTCTCTTCTGTCCTAGAACACAGCCATGCCATCAAACATCCTCTATGTTTTCTAATAATCCTAACCCTAACCCTAGCTACGGGTTTGGGCAGTTAGGGTTAGGGGTCAGATTTTCATCAATGCAACCTGACACTCATTTAAGCTGAAAATAGAACTCACAGTATCAAAATATTAGTCTGAAAAGACTTAGCAGCCTTGCCACAACAAACAAAATGTATCAACGGTAGTACAATTTCATTTTTTGAAAAGAATTGTGTTATTGGAAATTTCGTGTCGAATCGTACTCTCCAAGAGCATGGGATCAGCCCTCAATAGCTTAGGAGTCTGGAAAACCCAATACATTTTAGCTACAACTGTTAAAATGGCAGTGCATTCAATGCCGTATGCAACAGATTGAGTCGTTTAACCACTTTCTTTCATACTGTTGCTTTTCGGGGATTTAGACAACATCCTCACTTAGGGCAATGCAGCATATAGAACCATATATGCAAGAAAATAAAAAAGTGAAGAGAACATTAAAATATGACATTTCCTAAATTTCTCTTCTGTCCTAGAACACAGCCATGCCATCAAACATCCTCTATGTTTTCTAATAATCCTAACCCTAAGCCTAGCTAAGGGTTTGGTCAGTTAGGGTTAGGGGTCAGATTTTCATCAATGCAACCTAACACTCATTTAAGATGAAAATAGAACTCAGGGCATCAAAATATTAGTCTGAAAAGACTTAGAAGCCTTGCCACAACAAACAAAATGTATCAACGGTAGTACAGTTTCATTTTTTGAAAAGAATTGTGTTATTGGAAATTTCGTGTCGAATCGTACTCTCCATGAGCATGGGATCAGCCCTCAATAGCTTAGGAGTCTGGAAAACCCAATACATTTTAGCTACAACTATTAAAATGGCAGTGCATTCAATGCCATATGCAACAGATTGAGTCGTTTAACCACTTTCTTTCATACTGTTGCTTTTCGGGGATTTAGACAACATCCTCACTTAGGGCAATGCAGCATATAGAGCCATATATGCAAGAAAATAAAAAAGTGAAGAGAACATTAAAATATGACATTTCCTAAATTTCTCTTCTGTCCTAGAACACAGCCATGCCATCAAACATCCTCTATGTTTTCTAATAATCCTAACCCTAACCCTAGCTAAGGGTTTGGGCAGTTAGGGTTAGGGGTCAGATTTTCATCAATGCAACCTAACACTCATTTAAGCTGAAAATAGAACTCAGGGTATCAAAATATTAGTCTGAGAAGACTTAGCAGCCTTGCCACAACAAACAAAATGTATCAACAGTAGTACAATTTCATTTTTTGACAAGAATTGTGTTATTGGAAATTTCGTGTCGAATCGTTCTCTCCATGAGCATGGGATCAGCCCTCAATAGCTTAGGAGTCTGGAAAACCCAATACATTTTAGCTACAACTGTTAAAATGGCAGTGCATTCAATGCCATATGCAACAGATTGAGTCGTTGAACCACTTTCTTTCATACTGTTGCTTTTCGGGGATTTAGACAACATCCTCACTTAGGGCAATGCAGCATATAGAGCCATATATGCAAGAAAATAAAAAAGTGAAGAGAACATTAAAATATGACATTTCCTAAATTTCTCTTCTGTCCTAGAACACAGCCATGCCATCAAACATCCTCTATGTTTTCTAATAATCCTAACCCTAACCCTAGCTACGGGTTTGGGCAGTTAGGGTTAGGGGTCAGATTTTCATCAATGCAACCTGACACTCATTTAAGCTGAAAATAGAACTCACGGTATCAAAATATTAGTCTGAAAAGACTTAGCAGCCTTGCCACAACAAACAAAATGTATCAACGGTAGTACAATTTCATTTTTTGAAAAGAATTGTGTTATTGGAAATTTCGTGTCGAATCGTACTCTCCATGAGCATGGGATCAGCCCTCAATAGCTTAGGAGTCTGGAAAACCCAATACATTTTAGCTACAACTATTAAAATGGCAGTGCATTCAATGCCATATGCAACAGATTGAGTCGTTTAACCACTTTCTTTCATACTGTTGCTTTTCGGGGATTTAGACAACATCCTCACTTAGGGCAATGCAGCATATAGAGCCATATATGCAAGAAAATAAAAAAGTGAAGAGAACATTAAAATATGACATTTCCTAAATTTCTCTTCTGTCCTAGAACACAGCCATGCCATCAAACATCCTCTATGTTTTCTAATAATCCTAACCCTAACCCTAGCTAAGGGTTTGGGCAGTTAGGGTTAGGGGTCAGATTTTCATCAATGCAACCTAACACTCATTTAAGCTGAAAATAGAACTCAGGGTATCAAAATATTAGTCTGAGAAGACTTAGCAGCCTTGCCACAACAAACAAAATGTATCAACAGTAGTACAATTTCATTTTTTGACAAGAATTGTGTTATTGGAAATTTCGTGTCGAATCGTTCTCTCCATGAGCATGGGATCAGCCCTCAATAGCTTAGGAGTCTGGAAAACCCAATACATTTTAGCTACAACTGTTAAAATGGCAGTGCATTCAATGCCATATGCAACAGATTGAGTCGTTGAACCACTTTCTTTCATACTGTTGCTTTTCGGGGATTTAGACAACATCCTCACTTAGGGCAATGCAGCATATAGAGCCATATATGCAAGAAAATAAAAAAGTGAAGAGAACATTAAAATATGACATTTCCTAAATTTCTCTTCTGTCCTAGAACACAGCCATGCCATCAAACATCCTCTATGTTTTCTAATAATCCTAACCCTAACCCTAGCTACGGGTTTGGGCAGTTAGGGTTAGGGGTCAGATTTTCATCAATGCAACCTGACACTCATTTAAGCTGAAAATAGAACTCACGGTATCAAAATATTAGTCTGAAAAGACTTAGCAGCCTTGCCACAACAAACAAAATGTATCAACGGTAGTACAATTTCATTTTTTGAAAAGAATTGTGTTATTGGAAATTTCGTGTCGAATCGTACTCTCCAAGAGCATGGGATCAGCCCTCAATAGCTTAGGAGTCTGGAAAACCCAATACATTTTAGCTACAACTGTTAAAATGGCAGTGCATTCAATGCCATATGCAACAGATTGAGTCGTTTAACCACTTTCTTTCATACTGTTGCTTTTCGGGGATTTAGACAACATCCTCACTTAGGGCAATGCAGCATATAGAGCCATATATGCAAGAAAATAAAAAAGTGAAGAGAACATTAAAATATGACATTTCCTAAATTTCTCTTGTCCTAGAACACAGCCATGCCATCAAACATCCTCTATGTTTTCTAATAATCCTAACCCTAACCCTAGCTACAGGTTTGGGCAGTTAGGGTTAGGGGTCAGATTTTCATCAATGCAACCTAACACTCATTTAAGCTGAAAATAGAACTCAGGGTATCAAAATATTAGTCTGAGAAGACTTAGCAGCCTTGCCACAACAAACAAAATGTATCAAAAGTAGTACAATTTCATTTTTTGACAAGAATTGTGTTATTGGAAATTTCGTGTCGAATCGTTCTCTCCATGAGCACGGGATCAGCCCTCAATAGCTTAGGAGTCTGGAAAACCCAATACATTTTAGCTACAACTGTTAAAATGGCAGTGCATTCAATGCCATATGCAACAGATTGAGTCGTTTAACCACTTTCTTTCATACTGTTGCTTTTCGGGGATTTAGACAACATCCTCACTTAGGGCAATGCAGCATATAGAGCCATATATGCAAGAAAATAAAAAAGTGAAGAGAACATTAAAATATGACATTTCCTAAATTTCTCTTCTGTCCTAGAACACAGCCATGCCATCAAACATCCTCTATGTTTTCTAATAATCCTAACCCTAACCCTAGCTACGGGTTTGGGCAGTTAGGGTTAGGGGTCAGATTTTCATCAATGCAACCTGACACTCATTTAAGCTGAAAATAGAACTCACAGTATCAAAATATTAGTCTGAAAAGACTTAGCAGCCTTGCCACAACAAACAAAATGTATCAACGGTAGTACAATTTCATTTTTTGAAAAGAATTGTGTTATTGGAAATTTCGTGTCGAATCGTACTCTCCAAGAGCATGGGATCAGCCCTCAATAGCTTAGGAGTCTGGAAAACCCAATACATTTTAGCTACAACTGTTAAAATGGCAGTGCATTCAATGCCGTATGCAACAGATTGAGTCGTTTAACCACTTTCTTTCATACTGTTGCTTTTCGGGGATTTAGACAACATCCTCACTTAGGGCAATGCAGCATATAGAACCATATATGCAAGAAAATAAAAAAGTGAAGAGAACATTAAAATATGACATTTCCTAAATTTCTCTTCTGTCCTAGAACACAGCCATGCCATCAAACATCCTCTATGTTTTCTAATAATCCTAACCCTAAGCCTAGCTAAGGGTTTGGTCAGTTAGGGTTAGGGGTCAGATTTTCATCAATGCAACCTAACACTCATTTAAGATGAAAATAGAACTCAGGGCATCAAAATATTAGTCTGAAAAGACTTAGAAGCCTTGCCACAACAAACAAAATGTATCAACGGTAGTACAGTTTCATTTTTTGAAAAGAATTGTGTTATTGGAAATTTCGTGTCGAATCGTACTCTCCATGAGCATGGGATCAGCCCTCAATAGCTTACGAGTCTGGAAAACCCAATACATTTTAGCTACAACTATTAAAATGGCAGTGCATTCAATGCCATATGCAACAGATTGAGTCGTTTAACCACTTTCTTTCATACTGTTGCTTTTCGGGGATTTAGACAACATCCTCACTTAGGGCAATGCAGCATATAGAGCCATATATGCAAGAAAATAAAAAAGTGAAGAGAACATTAAAATATGACATTTCCTAAATTTCTCTTCTGTCCTAGAACACAGCCATGCCATCAAACATCCTCTATGTTTTCTAATAATCCTAACCCTAACCCTAGCTAAGGGTTTGGGCAGTTAGGGTTAGGGGTCAGATTTTCATCAATCCAACCTAACACTCATTTAAGCTGAAAATAGAACTCACAGTATCAAAATATTAGTCTGAAAAGACTTAGCAGCCTTGCCACAACAAACAAAATGTATCAACGGTAGTACAATTTCATTTTTTGAAAAGAATTGTGTTATTGGAAATTTCGTGTCGAATCGTACTCTCCAAGAGCATGGGATCAGCCCTCAATAGCTTAGGAGTCTGGAAAACCCAATACATTTTAGCTACAACTGTTAAAATGGCAGTGCATTCAATGCCATATGCAACAGATTGAGTCGTTTAACCACTTTCTTTCATACTGTTGCTTTTCGGGGATTTAGACAACATCCTCACTTAGGGCAATGCAGCATATAGAACCATATATTCAAGAAAATAAAAAAGTGAAGAGAACATTAAAATATGACATTTCCTAAATTTCTCTTCTGTCCTAGAACACAGCCATGCCATCAAACATCCTCTATGTTTTCTAATAATCCTAACCCTAACCCTAGCTAAGGGTTTGGGCAGTTAGGGTTAGGGGTCAGATTTTCATCAATGCAACCTAACACTCATTTAAGATGAAAATAGAACTCAGGGTATCAAAATATTAGTCTGAGAAGACTTAGCAGCCTTGCCACAACAAACAAAATGTATCAACGGTAGTACAGTTTCATTTTTTGACAAGAATTGTGTTATTGGAAATTTCGTGTCGAATCGTACTCTCCAAGAGCATGGGATCAGCCCTCAATAGCTTAAGAGTCTGGAAAACCCAATACATTTTAGCTACAACTGTTAATATGGCAGTGCATTCAATGCCATATGCAACAGATTGAGTAGTTTAACCACTTTCTTTCATACTGTTGCTTTTCGGGGATTTAGACAACATCCTCACTTAGGGCAATGCAGCATATAGAGCCATATATGCAAGAAAATAAAAAAGTGAAGAGAACATTAAAATATGACATTTCCTAAATTTCTCTTCTGTCCTAGAACACAGCCATGCCATCAAACATCCTCTATGTTTTCTAATAATCCTAACCCTAACCCTAGCTAAGGGTTTGGGCAGTTAGGGTTAGGGGTCAGATTTTCATCAATCCAACCTAACACTCATTTAAGCTGAAAATAGAACTCACAGTATCAAAATATTAGTCTGAAAAGACTTAGCAGCCTTGCCACAACAAACAAAATGTATCAACGGTAGTACAATTTCATTTTTTGAAAAGAATTGTGTTATTGGAAATTTCGTGTCGAATCGTACTCTCCAAGAGCATGGGATCAGCCCTCAATAGCTTAGGAGTCTGGAAAACCCAATACATTTTAGCTACAACTGTTAAAATGGCAGTGCATTCAATGCCATATGCAACAGATTGAGTCGTTTAACCACTTTCTTTCATACTGTTGCTTTTCGGGGATTTAGACAACATCCTCACTTAGGGCAATGCAGCATATAGAACCATATATTCAAGAAAATAAAAAAGTGAAGAGAACATTAAAATATGACATTTCCTAAATTTCTCTTCTGTCCTAGAACACAGCCATGCCATCAAACATCCTCTATGTTTTCTAATAATCCTAACCCTAACCCTAGCTAAGGGTTTGGGCAGTTAGGGTTAGGGGTCAGATTTTCATCAATGCAACCTAACACTCATTTAAGATGAAAATAGAACTCAGGGTATCAAAATATTAGTCTGAGAAGACTTAGCAGCCTTGCCACAACAAACAAAATGTATCAACGGTAGTACAGTTTCATTTTTTGACAAGAATTGTGTTATTGGAAATTTCGTGTCGAATCGTACTCTCCAAGAGCATGGGATCAGCCCTCAATAGCTTAAGAGTCTG
The DNA here is from genome assembly GCF_040954835.1 of Lepisosteus oculatus. Taxonomy (NCBI): domain Eukaryota; kingdom Metazoa; phylum Chordata; class Actinopteri; order Semionotiformes; family Lepisosteidae; genus Lepisosteus; species Lepisosteus oculatus. The sequence goes on along the minus strand of NC_090712.1, from coordinate 5,617,394 downwards.
GAAAACCCAATACATTTTAGCTACAACTGTTAATATGGCAGTGCATTCAATGCCATATGCAACAGTTGAGTCGTTTAACCACTTTCTTTCATACTGTTGCTTTTCGGGGATTTAGACAACATCCTCACTTAGGGCAATGCAGCATATAGAGCCATATATGCAAGAAAATAAAAAAGTGAAGAGAACATTAAAATATGACATTTCCTAAATTTCTCTTCTGTCCTAGAACACAGCCATGCCATCAAACATCCTCTATGTTTTCTAATAATCCTAACCCTAACCCTAGCAACGGGTTTGGGCAGTTAGGGTTAGGGGTCAGATTTTCATCAATGCAACCTAACACTCATTTAAGCTGAAAATAGAACTCAGGGTATCAAAATATTAGTCTGAGAAGACTTAGCAGCCTTGCCACAACAAACAAAATGTATCAACAGTAGTACAATTTCATTTTTTGACAAGAATTGTGTTATTGGAAATTTCGTGTCGAATCGTTCTCTCCATGAGCATGGGATCAGCCCTCAATAGCTTAGGAGTCCGGAAAACCCAATATATTTTAGCTACAACTGTTAAAATGGCAGTGCATTCAATGCCATATGCAACAGATTGAGTCATTTAACCACTTTCTTTCATACTGTTGCTTTTCGGGGATTTAGACAACATCCTCACTTAGGGCAAAGCAGCATATAGAACCATATATGCAAGAAAATAAAAAAGTGCAGAGAACATTAAAATATGACATTTCCTAAATTTCTCTTCTGTCCTAGAACACAGCCATGCCATCAAACATCCTCTACGTTTTCTAATAATCCTAACCCTAACCCTAGCTACGGGTTTGGGCAGTTAGGGTTTGGGGTCAGATTTTCATCAATGCAACCTGACACTCATTTAAGCTGAAAATAGAACTCAGGGTATCAAAATATTAGTCTGAAAAGACTTAGCAGCCTTGCCACAACAAACAAAATGTATCAACGGTACTACAATTTCATTTTTTGACAAGAATTGTGTTATTGGAAATTTTGTATTGAATCGTACTTTCCAAGAGCATGGGATCAGCCCTCAATGGCTTAGGAGTCTGGAAAACCCAATACATTTTAGCTACAACTGTTAAAATGGCAGTGCATTCAATGCCATATGCAACAGATTGAGTCGTTTAACCACTTTCTTTCATACTGTTGCTTTTCGGGGATTTAGACAACATCCTCACTTAGGGCAATACAACATATAGAGCCATATATGCAAGAAAATTAAAAAGTGAAGAGAACATTAAAATATGACGTTTCCTAAATTTCTCTTCTGTCCTAGAACACAGCCATGCCATCAAACATCCTCTATGTTTTCTAATAATCCTAACCCTAGCTAAGGGTTTGGGCAGTTAGGGTTAGGGGTCAGATTTTCATCAATGCAACCTAACACTCATTTAAGATGAAAATAGAACGCAGGGTATCAAAATATTAGTCTGAGAAGACTTAGCAGCCTTGCCACAACAAACAAAATGTATCAGCAGTAGTACAATTTCATTTTTTGACAAGAATTGTGTTATTGGAAATTTTGTGTCGAATCGTACTCTCCAAGAGCATGGGATCAGCCCTCAATAGCTTAGGAGTCTGGAAAACCCAATACATTTTAGCTACAACTGTTAAAATGGCAGTGCATTCAATGCCCTATGCAACAGATTGAGTCGTTTAACCACTTTCTTTCATACTGTTGCTTTTCGGGGATTTAGACAACATCCTCACTTAGGGCAATGCAGCATATAGAGCCATATATGCAAGAAAATAAAAAAGTGAAGAGAACATTAAAATATGACATTTCCTAAATTTCTCTTCTGTCCTAGAACACAGCCATGCCATCAAACATCCTCTATGTTTTCTAATAATCCTAACCCTAACCCTAGCTACGGGTTTGGGCAGTTAGGGTTAGGGGTCAGATTTTCATCAATGCAACCTAACACTCATTTAAGCTGAAAATAGAACTCAGGGTATCAAAATATTAGTCTGAGAAGACTTAGCAGCCTTGCCACAACAAACAAAATGTATCAACAATAGTACAATTTCATTTTTTGACAAGAATTGTGTTATTGGAAATTTCGTGTCGAATCGTTCTCTCCATGA